>NW_026126588.1:9402500-10602500 GCF_943737965.1 Phodopus roborovskii
ACTTCCCACCCTTGCTTTTTGAGTCAAGGAAAAGCTAGATAGTTTGAGAAAGCTATTTTAAGATCACACAACTCTCAAGAGGCAAGTTATTGCTGATGTCAAGGCCCACAGTCCACCTGTGGGCAAGGATGCGGGGCAGGCTACTTTATCACTGTAAAAGGATTGTACAGACTAGGCATGTGACCTCTGACACATGCACAAGTGAATCCAAGGCCACATCAATCACTTTATCCATCTTCATCTCTATGTTTCTGAATTCACTCTACCCCTTCATTTCACTATCTTTATTCTCTCAAAAGCTCTCTCTTTTTTCCTAACCTTTATAATTACAATATTCTACATTTCATCAAATAAAGTGGTTCTTTGCTTATTTATATCCCACTTCAGGATATATACATTACTTGAACTGTAGTCTGTCGGTTTTGCTTTGAAATGTATTATCTACCAGAGAGTGTTGTTATTTTTGAAAGACATTCTGTTAGCCTTTGAGAAGAAGAGACATTAGGTAATTTTCTGGTTACCTAGTGGTGAAATGAAGTTCATGGCTTAATAATTCTAGACCTTAGGAAGAAATGAGAGTTTTGAAAATTGAGAGAACATCTTTTTAATGGCTTTTTAGACAGGGTTTCTCTGTGTAGCCCTCACTATCCTGAAACTCTGTAGACTGGCTTCAAACTCAAAGATCCCCCTGCTTCTGCCTCCAAAAGGTGTGTATCACCACACTTGTCTTGAGGGACATATTCCATTATGAATTTGAAAGGTCTTCTAATTACTAATTTTTCCCTTCTCCAATACCACCGTATTTCAGATACTAAGATGTTTAGCTATGAGACTAAGGGAAAGAAGAGAGATCTGAGGTTTGGGAAGTCCTAGGTTGGCAGGTGGAAGGATGAAAGCTGGTTTTGTCTTGAGCTAGCCTGGAAGTTCTGTCTTGACTTCCAAACATAGGTGGGTACAAATGCAGAGAAACTAAAATTCCTATCTAGGTGAAGGGCCAGCAAGTGAAAGCAGTATGTCCTGAGGTCTTATGGTTTCTGCTAGAATGACAGACCTCTGGAAAAGATAAACAAACAAATGCAGATATGACTCAATAACTCTTAACTTGCACCAGACAAACTTTGTTAGATATTTGACCTCTAGCTGTCATCTCTGACCCCTGGTTTAGAGAGGAAAGGCCAAGAAACCAGGAATAAGTTGAAGTCTATGAATTGGTTTGACAAAGAGGCCAAAGACCTTGGGGGCCTCTTCCATGTTTACAAAAGAACTTGGCTATAGCTTCATTGCCTGGGAAAAAAAAGGAGCATTTGAGGACATTTTCCCAGGGTAAAATTAGAACCTTTGAAATAGATTTGATAATTAGGATGATGAAACTATTCATCTTTCCTAATATACCCTAAGAGAGGTATATGTTTATTTTGCAGATAAGGACCTGTGGTAAAGAGAGAGGCTAAGCAACTTGGCTGATATTAAAAACTATCCCACTTGGAATAGGAAATGAGCCAGTTGGACTCCAGTGTTAAGCCCTTAATTATGTTAGTCTACTATTGTCAGTCTCCTAGGAAGCTGATGGTAAGCAAGAGGCTAGGAATGAAGCAACCCTGTCGAACAAGAAGACATCATGCTCTCGCAGCACCACTAGAGGGTGGAAAAGGCTCACCACAGACCCAAATTGGCGCCTCTTTCGGAAACTGGAGAAGGCTGCTCACACATTTTCTGAGAAAGAAGGAGCTACAGCAAAGTTAAACTCCGGGTAGAATATGTCTATTAATACACACAAACACATGTGCACTTCTGAGGACTGAAGGAAATGTAGGTGCATTTGTTGTGTTGCCATGAGTTATAAAATCTTGCAGGAGTCTTGTTCTAGTCCTCTAAATCAGGGTGAAGACATGAATATGCAGAGAGAAGAATAGTGGGAAAACAGAAGCAGCAGTGACTACTGCTGCCACCAAGCAGATGGATGGGCCCGGCCAGCAGCCAAACCGTGTGCGCAGGGCAGAGAGGGCCCAGCCGGCTGTGAACCGAAGAGGCGTTTGATTGACTGTGCAGACAGCTCTACTTCCCAAGCTTGGCTGCTCATTGCAGTCACCCAGGGAGCGTGGGCCCTGACTCTAATTCTGATTTAATTGGTCTAGGATACGACCCAGAGAATTTTGATTTTCTTTTTGCTTTATTTGGAGACAGAGTTTTCACCACGTTGCCCATGATGGATTTGAATTCATGGACTCAAGTGGTCTGAGTACCTGGGAAGTATAGGCTGTAGCTACCATACCTGTAGCAACACACACACACACACACACACACACACACACACACACACACACACAGAGTCACACACATAACCCACAAACTCACACATTCTCACACACCCACAAACTCACACATACACACCCACAAACTCACACCAACAGACAATTACACACATATATTCACACACACTCACACACATTCATTCACTCACAGACACACACACTCTCTCTCTCATACACACATTCATATACATACATACCCCACAAACTCATACACACACACATTCATACACATCCTCACATACACACACACATTCATACACATACCTCACATACACACACACATTCATACACATACCCCACAAACTCACACACACACACTCACACATACCCCACAATCTCACACATACACACTCACAAACTCACACCAACACACACACAGACACATGCTCTCTCTGTCTCTCTTTCTCTCTCTCTCTCTCACACGCATACACACACTCCTTTGTGGTGCTAGGGATTGAACCCAGGGCCTTATGAATGCTGAGAAAGTGCTTTATCACTGAGCTACACCCTGAATCACAGACAGTTAATGGGACTTCTTGTTTCTTGTCTGCCTGCTGTCGAGATAAACAGCTGCTCGAAGAGAAAAGGGTTAATTTCATTGTACAATCCACCACTGAGGGCAGCCAATGTAGGAGGCAATCCCTTTAAGCCAGAGGGAGTGCTTTTAGGCTATTGAGGCAGCTGACAAATGGGCAGAAGGCATCTGGAAACAGGTCAATCTGAGTGTTCAGCTGAGCTGGAGGAGGAGGGAGGACATGATTTCGGGAGGGACAGCCCTTCACAGGCTCTGCCTGCCCATCTCTGGTCTACCTCTTCATTTTGTCTTGGTTTCTTGGGTTTATCTGCTCTGTGGCTCTGTATTTCACAGCTTTTCTTCCAAGCCTGGGAAACTCCATTTTTGGATATTTGAGTCTCCATGAGAAGCACAGCATCTAACACATTTAAAATCAAGGGATCCATCTGGGTGTGGTGGCGCATGCCTTTAATCCCAGCTTTTGGGAGGCAGAGGCAGGTGGGTCTTTGAGTTCAAGGGCAGTCTACAAAGTGAGTTCCAGGTCGACCAGGGTTATACAGAGAAGCCTTGTCCCGAAAAATCAAACAAAAGAAACAACAAAACAAAACAAATTAAGGCTCATTCTTGAATGACATAGAGACTTTGGTATCTCAGGTATAAAAAAGACTGTGGGAAACGATAAGCTGATGGATGTTTGTTCGGGGAAATTTCACTTACAGCAGAAACAGATGACTGCCTGAAGGTTCCCATCTCAAGGATGCCTCTGGATGCTCTCCTCCAATAGGAAGAAAGACTGGAGTCCGGGGCCTCAGACCTAGTCCCCTTTGGTTATGCCCACACCTGTCCCCACACCCCAATGGGCGTGGTCAGGGCAACAGTTGCGAGTGGGGTGGATATCTCACTACACTTTGGATCATAAAATACCCCACCACACCCCAAGCTATCCATCTCTGGATTTTTAGACATTAACTCAAGCATAGTGTTATTCATGAGCAAATCTAGTAGATAACAAGGTCTGCATGACTAGATAGTTTGTGCTTCTATTGTAAGTATAGGTGTTAGTCACAATGATATTTAGTGATATTATTTTCCTGTGTTATATATAAACATAATTCAACAATATATACTTGTATTTGTGGGCACAGTAACCATTTATTTTGTGAAGATCCTGCAAAACGAGTTAGAGAAACATACAGCTAAGACACCTCTACCCTTCCATCTCAGACTGGGATGCTAGCTACTAGGGAAGCCCAGGAGATCTTAGATGCCCCCGACTCAGTTTTTCTTTCTCGTGCTTAAAATAAATAAATAAATAAATAAACAAATTTGCATCCCAACTGCAGCCTCCCCTCCCTCCTCTTCTCCCACCCTCTTCCCTACCTCCCCTACACCCTCTCCCCCTCCTCCATATTCACTCAGACAGGGGCGGGCTTCCCATGGGTATTAGCAGAGCATGGTGTATCAAGCACCTTCCCTGGAATTTAGGCTGTGCAAGGCAATCCAGCATGAGGAATAGGCTCTCAAGAGCCATTTAGTTTATCAATTTTTAAAGATTTATTTTATGTATATTTGCCTGCATGTATGTATGTGCTTTGTGCATGTTTGGTGCCGGTGGAGGTTAGATGAGAGCTCAAGATGAAGTTTTGGACAATTATGAGCCACCATGTAGTTGCTGGGGACTGAACCTGGGTCCTCTGAAAGAGCAACAGATGCTCTTAACTACAGAGCCATCTCTTTAGTCCCACCCTTTAGCTCTTAGTGGAGGTATACATAGGTACATCTGCATATCTCTTGATAGTCTGAACCTTACTCTGTACACCAAACTGGACCTGAACCCACACAGGTCTGCCCACCTCTGCCTCCTGAGTGCTGGGATTAAAGGAGTGTGCCCACCTAAATTATTATGGTTCTCAAGCTGAAAGATGAAGAGCCTGTTCTATAGTTTTGGTGAATTTTCATTTTATGAGTGTAAGGCAGTAAAACTCATGCAGAAATCTGTAGATCCAAGCAAATCTATAAATAGTTAATTTCCTCCCAGGGTCTGCTTAACCTTGATATGTTAACTAAATTTGGGGATTTTCCTTTTCTTTTCTCTTTACTTTTTTGTTTGTTTGTTTTTTAAAGACAGGGTTTCTCTATGGTTTTGGGGGCTGTTCTGGAACTAGCTCTTGTAGACCAGCCTGGTCTTGAACTCACAGAGATCTGCCTGCCTCTGTCTCCCAAGTGCTGGGATTAAAGGCGTGTGCCACCACTTCCCAGTTTGGGATTTTATTTTTCAGGAATACAAAATTCTGCATAAAATCTAAATCGAGAAAGGAATAAGTAAATAAATGCCCATGCACTCTTTGGTTTTAAATCATTCTGTCCCAGAAACAAGAAGGGAGACTCAGTTTAAATTATAACCCAACAAAAGGCTAAAAATCACAGTGTGTTGCTAAGGGGAACAGTAGTTTAATTCAGCCTCAATGAAAATGTGGCCACAAGTGATTATCTTCAAAACATAACTAAACAAAGAATGTCCTAGGGAATTTATTAGCTGATTTTGGAAACATGTGATAAATGATCCTTGCAGCATCTGCAGGCAGCGCCCTTTACTGTGGCATGGCTGTCCAGAATGTCGCAATAGTGCCTTGAAAACCAGCCTCCATCACCTCAGTTAAAACAGCAGAGGTGCTATCAGCAAGATGGAGAATTAAACAGCTTGCAGATTCAACAGCAGCAGCAGCATTGCAACAACAACAACAATCTACAATGGCAAATATCACCTCTTGTCTGTGAAGTCCTTTTATGTGAAGTATAAAGTGAGATTCAAGAAGGATCCAGAGTTGAGACTACCTTTCAGGAAGGGGCCAGGAGAATGGTCCTGTGTATGCCTCTCTACACAGGTACCACAGAAACAACTCAGGAAAGCTCTGCCACCCAACCAGGGTGACAGTGAGGTCTGATTTGCATATGTACTTCCAAAGGTTTGACATGCCATCCCTGGCTCTTCAGTTGCTGAACAGATGTGAGCTATTTTGGAGGAGTCGAGTCTTTGCTAGTTACAAAGAAATCCTTGACACCGTGTTCATATTAATAGTGAAAGATTACAATATCAAGATTTTAGAAGAGCTCTGTTTGCCATCTGACTTCAAGCCCTTCCCCCTATCCTGTCTCCCACCCCAGCCACCCCCCCCCAATGCCTCTGGAGTCCCATTAACTCTTATGGACACTTTCCAAGGACCTTCTTACTTGATCTTTCTGAACTCTTGTAAGAGCAGCACTTAGCACATTTTAAGTTCTGTCTCCTACTCAACCTGGTCCTCCAGGTTGTCTTCTGCCATACCTCCCTGGTTTCTATCTGTCCACTCTCTTTGAGTCTCTCTTCTTCCTTTGTATGTCTTTGCATAGTTTTAAGCATTGGAATGTGTGTAGCTCATTTGATTTTATTTTTAGTTCTTGAATGAGACATCAGTAAGACAGTTGTCATTGTGCTGCTGGTTACCAAGTTTGCTCCCATTCCATTCTTTTTTTCCTATTGGGTCACAGACCCAGAGATCCACTCCACTGCTGAGCCCTTTAGATCCAACAGTTGTTTCTCTTAAGGTAGATATACTATTCTTTATTCCTCCTGCGCTTTCTTCCCATCCTTCCCTACTGTCTGGAATCGATTTGTTTTGTTTTAAGACACAGTCTCATCATGTAGCCCTGATTGACTTTGAACTCTTGATTCTCTTGCCTCTATCTCTTGAGTGCTAGGATTTCAGGTCTGTACACTGTACCTGACAAATACTGACATTTGTGTGCATGTATGTGTGGTGTATGTGAAAGGACCTGTAAGGATGTGTGGTGCTCGTGTAAGGATGCCAGAGGTTGAAGTCGGGTGTTTTCCTTGATCTCATCACTTATTTACAGGAGAAAGGTCTCTGGCTGAACTTAAGGTTCAGTGATTCAGTTAGTCTATCAGGTGTGTTCTGGGAGGGTTCCCCTGTCGTTGCCTCTTGCACATGAGGCTTACAGGTGGGCTGTCACTCAAGCTTGTACATCAAACACTTATCCATTGGACTATCTTCATAGATTGCATATATATAACATATAGCATTACATATACAGTATTAAGTATATATAAGTATTTAAGTATATAAGTATATATGTATATATATATGTATATAAGTATATATTAAGTATATAAAAGTATATATAAAACAATATTCCTTACTTCTCAACACTCTCTTTACTTGGCCATCATCATAGCATCTTTTCAAACATTAGAATAAAACACCCATCACCTGCTTCCGTATTTAAAGACTCCTTGTCTTCCTACTCTTCAAAATAGTTCATGCTCCATCTTCAATTTTACATGTATTTTCCTAATTTGCCACCCTCTACTAACACACACTCTTTCTAATGCTGCTATCACGTCTACATTTTTCTGTAATTGTAGTTCGCCCATGTTTACTACATTTCCCCTTAAATAATCTTACTGGTACCTACAGATGTACCAAGTTTCTTTGTTCCATCCTCTCTGAATGCTGTATCTAGTGGACCTGTTGATTTACTCATGCTTCAGTTATCTAATCTTCTGGGCATCGTGGTTGACTGTATTTTTCTTGCTGGACCTCATAACTATGAATAGGGATCTGCCTCCCTCGTTAATGTTTATTCCCATGCCTGGTGCTCAGGAGAAGCTCAGGTTACATTTTTAGGGTGCATATACTAACTTCCGGGAAGGAAGTGCAAAGAATCTGTAAACCTCTGTAGACCTCTGTAAAGGAGAAGGGAGAGATGACTGCTAATCCTTGCCTTTGTTTCTTCTTTCTTTTCTTCCTTTCCTCCTTCCACGCCTCCCACGTCTCCTTTTCCTCCAAAACATATCGCAAATTGCCATTTTCCTCCTTTAGCCTCCTGAATACTGCAGTTGATGCCATTAAACCTAACTTCTTCTTTAGAAGTACCTGTGTGTGTGTGTGTGTGTGTGTGTGTGTGTGTGTGTGTGAGACACCCTGAGCAGGAAGGGAGGATTTAGGACACTGATTTGTTATTGAGTAAAACAACAACAACAACAACAACAACAACACCCCCCCCAAAAAACCCTAAGCTTTTTTTTTTCTGGTTTATTTAAAGAATTATTATTATGTATAGTGTTCTGCCTGCATGTATCCCTGCAGGTCTGAAGAGGGCACCAGATCTCATTACAGATAGTTGTGAGCCATCATGTGGTTGCTGGAAATTGAACTCAGAACCTCTGAAAGACCAGCTAGTATTCTTAAGCACTGAGCCGTCTCTCCAGCACCCTCCCCCATTAACCTTTAATTCTGAATTATTTATCAGTCTAAGTAATAGATTGATAACTTCAGAGGGGTCATAGCTAGCACACTGTTGGGGAGGGGCACAAGTGAACAAGGTTGTAAATATTTTGGGAACTAAAATCATGTCTTAGCAAAGGGAAAGGAACTTGCCATGAGAGCAGGTAGGGAGGAAAAGGCCAGAACTCTTTTTCTTAGTGGAAAAGGGACAATGGAGAAGGCATGCTGCAAGGCACTAAGGAGCCCAGCCAACTCAAGGGCTGATCATTAGCATTTGCCCAGTGCTTACCAACAGCTACAGCTAGAACAATACTATCACCATTCCTATAAGAGGCACAGGGCTGGATAGAGGACTGGATCAAATTTCCTGAGCAGCCATCTCAGCAGGGTAATGATGTGGGGTGGATGATCCATAGTGCCAGGATAGCCAGCTAAAGACTTCTCTGAGGAGCTAGGGATGGAGCTCGATGTTAGAATGCTTGCTTGTCTGATTATGCATGGCCTTGGGCTGCAGCCTCAGTGCTGCAAACAAATGCACAGGAGGAGAGTTCTTTGCGTTTTCACTCTTGGCTTTATTATTTCATTTGATTCTTTAAACAGTTGGCTTGACTTGGGATATAAAAGGTTGCCTACAGTGCAACATAACAGGTGTGGCAATGAGTGCATATAAATATTAAGAGAAGTTGGAACATAATAAAATTAATAGCTTCTTTTGCACTCTTTCAAAATAATGAGCATTTGAATTGGGTTGTTTTTAATTATCTTCAGCAGAAAAATAGGCTGCACAGTATTCTCATTCCGGTTTTTGCATTGTGGTCTTGGGGATCAATTCCAGGGATTCACGCATGCAAGGTGGGCACTCTGCCACTGTGATAATCATACGAAAAAGCACACATTTTCTGCATATATAACAGCAGCTTATGCAAGAACAGTGGTCACTGAGGACCTCATTAGGAGTTACACTCATCCTAGACATAGCAATTCTATGAAAGCACACTAGTGAGAAGCATATAAACACCACATTGTCCAGTGAGCAAAGCCCTTTCCCCAAATGCCCAATTCTTTAAACAATACTCTCACGTTGCCCTGGTATGCATAGCTGAGAGATAACCTTGGTCAGTGCAAGAAAACAAGCTATACATCTTCTCTTGCATTTTAAAAAGGTTATCGTTCTGAGGCTTAAAAAATCTAGTTGTATTGATAAGACTTTCAAATACTTGTTAAAACAAATATAATCATGCATTCAGTTATACGAGAATTTGCAGAATGTTCATAGTTAAAAAAAAAATGTATATGAGTCTCTGTGTGGGCATGTGTACTTGAGTGCAGCTGCCCATGAAAGCCACAAGAGGGTGCTAGATCTCCTGGAGCTGGCATTGTAGTCAGCTGGGAGATACTCAGTTTAAGTGTTGGAAATGGAACCACTGAGCCATCTCATCAAAGCTCAGATTCAAATTTCTATAGTGATTGCAATACCAATACAAGCATGACCCATAACCATCAAATAATCAGATGCTCTTCATTATGGAAGATCATGTCAAGGTAATGGCAATTTCTTTTCTTTCTTTTTTTGTCATTTACAAATCCATTATACAAAATAACGTATTTCACAATGATATTTCTATACATGTATAAACTTGCTCCAATAGCATTCACTTTTCTATCAACATCTCCCAGACCCTCTCCTATTGTTGGTCCTTCTCTAAATAGTCCTATAAACTTCATGAAGTTTTTTTTTTTTGAAAATGTAGATTCTGCCTATGACAGGAAGCATGCCAGATCAGTCTTTCTAAGGGCCTGGCTTATTTCACTTGACATATAATCCAGTTCCATCTAATTTTGTCTTCCTGTAAATGACATTTCACTCTTCATTTATGACTGAGTAGTGCTCTATTGTGTCTGCATTCCACAGTTTCCTGATGCATCCATTTGTTGTTGGGCATCTACGCTGATCTCATAACTTGGCTGTTAGGCGTAGTATATGGGTGGTTTTTTCAAACAGGTGTCTTACCATGAAATAGTCAAAGGCAAGTGGGCAGAATGCTGTGTAGTTTATTAATCAACTTGTAATTAATTACCTCTCTGTGAAATATTTAGAAAAAGGTCTGTGATAATCTTGGAGGGAATACACAAAACCAAGTCTTTTTTTTGAGTAAAGGACACATTTTAGCAATTATCTAAGAATAGTCATTACTAACCGACTGTGAATAGTGACATTGAAGGGCTGGAGATGTGGCTGAGAGGTAGAGCATTTACCTAGTGTGTGTAAGAAGCCAGGTTTGATCTCCAGCATTTCAATATAGCAGTAGCAACAAAGTCAACCAACAAATAAAGTCCATAAAAACAGGTAACTTCCTTCATTAATAAGTAATAGGAGGGAGGAGCTTGGTCCTGCCTCAATTCGGTATGCCAGGCTTTGTTTATTCCCCAAGGGGGGTCTTACCCTCTTTGAGGAGTAGATAGGAGGGGGGTGAGAGGGGGATTCTAGAAGGAGAGGGAGGGGGAACTGGGGTTGTAAAATGAAAAAAAAAAGTAATACAATCCTTACTGTATGAGTACTAGTCATCTTATTTCCTGAGATGTTGGGAGACATTTAATAAACACTAATAACTGAATATAAAGAATTGGTACCTTACTATTTGTGAATGTAGTAATATTTTTACATATTGTCACCCTTGTGGTGGAATGCATATTTTTTTGTCCCTTGTTTTAATATGAACTTTTCTTTTAAGAGAAACCACTATTGTAAGAGTTTCTGGGATACAAAAGACATATTTATGCATTCACATAAAATATTCTAACAAAAAGGCAAACGTCAAAGCAAAGTTGTTCATTTAGAGATGGATAATGGTTGGCTCATGTTTGGAGTCAGTAACAAACACAGAAAACCCTATTTCAGGTGAGTTGAAAGAGGTGGGCATACCCTGACAGACTTCTTAGCCAGCTGATGATGAACTTATTTCTGCAAATGGTCCCTCAGGGGAAGAGCGCCTTCCTATAAGATTTAGGGACACACATCTGCAAATTTCTTTGTAGAACTAGTTGTATTGGGTAGTCTTTGAATTGTGTGCCTTACAAAAATAATTTAGTTTTTATTTTAAGTGATATACATGTGCATAGGCAGGCTTGTGTGTGTTTATTATGTGTTTATGTTGATTATGTGTGTGTTAATTATGTGTGTATTTATTATGTGTGTGTGTGTTTGATTATGTGTGTATGTTTATTGTGTGTGTGTGTTTATTATGTGTGTCTGTGTTTAGTGTGTGTGTTTGTGCGTGCGAGTGCAGCGCCCATGGACTCCAGAGGAGAGAGTCAGACCCTCTGGAGCTGGAGTTATAGGCCATTGTGAGTCTCCTGATGGTCTGGGGAATGAAGTGTGTTCTCTGTAACAGTAGCACATGTCCTTAACTGCTAAGCATTTCGTCACCTTCTGAATCATGTATCTTTAAGTTACATACTTCATGGATTAACAACTTTGGGCCGTTATTAAACTCTTTAGTTTAGTGGCTCTTAAGTTTCTTTTTAAAAGTAGTATCTAATTATTTTAAATGGAACTTAGGAGTGATTTAAACAACTCCAGGCAGAATCAGAATAGAGGGGAGAAAAATATCCCCCAGGTACCAAGTATCATCACTGAAAGCCTCAAAATCTACAAAACAAAACAAAACAACAACAAAACTAGTCACCTCAATCAAGTTCAGCTAAAAATAAGGACTCAGGGCTAAGGAGGCGAGCTGCCCAAGCATGAGTTCAGACTCCAGCACCTACTGTAAAAGCCAGGTGTTTGTACACAAGCCTATAACCCTACAGCAGGAGATGGGGGAAGATGAAGGCAGGAGAAAGGCTGGGGGTTGTTGAGCAGATAGTCTAACTAAAACAGCATCATCCAGGTTCAGTGGGAAACTCTGAACCCAGTGGGACACCTGTCTCAAGGCAGTCACAGAGCAGGGAGGGCATATGACATTTTCCTCTGGCTTCTTCTGTCCATACACACTGACGAGCAGACTCCCTCTACCTCAGACACTCACACGTGCATAACTCCCACATACAAAGAAGAACCAAGCGGGGTGTGCTGGCAGACACTTGAAATGCCAGCCTCAGGGACATAGAAGCAGGAGGATCAGGTGTTTAAGACTAGCCTTAGCTATGTAGTATGTATTTGTGACCAGCCTGGGCTAAAATCTTGGACCAAATAGGGGATAGAAAAAAAAAAAAAAAAAAAAAAAAAAAAAAAAAGATCGAGAAAGAGTTTTGAAAAAGAAGGCAATTCGGCAAAAGACTACAAATGTCAGCCGATTTCGCGAAGGGCAAAGTAAATCTTAAACTGTTGCTGAAGTGCTTAAGACAGCAGAATAAACCTAACTCATTTTCTCTCTTGCAGTCCACGATCCTTTTATCATAGGCTGTGAAGCAGAAGCGGAAGCTTCAGAAGTTCTGCAGAAATGACACAAAGCTGTGCTAAGGTTGACTTTTATGGAGCCTGATCTCCTAGACACGATTTTAGTCATTTGTTGCCAGTCAGATGAATTTGTGGACCATGCTCTCCGACCTTTATGTTAGAGGCTGTGATGGAAATAGTCAATGCATGAGAAGGATCTGAAGGTGACTTACAGAGCAGGACTGTCCAATACAACTTCCCATGACGACAGAACAGTGCTGACCTTTGTTTTTTTTTTTTTTTTTTGTTCAATATGTTTGTCACTAGCTATGGGTGACTTTGACAACTAAGCATTTGAAATGTGTATTGTTCAACTGAGCAATGCAGTTTTAAATCATCTTCCATCTTAATTAATTCAAATTTAAATAGCCTTTTGTAACAAGCAGCTTCGATATTGGATAGTACATTTCTTGGTCCTTTTTTAAATTTAACTTTTTTATTTTGTGTTTTTGGATGCTTTGCCTGCATATGTGTCTGCCCTCTCCATCAGCCCCTGATGCCCGGGGAGGCTAGACGAGGGCATTGGACCCACGGGAACTGGAATGACCGTGAGTCGCCATCTGGGTACGGGGAATCAAACTTGGGTCCTGTAGAAGAGCAGCCAGTGCTCTTAATGTCTAAGCCATCCCTCCAGCCCTATCATATCCTTTAATTGAAGGCTTCTGACATTATTTCCCTATATAGTCTGAGTTTCCTGGACCGAAATACTGAAATACATATGTAGGTTTCTCCTCCTCCTTCTCCTCCTCCTCCTCTTCCTCCTTCTCCTTCTTCTCCTCCTCCATCTTCTCCTCTTCCTTCTTCTTCTTTGTGAGGTGGGGTTTCCCAGGCTGACCTGGGATTATAGACATGTGCTATCATGCCTCACTTAAATGTCACCTAGGACTTCTAGGTTGTCCATGGATATATGATAACTATACAGCTGGTGGCTCAAATTGGTACCCAGTGAAGAAGTCTGGTAGTACTGTGTATAGTTACAATGAAATAAAGGACATAACCTGAGGCCATCCAGGCCAAAAAGGAACCTCCCTTTCTGTAAGGCAATTAATGTTCACTACACTTCTGGTTAGCTTGTGGATACCAATCATTTAACGTCCTCTGGAGCACGGGTACTTTCATAATATCATGGTTTTCTTTGACCCCACTAACATTTACTGGTAACTAATTTCTGCTTGCCGAATGTTTTCCAGTAAAACTACAAGGTCACATCTAACTAACATCGTGCTAAAAGACCATGTCAAACTAGCAGCAAATGATCAATTGCACTAATATTTAGATTAAAGCAAATATCTGAACACACTTAGATATTTTAAGCCGTTTCCTGAATTCTTGGAAAGATGTAGGAAATGTCAAGAAAAAACAAAACAAAACAAAAACCAATCCATTCGCCCCATATATACGAAGAGATACAGAATCCCCAGAGAGAATAAATGGGGAAGGCAGAATAAACAGCAACTTGTTTAACTACATTATGGATTTTTCATACATATGTGAGGGCTTGTAAACATGAGCTGGAGTTAACATGGGTCCTTTCTTAGCTATTTGCCAGTGCAGAAGACAGAAGAAGCAGATTAGGATTCCCTATGAACAACTGCTTTTCAGAAGGGAATATATCACTGCAGAGTGCCCTGGGCTTCCCAGAGCTCCACCCTATTTCAAATAGCCTAGAGCGGTTTTCCTTTGCTACAAAATATGAAACATGTGTTATTGAATAAAGCCATAAAATAATTTCAAAAACTCTAATTGCACCAATAAACCAAATGTTCCCAAAGCAACAAATACAACACAGCACACTGGATCCTACACAATCTCCTGGTGTGGTCTACCTTTTCAAATAACACCCACCTCCTCTAACATTTCATGTTGAATGCAGTACAGTTCCTTGTTAAAACAACAACAACAACAACAAAACACTTCATGAGTTAAAAGGCACGTGGATGGACCCACAAAGAGAGACAGTTATCCTATCCCAGGAGATTTACCTGTTGAAGAAAAGTTGCAGCCACAGAGCATTTCAAATCATCAGAGACGTGCCAGACTCATTTTGCTCACAGTTTTTACCCACCTGATAGCTCGAATGACGGTTTTAAGTGGCGGCGTGAGGTCCTCCACAGACACATCACACTGGCATCCTTTCTCATCATACACATCGTCAGTGCCAAGGGCTGTGTCTGCTGCAAGAGAAAACACCACTTAACGCCACCGCTTTCTGTTTAAGACATCCCCGATTATTTGCCTGATACAGGAAACTGGGACACGTAGAGACTGAACATACAAGCAGCTGCTGAGGTATAAGGTCAGCCAATTGTGTCCCTCAGTCTTTTTTTTAAACAATAGTTTATTTATTCTTGTTTCATGCAACATTGCTGTTTTGCCTGCTTGTATGTCTGTGTGTGGGTGTCAGATCTTGGAGTTTACACTCAGTTGTGAGCCACCCACCATGTGGGTGCTGGGAATTGCTCTTGGATCCTCTGGAAGAGCAGCTAGTGCTCGTACCCATTCAGCCATCTCTCCAGCACTCCCTCCCCCATTTTTGGGTAATTTCGTTGTTGTTTTAAGGATTTATTTGTTTTTACTTTATGTACATTGGTGTTTTTTCATGCATGTATATCAGTGTGAGGATGTCAGGTCTTTTGAAACTGGAGTTACAGACAGTTGTGAGCTGCCATGTGGGTGCTTGAAATCGAACCCAGGTCCTCTGGAAGAGCAGCCAGTGCTCTTAACTGTTGAACTATCTCTCAGAGGTTTGTGTCCCCCAGTCTTAGCCTTGTCCTTCTACAACCTCAATCTTTGTTTGTTTGTTTTTATTTGACTCAGATATTTTCCTAAGCTGTTTTCCACTTGGAGGACGGTGGTGACAAATTTGTGCTGATTCACACGTGATTTCTGCCCTTTTCCTTGGAAACTAATAGCCATTATTTAAATTGCAGCTGTTTGGAGTTGAGAAAACCGCCTTTGGACTGTTCATTCACCAGTCTGCCTATACAGAGCTCAAACCCCACGCCACTGGCCTGATTAGCCCCGATGCTGAACAAATTACTTAAGCAGCACATTGGAGATGGCTGAGTACTTAGTGCTTGCTGGACTGGCAATGGTGGAGTCGTGAGAACACTTGCCTAAGATAATATAGTCAAAGCTAAGAGAAGACCAGATTGCATATGGAAATCAGCTCCATATAATCCAGTCGGATGAACTTCTTGGGTTAACTGAAACTTTTGGAAAAGGACCAGGGCTACAATAAATACCACATTCTTGACACTTTATATAACATTAATAAAAACTAAATTCACATCTTTGTATTTTTATTTCCAGCAACAAAATAGTCAAAACCAAGTCAATGCATGTAACAAGTCACAGGGTATATATGCGTTGGAAACTTTATGCACAGAATGCTGCAAAGCTGCTAAATTTGAGGTTGTAGACTAATGCCTGAGAAAATGTTATATTGTTAAAGAAAAACTATGTGAGGTCAGGAATAATTTTATTCTTTTTGCCTGCTCTACTTTCTACAGTTTCCTACAATGAATACGTTTTAAGTTAGTAACATAAAAGTAGATAGAGAAATGAAAATGCATTCATGAGAGATGGGTAATGAAGGCTGCTATTTGGCCCAAGGCTTGTTGAGGGTTGACATATATTACAGGCCTTGGGTTGTTATTCGGTCTTTGCTCGGAGTCACTCATTGTCATGAATGGGAGAGATTTGCCACAGACTGTCCTGGTTTGAGCCAAATCTGATAGGCTATTGGGAGTTTATTCATTGGGACTGTGCTTATACTGGGAATGCAGTCACTATGGGTTTAACTTCAGGGATAGTGGCTGAGTGCTTGGTCTATGCACTCTGCTGGAATGGAAGTGAGTGGAGGTAGAGATGGTGGGATTCATGCTAATGAGTTTTTCTAGATTGTCTTCACTGTCCCTCTGACCGTCTTTCTCTCAAAGGGAGTAAGACGGTGATGCCTGCTAGAGGGATAATGATAGCATGATAATGACACCTGGGCTGTCAGAATTTTCCTCCAAATTTATGTGTTGAGACTTGGTTGTTAGTGTGATAGTAGGAGGAAGAGCATTGGGAGGTGATGGAGGCCACTGTGCTCATGAATGGGTATTTGTCACCACGTGAGTACTGAGTTATGTCATTAGGAGAGTACCGAGTTATGTCTCCAAGTGAGTATGGAGTTGGTCTCCTTGGGAGAATCCAGCAATAAAGCACCATCTTGGAATCAGAGCTCCAGCCCTTCCAGACAATGGACCTAATGGTGCCTTCCCTTTCAGAATGGTGAGAAACAAACACATTTCTATTCTTAATATAATTAGGGTGTCTGGTCTTTTGTTACAGCAGCACAGACCAAGGCAACTGGCAATCATTCTCTAAAATGGATGTCAGCTCTTTGGTGAAATCTCTCTATGTGTTCATTTTTTTTTTTTTTTTTTTAATAATGAGACTTACTCCACATGTTGGTGGCATTTTGTGGGAATTGAAGCTTGGATGAGATAAGTGCATTGTCTGAGGCCATGAAGTGGTAAGTGAAGCTATGGAATTGGAGAACCTGTTATTACAATTTAGTTTCCTGAGGCTCCAAAGTCCACGCACTCTTTATCGATCAGAGGGTAAAATACAATACAATAGAATAGCAACATCAGGAGAGATGAAGCAGGAGCAGACAAGTGCAGTTTGTCCCGTTGGGTGCCTTCAACTTTCCTCCAAAGTCATTTGTCACAGATTAAACAAGAGAATATTGATTAGCTCACGCCGATGACCTGGAAGGTAGCTTGCCTGTTTTGCCTAATTATTCACTTATACAACACACTTATTTGAGTCTATGAACTTCATATCCAAGGTTAGAGGCATTACCCCTCCTAGTTGATCCCAACATACTGGTAATAAGGGTTTTGCAGGCCTAATTAAAACACGGTTTGAAATGAAATCATATTGAGTTAGGGGGGCTAAGAAGTGCAATAAAATTGTCTTTGTGGGACACAGAAAGAAGAAAAAAGGATTCAGAGAAGCTGAAAGCAGATAACATGATATACTTCATTGTGTATGCTCAGTGAGTGGCAGGGGTGGGTTTTTTTTTCCCAGAGCCCCGTGAATAAGATAACCCAGGAATACTTGGATTTTGGACCCTGGAATTCCTGAACTGTGAGACAATGTATTTCCCTTGCTTTAAGTCACCCAGTATGGCATGGTCTGTTACGACAGCCCAGGAGAAATTTTTTCTCCATGGTTTCCAGTTCTTCACTCTGGGACAATAATGGTGATCATAACAGCAGTAGGATTTTTACAGAAATCTAATCATGTGCCAAAAACTTTAATTAACTGCCACAAACCCCTGTGAGGTGTGTCTATTATTACCCCAAGCTTTTCACAGTGTGGGAGTAAGGCACAGAAGGCTATGAAATTTGTCCAAAGACATATAAAGACTAACTAGCAGAAGCAGATCTTAAACCTGTTCAGCGGGGACCCCACGCTTCCTTTGACCCCTTTTCATTTGCCTCTCCTCTTGAGCCCTGTCATCCCTTCTTCTCTGTGACTTTTCCTTGCATATGACTATGTCCATCTACTACATTGAGTGCAGATCCAGTTTGGATCAGAGTAGTGAGCAGGGCTGAACCAGCTCATACCCTAAAGGAGCCCTGGATGTCTACCTAAGGTGGAGCATCTAGGAAGTGTGGATGAGGGGAAGAGGAAGCTTAAGTAGACAGGGAACACAGATAGAGCAATTGACAGACAAAGATAATACCACCTGCCTGTGAGATGCCCATATACCAGCTACTCACAGGCAATAACATTGTTCAGTTTTTCCAGTACAGAACTCTTGAGAATGTCTTATACTCTTACAAAATTGAGGCTTGTAGCTCCTTTCTTTCATTGAATTCTAGTGAGAGATACTTCTCATCCTATGCTTCAGAAATCTGGGGCGGGAATAGGGAGAGCACATACTGCAAAACCCATATTGAAAATGTGGCACAACCAGCCATAATTTGATGTTTGACAGAATAAGGTGCAGGGTCTTTTTTGTTTTGTTCTGTTTTGTTTTGCTAATAAAAACATGCTATCTTTTCTTGCTTGAGGATTTTTTTCCGCAGGCATGCAAATGTGTTTTAGTCAAGGCTAATTCCCAATTCTTCCCTGATCCACTGTTCCCTCCCAACTTCTTTGTGTTGTTTTTTTCCCCATTGCAAGTACTCATCGATGCCAGGATGTATAATAGGGTCATCTCCTGGAGCATGGGTAGACTCTCAGGAGCTGCATCCTTGAAAAGAATGGACTTTGCCCTCCCAGAACAGTACTTGTGGATTGTCACAACAATCACGAAGTGAAGATAATGCGACCAGTGCTCATGGCTGACTGCAGATGGAGCTGGGACCCTCCCAAATGATTACATGACAGTTGTGTCCCAGGTTCCTGCTCTACTTCCTCAACCCCAGCCTGCATGGTGAGAAGACATACGGTCCAACCACCTCAACACTGGGAGGAAGTCTAGGCTGAAAATGAGAGTGAGACACTATTATATTCAGGTGTGTCTTATTGGGATTTTATAACTCAATCATTCAGGCACAAATTAAACACTCATTTCTGCTCTATAGGTTATATTTATTTATTGTGTATGCGTGTGGTGGCACATGCATTTATGTGATGGCCAGAGGACAACCGCTGTTCTTTCCTTCTGCTATAAAGGTTTTGGGGCTCAAACGCAGGTGAGGGAGAGAACTGGGATCGATATGTAAAACAAGAAAAAATAAAAAATGCATACGGAAAGAAATAAAAAGAAAGAATTCTGGAAACTTATGTTATTTCCAAAATGGTTTTGGTTTTCTCATGAAGATCTAATACCAAGCTGCAGGCATTTATGGAAGAATGGGAAGTTCCCAGTTCTTTTAAGATTCAATCCTTCTTGGCAGCTTTGAAGCCATACAGTTGGTATCAGTCTTGGTGGCATATCAAAATCACCTGGGGAGTATGAAAACAAAACAAAACAAAAGAAACCAAAAACACACACACAAAAAAACCCTCAAACTCCCAGGCTACCCTAAGATGAATACTGACGTCGAGGGCAGAAGCCAGGCAGCAGAAACGGGGTTACACAGGTTGGCCGTAGAGTTGACTCACTTGCTGGAGGTTCTGGTTCTAGTCTAGTACAACCATGCCACCCCCACCAGAAAGAGGCATCAGATTTAAAAACATTATTTTTTCAGATTTCAGAGAACTCCAAGAGCAGCCAGTGCAAGAAGCACCGATCATGGGTGGACTAATGTCACCGAGTCTCTCTGAGCCCCAGCTGGAGGGTGTTTTTATGATTCTTTGTTCACTGTGGTGTGTGTATGTGTGTGTGCTGCAGATATGTTTTTCAGAGTTGCGATTTGAGACAATATAAGTGCTTCATTAGACAATGGGAAATGACTACATTTAAGAAGTAAATCCTCAGACAGATTGTTGATAAGAAAGAGCAGGACTTAGAGCTATGGCGAAACATTAACTGTTGTGTAATTCTGTTTGAAGATGCCTGCCTTTGGGAGACAGGGGCAGGTGGATCTCTGTGAGTTTAAGGCCAGCCTGGGCTACAGAAACTAGTAATGGCAAAATTGATGGACTTAGCACATTGTTAGCACTGGTAGATATTAACATAAAATATATAACTTACAGTTTAAAGAGAATTCATAGTATTGCAAAAGTTTACAGAACTGTATCTGTCAATATTATTCTCTCCTTTGTCCTCCCTTCTTGTTTTCCTTCCTTAGACAATGCTCATGTATCTCCCTATGTCCTTGAACTTGCTATTGTAGCTGAGGATGACCTTAACTTTCTTATCCCTTGCTTCTATCTCCCCACAGAGTGCTAGGGTTAGAGGCATGAGCTACAGTGTCTGAGTTATATGGTGCTGGGGACTGCACCAGGGTTTCCCGTGTGCTAGGTAGGTACTCTAAGATCTGATCTACACCCTCCATCTCCACAAAGTTTTCTAGCAAAAAAAAAAAAAAAAAAAAAAAAAAAAAATGACAGAACTCTATGTTCAAAATGTGTCTTATGGTTTCTATTGCTGTGAAGAGACACCATGACCATGGCAACTCTTATAATGAAAGACATTTAATTGTGGTGGCTTGCTTAGAATTCAGAGGTTCAGTCCATTGTCATTATGGCGGGACAGCAGAGGGCAGGCAGACTTGGTGCTGGAGAAGTAGCTGAGAGTCTTACAGCTTACAGGCAACAGGAAGTGGTCTGAGATACTGTGGTGCTTGAATATATACGAGACTTAAAAGTCTGCTTCTACAGTGACACACTTCCTCTAACAAGGTCACAGCTACTTTAATTAAGCCACTTCTACAAACAGTACTACTCCCTTTGGGGGTCATTTTCTTTCATATCACCACAGAAATGTAAAGTTTTGCTTGTGTGTGTGTGTGTGTGTGTGTGTGTGTGTGTGTGTGTGTGTGGTTTAGCTATTGTTCTAGCTACCCAATAAATGAAGAAGAAGAACAGGAGGAGAAGGAGGAGGAGGAGAAGGAGAAGGAGGAGGAGAAGGAGGAGGAGGAGGAAGAGGAGAAGAAGAAGAAGAAGAAGAAGGAGAAGAAGAAGAAGAAGAAGAAGAAGAAGAAGAAGAAGAAGAAGAAGAAGAAGAAGAAGAAGAAGTAGAAGCACTCAATTACAATGATTCAGCAAAACTACCCTGAAAGTCACTCTTCTAGATTTCCAACAACAGAGATTACACTGTTGTAAACATTGACAAACAAAACAAAACACAGTACCCTAAGCAGCAGGAGCAACAGATGATTGAGCAGCCATGGCAGCCGAGGAAAGTGGGTGTAATAGAACGGCACTCTATCTCAGCGATGGCTATCCATCAGAGGCTGCAAACAACTTCTGGTCTCCAACCTACCTCATTGTGTTTATTCTTGGATTTGCAGGTTCCAGAGAATAATTTGAGAGCATTTGCCCCTCCACCTCACGAGTGCTTTGGACATCACAATAGCCCTTAACAAACTGGAAAGCGCAGATGCTCAGAACTTAGCCACGGTACCTATTTAGCTGGAATTTGAAGTTTGTGTTCACATAGTAAGTCATATAATTTTGCTTGCCAGCAGGTAGTTTTTTATTTAAGAAAAACCAGCTTGCATTTGATGTTTATGTTCCATCAGGATGAATCTGATAATTCCTATTTTATTTAAGACTTCTTGGTTAGCTAGGGAATGGGATATTATTTCAACATCTAATTTATAAGCAATTCCAGCTTCCGTGTTTGTAGATGTGTCCGAAATATCCAACTTGATAGGGATCAACACAGCTGGGTAAAGCGAAGTTCATCTGATCTCATCTTCTTTTCCAATAGTTACACCAAATTCTAACCCTCCCTTTTTTTGTAATAATTCTCCAATTTCATTGTCATGCACTGTAGGACTGAATAAATGCCAGCTCCAATACTATACATGTTTCCAACTCCATACACTTCTACAACATTTTGCAGAAGTATACTCAAACTACACAGACACTTCCAACAGTATAGTTTGAAGAGGTTTCAATAAGGTTAAGTCCACAAATCATCAATGCTGCCCTTATACTTTGCACCAAAGTTTCTTCCATGGCCCATGTGCAATTTCATGTAGGAAATAAGCTGTCTCATTGGTTTTAAACTTATCATGTAGTCCTTGGGCTACAGTGCATTATTAATATTAACCATATTCACCAGATCATGCCCTAAACCACCAGAACTCATTCCTCCCATCTAATATTAGCATTCTACCTGTTAGACCAATGTCTATCTTTCCTCCTTGCATTTTAAATTAAATCACAAAGTATAAGAAAAAAATTTTGGCCTGAATACTCAGAGGCAAATCTTATTAAAATTTGGCATACTCCCCCTGTAATCACATTTCCTCTGCATCAGCTGATGCTTTATGTCAAAGTCAATTTCTTAACAGATGAGAATTAAGCATTTCTGGTTGCCACGTGAGGGAAATTTATTCCAAGAGCCCCTGCTCTACCTCACTGTATTGTGGTCTTTCCATTGCATGATCCAGGTGTCCCAAATGACTCCCAGGTCCTCTGGTGCTATAGAGGAATCAATCACCAACATTGGTTACTCTTCAAGGAGTGCTACCCACACAGGCAACCTCCCCTTCCTCTTTCTTGTTTACTTGGCTGGAATCTCTGCATGCTTAGTTTGCAGTGGGAGGATTGTAAAGTTCAAAGAGCAAGCACCAGTGAACAGTAAGGCACAGCAGGATGGGGTGAATCTCAGAACGAGCAGGAGAAACTGTTTAAAGTTCAGAATGCATGCGCCTTGTGCCACTTTGAAAACTACGCAATTTTATTTTGCATTCTAGCACTTATTTTTATTGTCGGTTGTCCTAAGCGAACAGACAGGGGTGTGAAGAGGATCACTTCAAGTTCAGAGCCTTAGATACAAGTGGCAAGTCCTCCAGGCACCTGCGACCTCTAGGAAATACACCTTGGTTCCAAGGGATGGATTAACCCTTTCTTCCTTTACTGGGTACACATACATACTTCTTGCTGTATTGTATTTGCCTTTGTATTGTGTGGTTCTGGGTGAACAGAGGGCCTTGCATGCATCAGGTGAACTACACCCCTAGTGAAATGCAATGATAATTACTAAATTGTTTTATTTTTTGGTTGTTTTATAAGGCCTCTCTCTTACTTGATACACAGTGAACTCCATGACAGCAGGACATTGTATTCTTATCCATGTAGCTGGTTTCTCTTATGGTTTCAAAATCTATTGTGTGTGTGTGTCTGTCTGTCTGTCTATCTATCTATCTATCTATCTATCTATCTATCTATCTATCTATCCATCCATCCATCTATCTATCTATCTATCTAATCTATCATCTACCCGACTACTTATCCATCATCTACCTATTTATATATTCTTGGTGACCATTCATGATTAAGAAAAACTCAAAACGTTACTCTGAGAGTAGATAGCTTATATGCAAAGTTAGGAAACCATTTCACTGAGTTCTGTAGAGTAAGACAGTGATGAGGAAATGTTTGTTGCAACTACACATGCATCCATCAGATTTTAAAGATTACAGAAATAAAAAAGTGCACTATTGAAAAAAAATGGAAAAGGAGAATTGTTTTATTTGAAAAATAAGTTCAACTATTCATATTTACAGAATATATTAGTTTCAAAATCAAATAACCTTTTGAGTTTTTAAAAGCAAAATTCTAATTAAAGGTCCATGTTGAACGTTTTGAACAGGCATTATTTGCCTTTACATGCATGCATACACATGTCAAAAGTAGATGCACTGTACTTGGTAAATGTTGTTAGCACAACTGCAGACCATGGATTGATAGAGTTGGTGTGACTTAGTGGATGTAGTGCCTATTTTATACTTCCATGTTATGGACTTCTTGACAAGTAATAAAAAACAGAACTCCAGTATCCAAAACAATGAAATGAGGCAACAAATTCAAAGAAAACGTATGTTACAAGAGAAAGTACAATTTACCTTCCTTCCCCCTAAAAAGAGATCTAGAATTTTCTGTGAATGCTCCTCTCAATTCTACAAAGAGTATTTTTTATATACATCAAGGAAAAGTATTATTAATATTTGGCTGGACTTTAGTTTTTGTTAATTTGTCCTGTAGTACTGTTCAGACTTTTGGAACTTCTATCCATAGAAAGAAATGCATTTTATATTGTGATCTAACACACACACACACACACACACACACACACACAAACACACACACAAGCACACACATGTAAATAAGACAAGAATGTGCCAGAATTAATACACATATCTAGTCCTGTTCCTTCTGAAATTTCACTAACGTGCATGCAGTGATGAGATAATTTAAAAAGATAAACTATAAAAAGAGTAAAGGAAAAGGCAACAGAAACATAACTTTGGAGGTGGGAAGCAGATGGACAAGTTAGGTAACTAAGTAGCCAAAACCAGGAAGAAAACTCTATATCAGCAACAGGATAAATGGAGAGACCAGATTTATACTTCAGAAAACTCAAGACTCTGAGGAGTTGGCAGCACTGGGCACTTCTTGATGCAAGAACAAATGGGAACTTGTTAAGATGAAGAGGACTGAATAAGATTTGCATAACACTTGGCCACACCATTCTCTTTGCATTCACTTATTCTGCTCTCGATTGTGGATATGATATGAGGAGCTGCTTTAAGTTTCTGCTCCCTGCAGTGATGAGTGGACTGAAACCTGGAATCTGGAGCTGAAAGAAATCCATCTACCCCAAGTTGCTTATGTCAGAGTATTTTAAACATTGCAACTGTAGATAAAACTGAAACACTGTTGTAGTGATGTCACCAAACTCCCAATA
This sequence comes from Phodopus roborovskii, assembly GCF_943737965.1. Lineage (NCBI taxonomy): Eukaryota > Metazoa > Chordata > Mammalia > Rodentia > Cricetidae > Phodopus > Phodopus roborovskii. Next base: position 9,427,366 of record NW_026126588.1, read on the forward strand.
GGTAAGGACTTGGGTAAGTAAGTGTTCTCCCAGAAGAATTGTAAAGATATTAATATCAGGAAGACTTGAAATTTTCATGTTAAAATTATTGTAATTTTGCTATTACAAATAATGCTACTATGAACATAGTTGAACAGATGTCTTTGTAGCATTATTTGTAATAGCAAGAACCTGGAAGCAACCTAGATACCCCTCAACTGAAGAATTGATAAAGAAAATGTGGTACATTTACACAATGGAATACTACTCTGTGGGAAAAAAAATGGCATCTTGAAATTTGCAGACAAATGGATGGAACTTGAAGAAACCATCCTGAATGATGAGGTAACCCAGTCACGAAAAGGGGAACATGGTATGTACTCACTCATATATGGATTTTAGACATAGAGCAAAGGATCACCAACCTATAATTCACACCGCCAGAGAAACTAGAAGGAGGAAACTAAGAGATCCATACAAGGTCCCTCACAGAAGGGGGGAAGGAATAAGATCTCCTGAGCATATTGGGAGTGGGGGGGCAGTGAGTGGAGAGGGAACTAGGAGAAAAAGAAGGGGAGGAGAGGAAAGCATGTGGGACTAGGAAGATTGAGTCAGAGGAGGAATAGATGAGAGAAAAGGAAAAAGAGAGAGATACCATGAAGGAGGGAGCCATCACAGGTTTGAAGAGAAAATGACTCTAGAGAAATGTCCAGAGACCTACAAGGCTGACCCCAACTAACAATTTGAGCACAGTGGAAAGGGTACCATAAATGCTCTTCCCTGATAATGAGATTGATGACTAACTTATCCACCATCCTAGAGCCCTCATCTAGTAGCTGATGGAAACAGAAGCAGACACCCACAGCTAAACACTGAGATGAACTGGAATTCAGATGCAGAGCAAGAAGAATGATAAGAAAATGGGGACAAGGCCAGGATACAGAAACTCACAGAGACAGCTGATATGAACAAGGAGGAGCTACTGGGCCCCCAGACTGATAGTTGGAAAACCAGTAATGGACCGACTCAGACCCTCTGAACATGGGCCTCAGTTAGAAGACTTGGGCAGCCTAAGGGACCTCTGACAATGGAACCAGGATGTATCCCTGGTGCATGAAAGGACTTTGGGAGCACATTCCCCATGGAGGGATACTCCCTTAACCTAGAGGCAGGAGGGAGGGCCTAGTCCCTACTCCAAATGACTTGACAGATTCTGTTGACCCCTCCTGGAAGGCATCACCCTCCCTGTGGAGTGGGGGGTGGATGGGATAGGAGGATGGTCAGGGGGCATGGGAGAGAGAGGAAACTGGGATCGATATGTAATATAAGAAAAATAAATAAAAAAGAATACAAAAAATAAAATTATTGTAATTTATATTAGAAGGATGGGAAGGTCTTGAGGAAGAAAAAACAAGGAAAAACATTAAGTTGTCATTAGCAAGAGCAAAATATAATGTTCAGAACTGATTGGGAAGACAGAGATATGGAAATGTCATAAGAAATGGTTAAACAGTGTTTCTGACAAAGGGTGTTATGGGATAGTCCTTTCATGTATTGTGAAGATGTGTCTCTGCCAAGGCACCTTCTGATCAGTTTAATAAAGAAATAAATAGCCAATAGCTAAGCAGGGGAGGATAGGCGGGACTTCTGGGCAGAGGTAAGAACTCTGGGAAGAAGAGAGGTGGGATCCACCAGTGAGGCATGGAGCAAGTCAGATGTACAGTATGGAGGAGAGGTAATGAGCCACATGGCAGGATGTAGATTAATATAAATGGGTTAATCATTCCACATAGAGGGATACTCCCTCAGCCTAGATACACGGGGGAGGGTCTGGGCCCTGCTCCCAATGATATGACAGACTTTACGATCCCCATGGAAGGCCTCACCCTCTCTGGGGAGCAGAAAGTGGATGAAATTGGGGTCCATGCAGGGAACAGGGGAGGATGGGAGGGAGAGGGAACTGAGATTGACATGTAAAACAAGCTTGTTTGAAACTTAAATAAAAAAATATAAATGGGTTAATTTAAATTACAAGAGCTAGTTGGGAATAAACCTAAGCTAAGGCCAAGCTTTCACACTTAATAATAAGTCTCCATGTTATTATTTGGGAGCTGGAGGTCCAAAGAAAGACTTCTACAGGAGGGTGAACAAAAGAAAACAAAACAAAAAAACCTCCATTATTTTCTTATATGAGGCTCATATTATTTGACTTTTATTTACCTTACTGTTTTATTTTACTTATTTCTAAGGATTTGAGAGATAATTTTGTGTCAATTCATTGGTCACAACATAGTATCACAATTTAGTATTTTGGGGACATATCTACACTGCTAATTAGCAAATAGATGACTGAGGCCAACCCTGTAGAAGGGATTAGCCATGACTATTATCAAATCTGGTACTGTTCCCTAAATTCCCACTATGTAAAGGCCCTAACATAGGATGGTACAAGAGGATTGCCTTCCAGAATTATCACCTGTATCCTATCTATACCTTCAGCAATCTGATAAGCTTAGAGACCCTTTTCCTCTGAACTCAGCGACCTCGTTCGGCAGGTTGTTGCTGGATGTCCTATTTCATCTTCTATGTGTTATAAAAGGATAAGATTACCTGAACCTACCCCAACACATCTTTCCACAAAATCTGGGATCTTTGTCATTTAAAATACAAGTATCATTTCTGTGGTAAGAGTACATCGTGCCCAATTATTTGCATTTTCTAAGAAAATTAATTAAAGCCATTAAACTACAGTCTTAATGTAAATTAAGCCATAGTATATCTTCTCTAAATTTTAATTATGGTTCTTTTGGTCAACATTGCCCCCTCTTTCTTCCTACCTACTCATTCCAAGGTCTCTTGGTAACTACTACTCTATTTCTAAATAGGTTCAACATTTGTTTAGATTACACATGTGAATGAGATGTTTCTGAGCTTGCTTATTTTACTCAGCACAATATCCCAGGTTCACTCTTTTTGTCCCAAACAGCTGAATAGAATTCCACTGTGAACACACACACACACACACACACACACACACACACACACACACACATTTTCTTTGCCCATGTACATGTCGCTGAATACTTAGGTCGTCCTACTATTTGGCTCTTTGTGACGAATGCTGCAATAAACACAGGAATCAGATAACTTTCCACATAATGATTCCATTTTCTTTGGGCATCTACTCAGCAGAGGGGACCCCTGGGTCAGAGGATCCTTCTATTTTCAATAAAAAAATGTTGATTCATTTTTTTCTTATATTTTGCACTTGAGTGTGTGTCCACTTGTATGTTTGGTGCCACATGTATGTTTGGTACCTGCAGAAGGGGACATTGGGTCATTGGGTCCTCTAGAACGAGAGTAACTGTGAGCTGTCACGTGATTTCTGGGAACTGGACCTAGGCCCTCTGCAAGAACAGCAAGTGCCATCTCTCCAGCCTTTATCTTTAAATTTTAACTTTCATACTGTTCTCCATAGTGGCTGTGATAATTTATGTGTCCACTAATTGTTGTTTCCTTTTCTTTACTTTCTTGCTACCTTTGGTCTTTTTGGTAACAGCCATGCCAACTGGAGAGAGGTGCAACTTGATAATGACTCTACATTTCACTGATTAGTAGTGATGCTTTTTTTAAAAATTGTGTTTATTCTCAGGCTTGCTAATTAGCAATGTTCAGAAATACTAATTCACACTAATGAGTGTCACTACCAATTTACACAAATCTATTATGTAAGGTACTACTGCATTTGGGCACTTTCTTTTAAAGATCAAAGATGCCATTCGTGCCTCCTCAGCACCTTAGATTATGTTAATTATGATATGATTTTTTTCTAAGATTCTCTATTAAAGACTGTCAATTAACTGTACTGGCTAGCAGAAATGCTGGCAAAATTTCATGGACTGGTTCTTGACACTTAATTAAAGGAGTCCTTTCGCTTTGAGTGATGGTATGAAGCACCAGAGAGTTTTCAAAAACAATTAATACAGTCTGTGTTGCTGAAACTGCTGACTGCATCGTAATAATGGCTCAGCCACTACCAATAAGGTAAAAGGGAACAACAGAGAAAAAGCGAAAAAGTACTTTTTCCTTTAAAATTGCACTTTATTCCGTAGGCAGAAGTTCCTGTCTCACCCAGTGCTGCAACACAGAGGCTGGCCTATTACTCAGGCTTATTACTAACAAACTCCTACAACTTAAATGAACTCATAATTCTTATCTGTGTTTAGCCACGTGACTTGGTACCTTTTCTCAGTAAGGCGTTCTCATTCTGCTTCCTCTGCCTTTCCTCTTCCCAACTACTGGCCAATCAGCATTTTATTAAACAATATTAGAGATAAATCTTTACAGTCAATAACATTATCCTACATCATTATTCTTTTGTTTTTTGGTTGGTTTTGTTTTTCAAGACTGGGTTTCTCTATATAACAGCCCTAGCTGTCCTGGAACTAGCTCTTTAGACCAGGCTGGCCTCGAACTAACAGAGATCTGCCTACCTCTGCCTTCCGAGTGTGTACCACCACTGCCTGACTACACTTTATTCTTTATCTTTATTCAAACAGGACCATTAGAACATGCTTTTTAAAAACGTATTGCTGGGCCTGGAGAGATGGCTCAGCAGTTAAGAGTGCTGGTTGCTCTTCCAGAGGACCTGAGTCCATACTCTACATCCACACAGGGTGGCTTACCCGTGTCTGTAACTCTAGCTCCAGAGCATCCATGCCCTCTTTCTGGCCTCCTCAGGCACTCAGGTGCACACACACACACACACACACACACACACACACACACACACACACTATACACAAAAAGTAAATCTTTAAAAGACAACAACAGCAACAATGAACTAGCATAACTTAAACCAAGGCAGGAGTTTGACTATCCTCTTAGAAACACCATGATCCCTATTTATTGTACATGTCAGCCCTCAGTGTCTTAGTGATAATGGTTTTAATAACAGAGCCTTTGCCTCAGTGGTACATTGCATTTGCCTATGGTCCCCAAGACATTTTTATCAATAGGTTTAGTTAATTGGATCCCGAGTAATGCTTAATAACTTATCTGTTCATAACCTGTTGATTATTCACTCCTTTAAAAGCAACCTTCTCTTATAAATTAATTAATTAATTGATTTTTTTTTATTTGAGACAAAGTCTCATGTAGCTCACCTTATCTTGAACTCCATATGTATCTGAAGATAGCCTTGAACTTTTGACTTTCCTGCCTCTACTTTGTGAGTGCAAGACTACAAGCATCCACCACTACACCTGGTTTATGAAATGCTGGGATTCAACCTGTGGCTCATGCCTGCTGAGCAAGCACTCTTCCAACTAAGCTGCACCCTCAGTCACCGGATAAGCACTTTTAAGTAGCTGTGTTGTTATATTGTAAGCCAAGTTCTCTGTCCTAGAACAATTATCTATGCCATCTTTAATAAAGCCAATGATTCCTGAGAAATAGACATGGCATATAATATAATAAAGACAACACCATTTTTTTCTTTCTATGAATTATTCATTGTGAGGACCTTAAACCTTCCATTTTCCATGACAGGAACTTCATCAAGTACTGGAAGAAGGGTAAAAGAAGACATGCAAATTAATCAATTCGAAGACTTCAATTCTTCAACATCAATGCAAAAATCTGAACCAGGGTATTATTAAATAATAAATTTTTGAGGACTTATACTATGCTTGGCATTGATCAATTTTCCATATATTATATAGTTCATTATTATTCATATGATCCTGTTAAATACCTGGAGCTTGAAGCACGAGAGAGATTGAGGGGGGAGGGAGACACACACACACACACACACACACATGCACACACACACACACACACACACACAGAGAGAGAGAGAGAGAGAGAGAGAGAGAGAGAGAGAGAATGTGAATATTTAATGAGTTTGTCAATTGCCTCATCCTAGTCAATCTAGTTGGGATGCTAGAATTAAAGAAAATTTTATTTGGCTACAAAGTCATGATCCCAGTCACTGTATGTAATTAATCCCATTTTCATAAAAAAGTTCCTTAGAACTTACTATCACCATCCTCTTATCTGTGAGTCTTTCCAATTAAAAGCAAAAGCATAAATCTCATAGTAAGTGAAGGAGGTCAGATTAGGCCAGGCTAATGAATTGCCCTTATGTTTTGCATTTAAACATTCTAGAATGTTTAAAGGTGAGATGATGTCAGGAGCCTTATTTTATCCTATCTTTAAACGGGTGTGATTTGTATCCTTGAACCATATTTAGGGATTTCCAACCTTGATAAAAGAAGTCAAGTTTTATAATGGTCCAGAAAACTATTGATTGCAAACCTGCATTATTTGCTCATCAAACAGGTTGGCAAATTCTAATCAGATTGGCATACACCTTGATCAATTGAACAATCTCCAAGAGGCTTTTTGGGTCCTGCTGGTATTATTCATAAGAACCTATCACTCCTATGTGACTCAGCCTACCTATTGGATGGTGAGAGAACACCGTGAGTCAGAGGTGAGGAATTTCAGCTGCAGTTTCCTCTGAGCCTCCAGCCAACCCAGAAGAATCATCATAGATCATGAATGAATTGGGCCGAGATCTGAAAAACTGCCTAAGAGAATCTCAGGTTAGATGGCTAGTGTTTTAAATCACTGATCTGAGAGAGCATACTTATGCAAAATAGAGAACCACTGATGACATTTTCCAACCCACACACCAACAATGAAACACAAGTCTGAAACAGTCTTGGAAACCGTAAGCCACCAGGTTCAGCAGGAGGATGTGCATACCGGTTGCTGTGGTCTAGATTAATGAAAGATTTGACTTTCTCTTGGGCCGGCACTTTAAAGGCTTTGTGTGCAAATGGTGCTTTGTAACTGGAGGGAGGGGGAGGCAATAATCTTCTGCGGCCTCAAACAGGAACAATGGTTATGCACAATACACGCAGTGGAGGGAAGCAGGGCAGAGAGGAAAGATTTGGAAAGGCTGGACATTGAAAATAAAATAAATGGTATTTGGCGCAATGAAAGAAAGTACCCTGCTGCAGACAGCATAAAGCAAGGACTGAGTAGCTTGTCTTTTTCTATGTTGGCCTTCCATTACGGATAAAGGATCTTGGCCTTTCTCTAACCTTTCTCCCCTCTTCCTTACCAAGTAGAACACACCATGAACACGATTAAATGTAATTTTAAAATTGTGTCATATTGGTTTCTTTTTGTGCAGTAGACGACTAAGTGTGCCTTTGAAGGAAATAACTGAGAGACACAGATGGGAGTGTGTGTGTGGGGAAACCTCTCCATGAGTGGAAAAGTACTTCTCCTAAATTCGGGCTAAATTCTGTGATTTGGGTAATGGTTGTGTCTGTGCTTATTTTGTGCAAGTTTCAGAGGTCACACAGCATATTTTTAAAAAGTAAGAGGTTGAGGGTGAAGAAGGTGCCTTTTGTCCTCTGCAATGCAAAGTCAGTACTATAATTGAGGAGGGCAGGAGTAAAAAGGTCACATCTTTTCAGGACCCCTCACTCCCAAATCCAGGAAAATGCTAGCCCTGAGCAGTACCTCTCAAACACCTTCCTTGGACTGGAATCTACCAAGTGAGGACCTATGCAAATTTTAAGATGCTCTTCTGTGTGCACAAATAGTTCTCTGAACATTTAGGGTATGTTCAATCCTGGAGGAAGATTATAAACAACAGTCAGTATGACTAGCGAGGGGTGGAAGGCAATAGGAAGGACTTTTCTGTGTCAAAGAAACATGAAGCTCCCTTAATGATAATTGATCTCTCGCATCTTTTAGCCAATCCCTCCTTCCCTCTGCTTTTTCTCAGTATGGAATTGCCTGTGAAGATAATGGGGAAGGATGTTACTTCCCATCAGGACAGCACAGCACAGCAGGTTTTAGAAACTCAGGCTTAGAACATTCCTTAAAGGCTGTCTGATTGATCTCCTTTAGGGTCCAGAAGGCCCCTCTGCCTACAAATCTTCCAAGCTTGGCTTGAATGCTTCCAGTTGTGAAATCCATTCTATTTGTGTGGGATGTTTAAAAGCTGGGGCCAGGCTTTTGTGATATTCAACTAAAAATTTTATTTCTTAACTCTTTTTGGTTCTGATTATGCTCTTTGAAATGACCAAGAAAACATCTAAAACCTCTTGATGATGTTGAGAAGGGGCTATGCATTACATTGGAGTATGCTAGTTTGAGTCAGAAACATTGAACTGGCCACCAGCTGATTTCCTGGGCTCACATTTTATTTTATTTATTTATTTTTTTGTTCCACTAATAATATAATTTTTTTTATAATATGCATTTTGAAAGGTTGCACTAAATAGAATACAATTATGCAGCTATATAATCAAGGTTGAGGGCATACGTGTGTGTGTGTGTGTGTGTGTGCATACATACACACATAATAGGAGTAGTATGATAGTATGATGAGATCCTTGGTTATCCTAAATGTCACAAACCCAAATACTCTGAAAGAAAAGAAGGTAATGGAAATATTTTTAAAAACTCAAGGAGAACTGGAGATTAAGGTTCATGACAAAGACAAAAGGTGATGGTGGAAATGTGTGGCTTCTGACCAAATAGATTGCAAGAACTTTGTGGTATATAGCCTTTTAGATAGTTACTAATTACCTCCACCTCCTATTGCATGGTTGGTGTGATCATTATCACATGGAGAAAGGGTTACCTGTTACCTGAGGTGAGGGATTATCGCGGGGATAATAAGAACCTGGGAAATGATAGGGTGATGGATGTTTCTTCTGGGAGAAATCACTTACCCCAGAAACAGATAATGGCCAGCAGGGTCCTGTCCCGAGAATGCCTCTGGTTGCTCTCTGTCTCCAACCAGGAAGCAAGAGCGAGCGCTGGGGTCCGGGACCCCAGACTTAGTCCCCCTTGGTCATGCCCGCACCTCTCCCCATGACCTAACGGGCATGGTCAGTGCAACAGGTGTGGTTGGGGCGGATATCTCACTAGAATGGATAAACCACCCACTGCAGATTCTGACTGGCATATTCTATCATGTGGGCACTCAGACAGCCTACGGAGTGGCTGAGGTGGCACATGCTTGAGTGAACTTGCAGTTGGTACTTCTTTTATGTTCAGCCTTGAAACGACAGCATCTCTTGCTGGATACCAGACTGTAGCCTCATTAGAGCATAAGTGACAGCACCCAGCTAAGATGCTCCTGGATTTCCAACCATAGAAAATGTGAATGTTATGAGTATGCATGTCTTAAAGCGCTAAGTTGGGAACCTGTTAAGCAACAATAGGCAAGTGACACAGCATTCTGACTCATTTTGAAGTTCTACTAGACACACTGCACAGTGCACAGATACATTTTGCTGGTGACTCAAAACACATAGCTCTCATTGTCAAATTTGGATTTCTCGGTAAAGCTTGGTTCTACAAAGTCATAAGGTAGGTTTAAGGTTATATCCTTAATGCTATATCACTTGACAGCTTACATTTTTTTTTTGGAAGGAAGATTGTAGAACCTGTGCATAGCTCAGGCAGGGGACTATATTTCAGGCAAATGAGAACAATTTCCTCTATCCCAGTCTGGGGACAGCAAACACTGAGGCAGAACCTGGAGCTGTGTGACAGAAATCGTGTTTGATTGTACACAGAGAGCTTGGACTAGATTAGAAATCCAGGTAGAACTTCAGTCTGGTTAAAGTAGAGAAACATTTCTGCTGTAAAAATGGGTGCATCATAGAAACTAGTAAAATAAATGGTGGTCTATGAATATTTGTGTTCTGAAGGTAATGAATGGTATCAGAAGGGTAAGTCTCATGAGGTGTCAACATTAGACACAGAAGTGTAGGCACCTAAGGGATGCAGAGAGCAAGAGAAGTAGACTTTTCCAGGGAAGAGCCCACAAATTGGTTATCTAATACTGTCTTAGTTAGGGTATCTATTGCTGTGAAGAGACACCATGACCACAGCAACTCTAATAAAGGAAAACATTTAATTGGGGCTGGCTTTCAGTTTCTGAGGTTTAGTTCACTATTGTCATGGTGGGGAGCATCGTGGCATGCTGGGAGACATGGCACTGGAGATTCAGCTGAGATTCTACATCTGGATCCACAGGCAGCAGGAAGAGAATGCCACAGTAGGCATGAATTGAATATTTGAGACCTTAAAGCCCACCTCCAGTGACATACTTCCTCCAACAAGGCCACACCTTCTAATAGTGCCAGTCCTTAGCAGCCTATGGGGCTGTTTTATTAAAACTACTAAAATACCAAGTGGTCAGTCTTGAAATCACACACACACACACACACACACACACACACACACACACACACACACACACACCTTTATATGGATTGAGCAGATTGTATTCATATGTGTATTCTTAAGTATGTAACTATACATGTATACTCCTAAGCATATAAGTACATATGCATATATAAACAAAGGAATGGAGGCTATGAATTTTATAGAGCAAGGTAGTGAACGGGAAGGGCTGGAGGAAGGAAAGGGGGAAATGATGTAATCACATTTTAACTTTAAAAATAATGGTGACATCTTTGAGAGGTGGCTAAACCATGACAGCAGAGTCCTCATCAATGGGATCAAGGTCCTTATCGAGCAGCTCTAAGAGGTTCCTTGGCCTTCTGTCATGGGGAAATGGACTTTCACCAAAGGATATGTCAACATGGTGAGTTTAGGCTGTTAGCTTCCAGAACAGTGAGAAATAAATACTTATTATCTATAAGCTAGCTAGTTCATGATATGATTGTTAAAGCACTCCAACTATTTAAGATACAACCTTCTCAGGAACACAGTGCTGTTACTTGGAGTCTGTTGCTAGAGACTCTGGACCGGATCTTGGGGGTCAAAAGCAGTGTGGGGGACACAGAAAAAGAATAGGGCATGCATATGAATAAAGAGCCTAGGCAAGAACTGGAATCCAGATGCAGAGAGGGAGGACAAGACCAGGCTACAGAAACCCACAGAGACAGCTGACCTGATCAAGGAGGAGCTAACAGACCCCCAGACTGATAGCTGGGAATCCAGAATTGGACCGACTCAGTCCCCCTGAACATGGGTCTCAGCTAGAAGGCCTGGGCAGTCTAAGGGACCTCTGACAGTGGAACCAGGATGTATCCCTGGTGCACAAAAGGACTTTGGGAGCACATTCCCCATGGAGGGATACTCTCTTAACCTAGAGGCAGGAGGGAGGGCCTAGTCCCTACTCCAAATGACTTGACAGATTTATATGATCCCTCCAGGAAGGCATCACTCTATATGTGGAGTGGGGGGGGGATGGATGGAATGGTGGTCAGGGGGGCATGGGAGGGAGGGAGAGAGGGAAACAAGGAAGGAGGGAGGAAGGGATAGAGGGAGGGAAAGAGAGGGAACTGGGATCAATATGTAAAATAAGAAAAATAAATAAATTTTAAAAAGAGAGAGAAAAACAAAACAAAACAAACAAAAAACAAAACCAAACAAACAAACAAAAAAGAGCCTAGGCAAGTAGGAAAAGAAAGACACATAGGAGCAAAGTTGAGACAACCTATCTGGGAAGTAGTTTTCACTATTAACCGAAGGACTGAAAGGGCCTCCTAGAATCCTGTTGAATTTTGAATACTCTTTGGGGATTTCTTCATAGTTAGGGTAACAGTTAAGTGGAATATGTATTAGGAAGACATCCAAAGTGTAAAGTTCCAGACTTTAAATGCAGTCACTGTTATCAAGTCCTCTTGTTTTCGGTTTCAATGCAAAGCCTCAGCTTTGTTGCGAACAGAGTTTACAGGCATGTGTAAAATCCTCAGTCAGAACCCCTCTGCTGGACATGTATACAAATCAGTGGTGTAGGAGCCCTGCTAGAAAGTTTCCTTAAAAATAATTATTTCAGCGCTGGGTGTGGTGGTACATGCCATGAATCACAGATCTCTATGAGTTCTAGGCCAGCCTGATCTACTCAGTGAGTTCCAGGCCAGCCAGGGTTATGTATTAAGACATGTTTCAAAGCATCAAAAAATTATTTGTTATCACAAAGCAGAGCTACTATCAGTTAATTTCGGACAGTGCCAAGCCACACCATCTGCTGTAGAAAATTATAATCAAGGTTGGCATGAAGTTGAGTCATTATTATGGAAAGTTACCTGCAGTGCAGTAGTTGGCATTTTGTGGAAACACCAAGAAATATCAGTGAGGGAGTCTGAGAAAAACAGAAGCAAAGGAGATGCTATTGGAAGACTAGTGTGAAAAGCAGAGAGGTTGAAGTTCGTGTGCACGAAGAAGTCAAAGGTAAAATGATGAGACTGTAATTTTTACTGCTTGGAGGAAAGTATCCCCCTAGGTGTATTTAGGGGGGTACAGGTTCAGGATATAGTAATTGTCAAAATCGTTGTGTCGAAATGCTTTCTTTCGTCAGTGTTCTCAGGGATTTCAATTTAGTATCTCACACAAGGCTTTTAGTTGGTTAGTGAGTCTTGGAACCAGACAGAGGTTAAAGATGGGAGAAAGGGAGTAAACTCCTTTCAGAAGGATTTGAGGGTTTTGGCACGTAGCGCTGGGCATTTGTACTGCTGTGTTCTGGTTCTTCATTGCAGAGCCCTGTGTATGCTAGGTAAGTGCTCATAACTGAGATATATCTCTGACTCTTCTGCTACTTTTTTTTAATGATAGAGCTAATATAATCACCACTGTCAAAAGGAAGAATCACGAGGAAAGTGGCTTGAGGAGTGAGGAGCCACAGGGCTGCTCATGGGTAGTGAGGAGCCACAGGGCTGCTCATGGGTGGAGAGGGAGGTGACTGAGTAGTGGTAGACATAGCAAGCACCCACTGGCTATGTATGAGGTGGGATGCACGGTTGAAATTCTTCCTATTTATTTAATTCAGTTGTGGTGTTTGAGATAGGGCCTTGCTGATCTCATGCTGGCCTCACTGGCAATTTTCCTGCTCCTCCCTCCCCAGGACACAGACTATGAGCTTGTAGTAATGTCTAGTCTCTAACTTAGATTTTTCTAGTCTTTCCTTTGCCCACTTTGTCCTTGTGAAATTCAAGGAGTCAGGACAGTTTGTGGTCTCCTAGAAAGCTTCTAACAGAAGATAACAGGAGGGGCACTCACTTCTACATCTGGCTTTTGAATTAAACCTAAACCAAAAACCATGGGAAACTATATCTTGACAGAGATGTCTGCGTACCCATATTTGTTGCTGCTCTATTCATGGTAGTTGGGCAAGGGGTTGTCCATCAGCTGGCGAGTGGATAGTGCGAATGTGGTACATGCACAAAGTGGTATTTTATTGAGGCATAGAAAGAGTGAGATTGTGAAATTTGCAAAGGGATGGATGGAACTGGAAAAGACGGTGAATGAGGTAATTCAGGTCCAGAAGCGCAAGCACCGTATCCACTCTCTTATGTGGTTCCCAGCTTTAGAAGTTTCATTTCTGCATTTAAGCTGGAGGGAGTGTTTGTGGAGTTGGGGAAGCAAGAAAGGAGCAGAGGAGCGGGGAAGCATGAAGAGGGGAAGACAGCAATAGACAAGGCCTATGAAAGCAGAGCACAGACAGTGGTAGATGATTAGGAGACCGGAGGAAAGGAGGGAGCCGGGCAGAGGAATAACAAGGACAAGGAATGCGTGAAAGGGCCACAAGGAAACATCCTACTGGAGTGCTAACTAAAAATGAAGTATTAAAAAAAAAAAATGAGCTTTGAACAAAATGAGCCACATGGGTGCACAACACTGCTTCCAGAAATCACGAGTTTTTAAACTAGAATCTCAATGTCAAGTTAAGGACAATGCTCTAAGAACTCTTGACCAGAAGTGTCCCAGAACCTCCCAAAACAATACAGGCGATTGCCACTGGTTGCTCTGAACTGCCTTTCAGAATTAGACGGTAAGATCTGATTCTGCTGAAGACACCACACACTTGGGTTGGAGAATAGAGCAATCTGCTGGAAGCTCCCTCTCACCTGGCTTGTGTTCCTAGCCCTGGAAGCTGCTAAGCTGGCTGCTGGGGGATGAAATTTGTCAGCACCCAGATATGGGTCATGTGTCCTGTAAGACCGACTGCCAGGCATCACATGTTTACTGGTGCCATAACTTCTTTTTTGGTGGTGGTGGTAGCAGTGGCAGAGGGGGTGGTGACAGTAACTAACTGCTCTTTGATAGAAATCGAGGCCCATGCATGCCTGGCATTATAAGCCAAGTCAACACTCTATGGTTATGGAGGTCATGAGGGCACCTGCTCCTGTATTTTAATCCAATGGCATGTTGTAAAGTCTTTTAAATATTTACGTTTATAACCTTAGACCAGAGCGCTGTTAACTTTGGGCGGAGATGCTCTCTCTCTCTGTCTATCTCTCTCTCTCTCTCTCTCTGTCTCTCACCCACACTCTTGCTCTTGCAGAGACTGTTGGCTTGTCCATGTGCTAAGAATACATTACTGAGAAGTATTCAGATATAAATGGGACATCTGTATTTCTTCTCCAGGATCTAGGGGATGTTGCAGCAGAGGGATTGGAATGGGAAGCAATGCTGTGAAATATCTCCATCTGGATATGTCATAGCCACTGCAATCATCAAAACAGAGCAGCTGAGGGTATTTGTATAGGTTCTGTACATGGCTGGGCATGTTAACATTCTACCATGGACAGAGCACCAACATCCAGTCCCCCTTCCTAAGGAATTACTGGCAGTTAATAAATGCCAGGGGAGAGTGTGGCATTTTCTTCAGATTTAACCACCAAATAGCATCCCAATCTCAACCAAATTACACTCATGCACACTGTGCAAACAATCTTAAAAATATTCAGTGGCTCAAAAAGGAAATCGTGAAAGAAACAGAGAAACTAATTGGGTAGAAGATACTGCTCAGAGGGAGAGGAAGGGGATTAGACGGTGTAATGGGGGTTGAATGTAATCATAATACGTTGTATATGGGTATGACATCTCTAAGACTTAATTAAGAGGACTAGGCATTTAGATGAACAAATATATGGGCAGAATACTTAGGATAAAATATGTTCAATATCATTTTCCTCACCTGAAGGTAAAAATATTCTCTTGACGAAATCAGAAATTACTATATGTTGCTTCTCAATATCCAATCCTTAGGCCTTAAGCTTCAAATGTATTTGGTTACCTCCCCTCCCACTTGATCATATGCCTTAGGGAAGTCTGGTCTCAAATCAAGCTACTGACTCATGGCTGCCAACAATGGTCCTACTCCCCAGAATAGGAAGAGTTTTACAAAATACGATGTGAATGGATAGGTTATAGCACTTTTTAAAATCTGTTGGTCTCAATTCCTTTGACAAACCTCTATCTTCACAAATACTTCCATTACAATTCACAGCAGTAACAATGTTACAGTTATGAAATAATAATAAAATTATTATGAAATAATTTTATCAAAGTTAACAAAAGTAATAGAATAATTTTGACAAAAATAACCTCCACAGCACTAGGAAGGTTGTGAACCACTGTTTTAGAAGAAATACAGACATAAGGTGGCCTTTTTAATTGTCTTTGAAAGTTCTGCAAGTTGCTCAGAACTCCTTCAGCCATTTTACTTCTGCCCTGAAAAACTGAGCATCTTAATATACAGAATCCAATGCAAGGTCACAACACAGCCCCAGGGTGGGAGAGAGACATTGGAAGCAGCCACAGAGAGCAAGAAGGCTAGACACTGAGATTGCAACAAGTTCAGATGAAAAAGATTCAGGGTTAAGACTTTGAAGTATACAGTGGGTGGTAGCTTCACCCTCAACGACAAGTTGCCATATCCACCACTGAAGAAAACTGGATCAATGAACAACCTAAGCTCTGGGTCACCTCTCTGCCATGAATTTACTTGTCACTGGGTCTGAGGAACTCTGAAGCTCCATCTAAACACTTGGCTTCCACCGCCTTGTCCTCCAGTGAAGAGTTCAACACTGTGTGGGTTTTGCTTTGCCCTCACAGGAAAAAACATCAACCACTCAAGGTGTACAAACTGGGGAGTCTTAGAGCATGAAAGAGGCTATAGAGCCCATTGGCTGCAAAGGGCACTGTGGCCAGCAGAGGCTCCTGTTATGCAAGAAAGGAAGCTTCCACAGAAAAGAGCTCTGGCAGACATCTGACACTTGACTGTTGATTCAGCAACAGTTTAAATAGACTGCTTTCACCAAGCCTCTCCGGACTTGTTTTTGGAAGTGAGCCCCACAGATCATTAAAATACATTATATTAACAAAACAAATCCAAACAGGGACTTAGTCCTAACGGGAACACAAGAAATGAAAAAACAAAAAACAAAAAACAAAAACAAAACAAAACAAAAACCCCAAGGCAATATAACTTCTTAAAAAATTAACAGTGCTACTGTGGTAGATTCCAGTGAGAACGAAGTAGTCAAAATCCCAAAGAATTAAACATACGATTATAATGACACTCAATCTAATAAAAAAGATTTAAACAAACTTTTAAATTAATTCAAAGATAATATAAATAAACATCTAAGTAAAGCAAGAAAGATGATGCAGGATGTGAAAGAGGGAATGAAATACAGGGACAAAAATACTGCAAAAAAATAAATAAAAACTTTTGGAACAAGCATCTCAACAAGTTGAACAACACAGTAGAAAGCCTCATCAACAGATGAAGTCGAGTAAAGAATACCATGGCCTGAAGATAAGGCAGATAAACTAGATGTTCGTGTAACACGAAAGAAAGAAACAAAATATGAATAGACCATGCAAGGTTAAAGGTCAAAGCTTACCAAGCATGGGCAATGAAGTGTATAAGCTAAAGGCATATAAAACATATTCAATGATACTGAGGAAATTTGCGTGAACCTTGGGAAGGAGATGGTTGTCCAGAATTGAGGAGGCATTTAGAACATCAAACAGATGAAAGAAGAATAGAAACTTCTCATGTCATATTGTATTTATATTATATATTTATATTATATTTAAAACATGAAGTACATAAATCAAAGGCTACTGAAAGCTGTGAGACTAATGTCTAGTCAAATATTGTGTAAACACACTCCATTAAGAGCTGGTGTCTCAACAGCAATTCTAAAATCCAGGAGGGCATAGAATGCCGTGTCAAGCACCAAAGAAAACAACTGCTAACCCATATTTTTGTATTCAAAAAAGTCATTCTTGAAGGAAAAATAACTCTCTATGATAACTCATTTTAAAAAGCAAATACTATAGGGCATAAAGGCGCTCGCTGATCAACTTCAACACAATGGTAAAGAATGACACTGATAATGTACTCTGACTAATAGGTAACCCAGATTTAGAATATTACCAAAGAGAGATAATGAACTTAAGCACAGGCAATACTGACCACGTTCAATCAAGCGCACTGGTTCATGTTTGTGGTAGCTGGGACTTGGAGAAAGAGTGGACAGAACAGTAGCAAGGTAACCCAACTTGCTGGCATGCGTATTCTGGACTGAATGAATGTGGAAGAGTGAGAGCGAGGGCCAGCTAAGAACAGAGAGAGAAGACAAATGCAAGGTGCATAAGAGGAAATTAGCATAACCACCACCCAGAGCCCGCGGCTGTACAGGAAAACCATGAAATTCGATTGCCTTGGCACATGCTGCAGTGTCCTTCCTTATGCCTGTGAGGTCTCAGGCTAGTTACTTGTTTCTAAGTCTCGGTTTCTGCAACGATAATATTAATTACTTTGTAGCTCAGGAATGTAATCCATTCATAGAGATAAAACATTTAGAACAATGTATATCATAGAGGAGTCAATCACCTTTATCATTATAATCTTATGTTCTCATGATAAAAATATAATTTTTGTGCTATCTGAATTCTAAAATTATTCAGAGACACAGATGCTACTAAATTACACATGTGGCGTTTCTGCCAGGTATTTTAGGACTTAGCAGGTTAGGAGATATCATTCACGTTACCTTGATTAAAATATATCTGCTATGAATATACATACCACAGTCCTTAGAACTTATTTTTCCTTCTGCCATGTGTACATTTCTAGATCCAATATCTGCCAGCTACTTGCCATTTCCTTGAAAACCACAAGTTTGAGATACTGGGAGACACTTTTGACTTTCTTAAGTATAACATGTTGATCTTATTAAAATCATAAGAAAGAAAACAAGTGGATATTTAATAAACTGGCGTATGAGTCGTTACATCATACCGGATTCAGCAAGAACTGTAGACACGTTAAGATTAACCATAAACTTACTTTGTTTTCCATTTATAACTGTCATTCAGAAAGGATGAATTTTTAATAAAATGTAACATTCAGTTATTAACTCACAGGCACGTCTGGATTTCCATTATTCTTCCTTCTGTTCAAGTACACCCTTTGAGAATGTTAATGGGCAATGGAGTGTAAAGGAACAGCTGAAAGCTCCAGAAGTGAACAAATGGACAGACTCGGGATAATTGGGAGTCGGCTGTAGTGTTGTTATGTATAGACAAACTCATAACCCGGAGAGACACAGAAGTATGTGTGTGTGTGTGTGTGTGTGTGTGTGTGTGTGTGTGTGTGTGTGTGTGTGTATATATATATATATATATATATATATATATATATATATATATATGTAATTGAAGGCCACATTTACTTGATAGCTACTTTATTTTTTTCTATGAAAAAACGTACTTCAAAATTTCCAAGACCCAATTTCCAGCTAAATCATAAGTAAAGACTCTTGGCTATTGGATTAAATGAGGAGTCAGGAGCGCCCATCTCCTGCAAGTGAGGAGCCCTCAAAGCTACTTCAGCAGGGCAGCAATCAGTTCTGTCTTCACTTGGGGGACTTCAGAATCAATTGAGATGGGGCCCAGCCAGGGGAAAGTAATTCTTTTCTAAGCAAACAGAATTGCACTTGTATGAAATGATCTAGGAAGTGTATGACATGAGACATTTCCAATCTGTGAAGAATAGGACTTTTTTTCCCCCTCTCTTTTGTACCTGACTTCTGAGATGCGTTTGGAGACACAAAAAAAAAATGCTAGGGTAGGTAGTGCCAATTCCAGTACGCCTGTGAAGCCATCCTTCCTCCTGGCCAAACAGTAAAACTAGAATGCATTTTCTATGTTCACAATCCAGTTTCTATGGATTTTATAATTAAATGTGCTCAGCCAACCGTAATGACCTCATGGCAAGAAGATGAAGAGGTTTTGAATCACACATTATCAGAATAAGGGTCCATTGCTATGTGTACTAATTATATATTTAGTACAGTGTGAACCCAGGGTCAAGGTAGAAGACATGGACACCCCTCAGCCTGCCAGGGAAGCTGTTATATAAGCAGGGGTTCTGCCAAGGTGCCTTTCCCAACTCATGTGTTGAAATCCTTATACCCAGTACCTCTAAATGCTACTGTACTTGGAGACTGGATATTTAAAGAAGTGATTGATTCAGTTAAAATGAAGTTATTAAGGTGGGTAACAATTGAATATTATTCGTGTTCCACACAAAGAAGAAATTTGCACACAGGTAGAGAGGAAAGACTGTGTTTAGACAAAAGGACCATGAAGAAAGAAGCCCCTGGTAGGAACCACTTTTGCCAACACCTTAGGCTGAGACTTGTAGCCTCAGATTGTGAGACAATGATTTATGTTGTTTAAAGTACCCAGTGGGTGGTACTTCGTTATGACAACCCAAGGAACTCATGCAGGCTATATTTACAGCTGTTGAGCATCCTTGGAAGATATTTGTCTGCACTGAGTGAAGACTGGTCCTTAGCAGAGACCAGATGCTCCTTGCACTTCTCAGTAAGAATCATCTTGAAATGGGAAGTTTGTTACTCAATAGTTCAAGGACTGTTAGAGTGGGAGGAAGGGAGAGACAGTAAGTGGATGTGATCATTTTTTTAAAAATCAAATTTTAAATGTTTCTAAATATATAACTTATTTTTATTTTATGGGCATTGGGGTTTCGCCTGAACATACTAGGTCTGTGTGAAGGTGTCAGTTTTCCTGGAATGGGTGTTATAGACAGTTATGAGCTGCCACGTGGTTGCTGGGAATTGAATCCAAGTCCTCTGAAGGAGCAGTCAGAGTTATTAACTACTGAGCTAACTCTCCAGCCCGATAATTTTTTTTCAAACTGTATCAAAAAGTCCTCCTTGGATTTCTTATTACAAAAGTGTCGTGTGCTCATTGTAAAAAGTACTTGGAAATACAGTGCATAAAGTGTAGAAACCGTATATTTGTGATCACATTTATTTTCCAGACTTTTTCATGAACACACACATCTGTGTACACAGTACACAGCATACATGTAAATGTACACACTTGCAAACATTCTGATAGGTCTTGCTGTGTGGCTTTGTAGGTCAGACTGTCCTTGAACTCATGATCTCCTCCTCAGCTTCCTAAGTGTTCAGATTACCGGCATGCATCATGACATCACTCTTTGATATCAGTGAGAATCATTTCCAACATCTGGTACTGCTCCACTCATCACTTACACTCTAGAGAGCGTGCCTGTAGGTGGATGCATCTAGTGTTTGCCATATGCTGCGGCTTTGATATCTATTTGCCAAACTACCTTACAGAAAGGATGTACCCACTTTCATTAGTGTCTGTTCCAAGTCCAACAGAAAGCCTGTTACCAATAACTATAGACTTAGCTGCCCACAGGCTGACTGTGAATTCCCTCCCAGGGAGCAAAGTATGGAAAGTGAGGCCCCTGAAAACTGTGCTAGGAGTGACTCAGGATGCTGCAAGAGGCATGACGAAGAGTACACACCACTGGAGGACAAGGCACTTCCCGGCTTAGCAGAGTGACAGGTGACAGCAAGCATGGCAGGATCAGCATGTCCTTGCCACTGAGATGGAAGCCATTATCTCTGCCAGGTAGGGCCATATCAGGTCAGCATCTAGGAGACTATTTGGAGAACATGACACTAGTAGGGGTGTGGGGAGTGAAGAAGTGTGAAGCAAGGACTTGCGTTGCTTACTTGAGAGGGGAAGGGAGGTCTCTGAGGACCTCCAAGGAAGCTGGGAAGGGCTGGCAGGCAGAGGTTCCAGGGGTTCACTGCAGGGAGCTGTGATCATTACAAGCTCTGACCCCTGGTTGTTCATGTTGTCCCCTGAGCTTTGAGAGCCTGGGAAAACACAGGTTATGCTAGGGAAAGGGAGTATACAGCCTGGTGGCCTTTGCAGTTTGTATGCATTAATGGAAGATGCTATTTGATTCTGGTTCTTTGCCCAGTATAAGGGATCCCAAGGGGGCACACTTAAAAGGAAAACTGAGTTAATTTTTGAATTAAAAAAAGTATCTCATAAACATGAAAATTATGTGTCACTCAATGAAATGTTGGCAAGAAACCTTCTGGCACATGACATGGTAAGATAGGTTAATTCCTCTTGGGAGAGAATTTTATTTATCATTAAAAGGCTTCAGAGCTTCACACAGAACTTCACAACAAGCAGCAATCTGTGAGTTTGTGGTCGATGGAGTGTAGGAGAAGGGAGGACAGTTTCCTTGTGTCTAGAAGGGTGCTGTTACCACTCACATTTCAGGATATTCATAATGTACCTGCTTATCTTTCTACTTTGAGTCTTTGCTGGCCAGACATAACACACACACACACACACACACACACACACACACCCCAGCAAGGAAGGAGGTCACAGTGATCTTGCAATAAATACAGTCTAAATAAGAAGGAAGAATTAACAAAATGGTTCCTCTCTCTCTCTCTCTCTCTCTCTCTCTCTCTCTCTCTCTCTCTCTCTCTCTCTCTCTCTCTCAATGTGGAACTAGGCCTGGAACTCAGGGTCTCACACATGATGAACTCTAACCTCGTTCTACATTTCTAGCCCCTTGCCTTCTCTGAGATATAGATTTAGCTGCGAAGTTGCTTCTCAAAATTAACCTATGTTCTGTGTATTTACCCACAGCAATGAATATATTCCCAATAAAAATAAAACAATTTCTGGTACCTTCCGTGGCACCACAGAATCATTTCAAAATGGCACAGCAGCCTATCAAGGTAAAAGGAGTCATGGAAAGCAGGCTTACCGTCTATCACTGGCTTTGGCTGCGAGCTCTTGAGGCGTAGGGAGGGCCTGAAGCGGGTTCGGTCGTTGAAGCTCCAGCTCTTCTGCACTTTGGTGGGGCTGCCCTCAGCAGTGATGTCAGTGCTCGGGGACCTCCTGTCACCTACTGATGCTTGTCTGCTCTTAATGCTCTGGCCCCTCGGGCTAGCCATGCGCACTCTCTCCTTAAAACTCAGCTTCTGACTGTGAAGAACAGAGCCATGATTATTCCATCTCAAAAAAACTTCCTTCTTTTCCACATGGGCAAATGGCTTGATGGGATTGCATACGGTTATATACATCAGTAGGCAAGAGCGTGTTCAGCAAGTAGGAGCATAGAACTATTTTCCATTTTGAAAACCAAATTTAACTTCATTTGTTCATGGTCTGAGGTCAGTCTCACTCTTATGGGTATATGCATGCTTCTTCGATTTATGCAGGAAGAAAAGAGACCAGACACAGCAGTTTGTACCCAATTTCACTGAAGATGATCAAGAATGGATGTGGAATTCACTTTAGAAACTGTTAGGTGATTGTAGCTTTCCTCCCCACTGGTGAGTTTTTTTTTAAGTTCTTTTTTCTTTGTCTGTGTATCTGGGATATCTTTGTATGTAATTCCTAAGCATCTCTACAGGTAAACAGGGGTGATGATTACATATGTACCTATATTCAGCATGCATTGTATATCCCAGGCAAGATTATGGTATCCATAAATTCATGCAATCTCAAAGCAATTGACAGCACTGCACACATACATTAAACACACAACACTTGATATGACGTTCTTCATTCTTGGGAGAAGAAATCACACTGGGTGGAACAGCCTCAACATGTAATGAATGGGATGACTGACAGAATGAGATGCAATGCTCACTGGCACAATTTCCTGCTACGAAAACAAGCTATTGATTTGCTGTGGCAGCTACTGGTAAGATCACAGTTGTTTGAGCATTCTGTTCTCCGACACCTCGTAGGATCATGCTGCCATGGGCTGATTAAGGATGTATTAACAACAAATCCCAAATGTATCCTCAGCCTTTCCTGGTTAAGATGTGTATCTTGTGTGATGTGCTAGGAGGAGCAGGTAGGAGGGCTGTGGAGTTCCCTGGCTCACGTGAAGACAAGATTAACATAGCTAAAGCTGTTTTCTAGAAATCAAATGAAACGTGGAGAGTATTGTACGCCCCAATCTTGTTTTCTTGGTTCACTTATGAAGTGCTGCACTATTCATTAGGAAGTAGCCCACTGTTATCAATGTGAGGGACCCAGTGCTCCTCAAGGACGGAAGAAATAATGGGGCAATGGTTCTGAGGGTGAGTCGCTTAGCACAGCTCTTGCGAGTCATGCTGCAGCCTTTGTGGGGGATGAAGGCAGCGTGCTTATGGATAAGGACTGTCTGAGACCAAGTGAAGGCCTTGACTTTTCCACTTACCGCAGTGTCCACTGTCCCCAGCTGCAGCATGCCAACAGCAAATGTGTTTAGTGGATATGTGATTGGCAGCTAACAAGAGATAAGTAACATTTGTTTTCCCATGCCTAGTTGTTTAACATCTGGTGTTCTAAAAAGATACCATGTTTAATGTGCATTTGCTTATGTGAAAACAAATCAAATCATGGACAATGGTGGTCAGAGAGTCTGGTTAACAGTAAAGGAGTTGACCATGCAACTGACATCTCCTGTCCCAAATGCAGACACAGCCACTTCCAGCACAACCAGCTGAAGGCACATGCAGGCTGGGCAGTTTTGTGATGAGGTCATGTGAGTTCAAGAGCTCTCTGTACAACAGCCCCATCAACCACAGGGTTTATCTGTATTTGACAAATGTATGATTAAGTGATAGATTACATTAAACAACATCAACAGAAAACATCCTAAGACCACATAGTTTTATGCTCTTGTTATTTAGAGAAATCTGTCGAAGAGGTAAGTGAAAAAAAAAAAAGTTTACTCTTATTTAAAAGATTTTTAATTATAAGAATTTTCAATATTTTAAAATTCAGTACATCTGTACCATAGTTTAAATTTATGATGATCTAGTTCAGGAGACATATGCTTATCTCTGCATCATCACTGTGATGAATGGCTGCCTCAAGTAGACTCTGCCACCACTGCAAGTGCCCTCACTCTGTTTGATCGCGTCTCTAACTTTTTTTTTTTGGGAATTAATGCTAATTGAAGCATTGAGTTTAGAAGCTAGAAAGTGATTTTTCTCCAACTTCCAAGATATGCCTCTTTCTTATACTAACTAAATGAACAAATATCTGATAAGATCATAAAACAATTAATATAGCTTCCATCTTATTCTTTTTTAAGAATTACAATTTGAAAAAGGTAGAAAGTTTCTAAAATACAACATCATCAAACTTGTCATGATTTATTTGAGACGACAAGAATGTTTAAAAATTGCTCCTAAAAATGTGTTAATGAAACTTCTATACATTAATGAAAATTGGGAGGATAGTCTCTAAATCTCAGCACACTAAAAGATATAAATTAATTCTAGGTACCATCTCCTTTTTGGTTTTCTTTAAATTTATTTTAATTTTTTTTTTTGTGTGTGTGTGGGTGTGTGTGTTTGGGTGTTCTGTCTGTCTGTGTACCCTGTGCATGCCAGTGTTTAGAGGCCTGGAAAGGACACCAGATCCCCTAGAAATGAAGTTACAAACAGTTGTGAGCCACCATGTGAGCGCTCAGAATCCAGTCTGGGTCCTGTGGAAGAGTGTTCCATTCGGCCCCCTCCCCCAACTCCTTTTTTCCTGGCTTTTCTAAAGTACAAAAAGATTTGCTAAATTCTAACATGAAAACAAAACAAAACAGAAAAGAAAAAGCACACTAAGTTAATGCAGGGTGGCACATGCTTTTAACACCATCACTTGGGAGGCAGAGACAGGCAGATCTCTGTGAGTTCAAGGCCAGCCCATTTACATAGCACATCCCAGGCCAGCCAGGGTTATTTAAGGTGACTGTCTCAAAAACCAAAGCAAAACCAGACCAAATCAAACCAAACTAAACCAAAACAAAAATCTAAATAAAATTTAACAAATTACTAAAATAGAGAAAATGTAATGTTTTCTTTTGTCTTTAAGAATATGAAAGTTTAGAACAGCATCCTAATCCAGAACAAGTTTTTTTCCCAAGGAAAAGTTCTGTTCCTGTGATCTCTCATGGGAAGTTTTCTTTTATTGGTTGGTCTATTTCATTTCCCCTTTGGACATCAACAGAGCATCTTGATTAGATGACTAGTGAACTGATTAGGTGGCTGTTATTGAAAATACACATCAATTCAAATTATAGACACTTCACTGGTACATAAAAGTTTCCATTACTTTCTTGGGTTTTGTTGACATTTATAAACATGACTTTTGAGGAAGATTTTCTGTCACAGCATTTTCAGGAAGCATGCCAGGGATGATCCCCAGGAGAGCAAGTAAGTCTTTCTTTGGAGAAAGAAAGCAAAAGGTCGCGATGGTCATTGATTGGGGCATCTAAGTACGCAATCTCATGTTCCCAGCTGAGCACCATGCTCAAGGGAGCCTGCACAACTGCTCTGCAAGGGAATTCATCCTTCTCTAGAACCAGATGTCCAAATCACTCTGATGGCCCAGCATGCACTCCACTGTTAGATGCTCGCTGCCAGGAAATCTTGTGGCATCGTAACTCCGCAGCAATCCACCAGGGCTTACAATGCCGCCGTTATTGTTATACACAATCAGGGTTTTAGCCCTTCATAGGATAAGCTCGCTACAAACTGTCGCCTCAGGCACAACATGGCAACCCAGCCATTAACAAACCAGCGCGTGCAACAGCTTAGCAGTTGTCCAGCCACAAGGAGGCGCCAACAGGCTGACTGCCAGCACTATGCCTGCAAGTTGGTTTTTTTTTTTTTCCCCCCTCTCCTTTTGGCTCAGTGGTGGAGTATCAAAGCAGGCAACAGGCAACAAGGAAAATCACAAGCGCGCTGAAAACCTCATCCAAGAAGTCCCTAGGAGAGTGAGTCTGTAAACAGGGCCCAGGTGTAGTGGCGTAACCTGGTCATGCACCTGAGGTTAGTTGGCATTCTCAAATCTCATGTCAACAGCTGGGATGCTGGGTACCTCTGCTTCCGTGAGGTGTACATTCTGAAGAACTTCTGCTTATTATTACAGAACTTACTAGGAGTGAGGGAAATAGAGCAGTGCATTACTAAGCGTTTCTCCGCCAGCACAGCGCTGAGGGCTTTCTTTTTCTAAAGACAAGCCATTCAATTTTACTTTTTTTTTTTTTTTTTTGGTTTTGTTTTCATCCATATGTATATGAGAAGACAGAGTACGAAAGCAGCGAGTACTCTGCGGTTCAGTTGCGCTGCCTGTTCAGAGACACAGCCAGGGTTCTTATGGTTAGGCTGAAACAATTAGATGGGAAACAAGCATTTACAAACGATGGTAGTATGTGTTAGGATCTGTTTCATATGAGATGGGAAGATAAATACTGCAGAGTACAGCAACTTCTGTAATAACTATTAGTGAATATAGTATAAATAAGGGGGAATCAGATATTTTAGGAAATTTAACAATGATTATTTCCAAAAATCAACGAAGTAGATAACATTAGTTGCTTTGGAGTTGAACACACACACACACACACACACACACACACACTCACATACATTCTTGGTTTGTGTGAAACTGAAGTTATAGTTAGTATAGGTAGATGGTTGCCAGGTTGAATACCTGTTCAAAAGCAAACAGAACAAAGGGTTCTAGATCACCAGTTTGTAAACACAAAGCAGTCGCTTATTTATTAAGTTTGTGGCTACTTATATATATATATATAAAAAAGTAAACCCTTCCCTTCTATAAATGTTGTGAACAGATGGAAAGGTTGCTTTTAAACCATCTAATATTTTGCCAGTAAGATCTGAACTGATCATGTTGGGAGAGAAGTCTGGTCTCACTAGGTTTAATTGAACAACACATTCAGGTCATTCATTCAGTGTACACAAAAGAAAAGCAAGTAGTAGACAATAAATGCAGAGGAAATGGAAGGGGATGGTGCCTTCCACAAGCATTCTAGAGTTCTTTCCCAGGAGCCACATCCAAAAGAGCCAACTCACGGCAGTGGTTCCGACAGAGCACCGGATGAAGTAGAGTACATGAGTGTAATGACTGTGCCTTAGCACGTGTGACATGACTCTTAATTCAGCTTCACAGCTGTCTTAGAGGGCCAAAACAGCTTTAGGGATGCCCTACAGACAGAAAATAAGGCAGTATCACCTCAGCAGGGACACGATCTGCCATTGTTTACCTAGAAGACAGGACAGGCAGGGGGATTTACAATTAACCCTGCACTCTCCTGCTTTTGTAGGGGTAAAAACCTAGGCAGGAAGAGGTAAAACTCTTCTCATAGCAGTGCAATGATACGATGGATGACCACTATGACGACCTAGTCAAGGAGGGAGGAAAGACAGAAACTCTAGGTTAAAATCCTGTGGTGGGATGGCCAGATGAGTTCACAGGTAAACCCTCTTCTCAGAAAATGGCAACATACACCATTGAGGGAAGGACTGTTCAATTAAAAAAAAAAAAAAGTTGGAAATGCTACTCAAATAGAGGATTAATTAGAATAGAATCAATAAAGACATTACCATATATTTTTGATCAAGACCATTTTAGTGAGAATATGAGGGAAAGAAGGATAATAGAATAATAATGCCAGAGAAGATGGGATTATGATCTAAGTAGAAGAGGTACTTGAACCTCTATCCAAAGTAGCCAAAGAATCATTATTTTCATTATTACCCAGTTGAGCTATGTTTATACAAAGCTTCACCTGGATCTTACATGTTGCAGTTTTAAATAAAGATTTGTATCTTTCACGGTGTTGCTTAGCCTGGGGTGTCATAGATGAGCTTTGTTGAAAGCATATCTTAGCTTCAGGGAAAGTAAAACTTCTCTTTTCAGCAAGAACTCCCTGAAGCAGTGAACATAATTAATCAAGGGTGACTTGAATGGGTTTGACCTCCATCCATTTGCCTTCTGTGTTTGGGGCTCTTACACTGTGGCAGAGCCAGCAGCCTCAATAAGAAGTGGTACCCACAGTGTTGAGCTCATCTGCAGTTTTTAACCAGTAAGAGTACCACGCGGGAGGGCTTAGGAGATTCCAAAGGATTAAAAGAGAATCAGTTTCTTCTGGGGTTGACACTTGTCTGTTCTGTTTATCTAAACCACATCAATAACCCAGTGGCCACAAAGGCAGTGAAGGACTCTGCAGTTAGGAGGTACGGATTAATTAATTCATTTGAAATTAGGTCAAGCATTAATTAACAGTATTCTGAACCTGAATTGCTCTTCTCTAAGGAAGAGCTTCATTATAAATGCATTTTCTGTTGTGCATATTTTGCTTCAGTAAAGATAGATCTGTTATTTTCTAAGATGGTGCTGTTGTTACTGCCATTACAATAGTCTTTTTTGCATCCGTTATTCCAATGTTCTGAATTCCATTGTCTGTGGAGCACAAGGGAAAAGCTAAGGCAATAATACAGCGGGGGCTTCAATGCATATACATTTTTATGGCGTGTGTCAATTATTTCCTTCAGGTTGTTGCAGTGTTGTGTTTTTAATGATTACGTGTGTGTGTGTGTGTGTGTGTGTGTGTGTGCGCGCGCGTGTATGACTACAGAAGCCAGAAAAGAATAAGGAGGAGCTCGTGGAGCTGCAGCTGCAGGTGTAAGCCCCTTGGCATGGCTGCTGGGAGATGAATGTGGGTCTTCTGCAAGAGCAGTATGTGCTCATAACTGCTGGACCAGCTCTCCAGCCCCACTGAGATATTTTTAAAAAACTTTTTATCTCTGTCTATTTGTTTCTCTGTTCTTTCTCTTGGTTGTGTTTTACAAAAAGGTTTTGGGGGTCAGGGAAATTTTATTCTTCCAGCCAAGGATATTTTATTAAGCACATTCTCTGTAATCACCTTTATGGGGAATGTAATAAATAACTGTAATAACTAACTAACTAACTAAATAAATAAATGTAATAAATAACAAGTCAGCAAGAGGCTGACTTGTAGGAGGCTTGAGAAATTAAGTAGTGGCACAGGACTATTTTCAAGGTTGTTTTGTCAAATGTTCAATGACTGCTGAGAAGTGAAGAATTTCTTAGTGTCATTCCCTAAGTCATGAACCCAGCTGAGTGGTTCTGCACACTTTCAAATCTACAAGTGAACTCTCTTTGACAACCTTAGTCACAAGTCTAGTGAATAGATTTTTAACATTTTAGATAGACAGGGTATCATGGATTTTGGGAAATCTGATTGCTAAGTCTTTTGAGTTGTGACAGCTGAGCTAAAGGTTCATTTTCTGGTCTCATAAGCAGAAGCTCAACTTTAAATTTGTCTTTCTTTTCTGATATATGAACACTGGGAAAAATGTGTCGTTGGTGTTGTTACTATTGGCCCAAGGTACCTCTCTGTCAGGATTGCTAAAGAGGTCATGTTATGTTTATTCAAGCTTCTATTCATGATTTATAATTTCCCTTTTGGCTGTTAAAATTCCATTTTGAAGGATGAAACCAAGAAAGGGGAACATCCCACAAGTATTTCTGTAATCCATGATAAAGAGTGTTTCTGCTCTTAGACTTTGGATAAATTGTAGATAGTTCTGGTACAAAGCCCTTTAAATTTCACTAAGAAGACCAAATGTAACTATTGTTTTGTGTAACTGTTTTCCAAGTTAGTAGTCATGATAGAGGATGGTGTGGTCTGTGTGGAATATGGGAAAAGGCCTAATGGTTAGAGCTGGCCATCTTGACTCTTGGGTATCTATGCAAAGGTGATGTTTGGTCTAAAGACAGGTATCTCTTGAAAATAACTCTTCTGGTAGCTAAAACTTTCTGGAGATCATTGCTTATGAATACCCAGTGTTCTTTGCTCTACCTCTTATCATTCTCAAGTAAGAGAGGGTCCTGGATGCATTGGCTCACCTGCCCAGAGGGAGAACTTGAGCTTATGGCTCGTACTGTATTCCTCACCTGCCATAGATGAATGCATGCATGGCCTGGTCTGGGACTGGGAATAGTTTTCTTTTCTTTTCCTTTCTTTTTTTCTCTCCTTTCCTTTCTTTTCCTTGCATTAATGGAGAAATGGCCAACACTTATCACTCCAAAGGGAGCTTCAGAACGAATTCAGTACTGTATACATATTTTATAGTCGATATCATCAAAGACCCTCACTAGAAGCTATTTTCAGGACAGGGGGAAGATGCCTTTTTTTCTTTACTGAAGCAAGTGGCAATGAGAGAGAGAGAGAGAGAGAGAGAGAGAGAGAGACAGAGACAGAGACAGAGAGAGAGAGAAACAACAAAAAGCAAAGCAAAAACAAAACAAAACAAAAAAACAAATCCTTATGACCTATGTCCTTTCTATTCTAGGCATCTTCCATTTTTTGTTATCTGTCTGTTACTTCTTCAGTGTGGGGATCTATCTGGTCCTGCCCTTCAGATACAGATGAAAATTCCTCTCTTGGCTTCTGTTCCCTATGAGTTTTTCTAGGAGGAAGAGCCATGAGTCATCTGGAGAACTTGTGGAAGGGCTGTCTTCCTCCCAAAGAAGATATTTTTTTTTCTGTGGAACTGTTAACCTGAGTTGATTTCATTGCTCTTGGTGCTGGAGATAGCCCACATAGGCAGTTCATATCTCTTGTCCCTAACATACTTCTTGCCAAATAAAAATAGAAAAGAAAAAGTTCTTATCACAAGACAAGCACCCTAATGTAGAAAAGTCTGTCCTAGACTGTTGTCCATGCCAGCAATATTGTTTTTCTCCTGTTAGGTCGTTTAATAACTGCATTTGAATACTTGGGAAGGACTTCTGTTTGGGACAGTGGCAGACAGGAATAATCAAAGCCTATGATTATTATGCCCCTCAATGTTCCAAGCCTTACAGATCGTTAAAAAAAAAAAGCACTGAGTGGGTTAGAGAAAGATACTTCAATTCCCAAGGAGGGGAAAAAAATCAATACAACCCAGTAAACTTTGCAGGCAATCTTGTGAAAGGTCACTTTTAATCGTGTTGTATTTGTTGATCGATTTTACTCATGGGGCACACGTAAAACATCTGTTAGGCATCTGGTTTATAAACAAACATGTAACAAAAGAGAAATCACAAACCTGCTTGATGCCTCCCCTTGCTCTTTCCTTCAGGTGCGTGCAGACAGAAGAGAAATGATGATAAACCAGTGAATACATTTATAGCATTTGATAATGGCCCAAAACGGGAGACAGTGAAAATCAGGTACCTTAAGTAACTCTTCTTCAGCACAGTCCATAGAAGCAATGCTATTTATAATCACTGCACACAGCTTTCAAACATATGTTCTTTGTGGCAGATCTGAGACAGCACAACATTACTTGGCAAGGCCGGTACTGCCCACCTACAGCTGAATACCACACACTGTTTGGTTAAGAGACAGCGGCTCTAGTCAGAGAGACTCTGGCCAAAGCTCTCAGAGTGTTGCTGATTCTCATGTGGTTGTAGTCCCTGTGTTTTGGGCAAACTTTTGGATTCAAGACATGGGGACTTTGAGCTCATGGCTGTGCTCTTGTTTCTCAGTCACTTACTGATGTAGATGTTTTTCTTTCTCTTATAGGAACAATTGAATTCCCTTGGAGTAAATAAGGTGCATAGAAAATCTGAGCCCTTACATTCCACCGCTGTGTGGCATTTGTAATTACTCATTTGGCCAGGGTTGGGCATTGGTAGCATGCTGTGGGATGGCTCATTTGCAAAAAATTGTGGGCTTTGGCCTCACTTTCTTGTGGGTCCCAGTGCTAAATGTAAAGACATTATAGCAGATAGCGTCTAAAGTGTGACTCCTCAAAACACCTTATGGCAGGCACCCCTGCAGCTTGGTAATTTCCCACAGCTTCTTAAAATATCAGACTCATTCTTTGAGATATCACATTTAGCTGGGATTCACCTTTCGTAGAACCTTCACTCATTTTGAGAAGAAAAGTCGGGAAAATACTTTTCTCTGTAAACCCTCCTCTCACTAAAATGAAGCTTTGAAACAGAGATGGCTCAGATCTCATGTACGTAAGAGGAAAACGGTGGCCTGGAATGAGAAGGAACTCTCTCCTTTACGACCATGAATGGTGTGAAGAGGGGTCAGGGTGCCAATTCCCCTGCATCTTCCAGACTCCGAGAGTCATTTTTGAGACCCAGCTTTCATTCTACTCTTTGAGATGAGCTTGGGGAGTGAAAGCAACAAACACATCTCAGAACAGTGGGGAACCAGAGCACCTGCCTGGTGCTATTTAGTGACAGTAATGTCACTGTTAGCGGTGATGAAGATGAGCAACCTCATTTCTTAACACTGCAGCCCTAACTTGCTTTCCTATTTACATTTCTCCTCAAAACTTTCCCAACATTTCCTTTTACTGTCTATTCTTTGCATCATTTGAGTGTCTACTTCCTGATCCGTGAATGAGACTTGAACTTATTCAGCTTTCTCTGGCTGCTTCCTGTTTTGCCTTGTGTGTAGTAAGTGTTTAGTGAGCACTTGCAGAATGGAAACACAGACGAGTGAATGCTCTTTCTCTTTTAGAGTCATTGAGATCTGAATGCTAAGGAGGAATATACTATGCAAAAAGGAAGTTTTAGTCTTTTTCATTCTATCGCCCTGCGTTCAGTAAGCTAGCTCATTTTAAGTGAAACCATTCTCCAGCTCATTTTAAATTATTTTTCTCACAAACAGAAACCTTACTGGAGTAGGTTTGCTTTCTAAAGCAAAAGGTTCTGGGCTTGGCTCCAGGGGGTCTGAGAATATATTAAAATTGTAGGCAGAGTTTTGTCTCTTGTGTATGTGTGTTCATGCCCACTGGATATTAAACTTGGGAAAAGGACATCATTTTTCTTGCATCTCATTGACTTAACAAAGAACAACCATAACAACAGCAATGGTTATGAACCACAAAACAATGAAGTATATATATCTCTGGAGTGATATGTGTCAGGCTCCTGGGTTCCATGCAGGGCACCAATGACTGCTGTGTCCTTTGGGATGAGTCACTGCTTTTCAGTAAGTGGGACTGAGATTTCAAGGAAAAGTGAGTGAAGGCATGGCTGGTGGCCTCAAGGGGACAGGAGGAAGGTATGTGTTTGACGCAATACTCCTCCACCTCTGCCCCAAAACGGGATGATGGAAAATAGAAGCATAAAGTAGTCTATGAACAATGTACTAGGAAAGGCACTTAGAGAATTTGACTTAGTTTTTCCAGACCTTGTAATGACTTTTAATCCAAAGCTGCCATGAGTGGGAAGCCAGATCATCAAATATATTAACAAACCTATGTCTTTTGTCACTTGAGATGCTCTATCAGCTTTCCAACTAGTCTTCCTCTTTTACATTTATCCAGAACATTTACCAAAGATGAGAGCTATAGTTCACATATATACTGCTCTTCAAGCAATCACCCTGTAAAATTAGGTGGTAGGCCAGGTGATGCTTGCGTTTCAAGAACTATGGCTTATAAGAGGAAACATTAGAAAACGACCATTTCTGTACACAATTTACATTCTTTAAGGCTTCAGTCATGGCCTATGGTTGGTGAGGAATGATACTGATTCCGTGTAGTTTCATGGTTGAGTTGTTAAATAGGTTTCGACATCTTTAAGAGCAACAGAGAGAATAAAACAAGTCCCAAACTGGGACTTCTCTGCACACATATGGTTTGTTTAACAAACTAAAGAAGACACAACCCCAGCACCATCTGTCCCACTGATACCTACTTGGTCGGGCTGCAGGTGTGCAAGGCCTTCAGATGTGGCTTCCAGGTTGCAATGGAAACAGACTTCTCATCAGCTGCATAGCTACGCCAAACACACTGCATATGGCACACAGGGTCACAAGAGAGAGCAGGGAATAGAGTGAAATGAAAAGGAGGAATCATTTGGGTAGGCTTGTCTACAATATATGATCATTTCTGGCCTATGAAACATAAAGCATCATGATGTGATCCTTACCACCTAAGTGTAAATTAAGAGTCCTGTTTTGTAGATGAGACCATGAATGTCAGTCAGGTAAAGGGTCCCAGTCCAGGTTGGGAAGATTAAGGAAGTGCCTTTCGTTGATGGTCTCTTGGTCACAACCTCCGCTGGGGATTTTCCTGATTGTTTTATGGCAGTGGTTGGAAGAACGTCTGAAGTGTCCATTTGAGAAATCACCTGTACTTACTTTTCCATGCAGAGTTTGGAGTTTGGTAAATTTATTCTTTTCTAATGAGCCCACAAATAACTCTAAATACATAGCCAAGCATTTGCTCCAGTTTCTTTAGAGAAAACCTTGTATTATGATTCATTACTTAGGGAGTTCTATTTTATGTGGCAAACACATCTAAATGGGTCACATCCTTACCGTATAACCATCAGTCATTATTTTGAAACACAGTGAAGAAAAAAGTGATCTAATTATATTTTGTCTTCTAAGAATATCATTGACTTGGCAAAAAAAATTAAAAAATTGCTGTAACTACTTTGAAAACCTGTCTGGCAGAATTATTGAGTTGAATCTATGAACGCATTATGATACAGACATTCATTCCCAGGTAAATGTAATAGGTATGCTTAAATATAGTCACCGAAACATATGCGCTACACTTTGGCTTTTTATTTAAAGCTTGAAATGCCCACGTATCTATCAATAGCAGTGTAAAACAGAAGTCTTATATCATGGTCACATATTGTAAGGTGTCTAAATAGCAACAGTTCTCTTGACAATATGGATGGACGTCTTGTGACTAATGTTGTGTACTGTAAACAAGACTCAATAGAGAACTTTCTATAAAGTTGGGAAAATACGCTATGGTAGCAGAGCAGTGCCCCTTGTGGGATAGTGATGGAGAAAGGGTATCTAGGAAGTCATATTTTGTTTTTCTGAGAGTTGGTTACACAGGACTGCTTAATTCTCCTAGGAAATGTACTCTTTTCTGCCTGCACATACTTCAGTGAAATATTCAGAAAGTGATATGAAAAAAAATTAGAAAGACACACAGTAGAACCTGAGGGATTTTATGTTTTCAAAGGTTATTTATTTATTTATTTTACATGTCCTAAGCAGGATTCACTGCCTGAGTGCTTCCCCACGTAGCTTGTGTTGATTCAGCTGATAAATCTGTGGAAATCTGTGTTAAGCAGCTTGATGTCTTATAGATAACAAGTCAATTGGCATCGTATTCTCTTAAAATTGTAGCATTTGGGGTTGTTTATATAAACCTTTTAGAGTGATCCAGACTAACTAATAGGACACAGAGATATTGTTGTTTTCAGCTATGGTTGTTGGAGACATTGTGGCACAAACCTGTCCTGAATCTGAGGTGATCCTCCAGCCTCAGCCTCCTAAGTGCTGAGATTTCAAGCTGGACTTACTGGAGTCGTTTCTGTTGGAGTGAGGCGGAGAGGTCCTTAGCTGGTGTGGGAGTATAGTCGGCTACTTTAATTAAACAGTTTTCATAGAGGTATGATGCGTTTCTGAGACCCAGACTCTGAAAGTAAGACTTTTGTGCGTCTAGACACATCCAGCAGGACCGTGCATTGTTCAACAATAGTGGGAAAAACATACAACAACAATATGTCAAAAAATGGGGTCAACATTACCTGTTAAGTGCCATAAACCACTGGGGAAAAAGAGATTCTTGAAAAATTGAAGACTTTCTTTACACAATATGACTTAATTTCTTCATCCTTTTCTATCAAATTGAGTTTAACAGCTGGGCAGTGTTATAACGAACATGGCTGTGCAAGCATCTCTGTGGGGTGCTAACTTAGGGTCCTTCTGGTACACACCCATGGGTGGGTCACTGGATCAGAGGGCAGTTCTCCTTTTTCTCTTAAGAATCCTTTCTTTTAAGGATTATGCTCTCATTTCTAACCAATTTTTGACTATGGGAGACAATAAAGTAGCCCACTCACATTCCGTGTTTGCTTTCTCTCACCCTGCCGACATTCTTATTCTTATATCTTAGTTTTTGGCCGTTAGTGTTTGAAGGTTTTTTTAAAATTAATTTATTAATTATTTTTGAGACAAGGTTTCTTTGCGTAGCTTTGGAGTCTGTCTGGGAACTGGCTCTCATAGACCAGACTGGTCTTAACTCACAGAGATCTGTCTGCCTCTGCCTCCCTAGTGCTGGGACTAAAGGCGTGTGCCACCATCACCCAGCTGTGCTTGCATTCTTATAACCATGTCAGCATTGTCTCCAGTGTGCCGGTGTAAAAAATGTCAGTATAACTCAATTTTCTGTGCCTGCGTGTTAGGCCAGGGAGTATTTAGTTTGACTAACCACTAAGTGCTATGACTACCTTTTCTTTTCTATTTATTTATGTTTGTGTAACAATGACTACATATGTAGCTTTATTTGCAGTTACTATTGTCTTATTTTCATTTTGGGGTTTGCATTCATTGCAAAGTTACGGCATTCTTGATTTTTTGGGAAGAAACAGAAAATCCTTGCAGTGCAATGCATCACAGAATCTATGCATTCCGTTTCCATTTGCTCCCCTATGCTCAGTTCCTGCTCACCCTGCTGGCATTCCTGCCTCTAACGTGAGAAAATGCTCCCATCCAATTGCATATGGGTATGTCTGTCGGGCATTTCCTTCATTAATAGTTGCTGTGAAAGGGCCCGGCCCATGGTGGGTGGTGCCATCCCTGGACAGGTGGCCCTGGGGGCAAAAGGATGCAGGCTGAGGAAAACATTAGATGCACCTCAGGGAATTCTGAGGAAGCGGGGTGGGGAGGATTATAAGAGCCAGGGTGGTCAAGGTCACCACAAGAAAACTCACAGAATCAACTAACCTGGGCTCACAGAGACTAAACTGACAACCAGGGAGCCTGCATGGGGCAGGCCCAGGCACTCTGCATGTATGTTACAGTTGTATAGCTTGCTCCTGTTATGGGACTGCTAACAGTGGGGGCAGCTAACTCGGACTCTTTTGCCAGCTTTTGGAACCCTATTCCTCATACTGGGTTACCTGTTCAGCCTTAATGCAAGGGGAGGTGCCTAGGGTTACTGAAACTTAAGATGCCATATTTAGCTGGCATTCATTGGATGCCTGTCCTTTCCTTAAGAGAAAGGAGTGGATGGGGAGGGGGAGGGAAGGTTGGGAGAAGAGGAAAGGGACAAATTTCAGTTAGGATGAAGAGAGAATGAAAGGGAGAGAGAGAGAGAGAGAGAGAGAGAGAGAGAGAGAGAGAGAGAGAGAGAGAGGGAGGGAGAAGAAAAGAAGGAAGGAAGAAGGAAGAGCAAGTCATGGGGAGAAAGCCGGTAGTTGGCATTCTTTTATGGCTTCAGTTCCTGACTCCAGGTTCCTGCCCTGAGTTCCCTAGATGGTGGCCTGTGATAGGCACATGTGAGCCTTTCCTCCCCACACTGCTTTTGGTCATGGTGTTCTATCACAGCAAAGGGGAACAAACTAGGACAGTAGGTATATTTTGGGGTTCTTGGAAAATTCTACATTTCTTTGTGTTATTGTCATACTCCATGAATGGTTTGGCTTGGTGTGGAATGCTAGGCTGCCAGTACTCTTTCTTTCTTCATAATGGATTTATTTCCAAGAGTTCAGAGTGCTGAGTTTCTAGGGAGATATTGGATGTCACACAATTGTCATCCTTTGCATGTGCTCAGCTCTGAAGACATTCACGATGCCCGATTTTACAAGCATTCTGCTATGTCTCTGTGATAATCTTGTTTGAAGGTTTTGGTTCATAGTGCTTGCATTTGGTGGGCTCTCTTACTACAGATACTCTTCTCCTCTAGTTCTAGAGAATCATAGGGTACTATTTCCCTGGTAAAACCCTCTCATTAGTTTCCTTGGACTCAGTGTACTGTGAGCTACCTGTGTTAGCTGGCTCTTGGACCTCAACAAAACATTCTCCAATTTCCTTCCTTCCTTCCATCCTTCCTTCATTCTTTCCTTCCTTCCTTCCTCCCTCCCCCTTCCTCCCTCTCTCTTCCCTCCCTCCTCTTTCCCTCCCTCTCTTTCTCTCTCTTTCGTGTCTTTTTATTGCATTTTCTGAGATACTGTTACAACCTTGTGTTTCTTTCCATTTATTTTTCTGCTTCATGTTTTAATATCTACGATCTGTTTTTTTTTTTTTTTTGAGTCTGTTCTTCTCTGTGATTGAAGCATGAAAAAGGATGCATCATCTTGTAGCTTGGCAGTCTCCCTTTAGGATGGCTGAGTGAAGACCAAGTTATTTCACTAACTAAAGCTAAAGATTCGGTACGCAGTATGTTTTCTTTGGGAACAGTTAGCTTTATGGCAAGCTAATCTTCCAGCCCTCCTCTCACCATTCTGTCAGGACTGTTTTTATAAAAATTCACTTAATTGTTGTTTTTGTTTTGTAGACCTCTGATGAATTTGGTGGTGTCTACCCAGAAGCTCAGTAATGCCTGTGGAGGGTACAATGTTGGCTTTTCGACTCCTGATCTGCCCCCCCCCAAGGCCCAGGGAACATTGAAGATGTGGGGGTAAAAGAATGTAAGAGCCAGAAGATGGGGAAGAGGAGGGCTGTGAAATGTTATCCTCTGGATGTGGCATGACCATTGCCTATCATTCACAGCAGCTGTGACTATACACAGGAGATGAAGCTACTTAAAAATTCCAGCATAGATTGGGCTGGAGATCCATCCCTTTTCTTTGGGTGGATGGCCATCATCCCAGTGGATGACCCCAT
The DNA here is from genome assembly GCF_943737965.1 of Phodopus roborovskii. Lineage (NCBI taxonomy): Eukaryota > Metazoa > Chordata > Mammalia > Rodentia > Cricetidae > Phodopus > Phodopus roborovskii. Next base: position 9,466,019 of record NW_026126588.1, read on the forward strand.
ACTCAGGTACACACATGGACATTACAAATTGGACTCAGTGGGTTGTAAAAAACAAGAGTTGGGAGGGAGATGTGTTGGTGGGGAGCTGGGTAAATAGGATGAAGGAAGTGGGGGAACATTGTATACATGTATTGGATTTGGCCTCAGACAGCAAGGATTTAATCCTAGCTCTGATGAGGCTTATCTTGATGATCATGTGATATAACATGTTGGACGCATTCTGCAAACTAAAAAGGACTCTGTGAGTCTTAGGCATTATTAACAGAAGTTGTGACATTTGGGCAGGTATTCAGAATGTTACTGAGGGCTGATTTTGTTTCCCAGACTGCTCCACTTGGAAAGCTAATTTAAATGAGTCAGGAAAAGATATTGACACAGCTAAGTTTGCTGTGTGCTTCTGGGCTTTTCAACTATTTTCCCCTAAATCCTTGAGTTGCTGGTTAATTTAGTTCGTTCACCAACCAAATGACAAAGCAATTTGAGCATCCTACTTGCTGGGGTGGCAAGAGGGTGTCTCAGCCGCAGCACAAATGAAATTGCCTTTGATCCCGAAGCTTTGTATATTCAGAAAACCGGCAGGTTTATGTCATAAGAAATGAAGAGATCAGCAAATGAAGCTTACTTTTCAACCTACTTTATCCTTAAAAAATTCTTATCTACATTAAAAAAAATAGATTTGTATAATGTGTAGCTAAAGCCTAATCCCTTGGATTCTGTTCAGACTATGTAAAGGAGATGCAATGGACAAATGGATAATATGCTTTTCCTATGCAGCATAAATAAATAAATTTTATTAGAATCAGAGGGCAGCTACTTCCTAAATCAGCAAATTTGATTTTTTTTGTTTCCTGAAACTAAGCATATATTTTAAGGTATACTTAAACGTTTTATGTCATACAGTTTGTGCTCTGTTAATGTCAAAATTTGGAATTTTAAGTAAAATTCATAATCTCACTCTGTAATTGCCATCATTTTACAAGTTCACTTGCTAATAACAATACATGTTTCATAATCAAGTTGCACAAAATGGAACTCAAGGCCTCTGAGCTAAGCTGACATCTACACCTATTTTGGGTTGTCTTACTTTGGAGATAGAAGGAAATTCCACTTCTCTAATGACTTGATGCACCCAAAGCAATTGGTTTTGAAGTTTAGTTTGAAACTGTCTCTCACGATTCCGTAATTGATAAGGACGCAACAGATGAGGAAAGTCCCTGCCACGATTCTTGGAGGTATGTCCAATGTACCACGGCAGGTAGCTAACAGCCACTTACAGGGACCGAACATTCGATAAGTTGTTCACTTTTAATCCACTGAGCTTAAATAGCAACGCAGAGCTAGTGGTTACTGTGTTGGCAGCACAGCTCTGGATTTTAACAGTTGATGCGCACAGGAGACAGTTGCAAGTGTTTGCTTCTCCTCAGGACTGCTCACGTTCTAGGAGGTTTAATATCTGGGGGATGGTTTAGTGGTCCCATACGTAAATAATGCTTGTTGCTCAGTGGAATTCTGGGAACCCCTGGAACAAATTGTGCCCTCACGGGTTGGAGAACTGTTCTACAGTGAAGGAAAATGGAGGGTAAAGATAGAAAAGAGAGGGGAAAACAATCTGGAACCATAGGCATCAGTGATGAGTGCTCGCAATGAAAGCAGTGAGGATGCTGTGTGCCTATAGTGTGTGCTTCTATCATTATGAGATTATTGTTTGGTTTCTGACCTTTCAATACTGGAGAGTCAACAAAGGACTCATGCATGTTAGCCTTTGGCCATGAAGCTTAAGCTCCTATTAACTTAGGGACCTCTTCTGTAAGGAAGTGATTCTATTATTTTTATTTGCAATCATTTAAAAGTGATTTTATTTATTTATTTTTATGTGTATGGGTGCCTTGATTGAATGTATGTCTGTGTACCATGTGGGTGCCTGGTCCCTGCAGAGGCCAGAGGAGGGTGTCAGGTTACTAAGCTTTTAGTTACAGAAAGACATGGACCTTTATGGGGGTGCTAGGAATTGAACCAGGGTTTCCTGGCAGAGTAAGCAGTACTCTTCTCTCCTGAGCTATCTCTCCAGCCCTCATTATTTATTTTTTAAACCACTGGAAAATAGTGACTGTCAGAGGTTTGCCTTGAAATTCATGTGCGATGGTCCATTTCTTGTAAACATAGTATTGTGTTTAAAATTAGTGCCCTTATTTAGTCATTAGATACAGATTTCCTTTATGATAGAACTAAGCCACACACCTCCTTTCCTATCTTCATTTCTGTAGAGAGTAAGGCATGCCACAGACATAGGCAAAAGCTATTGGAATGGTTCTCATTGGTTATAATCGAGTAGTTCAGCCACTCAAAGTTGAGATCTAAATTAAAGCAACATACTTGCTATATCCACATATAAACCTTTCTCCTAGCACCTCATATATGTAACCCATCGTCTCCAGGTTCAAAGCCCAGGGCTTTAGCTGCTTTTTAGGAAGGGAGATAACTTGGAGTTGTAGAACTATTGTGTTCACTGTTAAATGCTAATTTCATATCACTGATTTAGGAAAATATATCCTGTGATTCTTAACCTGGTTCAAATCCCAAAAGACAGGGGAGACAACCATATTCACTGATATACCACTAATGCAGTTAAAACCCAAACCCAAGCCAAACCAAACAACAACTTCCCCCAAACAAACAAAAAAATCATGACTAGAAAAATAAATAAATAAATAAATAAATATTTTAGAAAAATGTTAGCACAAATCATGGGCTTTTGAAAAAAGAAATGAAATGCTAACACAAAGCTGATGTGTTATGAACCAGCTTCAAACAATATGCTTATTATTTAATATAGTCTAATATCAAATGCATTTTAGGCTATCTCCCTGCAAGACATTAAGTGTTATCTCACAGACATTAAACCTCAACATTCTAAACATCTATGTTTTTCCCAACAGAAGCATACAATGGGCTAGAGCAAGTCATGGGAATGCCAGGAAGGATGCTGCATTCTGCTCCATCACTTAATGACCAATTATGCTTCACACAGTGATTCATAAGATGTATTAGGTCCTTCCAGGAGTGACATGCCTGGTAACCTCTGCGCAGTGTTAGTGAGAATGGTTAATTAATCTGAACAAGGCATAGCCCATTTCCTGAAAAACATACTTTGTTGTTGTCACTGGGGAAAGGGACAACACCTGCTCAAATTCTAGGCTGTTCATTAAGGTCTGACTTCATTTTTTTATTAAAAAAAAAAAAAAAGACAGAACAGTAAGTAGCTTTCGGAAGCAATGAAGCATGATGACTAGAAAATGACCCAACAGGCACTTTTGGAGACAGATGTTGCCATCTACCTATCACACTGACATTTACCTGGATGAGGTTGGCAGCTGGGTTCCTTCTTTTCTCAAAATGTTTCTGGCGGTGCTGTTCCTGTACTTTTAATGCAAAACCTGAGCCAAGAATGCCCTGGAACGAAATACAAAATAATAACATTTGAAAGACCCCTAAAATGAATCCACTGAAAAGACAAACAGTATGTAATGTGTTGACAATAAACATAATACTTATAAAACACATCGTCTTTAGTACAACACTGCTAGGTAGTAGCAAGCTGTTGGGTGATGCTGCCCAAAGATCATGACTCTCATTCTGTAGTAAATCAACTGGATGTTACCATCCATTGATTTCTGATATAAGAAGCATCATTCTTACAAATAGAAATGATCACCAAATTCAAGTGAGTGGTTTTAAGTGATAGGATATAGGGGCGTAAACTCTGCTTTGGACTGGACTGGGGTTAGATTTAAAGTCTTGTTGCTGTAGACACGGGCTACTTTTAGCACTAAATATACTCTGGGATTGTACATTCATCCTACACAAAATCTGGAAAAATGGGGGTAAGGGTCAATAGATCCCAGCTGTAGCCCTTAAAGATAGGCTCTCAGTTTTGGAGCTAGAGGTTTTACCTGTCTGTATGACAAAAACAAGACTTACCCATTTTCCCTCAGTTTTAATCTGCCACTTTCATCATGTCTTAGCTTTTTGGGCTTTGGTTCACCTATTTGGAATTTGGGATTAGTGAGATTGATATACCCTCCTCTGCTCATGGTTTTGGTTTGTTTTGTTGTTCTTTTAAAGATTTTATTTTATTTTATTTTTAAATTATGTGTGTATTCGTGCGCGTGCGTGCGTGCATGCGTGCGTGCGTGCGTGCGTGCGTGCGTGTGTGTGTGTGTGTGTGTGTGTGTGTGTGTGTGTGTGTGTGTGAAGGTAAGAGGATTTCAGAAGATGGAGTCAGATCTTCTGGAGCCAAAGATAAGAGTGGTTGCCTGCTCTGTGTGCGTGCTGGGCAACTGAATTCAGGCCTTCTATATGAGTAGTGTGTATTCTCAACTGCTGAGCCATTAGTAGTGTGTATTCTCAACTGCTGAGCCATTAGTAGTGTGCATTCTCAACTGCTGAGCCATTGCTAATCCCAGGTGTTTTATTGTTGTTGCTGTTTGACTTCCTTTTGCTTATTATCATTTTATTTAATTTTCTCTATTTATTTATTTATTTTTTTTGAGACAGGATTTCTCTGCATAGCCCTGGCTGTCCTGGCACTCACCCTGTTGACCAGGCTGGCTTGAACTCACAGAGATCCCCCTGCCTCTGTCCCTGAGTAAGTGAACTAAAGGTGTGTGCTGCCACCACAACTACCGCCTGGCTTCATGCTTCTGGAACTGCAAACATTTTGGTTCTTTGATGTTTGCCTCTCTTTTCAGTTTGTTTAGGTCTGACATTTGTGAAATCAAGATGCCTTTCATCTCAACCTTGGGTTCACATCCAGAGCTTCCTAAGGTCAGTCTTTGTCTGTGTCCTTGATTTCATTAGTATGATACTGGCTGGGGATACCACTGCTTTCAAGTCTGCGGATTTTTACTTGCTAGCTATAAATTACTAGCCTCTAATTAAGCTTCAAGGAGTCTTTCAGTACTCTAAGCACTGAGCCAGTATCTTCTGCAGGTGACAAACACCCAATGCCCACCCTTCATCAGCTTAAAGGTGACACCTCCTGGAAAATGTGTTCGTTTATCTCTAGAAGGTATTATGTCTTGGCTATGTGACAACTCTGCTGAGATATTTTGGGGGCTCTAGATAGCCTGTGACCTTTCATTTTATCTTGAGATTTCACAATTTGAAGCCCATTGGTGACAATGACCAGACATTAAGTAATGCAACCATGTTTAAAATACAGAATTGTAAAGTAATACTATTTGTGACTAGTATGCAGTGCCCTCCTCTATTATTAATTAAGATAAATGGCTGTGCCCCGAAATAAGCAATTAAATCATGTGCCCTGTTTTCTATCTCTGCCTTCAGTGCAGATCTTGTACTGTCTAATGTCTCCATCTCATACAGGCTGTGATTACACAAGCTGAGCTTTGTAAGATCCTACTTTGTATGGTTTGGTTTGTAGATTTAAATAGTATCTCCTCCACTTGAGTTCACAGATGCTCTCCTCTTCCAAACTCTTTTTTTTTTTTTTTTTGGCTAAGTGAGGCTATTTGGGAAAGATTGACTGATTTTTCTTCTAACTTCCCTTCCCCTTAAGTATAAACACATAGGAGAGAATACAAAATATCTTTACAATATGTAATATATATATGCATATATATTATTTGTATATTACTTGCTCTGAACATAATTCAGATATTTATAGAAATTGGGCTAACAGCAATAGCTATCATTTCTTGAGCACAATATATGGATAAAGGAGTTGAGAGTTATCACCCCTTTTGAAAATGAACACAGGTCCTACATAGTACAATTTAATATCTACAAAGCAAACTAAAACATACTGAAAAGCACTTGGCATTGCTTAGAAACATATTTTAGTAGATGGCAACTATTTACTATATGTCTCTTGTGCCAGACTGTATATTATAGCAGTTGTTAAGCTAGCTCTGCTCTCTGTCTTATTATGTCTCTATTCCAACTTTTCTCTACCTCTAATAACGTACAGGTCAGTGTCTCTAAGCAGAAGCTTGTTATGATTTATACAACCAGATGCAACATGGCATACCATTTCTTCAAATACTTACAATACATGCAAACTCTATTTTTAATAAAATTTATTTATTCTGTGTTTCTCACATAATGTATCTTGATATCATTCATTCCCCATCCCTTTGTATATGCAAAACCTTACAAATTGATTTTCATTTATTTTCTAGACTAACATGAATTAAAATTTTAGGTTTTAAGATTTGATTCTAGGCTAATAAATGCTACATAAATACCAAGTAGGGAAAAAAATACCTTGACAAAATTTAAAACATGTATCCCTTTTTATCATTGCATTTCAAGGAGCTCAATTTGCATTTTCAACATGGTAACCAAGCTATGCTGACTTTTAACATTTGTTTATATTGGAAATATATCAAATATATTGTAATATATTTTTAACATTTGTAATATATTAACAAAATTCGTAAAAATATTTGTTAATATTTTAATGATTGAAGATAGTAGCAAGTGTGTATTTGTGGCATAATTAACATTCAAGTCAAGTATAACTGGTTGTTGCACTGAGTTTAAACCAGCTGGATATCTGAAGGAATTCAGTCTCAGTAAAGGCCAATTTCTTCATAAAAAGGCTGCTAATAGCTAGTGTATCCAGCAGGAGGAGTAAGGCTGGCTTGCAAGGCTGCTGTAAAGAGGTCAGGTTGGCCTGCAGAAGCTCAGCAGCCTAGGGCTGGAGGGAGCAGGAGGCGTGGGCTTCAGTAGAGCTTGGGATAAGTGGCCTGTTGACCCTGTAGGGTGCAACAGAGTCCTTCTGCTGTCAAGGCAGGCAGGGAGCAATGGCCACTAAGTTTAATGGTTGTGGTAACCCTAAAGAGAAGAGGCTAACGGTCTTCTTCAACCTTTTTGCGGTAGTTGGAATAAGAATGGCCCACATAGGCCATTGCTTTGGTCATGGTGTCTCTTCACAGCAACAGACCAGTGACTAAGACAGATGTCGGCACCAGGACAGTGAGTATTGCTGTGGCAGACCTGATCGTGTTCTTCTCGGGAGGATATTGTGAAAGGACTTTGGAACTCTACCCTAGAAAACCCATTGAGTGTTGGGAACTCAGTAACTCCGTTCTGTAGGAGCTTGGAAGATAAGAATGTTGAGAACAATGCAGATGATGGAGGCCTGGTGTGGGAAGTTTCAGAGGGAAGTAAAGACTCTACCAGGTCTTTTGTATGAAGAATCTGTGCTGTCTGGTCAGCCGGAGCTGAAGAATCAGCTGTGATTAACAGGAGACCAGAACTACTAAAGTAAAACCTGAACAATGCACATGATGGAGGACTGGTGTGTGAAGTTTCAGAGGGAAGTAAAGACTCTACCAGGTCTTTTGTATGAAGAATCTGTGCTGTCTGGTCAGCCAGAGCTGAAGAATCAGCTGTGATTAACAGGAGACCAGAACTACTAAAGTAAAACCTTTGCTTTGCTGGGACAATGGATGCTGGTCAGCTGGGGCTGAAGTATCAGCCATGATTGAGAATAGACCAGCATCCTTGAGGTGAAGTCTCCTGGGGAGTGTTTCCTCAGAGTCAGCACATAGAAGCTGTGTTCCAGAGGCAGCCAAGGTTGTAGCTCATCGTGGCAGCCAAACTTGGTAGTGTAAAACTCACCCAGGTGGTCCTGGTTTTGAAGGCATGAAGGGTCATGGAGGACATCTGAGGCTTGGAACTGTGTGACAGGGATGGAGTCCCTAATGAGAGCCCAAGAGAGGCTGTGTGTGCTGCAGAGGGCAGAGCTGGAGAAGTGACCCGGGCTCTTTGGAGGAGTTCGGAAGACTGTGAGTGGATCCCAGACACTGAACATTGAGTTATTTACACAATTGCAGTTTGGTTTTGTTTTATTCAGATTGTGACTGTGTCCTGGTTCCTCCCTCTGGAAGTAAGAAAGTGTTTAGTATAGTTTTTGATTTTATGAGAGCCTACAGGTGAGAGATTTTAGATTTTAAAAGAGACTTTGGATCTTTTTGAAAGAGACTGAAGTTTTTTTTTCCTTTGATATATATATGTATATATATATACATATATATATATTTTAAATTTAAATTTGAAGCAAGCTTGTTTTATATGTCAATCCCAGTTCCTTCACCCTCCCTTCCTCTTCTGTCTCCCCCAAGAACCCCCATTCGACACTGAAGTTTTAAGGTGTTTGAATTTGTATGACTGTGGCACTTTTAAGTTTGAAAGTATTTTATATTGTGATATCAATATTAATGCTTAATCTTGGGGATGAATAAGAAAGGAAATGTTGTGACTTAATGGTGATTTGTTTGTGTTTCGAGTTTACAAGGGGTCAAGTGTGCTGAATAATTTCATGTCAGTTTAATACAAGCAAAAGTCATCTGAGAGGAGGGAACCTCTATTAATTATGTTTCCATAGATGGGGTTGTAGGGATTCCTGTATGCGTGGCATTTTCTTAATTACTGGTGATTGATGGGGAGTTCCCAGCCTTTTCCTGGGCTAGTAGTTCTGTATGAAAGTAGTTAGAAAGCTCTGCCTTGGGGGACCAAAGTAGTAAGCAACATACGTCTACAGCATGAGCTCCTGCCCCCAGGTTTCTGCCCTGCTTGAGTTCCTGCCCTCACTGCTTCTAATGATGAACTGTTACATAGAATTGTGAATGAAATAACCCTTTCTTTCCCAAGTTGTCTATGGCCATGGTGTTTCACCACAGCAATAGTAACCCTAACTAAGACTCTTTGCCAGCAAAACACTGACCCATCTGAAAATTCCAGTTAGACTGCACTGTTGGCTAGCAGGTCTAAAGGACAAAATGACAGCTTAGCACCTATGGTGAGATCACAGTCACATGTTTCACAATAGAGGCTGAGTTTCTTGGCGTTGTTAGTAATTGTTCTGTTTAGTGCAAGCACATGTAACAGATTTCTAATATCGATTAACTTAATTTGTATATAAAAATGGCAATCACTTTATTGGAAACATTCCATGAACCTTGTCAATAACATAGCTTAACCTCTCTGGAACTGTTTGGAGTTTCATTCTAGGATCCTTACATTTCACTGTGGAGGATTCAGAGGGGGCTGCCCCTGACTCTAACTGGCTCTGAGTCTTCACACACTTCGAACACTTATCTCCGCTTACTTATTGTAGATTTGCATTTGCTGCCCTATCTGTTAGTCTTCCAGCATGTGTTCCCATGCAGTATCTGTTACCTGGCCTCTATTGTCTATTATAACAGCCTGTTTATCTCGTGACTTCAGTGTAAATGTAAACATAAAACAGCAGGTATTTTGTGCCATAACTTTTGGGGAAGAAACCTAGCACTGCATTTCACTGTTTACAAAAGTATTTTCATGAAGGGAATCTGATAATTGGTTCTTTTTATATTCTTTTTTGGATTGTTCTGGCTGCCATACGAGCTGACATGGGGCTGGGGGTTGGGCCTCTATAGACCATGCTACACAACCAGTTCCAAGACAGCCAGGGCTACACAGAGAAGCTCCGTCTCAAAAAAAAAAACACAACAACAACACAAAGAGTTAGCTTTTGATATGGGAATTTCTGCCCACAATCTGTCTTGATTACCATTTTGCATCAGGAAACCTTTTGCTGTTGTTTTTAAGACAGTGTTTCTCTGTGTAGCCCTGGCTGTCCTGAAACTCTCTCTGTAGACCAGGCTGGCCTCGAACTCTGAAACTGTGCCTGCCTCTGCCTTCCAAGTGCTGAGACTAAAGGCACACACCAACACATATTCTTATAGTCTTACAAATGAAGGAAAGTGTTTTGGTTTTCTACATAGTCATCACTTGAATTATATTATCACACTGTTCTGGACTCAGTAATTCTTTCTTCATTATGTCAATGATTTAAAAAAAATCACTGAGCTAAACTGTGACTTCCCAAATCCATATGTTGCCTGCACTTCAGAACACGACTTATTAGAAGATAGTAATCGTCCTTCCCAGAGATCATCACGTTAGGATGAGGGCATTAGGAGGGGCCCTATGCATACAAATGATATCCTTATAAGATAAAGAAATTTAGTTATAGTTGTAAATACACATAAAGGGGGTGGCCCTCTCTGCCTCAAGGACAGATGCTTGGAACAACATTTTTACTTGCAGGGCTCTCAGAAGGGCCTCCCCCTGCTAATATCTGGGTCTGGATCTGCACATCCAGCCTTCAAATACTGTGAGAGTAAATTCTATTGTCGAGGGTCCCCAGTCTGCCATATCCTGCCACAGCACACTCATGTAGTTAGTTACACAGCAAGTGACAAATGTACCTCAAATTGAGGTGCACTATCCAAGTGTGGGCAGTCTCTTAACCATGGTGTTGAGTGGTTTGGGCCTGACTCAGTCGAGAGCTGGGGCCTGAGTGTGGGAATGACAGGAGTGTCCTCTGCAGTCATTTAGAGTCAAAGAATAAAGGCTGAGAGCTAAAGCCCTGGTACTGAAAATCCCTCTGTGACCTCATGAGCTCAGCATCCTCTGCATGTGCTCTCAGGTTTCAGTTTGACAGAGGTTGCACATGGCAGGGCCTGCTGCCTGTTGCCTTTGGGTACACCTGCTGTTGCTGGGCTCTTACTCCTTACTCTCAGCTCCCTGATACCCCGCTTAGACGGAGTGGACAAAAAAGGATACCCAGAGGGAAGAGGTATAATGTAATGCCGTGTCCAACTGCCTTCAAAGAAACAAGAGGCTAAAATTACCAGAAAGTTCAGCTTTGTCCATTGAAGAAAAACTAATCAGACACTTGGAGGGAGATACATGTATTTTTCACTCTGACAAAATGCAGAAACTGCTCATTAAGAAAAAAAAAAACAATGGCTGTGACACAGGAATAAATCATTTGACACATTTACAACACTAAGGTCAGCTGCTTTGCATTCAAGCATTTAGGAAGAGGAACAAACTTGCGTGCAAACCTATCTTTCATTTGTGTACATTAGCAGCCAAACTGCAGTAATGAGTTTAAGTAAAGCTACCTTAAAATCTCTCTAAACATTTAAAATGTATTGGTGGCAGGTTGACTGAAATAATCTGAATCATTTGCTCGTACGGATGTAGCCGGCGTTTTGTCCATCATCTTCCTAGATGCATTTGGGAAAGCCAACATTTTATTTCAACAACAGTATCAGTCAATGAGAGAGAGCCATCCCTCAGAACACTGATGGGTGAGGCTTGAGGACCCAACTGAAGCTGTTTAAGATACTCACAGCAGGGAGTGCAAAGAAAGAAATGCCAAGGAGTGCGAAGCCTGCAGAGAGCAATCTTCCCAGCCAAGTTAGGGGCGTTTTGTCTCCATAGCCAATGGTTGTCAGGGTAATCTGGAAACAAAGTCAATAGAACATATCCAGCTTAAGTACTTGAGAAGGAAGTTAGGACCTAGGAACAGGAGGCAAAACAGTATTTCCACTACATCACGACTCCAGAAGTCTTGTTGGCACATTCCGTCACTGTGCTTTAATTTTCCACGACGCATAACGGAGCTTCTCTTTGCTCAAGGGAAGGGATCACCTGCATACTTGGTTCTCGCTTGTAATACAGTCTTCCAGACTGTTCATGCGTACTCAAAGGGGAATTGTCTGGGCAAGAAGATCACCATCACTAATGTGGAAGAAATAACTCTGTGGATTTATAAGTTATAGCCCCAACAGTGATTTATTCTAATCAAGACTGTTTGTTCATCACTGGCATGTTTTTAAAGCCTTGTATATTCAAGATGTGTTTTTATGATTTGTAGTGGAACCAAAATGAAGGTTATATAGTACTTGTCCTGAGATAATTATGGCATAGTAAGGGAGGCATGACCTACACACACAACTGAAACAGGACATAGAGGTGGACAGGAATTCTAATGGGGGCAGTAACCTGCTGAGGGGTTTGAAGGGGTTTGACCGGTACCAGTAAGGACAGTGAGGATGCTTACCTGACATTGCTACCGTATGGAAGGCCTTGAAGGATGTGCCCATCCTTCTGGCTAACAGGCAGAAGTGATGAAGGGGATCCCCAGGGAAGGGAATCATGTAGTGAAAAGGACAGTGGGCGTTGGAAATTGTAAGCTCCTCAGCGGACGGAAGTTTGGTGGGTTTGAAAAAGAGCTGTGGCTTCTTGCTCTTGTCATTCATTAGTGCTCAGAATTTCCAGTGTACATGCCCCTCTGCTGTTTGGTTACCTTTATTTATCCCAGTCTCCTGTCATCACTGGCACCTTGGCAGTCCAGGCTGCTGTACTAGTTTCTACTTGCTCTGTTTGCTTTTCATTCTGTTTTCCTCTAGTTCTTTCTCCATATGCCTAAAGTGCACAACATTCTCTCACTCTCCTCTAATAAGTTATTTCAGTGGTCCTCTGTCTCCTGACCACGGTCACATGATCTGGTCCTCGCAGAGGATATACTGCTTTCATGCATGCTTGGTGCATTTTAATCATGGCATTCCAGCTCCTCAAACAAGTGAGAATAATATATATATATATATATATATATATATATATATATATATGTGTGTGTGTGTGTATACATATGTGTGTGTGTATATATATATATATATATATATATATATATATATATATATTTCTTATTTTACATATTGATCCCAGTTCCCTTTCCCTCCTTCCCTCCCATCCCATTCCCCCTATTCCACAGGAAGGATGATGTCTTCCAGGACAGATCATCAAAATCTGTCAAGTCATTTAGAGTATGGCCTTGGCCCTCCCAGCTGCCTCCTCCATGAGGAATGTGCTCCCAAAGTCCTTTTGTGCACCAGGGATACATCCTGGTTCCACTGTCAGAGATCCCTTAGACTGCCCAGGCCTTCTAACTGAGATCCACGTTCAGGGGTTCTGAGTCGATCCAATGCTGGTTTCCCAGCTATCAGTCTGGGGTCCATGAACTCCCCCTTGTTCAGCTGTCTTTGTGGGTTTCTATAGCCTGGTCTTGACCCCTTTTCTTATCACTCCCCCCTCTCTGCAACTGTATACAGTTCAGTGTTTAGCTGTGGGTGTCTGCTTCTGTTGAGGGCTCTATGATGGCATATAAGTTGGTTATCAATCTCATTATCAGGGAAGGGCATTTAAGGTAGCCTTTCCACTGTTGCTCAAATTGTTAGTTGGTCTCTGGACATTTCTCTAACGTCAATTTTCTCTTCAAACCTATAATGATTCCCTCTATCATGGTATTTCTCTCTCTCTCTCTCTCTCTCTCTCTCTCTCTCTCTCTCTCTCTCTCTCTCTGTTCTCATCTATTTGTCCCCTGACTCAGTCTTCCTGGTCCCACATTTTCTCCTTTCCTCCCTTCTCTTTTTCCTAACTCTCCCTCCCAGGCAAGTCCAGGTAGCCTTTTTACACATGCTGTTCTGTCAGTGAAAATAAATCTTTATTTCCAAGGCACCTTACTATCTTTTAGGTCTTTTCCTTCCTTCCTTCCTTCCTTCCTTCCTTCCTTCCTTCCTTCCTTCCTTCCTTCCTCCCCCTCCTACTCCTTCCCTCCTTCCTTCCTTTTTCCTTTCTTGCTTTATTTTATTCTTTTTCTCTCTTCTGCAACAGGGTTTTCTTCTATCACTATCTGGCTATCTTCAAATTTGCAATTTTTCTGCCTCTGTGTTCCAAGTTAAAGCATTATAGAGACCCACAGCACTTTGATCGTATTTATAAGAAGTACTGTAGCTTGCTTTGGGGAAGGGCTCCTATTTCTTTACAAGAAGGAGTAAGTACAACATTTTTTTTTATTGTCTTCCTAACATCTAGCATGATAATTGCTTCCAATATTGGAGAACTCAGTATTTAGAAAATAGTTGGATTCATCCAGATGGTGGTGGTGGACTTGGGAGGCAGAGGTAGGTGGATCTCAATGAGTTCTAGGGAAGCTTAGTCTACAAAGTGAGTTTCAGGACATCCAGGACTGTTACACAGGGGAACACTGTCTTGGACAAAAAAAAAAAAAAAAAAAGAAAATGATTGGATCCTTCCAAGATTAATGGCAAGACATGGATTGAGAAATATAGGATAAGAATTCCTGTAAACCCCTGACTTGAGGGGAGGCTTCCTATCATGAACCTGCACATGTCTTAGGAAGGGTAAAATGGAAGAGGGTTTTATGATGGGGTAGGACATCCAAGGAGGCAGAGGAAATGGAATCAAGGATATTTTTGCAGGTGGTAACCTTGGCAGGGCGACCAGATAGCTCTTCTGTGGGAGACAACATAGGCTCAGTATGGACAGGGAAGGGTGTTGGGAAGGCTTTGACAATACCTTTAATCATCCTGAAGAAGGAGTTGGAAAGTGGGGAGGAGGGCCAGAGGCCTGGGGATCATGTTTTGGACAGTGAAGGCGTGGGAGAGTGTCAGGCACAAGTCAGCAAGAAAGCTGTGGATAGAAGAGCTCAGCCAGGGCTGCAGAGAGGGAATGTTTAGTGATGTCTAGTAGCCAATGGAGTCAAAGGTCAGCTATATAAGTTATGGGACTCTCAAATGTATTTCTTAATAATGTCAAACTCAAATTTGTAAAAATTTTATTGTACTTTAAGAAACCGTTTTCTGCTGAATAGCTCAACCTATTTGTAATAATCTATTAATAATCTATTAATAATAACTAACTAAAAGAACATTTTGTGTTTTGGTCATAGGAAAAATATGACTTTTTAAAAATTTTTTGAATTTTTCTGCTGCATCCCTGTTCTCAGAGGGTAGAATTTAATGTACAGCTTCTAAGTCTTCAGAATGGAACACAGCAAAGTTTTAGCCTGGTTATCTCTTTCTCTTCCAGGAGTGGTGATGACAAGGAGATAGAATATTATAGATCTGGAGAAATCAGGCCAAGTTCCCCTGGAGTTGATGACATGCTGGTCTACTGTGATTGAGGCTTTTAACATGACTACATCCCAAGAACCTGCTCTCAACAACTTCTTCCTTTCTGTATTCAAAGAAACTCTGGGTTTTTCTTAGTTGGAAGCTTAGGGAACTGTTGCTGCCAGCCATGGGCAGGCCTAGGATGGGTCTTGCAACAGGGTGGCCAGTTTATATCCTTTGTATTAAGGAAGACCTTGGGGAGAATTTCTTTAGTTTCTTTGTCAAGACTGCATTCTTTCCTTCTGTGGTTGTAAAGGAAATAATGGTTTCCACACTGTGAACAGGATGGTAGTACAGGATGGTGAAGCATGCATTAACTCTCATGAAAGTAGAGAGGGAAACTCCAGAGGAGAAGAAAGAGTAGATCGGTGGCAGAGGGAATAAATAGGGTGCAAATATGCTCAAACACATGTATGAAAACAACCCAATGGAATACATCCTTTCACAAATATATTCCAATAAAGAAAGTAAATGAAACTATGAAATTTCTAAGGTGCACATTTACAATGAAAAGATGCATTTTCTCTATGAATTCACAATAACTTGTCTGATTGATATAGCTAACAATATTCTAAGACAGGGATTGATACACTCTCTAAAACTAACACCATACAGGCTTTCATCAATGGATTCCTGGATTTTCAAGTGACAATGTCCTCTAAGAACTGGAATATCACAACCATTCTATGCATGACAGCTAATTTCCAAGATGACTTGGTTTACATACTATATATTTTCCATATTTCAGACACCATCATGCAGATTATCTCAACAACCTTCAGTCATAAGGGCAGATGGTGACTATTAATTATAGCATACAATTAACATACCAATTTGGGATGCTTGATGTTTTAAAAAGCATTGATTTTGGAAAGAGCAAAGTCTAATAGTGGAATGCTTTTATGACAGGAACATTAAATAAGGCAACTGTTTTAAATGCCAGTCTCTTTAGAACAGGAATCCAAACTCAAATTACTAATATAGTTCATCTTTTGTGGATATCCCACCAATCCCTGAGATGTGTAATTCTCTGTCAGCTCTTTATGAGTATAGGACATTAGGATGCAAGGCTTGAGAGCAGTGATAATGGAGGTGGAATCAGATCCAATGCCTCTGTTCATCTTGGGTTAGTCATGAGGATGCTTCATAGTCACACACAGGCTTGGTGGGTGGGGATGACAGGGATTATAGGGTGGGTCCAGGATGATGCAGAGAACTAAAGTATGGTTGGCTAACAGGTTCTGCGTGTTCTAAGACATTTTGGATAATTCCCGAGTGAAAAAATTTCACTCCTTTCTAATACATATAATGTACAATGTACAAAGTGAACCCCAGTGCATTAGAGGTTTGCTTTGCATAGCAAATATATTTTAAAGGGATGGATTGAACTGTAGTGCAGCATAATCAATGAAAAGTCTTCCAAGTGAGCCCTGGTATTCTTTGTAGGTGAGATCATTTTCTGATACTGGATTGTTGTATGATAACATACAGAGAAGCCTTCTTTTCTCTCCTAACTGGGGAACAAATCCAAGGCCTCTCGTACAGGAGAGTGCTCTGTGTCTAAGCTATCTCCTAAGCTACAGAGAAGGCTCTGTAATAGAAACTTCCATGATAGCTAGTTGTCTTCTTAGAAGTTTGTTTATAGGACATCATCACAAAACTAGATTTTACATATATTATATCAAATATTCTGTTGCTTCTGAAAACACATACAGGTATATTCATTCCCGAACATTCTTTGTGAAGAGTTAAGACTCTGCTTCGTATTTTTGTTTACATAAACCTCACCCACAATACATCATTTTTTTTTTGATGTTTTAGTTATGTTTGTTTGTTTGTTTGTTTATTTTTGTGTGTAGCATGAAATCAAGTTTCATGGAATTATATGAATATAGAGTCCCTGGATATGCAGGTTTTCCCACTCGACTGAGTTGTGTGTTCAGACTTGATTTTATAGTAATAATATTTTAGTATTTTATATTTTTGGGCTTCTATAAAACATTCTATTCCATTTTCAAAAACCATCTATCCATCTGGCCCATGTATTATCAGTGTGCTGGCTCATTTTGCATCAACTTGATTGTTGTAAACTGGAATCATCAGAGGGGAGGGAGCCTCATTTGAGAAAATGCTTCTATGAGATTGGGCCATAGGCAAAACTATAGAGCATTTGCTTAATTAGTGATCGGTTGGGGAGGGTCCAGCCCACATAGGTGGGGCCATCCCTGGGCTGGATGTCCTGGGTTCTATAAGAAAGCAATCTGAGCAAGCCAGTAAATAGTACCCTTTATGACCTCTGCTGATGCTCCTGCTTCCAGGATTTTGTCTTGTTCGTGTCCTTGACCTTCCTTCTTTTGAAGACGACATATGACATGTTGAGGAAGTGTAAGCCAAATAAACACTTTCCTTCCCAAGTTGCTTTGGTCATGGTGCTTCTCCATAGACTATGACAATCAACTTATCCAATAGTGCGAAATTAACCCTGCCATGACAGTTCCAAATACAAGAACACTGAGAGGTAATACTCACTCTTGACAACCTTCAAACAATGCCAAGAACTGAGTTCTGTGGACCTTAAGGATGTGTTTCGTGTGTTACAGATCTCTGTTAATATGCTCATGGGAGATGTGAGTGTTGAGCCCTCCCTCCGATCAGTCAGTGAAGAGAAGGTAAGTTATGAGATCATCCATCTTCCTCAGAGCTGGGATTAAAGGCATGAGCCACCACCACCCAGGTTGGCATATTTTCTTCATAACAGGGTCTTCACAGAAGAAGAAGTCCTTTGGCAGTATCAGTGTTATCCTCCTTTACTCTCCTTCTAGTTTCCTCCCCTTCTTTCTTTCCTTCCTTTTTAAAATCTTTTCCCATGAGCACTTGATTTCAGAGAGTGTGTGGTTCTAGAATCTGATAGTCAGATTTGGGACTTGAACTATTGACTCAGAAAGGTTTTCTTTGGTTCAAACATCAGAGTGTTCTGTGCCACCATATAATTTGATTTCTTCTATGGTAGGATCCTTGGAATGTTACCATTCATAATGTTTTTTCAAGCTTGAGGTAAAATGTATAGTAACAGTAATGACTCACATTTTCCTCATGTTTGACAAACTCTGTGTCATATTCTCATCCCATGCATACAGCAACTCTTTATTTTGTTAGTATGACTATGGAAATGATTGCTTAACAGCAATATCCATGGACTAGAGAGATGGCTCAGTGGGTAAGAGAGACTGCTATACAAGCCTGGGGACCTGAGTTCAAACCCCCAGGACCCATGTGAAAATCTGTGTGTGGCCATATATACCTGAATCCCTATTGCTGTGGAGATTGGAGACAGGAGGATTACTGTGGCCCCCTGACCACTAGTCTAGCACTAGATTTACTGAGAGATCCTGTGTCAATGACATAACATGGTGAGTGGTAGAACAGGACACCTGGTACCCTTCTCTTGCTCCCTTGTACACACGGGTTCCCATACCTTCACACATGTTCACCCACATGCACTTGAAATAAAACAATACTAATGCCTCAGCAGACCACATTGTTGGGTCTAGAATTCATTTCCCTTGAGAGCATTTCTCCTTCTAAAACAGAGGACATTCTAAATACCTATAGAATAATACTATCAAAAAACAAGTGTACATAACTCCAGGGGCACAGACACTGAAAGAAACAACTAATAAATGGGACCTCTTCAAACTTAGAAGCTTCTGTAAGGCAAAGGACACAGTGGACAAGACCAAATGGCAGCCCACAGACTGGGAAAAGATTTTCACCAATACTATATCCGACAAAGGGCTGATCTCCAAAATATACAAAGAACTCAAGAAACTAGTCAACAAAACACCAAATAACCCTATTAAAAAATGGGGTACAGAACTGAAGAAAGAATTCTCAATAGAGGAAATCAAAAAGGCTGAAAGACACTTAAGAAAATGCTCCACATCCTTAGCTATCAGGGAAATGCAAATCAAAACAACTTTGAGATACCATCTTACCCCTGCCAGAATGGCTAAAATTAGAAACACCAGTGATGACTTATGTTGGAGAGGATGTGGAGAAAGTGGAACACTCCTCCACTGCTGGTGGGAGTGCAAACTCATACAGCCATTTTGGAGATCAGTATGGTGGTTCCTCAGGAAAATGGGAATTAGTTTACCACAGGACCTGGCAATCCCCCTCTTAGGCATATACCCAAAGGATTCACATCCATGCAACAAAGACATCTGTTCAACTATGTTCACAGCAGCACTATTTGTAATAGCAAGAACCTGGAAGCAACCTAGATGCCCCTCAATTGAAGAATGGTTAATGAAGATGTGGCACATCTACACAATGGAATACTACTCTGCAGAAAAAAATAATGGTATCTTGAAATTCGCAGGCAAGTGGATGGCACTTGAAGAAACCATCCTGAATGAGGTAACCCAGTCACAAAAAGAGGAACACAGTATGTACTCACTCATATATGGATTTTAGACCTAGATCAAATGATCACCAGCCTATAATTCACATCACCAGAGGAACTAGGATACAAGTTGTATTCTAAGAGATTCATATAAAGTCCCTCACAGAACTGGGAAGGGACAAGTCACCCAGAGCTCAGGTGAAGTGGGGGGGGCAGCGAATGGAGAGAGAAGTAGGAGAAAATGAGGGGGAGGAAAGGAAAACATGTGCGACCAGGAAGATTGAGCCTGGTTAGGAATAGAAGATAGGAAAGAGAGAGACAGAGACAGAGAGAGAGAACATAAAAGAGGGAGCCAATATTGGTTTGAAGATAAAATGGAACACAAAGAAAGGTCTAGAGAACTACAAGACTGCTCCCAACTAACAATCTCAGCTTCCGTGGAAAGGCTATCATAAATGCCTTTCCCGGAGAGTGAGATCAACAACTAACTTCTCCATGGAGCCCTCAACTAATGCCTGTTGAAAACAGGATCAAACACCCATACATAAACACTGAGTCGAACTAGAACCCAGATGCAGATGGAGAGGACAAGAGCCTCCGTCAGAAGCACATACAGACAGCTTACCTGAAGAAGGAGGAGCTAATGGCCACTAGACTGATAGCTGGGAAGCCAGCATGGGACTGACTCAGGCCCCCCTGAATATGGGTCTCAGCCAGAAGGACTGAGCAGTCTAAGAGACCTCAGACAGTGGAGCCAGGATGTATCCCTGTGCACAAAAGGACTTTGCGAACATATCCCCCATAGAGGGATAACTGCCTTATTCTAGAGACAGGAGAGAAGCCCTAGTCCCTATTTCACATGACCTGTCAGATCTACATGACCCAAACTGGATGGCATTCCCCTACATATGTGGATGGGAGGGTGGTTAGAGTGCATGTGAGAGGGCAGAGAGGGTAAAAGGGAGGGAAGGAGGGAGGGAGGGAGGGAGGGAGAGGGAACTGGGATCGACATGTAAAATAATAATAATAATAAAAAAAAAATGCTTTGACTCCAAAATTTAAGTTGAAGAACAAGTTACTGGGGAAAAGGATTTCTAGTTTTGTTTCCACAGAAAATGAAAAGATGTGAATTCCTTCCAGACTAATGTGGTTTGATCACGCCAGACCACCTGAAACAGAGTACAAGGTGATCCTACATTCAAAACAGCTGGACAAAGCAGCCCTACAGACTAAAGCCAGGATTTCTGCATCTTCTTAGAATCCCCCATGACAGTGCTCCTTACCAGCAGGAAGTAGTTTGGAAAGAACGACGCCCAAATTCCCAAATATTGTGTATAAATGTTTGTTTTCATTTAATTGGACTTTGTTATATAAAATAAAATAATAAAAACAAAACAAAACAAAACAAAACAAAAAAAAAAAACAAGTGTACAGACAGAGGCATGGGGTGACATTCTTAGGATCAGGATTTCTCAATGAAGAATTTCCTGAAGAGCCTTCAGAGCAGCACACTTCATAAACACATGCTGTTAAGGTGAGTGTGAGACTCCGGAGTGCTTAGAACAGGGTTTGAGGTGGGTGGCTGGGGTGTATGGGTGTCTGGTAGCCGAGAATGCTCTTGCATCATTAGGAGCTGCTATGTTGATTCTCTTATGCTAAATAAAGCTGTGATGGCTTTAGGTAGTGCATTGTCAGTAAAAACCAATCATTTCCTTTAACTCCGTGTACTGGTACTAATTTAGAAAAATGATACTTTGTACAGTGATGCAGAAAACACTTTTACTGGTGAATCCAGAATTAGGAGGGCTGGTTCTCTGATGGTCGACTGGTATTATCAAGGATGTTGGTACCCTTGTTCACTTTGCATGTATTTTACTTCACAAAGATTTGGGATGCAGGACTTGTTGAGTACACCGTATACTAGATTGCATGTTGAAGCCATCTGTATGACTTGCTTTGTGAAAGTTTGTAAGATTATTGGCATGGATTCTGAGACTTGACTTGGCTGATACAAATTCTTCTGTATGTCTGAAGTAAGCTCTTCAAGGACATGCTCTCATATGGAATCTGTAATTAGATACCATGCTATCTGCTGTTACACCATAAGGTCCTTCTATCCACTGTTATACACATTAAAAACACAACACTAGTTTCATTATAAGGAGAGAAGTACATAAAAAATTGTGTTCTTCAAAAATAGGCCATTATTAAGGGAAAAAAGCCTTCTTCAGGAAAACCAGATCTAAAGGTATTTCAGAATAAATCTAAAGTGAATCAAAGGTTAAAAAAATAACAGGAAAGGGGAAAAATAATAACAGAAAATAACTTCAGAAAATCCTATTCTTCAATTATTTCTGAATAAATCAGAGGCAACTGAAAAAGAAAACAGTGTTAAGAATTATATATATTATATCGGAGCTCTGGTTAGCTTCCAGAATACCCTAAATTCCAGGAGCAAGGGGCATCTCAGTTTGAGTTAGTTTGTTCATCCCTCCTCCCTGCCAACAGCATCGCCCCCTCTGTTGTTACTGTGGAGCCCAGAAACCTCCAATTCCCAGGGCCCCTCTCTGCTTACACTGTGTGTCTGCAATGAAGAATACAGTTCTCCTTTGTTCTGTTGTTTGGGCAGACGTTTCTATTTAACATCCCTAAGAGCAATGTCCACACTCTGAACAGCTACCATCCAGGTCTGTGAACTTGCTCTGGTCTTGGCACCAGATCCCATGTATCTGTTATTTCACACTGTGAGGTGGGCACATTATTTGTTCCTCATGTCATGAAGGTGTGTTCAGGGATCATATCTATACATTGGCATTGACCACAGCGGATCAAATTCCTGTACCCCTAAAAGTTGATGTTGGGGATGACCGTCCCTGTCTTAAAGCAAAGAGCTTTTCTTTTAAGACTTGGAATTTATTGGGGCACTATACTTGTAGATGGGACACAAATAGAATTTTGATATTTTATGTTGATAACTTTCCTTTTTATAAAGCCTATAACTAAGAAACATTCCCGTTTAGGGTGGTCTTATCTCCCCATTTAACCTAGATACTACAGAGTTATTAAGGCATCTATTATATGCAACATGGACAATTTCAATTAAAAATTATCTAAACAAACTTTCCACAAAGGTCTTTGGTGACATATAATAAGTGGCACAATAATCTAAATTTATTTAACACTGAGCTCTAGTATATGCTGTTTTTGTAATGAATAGAAATAATAAGCCCTCTTATTTACTTTTCATGTTTTCTCAAGCATCAGACAACTCCATTAATGAGTCAGCCAACATAAACAAAACTGCTTTAGAGTCACAAGTCCTTATTTCCATTCCTCGAAGCTTGGCATGATGGAAGATCTTTTTATTTTATACTCTGATTATCAAGGCTAGATTTTTTTTTTTAAAAATGGAAACATAATTAGGCCATTCAGAAACCTATAAAGTACAGGTTAAACACCAGTCAAAACAGTTTTTATCGAAGTGGAAATCATTGAGAAGATGCTGCTTCTCCCTGCAAATCACAGATATGACCTTTGAAAGCCTGCTTTGTGTGTTGCTCTAGAGAGAAGCTAGCTGGTGACTAAGCGAGAGTATATTAAGAGTTTCCCCCACACAGTTTAACACACAATACAGCAATTTGTGTTGGTAATAAGGAGAATAATGGAAAGAGAGATAAAAAGCTGCCAGGCTTAATTCACCAACAACTGCATCTCAAAGGGAAAAAGGTGCCCCTGAGTATCCCAATTAATTGAAATATATTTGAATTATCCAAGAGAAGGGAACACTAAACCTGAATCCAGATTGCTGCAGACAGGCTGGGTTATAGATTGCCTTTCCTCACTCACATGAGAACCCACCTATTTTTCTCAGTTTACACTTTATTGCCCCATGAGTAACAGGTTTTCATTTACTCTGTACACATTAGAGGTATCTCAAGAATGTCAGGTCTCTTTCTGATTTCCATCCTTCTCATTGCACGGTGCCCAGTGTTTCTTGTATGTAGGGAGGAAGAGTTGGAAATGAAGCCATTTACAAATTAATACTGTGAGTTAACACACACAGTGATGAGTTTCATTGCGCCATTGTCTTTCTTTCTTTTAATATATATCGCTTCTCCCACATACATGTCATTTTATTTTGTTCTTATTCATTAGTCCTCCCAATTCCTCTGGTACCCCAGCTCTGTGTTTGTTACTTTTTCTGCTCATCTTCCTTCCCACAAAGAGCCCCCCTTTCTGGTCTTATATCACATGTATTCCATTATGGTCCCTTCTCCCAACCACAGAGACTGTATTCAGTCTCTTTCTCTCGTCCCACGATTCTTAGCTGCTAAGGGAGCACATGTGTGTGTATGTGTGCCCACATGTGTGTGCACGCACGCACGCACGCACACACACACACTTATTTCAAGACTTACCATATTAGAGAAAGCATGCATTATTTTTCTGCACCTGGCTTATTTAACTGACTATGATGATCTCCATTTGTACCCCCTTTCCTACAGATGCCACAACTACTTTTTCCTTTGTGGCAGAAAGAAAAATCCATGTTTCTCTTTCTAATGTCATGGGGCTAAGGGTGCACGTAAATGTCTACATATACACATACTCATTTATATCTAGACTCCCCATAATAGAGAAGTCATGCATGTATAGTCTGATTCTATTTCTTAGGGACTACAAAGAATGCAACAATAAACATGATTGTGTTTGTGTCTTCATGGTGTGTCGACTTCGATTCCCTTATGTATGTGCCGTGTGTGTGTGTGTGTGTGTGTGTGTGTGTGTGTGTGTGTTCCGTAGTGATATAGTCCTTGTTATAGTTTGCTGAAGAAATTCTACAATGATATCCACAGTGGCTATTCAGTACACCTTCCCACAAACAGTGTATCTGTCTTCCTCTTCCCCATATCTTCACTAGCATTTACGGTCATCTGTTTCCTTGACGATAGCCATTCTGACTGAGCTGAGAAAAATCCCAAAGCAGTTTTATGTTTCTTCTATGGTGAAGTTTTGAATAGTTTTTCAAGTATCTATTGGCTATTTGTGTTACTTGTTTTGTATTATTAGAAGTGTCTGTCTAGTTGATCAGCTCATTTATTGACTGGATGGAATTTTGGTGTTGAATTTTTATAGTTTATACATTTTAGATATTGCTTTCCTGACTGATGTACACTCAGCAAAGGTTTTTCTCTCATTGTGTAACCTGTCTTTTTACCTAGTAGTTCTGGAAGCCAATCTATTAAAATAATAGACTACCCTGTTACCAACAGTATAATCTTGGGGATATGTATTCTGGTAATAGTTTTTGTTTGTTTTTTGAGACAGGATTTCTCTGCATAGCCTTTGCTGTCTGGGAACTCATTCTGTAGACCAGGCTGGCTTTGAACTCACAGAGATCTGCCTGCCCTTGCCTCCTGAGTGCTGGGGTTAAAGGCATGTGTTACCATTGCCTGGGCCTGATAATATTTTTAAAATCCTTAAATGTAGATGAATGTATCTCTAATTTTTATTTAATCAATATTATGAAGCCAAGCCAAGAAATACATCAAGTTCTGCTTAATTTAGTCCTGACAAATTTTCGTTATCTCTGATAGGAGTTCTAGGCTACATGAATGAGCTTTGGACGAGCAGTGGACAACCCAAACTTACATCTGTGCTCCGCTGTGTGTACACAAACCTATCAGTGCTTCAGTCACAGCTTAAGATGATGATATGTTCTTAGTTCCGCAAACAGCTGGCTAGCACTCAAGAATCATTAAGGGTGATTTATAAGTGAATTTTCCTTTGTGGAGTAAAAAGGGTGGAAACATTTTACACAAATGGGAAAAGGGTGCCCTTTAGAGAGAAGGAGGGATGTAAACACAAAAGAAAATGGGAGGAGGCTAAAAGGGAATAGCAGGATACAATTTATCTCAGAGAGGAAATCAGAAAATAAGAAAATGGAGAGGGACATTTAGGGAGGAGGCAGGGAGGGAGGTAAATACAGAAGAAGGTGGATAAAATACCAGTAAGGATTCTGAACAAGCCACAATGAATCCTACTCTTTTTAAAAATTATTTAAATTAGAAACAAGCTTGATTTACATGTCAATCCTAGTTCCTATACCCTCTTATCCTCACCTGTTCCCCCCAGCAACTCCCACCCCACCCCCTTTCTGCTCCTTAGGGAGCAGACTTCCATGGCAGTCTTCAAAGTCTGTGATATCATTTGGAGCAGGGCCTAGGCCCTCTCCCATGCGTCTACTCTTAATTATTTAACTGAAAGAAACCTATAGCAATACAATTTCATGTACAAATATACATATAAGGCTTTAATAAACTTTTCTCATCTGGGCCAAAGGTGCTCCCTCCAGGAGCCAAAGACCATATTGCAAAGATGTCAATACCAGACATGAGAAAGCCCTTTTTTTAGTTGTTGGCTAGGGCTGTCCAAAAGACTCCCAAAGCATATAGCCGATTGTTGTTGCCCTTGGTTACCTCCCAGGGGTGGAAGTTAAGTTCCAATTGCTGATGACACATGCAGTTTAGAAACAGCTCAGGAGCTCCTGAGCTGGAGCTGACTTTAATGCTACCTTCTGGATGATGAGATTTGATGGGACCAGAAATCACTACACAAGCTTCCAAAGGATGGAGGTAACCCTACCCAACTGTGATGCTCACAAGCTACACCTACAGAATAGCATGGCACAACAACTCTTTGGGTACAGGAGTGGCATGCATACCTTGGAGGCAACCAACAGCTCTCTAATTGACCTTGAGCCCTGCTAAACAAGAGAGAAGTCATTCCTTGTACTGGAAACCTGGCTAACCTCTCATTGCTAGTGACTCCATGATCATTGTGTCTATAACTACCGACTTGCTAAACATTCCCCTAACAACATTCTATGAACATTCTGTATTTACTTATACCCAAAGAGAAGTGTAGCCTTCACCTCTCATCAGGGAAACTTCTCTGCAGCAGTTGGAGACCAATGCAGAAAGCCACTACCAATCAGAACACAGAGTTGTGGAGCTGAGTCCCAATGGAATCATTTAAAATACACTCAGCAGGTTCAGGGAACACTGCAGAAGAGGGGGTGGTAAGACTGTAAGAACTAGAAGATCAGGGAGCTTGCTGTGAGTCTCCTAGTAATAGCAGAAGCTATGCCCATAAAGTCTCATCAACGTGATTGCGCAAACATGAGCTGAAAAGGACAACACCAATGGGCATGACGACATAGATGCAGAAAAGCCCACGAGGCCTCAACCCTACACAAAGAGCTATAGGCAACTGAGGAAGCTGGGAGTACAGATGTGTTTTTTTTTTTTTTTTTTTTTTTTTTTTTGCCATGGAAGGGCACACCAATAAGTTGTCTAGTACCAAATGGCCAACCCTGAAAACATGCATATGAGTAACATTGTGTGGACTGAGCAGGTGATATTTGGGAATATATATGTATATACACGCGTAATAACAATTAGTGCAAAAAAGAAGCCACAGATTCAAAGGAGAGTGGCGAGGAATAATATATGGGAGTGTTTGGAGGGAGAAAATGCAAGGGAGAAATGTCATAATTATATTATAACCTCAGGTACGGAATGAAAATATTTTTACACTATTATAAATTTCGTATATTTCCATATAACTCATAAAGGTATAAAATGAAAAGAAATGTAATTTTTATATTGCATAAAGTACTACTGTACACAGTAAACTTCTTATTAGGGTATAAGTTCCAAATGACTGTTTTGTAAATTCTTTACAATGAAGGAAAACTTTTACCTGAAAGGAAAAAATGCAATATCCACAGTACACCCTTCCCAGACTATTGGAGTCTGTATCTTCATGACTTTTTTTTGAGTCATTTTACAACTCTGTATATTGTAGATGACACATAGCAATGCAGAATAACTTTCCCTTATCTATATGTAGACAAATTATGTCTAGTGGATGTTCACTGATCTATTTCCTACACTGTGAAATCAGCCAGATTTTCCTTCACTTATTCTTCTGTTTCAATATCCCAACATTTAGCAACATTCTGATCAGTGCTTTTATCTGACTGTGACATGTTACTGGCTTCTTCACTGATAAATTTTAAATAATGAATTAAATATAATGGACAGCATGCATTGGTTTTCTATTCGTATGACAGTTGTAAATTGTACTCTTCCTGGTTTGGAAAATCTCTGTAACAATGCAAGGGCAAGTGGGATTTTTGAATGGAAAATTTTATAATAAGGTATCCTTGGTCTTTGCTCCCACAGGCTGTTCCCAGCCTTCCCTTCCTGAATGACTGATGCATTTAGTTCTTCTCAATTTGAATCAGCTGCTATTCGTTTTTTAAATTTCTGTTTTTTTAAAAAAATATGCTGTGTAGCCCAATCTGACCTCAAACTTGTGATCCCCCTGCCTCAGCCTCCAGAGTGCTGAGATTATAGGCATATTCTACTACACATCTATTCACTCTTTCAATGATCATACTCCCCCCCCCAGTGGTAAATCAATTTATCATTTGTCTATTTAAGTTTACCAAGCAAATAATCCTGTTAACATTTCCTATTTTCAATATATATATATATTTTACTCTGGCAACAACTGAGCATCCCCAAAATGTAAATGATAAATTATGTGTAAATTTAATTTCATTTGCCCAAAAAAGGCACAGAAACCCCTCAGATCATTTATAAATACCATACACTTCCACACTCATTGTTTTTGGAAGTTAATATTTTCATTCATTGAAAACTATTTTGTTACATTCAGGGGAAACGTTTCATATAGGCAGTAGATCAAAAAAAAGATATTTGTACTTACTGTGCCCCACCACAGAGCATCTGCATATGTAGAAAACTCTTTATTGGCATCCTTTTCCACCAGATAGACAAGGAAAGATGAAAAAATAAGAACCAGAAATCCTATGTACCAAGCTGTGATTAATTCCTAGGTATAAAAGGAAAAAAAAAAAAAAAAAAAAAAAAAAACATTTTAGAGGTAAAAAGAATCTTTGAAAAACGAAATAAAATCCTTGTACAATTCAATCCATTTTCCCACTTATAGGAAGTCTATGAATGCTTTTGAAGTAATGCATTATGTACCAGGCCCCCAAATGACACAGTCTGAGGTAACTGCCCGTGTTAAGCTTATTAAACACTGTTGCAATCAATGGGACATTTTCAGAAGTTCTACTAAAAGTGTAGAGAGCATATCTTTACCTTGCTGTGAGCGTAAACCACCGACCCCAGCAGCTTCCAGGTGCCTCCCCTCCTGTCCATGCGCACCATACGCAGGATCTGTAGGAACCGGAGACTTCTAAGCGCCGATGTGGCAAAAATATTGCCCTGAGTTTTTGCAGAGACAACTGCTATAGAAGCAATAAGAACAATGGTATCTGAAAGAAACAGGTTGAGGCAGCCGTAAGTCAAGTGACTAATAAGTCTCATTTCTCAAAGAATTCGTGTGTGTGTGTGCGCGCGCGCGTGTGAAGAGTTAATGCACATTAGTTTGAGCCAAAAGCAAACAGATCCCAGCACCCTGCCGTACCCACCAGCACTTAGTGAGGAGCCTACTGACTGCAGAGTGGAAAGGCCCAGACGGGACCCATCTGTCACTTTAGCTCTGGTCCCTTAACCATGCTGATCTTTTACCTGTACAATTTTGAATCCCATAACCTTCATCAAATTGGACAATGGCCTCCAGAGAGTTCAGTGTCTTGGGAAACTGCAGGGTTATAAAGTCCTTTTTCACAATAACCCCACTGTCATTAATCCCCTAGTCTGCAACAAAAGCTCCCAACTCAACCCCCAACCTCTGGCTCCCGGGTTGATGGGAAATGTCCTTGCTTCTTACTGTTTTTGGCAAACAAGATAGCATCCTCCCTGTGCCAACTATTTTCTCCTCTTGTGGAGTATTCAACTGTGCCTACTGTTTAGCAAAGGTCTCCAGTACTCTGAATACCCTGGGCTCTGAATATGCTCTTTTAACTGGCCTGTCAATTAAGTGAGAGCCTGGAGCGCAAATCAAATATTACCTCTGTTCCAATACATTATGTAATTATGCACTATGTGCTTTGTGTGGAAATGAATACTTAATGTTTGATGTATTGGCATTTGGTTTAAAAATTTCAGCTCTTTTGTAAGACAACCAGGAGAATATTAGAAACAGGAACTTTATATTTTCCAAATTATAAATTTCTACAACGTTGGAGTTTCAGTACCCAAATACCTAATTTGAAATCAGAAAACAAACTGAAAAAGTTGCATGCACACAGAAACCATGTTTTTCACCATTTGGAGAGACTGTGATAATAGTGACTTAAAATAGACACTGATTTTATGACCCTGGAGGATATTTTTGCTTTTATTTTACTGCATTCTAGCATATTGCCAAGCACACACTCCATTGTTTATGTTCTAAAGTGCTTAAAACAATGGAAATAGGTAAATGGCTGATAATGCTGTACAATATACAGCAAATACAATGATTATCATGCTTGGAATTTTCTATAATTTTAAGAGTGTATTTTCTAAAAATAATTTTTAATTTTGTGTATGTGTGTGTGTGTGTGTGTGTGTGTGTGTGCAGTTATGTGTATGTGAGTGCAGATGCCCACAGAGGAACTGGACACCCAGAAGCTGGATTTAGAGGCAGTATAACCCATCCACCTTGCCTGCTGGGGACTATCCCTAGTTCTCTGTGAGGCAATATGTGCTCCCAACTGCTACACAATCTCTATAGACTCTGAATTTATTTCTGAAGCTGTTCTTTTTTTTTTTAAATTAACTTACTTTTATTTTACATGTATGACTACTTTGCTGGCATGCATGTCTGTGTACCACGTGTGTGCCTGTTGCTCACAAAGTCTAGAAGAGGATAGGAGAAACCCTTGATCTGGATGCTGGGACCCGAGTCTGGGTTCTCTTCAAGGACAGCAAGTCCTAAGTCCCTTTTTCTTGACCCACAAACTTATCTTTATTGTCATGAAACCTATTAATTAGAAATTGCATAGATTTCATTTTCCAGAAGAAGACATGAAGTATGGAATCAATATACTGAACTTTTAAAAGAAACCGGCCGTCAATCCATTGTTAGGTTAATACCTCTGAAAGCATGCTATGGTGTTAGTACATTATAGCAACACTAGAGAAAGGGAAAGGGACACTGTTAGCTTGAAGACATTTCAAGATTAGTCTCCGAGTGAATCATACTCTAAATGTCTGAAGTCACAAAATATGCACAGGTAACTGCAAAAGATTGGATTTAATACTCTTGTTGAAATTCAGGTCAGAAGAGGAAGTCAGAGTTCAGTAAAACGAGCAGCTAAATGGCAAACAGAGAACACACTTTTTTTTCCTATCAGTACCACCTACAGTATTTCCTAAAATAATATGAAAGTTAGGAGGAATTTTTACTTTTTTAAATTCAGATTTAGATTATGTTTGTTGTCTGTTAGTTTGTAGAATGGAGGTTCTACAGGATTTTGTCATTGTTTTGTTTTGTTCTCCACCTTTTATGTAGCATGAGAACTTTTTTTTTTTTAATCTCCTAAGTAATTCGGACAGCACATGAAATGTGAAACTTATAGAACCACCTTAGATAAACAAGCACATAAATATAGCTTATATAATATATCTCATTAAGATTTATAATGCACAGCTGGTGAGATGGCTCGGCAGGTAAATGTACTTGCTGCCAAACTTGATGACCTGAATTTGATCCCCAGAACCCACACGCTGGAAGAACTGACCCCCACAAACCATCCTTGACATTAACATACATGCTGTGGCATGCCCCCCCCCCAAATAAATAATAAATAAAGTAATAAAAAACCCACATGGAACTCTACTATTTTGTAAGCTAATTAAAATATACGGCTAAAAATACAATAAGAGCTGAACAGAGATACTTTGCAAGAGTTGACAATGGCTCTCCAAAAGAGTTGGGTCATTACATGAAATTATCAGTGGCAGGAGTGGGACACATCTTCTCCAAGGTTCCTGAAATAATACAAGCTTTTGACATTGTTCCTGGTTGCTCAGCATAGCTAGCTGGCAAGACTCCATTGCCGAAGATACAATGTACTTTGGTAGCAGGATACAGATAATTCAAATTGCAAGTGACATGAAAATTTCTTCATTGCTGACTAGCTGTCATAGTGCTGGAATATGTTATATAGGTGACAGGGAGAAAAAGAACATTAATGGTACCCTATGACTAACCTGTATCCTAAAATACTAACTTTCCAGGGAAGATGTGCTACTGGTATAACAGTTGCACAAAGGTTCTGGGGTAACCAACGGCTTTAAGATTGGATTTGAGGCCTGCTCTCCTGGAAGGAATTTTATGTCTGGTACTGTAAACTTAATTAAAAGCTCATGGCTTAGGAAGCCATAGGTCCTAAAGAGGAACCAACTCTTGTTGTTTTGCTAAATGACATGTTGCTATACAGTCTTCCAAATGCTTATGTTTCTGCTCACAGATTAGTGCTGCCCTCAACCTTGGGCAGGGAAAATTCTCTTTTCTAGTCGGTAGTTAACTCAGAGTTTAATTGGTCAGAATATCAGAACAAATGATTTTTGAGTGTTCGTCCTGAAAGTAGCATAGATGATGTTGACACTGTGCTGCTAAGAGCTAGACTAGAACCGTCTTTGACTGAGTAAAGTCTAGGGCAGGATGGCAGAGGGGGGAAAGAGAAGCAGGAGGTGGTGAAAGCAAGTGTACAATGAATCAAGAATAAATCGTTATCACATAAAGCATTGAGGAAAGATAGACTTCAGAGAGGGTTGAGCAGACATAAAATTATGCCAAGAGCAGATGGTGATTTTATAGATGTATCAAGAGAAAATGGGGCTGGAGAAAGAAACAAAACAGCTAATAAAGAGTTCAAGACTGCATGAAACAAACAAACAAACAAACAAACAACCCTCCCCCCCAACCCTGTAGATCTAATTCTTACTTCTCAGGGAAATGGATATGAACACCTTGGAAAATGTTGGAAGAACACTCAGTGATTCTAAGCAACTGGATAGACATACAAACAGACTAATACTGTATTATGGAGGAGGCTCACAGCATATTGAGTCATTCAGAAAGATTTATCAATGATTTCTTACTTGAGACTTGAGGAAACTGCAAAAGATTTGAACAAAGTAAAATCCATAATGGTAATTAAGGCACACCAGGGTATGAAGGAACTTACTACACTCCTCTAACTCAGCTCCAGTATTGTGTAGTCAGCAAAACCAATATGAATCAATAACTATAGATAGGAGTGGGCCAGCCATGCAATGAATAACAGTAACTCTAGATGGTGTCTAAAGGAGATGAGTCACCAAAAGCTTGCAAAGCTACTGGATCATGGACCCAATGCCTGGGTTAAAGCAAGGACAGTTACACATCTAGACTTGACAGGCTTTGCTTTGTAGCCACAATTGCACTACGTAACTTGTCTATTAGACTCAGCTCAGTGGGCAGAACTGAATTATAAGGACAGAGAAAAGCATGGCTGGACACTTCAACACCAGTATTGTAAGAAGAGAGAAAATTTAGAAGTAAGTCACAGGCATCATGGCTGGATCCATAGGTGCTGTAGGTACTGGCTTTTAAAAATTCTTTCTAGAGTCTTAGCATATTTTCAGTAATTCAGAAATTCCGGGTTTCCTCTAATGTCATGGATTTCTCCCTTCCACTTAAAATTATTTTCATTTTATTGTTTCTGGAAAAATCAGAACAACAACAAACAAGCAAGCCCATGCACTATGTCCCTCTCAGCCTCCCTTCATGTTCCGGTTCTTTGAGCTATTTTGAATGGCCTTACAATAACAAGTTTGAGTGATTTTAATGAAATATATATTTAAAGTTATAAGATAGCTATGAAAACACCAAAATACCATAAGCATGTAGAAGAGAGTAAATGGATTATTTTGTCTATCAATTAATTAATGAAGTTTTCGTTTACTTTTGGTTGTGCTATTAAAATGTTGAAGTCAGTAGATCTGTGTATCTATTTTTTATTAAAAATTATTTTTTTTTGTTTTTGGGAGATTATAATATAATTAAATAATTTTGCCTTTTACTTTCCTCCCTCCAAGCTCTCCCATAAATAACCCTTTGGTCTCTTTAAAATTCATGACCTCTCTTTTCATTAACTATTGCTACCTACAGACACACACACACACACACATACACACACACACACATATATATATACACACACATACATACACACATATATACACACACGTGTGTATATATGTATTCCTGAATATATATATATATATATATATATATATATATATATATATATATATCCTCCTTATCCTGTTAGGATGTTATTTGTATGTATGTTTTCAGGGTGACCATTTGGAGAATTCTTATAAAGAATTGTTTTACTCCATAGAGATTGTTAAATTCTAAATTTTGATTGATAACAAAATGCCCTCAAAATGATGTCACTAATTTTCATGAAAAAATGTTTGAAAATACTCATTTTTATCTCTCTGCTAATACAAAGCAATATTAATACTAACATTAATAGTATTAGGTTAAATGTACTGCTTATTATGTGATAAACCTATGATTAAACTGTTCTGAGATTTTCAAACATAACACTATCTATTAAAACCCTTTACCAATTGTTTTGTGTGTGTATGTATTTACAGTCCCTTGGTTTCATATTATTTGGAGTTATCCAGAATAACAGTTCATTTTTTCCATAATTTATTTTGGTTAATCTGTTAGCTTCTTTAGATCATGGATGGTTAGAGTTGTCTTTGTGACTATCCAACACAGGTAACTTCTCTTCCAGTGTAGGAAGGTATCCCTAAGATGAGGGTGCCCATGCAGGGGCTTTATTTACTCTTCTGAATGGAATGATGATTCTAGCTAATAGGAAGTGAGTGGACATGCTATTTGCCACTTTTAGGCTGAGGGAAAACACATCCAACACATTGTTTCCTCTTTACCTGTGTATCAGCTTCATGTGGTGATGAAGGATGTTCTGAGAAGCCACATGCAGCTTGTTGTCAGCCTAAGTTCCCTCATGACCATGTAGAGCAGAAAAGTTCTTATCATATTCCGCTCCCAGCAGGAAGCACCTTCATTAAACAAGTACAATATTAACTCCTACTTTAAATTACTGTAACCTAGGGATGTGTATGTTGTAATAATTAGCATATCAACTATTTTATAATAATATCAAAATTCGAGAATTCAGTTTTCTAATAAAAATGGATGAATGGAAAATAATGTATTTCCTTTCTAGGTAGTAAGGAGTAAGAAATTAGGAGCAAGGAATATGGTGTCTAGCTGTTTGAGTTCGAACTCTGGCTGTGTCTCCAATCATCTGGATTTCCTGAGTGAAGATACTGAAACTTTCTGTGGCTCAATTATAAAATGAAGACACACACACACACACACACACACACACACACACACACACTTGTGCCATGGAGTCCCTTTAAGGAAGACATAAATGTTAGTGAATAATATATAGCTAATCTATTATTGCTATTATTATTAGTTAGACATCATTCAGTAACAGGAGATGTTACATCATGTTTTAGAGTATGAGACTATTTCCAACATACCATTATGTTGGAGAATTTATTTCACAGGAGGATACATAGGATAATTCTAATTTGCTTCACAAAAGGATGCTATAATCTTATCGTGTATGTACACACACACACACACACACACACACACACACACACACAATGCTTCCATCTCAGTGGTGATTGTCTTTGAGTGGAAGTTTGTATAAAACTGTGGGTGTGTGTATCCAATATGATATAGATCAAGCATTTATGTACTGCTCTTTTAATGAAAAGGGGGAGAACTATACTTTTATTTTAAATGAGAAGTTATGGTTCAGGAAGGCTAACACATTGGCCAAGGTAATTCATTTAGTCCGAGGTAAAGAAAGCCAAGGGAAATGGGTAACATTTATTGAGTACTTCTGAAATATGAGCCTGTGAGGTGTGCTTAGTACACAGATTCTATTTCATTATTTCCCACAATCATTCTCCAAGGAGGCCTAGAGGTTATCAATGAGGAGTTCCTAGTTCTGCTCCTTGCTAGCGGTGTGGCATCAGGTCTATTAATCTTGCTGAGTCTTAGAGTTCTCACCTGCAAATGAGGAATAGAGTCACTTTTCTCATAAGGCTCATGTAAGGATATTAAACGAGAGAGCCCACACTAAGCCGGAAGTATAGCTTAGTGTGCTTGGTAACTAGATAACTTCTTAATCTGAAGGAATAAAAATGTTAAATTATATCTGCATCCTTAACACTTTCTAGACCATAGATTGATATTAAACAAGTTTAAGAATCACATCCAAGGTCACTGAGTTAGTAAGTGGAGCCAGGAATCAAACTCATAGCTGTCTGATCCCAGTCTGCATCTCATACCCAGCTTCTGCTGGGTAACTTACGGAATGTAGAGATGTCAGTTAACAGTTATTTGGGCAATAGTAGTCACTAAGTCTTAAACCTGAATTCTGAGAAGTATTAACAGTAGGGAATATGTCAACTTAAAAATGGTTGCCAATTCAGATAAGATTTAGTCAAAACTCTTATAATAACACACATGTGTTTTAGTACTCTGATATTACAACAGATCATGACAGAGTAGTTAGCATGCCCTCTCTGCATGTGATCATTTATTTCTGCATGAGTCTATTTATTTAGGTGTAGCACACATATTTTTCCCAACAGAGCCACAAGATAAGGAGAAATAGAAATCTTGTGGCTCTGTTACATTTGCCCATGTATATGAAGCCTAACCGTCCCAAAGAAGCAAAGAGCTAAGATATGGAGTCTTATCTGGAGTATGTCTGGCATAAGCCTCACTTCTGTTGTGTAGTTTGGGCCCTTCTAATCTCTCAGGGCTGGTTTAAAATGAGATGGATTAAATTGGAAACAGTAGAAGATTCTAATTCTGAATTTCTAGAACTCTAAGGGATGTTAGGCATGGTTGAACAATGAGACATCAGCAAGAGTGTTTGGGAAATGATCTTTTCCCAATTTTTCTCATCTGTTCCGTTAATTGAGGACTGGTGGAAACACTCAGGTAATTTGCTTAAGATGCTGTCATGTACAAATGTATGCATTCCTTTGACAAATTCTTTTGCGGTTATGATGGAAGTACCAGGGAGAGAACGTTGAATGAAACAGAAATGGTTTCTGCCCTCCTAGAGCTCATGTTGAGCAAGGGTGGCCCGCCAGCAACAAATATAACTTTGAGTAGCAAAGATCCTGGAGAAATACAGAGCAGATGGAGGGTGGAACCATAAAGGCATGTGTGGCTGTAGCGAGAGTGTGGTAGTCCAGGAAACTGCCTTGGAGAAGGTGACCTTTGAGTGGGGAGGGGGTAGCTGTGACCTAATTTAAAGGGAAACTGTTCCAAGGAAGCAGTGCCTATGTCTAATGCAGTGGTTCTCAACTTTCCTAAAGCTGGGACCCTTTAATACCATTAATTCCTCAGGTTGTGGTGACCCTAATTTTGCTACTGTTACGAAGTGTAATGCAAGTATTTTTGGAAACAGACGTCTCCAATGAGGGGGATGGGGTGCTTCACAACCCACATCAAGATTAAAGAGATGCAGTTGAAGACTGAGTGCAGTGACGGCCAGGTTTCGGTAGCAGCTGTGGAAGGCTTTTGGGTGTGAATATCAGATTTATATTTTTATGAAGAGCGTTTTTGTTGACATTGGACACTGATTCGGAGTAAGTCCCGCGGCTACTTGAAGAGTTCCGCGTGTTCTAGGAAGGGGTGAGGTCAACTTCACACAAGTGAGGGCGCAGTGAGAGGCAAGCAGCCGGAGTGGGGCTGGGGATGTGAAGGATGGGGGCCGCAGGCTTGCTCAAGTTCCCACCATGAGCTAAGAGGTCCGGGCTGCATGCAGGGTTCTCAGTTTGAATAGTTGGGGGAGCGGAGTGCCCTTTGTTGAGAAATGCTGTGAATGGAGAAGAAAGGCAGGAGTGCTGCTTAAGGGGCCAAATTAAGAGTTGAATTGGAGCCTTGTTAAATCTGGCATGCCTACCAGATGGCAAATGAGGATGGGGGGCCAGGGGACACAGGCTATATGTTCTGTAAATGGACGTTTGCTGTCCCGACCGTCTGGTCCTAAATAATCAACCCAGAGGCTGAATATGAATTATAAATGCTTTGTCAATGGCTCAGGCTTGTTACTAGCTAACTCTTATTTTAAATTAACCCATTTCTATTAATCTATGCATTACTACATGACTCGTGGCTTTACCTGTCCTCTAGAATAGCTTGCTTCCTGGGCAGCGGGACAATTTACATCTCTCTAATCTCCATCTTTCTTTCTCCCTGTATCTATTTGGCTTTCCCACCTAGCCTTATTCTGCCTTGCTATAGGCCATTTCAGCTTTACTATTAACCAGTGAGAGGAATACATATTCACAGCATACAGAAGCATTATCCTACAGCAATATTTTTGTTTGTTTTTGCCACAGTACTATTTTCCTTTACTATCAGTAATCTATTAAAACTATTGCTTCAAAGTTTGATGATAAATGTTTAATTTCAGATGTGGGTCACAGATTGGAGGATATAAACAAGTTGTATTTCTGTGTTCATAAGACAGGAGAGAAGTATTTGTCTCCCACAAAATGCATCATGAAGTAGGAGGTGAGGTGAACACATCCTACTTAGGGCAAGTTATGACTATAATTCCATCGGTGTTCAATATCAACAAGATGAGAAATCACAAGTATCTGGATGATGAAGAATGTGGCTTAGGGGTTTATGTTATTTTATATAGAGTGTATTACTGGTTTTTAGAAGCAGCATCTTTATGTAGTTTACCATTTCTTCTAGCGCCTGTTTTCATAAACACCAAAAGTCAAAACAGTAGCCAGTTTCAGTTCCTGAACAGAGCCCCAAAGAGTATTTGACTACCCACTGTAAGAGAGAGTTGGATTCCTACCAATGAGAGATCAGTGTTGTAACTTACACTGGAAATCCCCTGACCTCCGAAGATAGAATTCAGTGCTCACCGTCTCTCACTGGCTCATAACCCGAATGCTTGTTCACCAACAGGTAACACCACAATTGCAGTTTTAAATTCACAGTCTGCAAACACCAGCGTCTCACTTTTCAGACCCACATTTAGCACAGCGATTCTGTGAGAAAATTTGAGTCTTGGCAGATCTGTTGCTTTTTTTCTTTGAGAAACTTGACCCTTATTTTCAGATGACTTACAGGCTGTGATTAATCATCACCTACTACTAAAAGGTTTCGAAAGGACATGTTCGGAAGCTTTTTGACTGGACTGAGCTATTTGGCTTTTACAGCAGAGTTTCGATTTGAGCTTAAATGTCACCAAGCAAAGGAAACCTATTGGTGGGGAATTTATTCTACGTTTCATCTTGGGAAATTGAGAATTACCTGGATCACCTGCCTCTCAATCTTTCCCAATGCACTATTTCTTATTTTAGAAATAAGAAATGGATACAGTCTAGGCACATGGCTAATCCTTGGGGATAAACACTGGGGTGTGGAAATGGAATTTTCCTTCTGTGGAGAATGAAGGGAGAGGGCTTTAAAGAAACAAATTTGAGTAAATACAAGCCAGAGATAAATGTCTAGTCCTTATTGTAATTCTGAAAGCCCCATTGACTACCATTTGGAGATACACACAGGTTGTAGCTACACAAGTGTGGGTTTTAGTGAGATTATTAACCAAACAAATTATGTTTTATTACCTGTGAAAGCCCATCTTTATTTACAAAATCTTTGTCAAATCTTGCCCTCTTTAGTATTAAAATCTTCAGAACTTAAGAGAAAACTGAATATAGAGAAATGTCCAGAGACCTACAAGGATAACCCCAACTAACAATCTGAGCAACAGTGGAAAGGCTACCTTAAATGCCCTTCCCTGATAATGAGATTGATGACTAACTTATCCACCATCATAGAGCCCTCATCTAGTAGCTGATGGAAACAGAAGCAGACATCCACAGCCAACTGAGCCCAACTGAAATCCAGATGCAGAGAGGGAGGAGTGACAAGAAAATGGGGGCAAGACCAGGCTACAGAAACACACAGAGACAGCTGACCTTAACAAGGGGGAGCTCATGGACCCCAGACTGATAGCTGGGAAACAAGCATTAGACCGACTCAGACCCCCTAAACATGGGTCTCAGTTAGAAGGCCTGGGCAGTATAAGGGACCTCTGACAGTGGAACCAGGATGTATCCCTGGTGCACAAAAGGACTTTGGGAGCACATTCCCCATGGAGGGATACTCCCTTAGCTTAGAGGCAGGAGGGAAGGCCTAGTCTCCATTCCAAAGACTTGACAGATTTTGATGATCTCTCCTGGAAGGCCTTACCCTCCCTGTGCAGTGGGGTGGGGATGGGATGGGAGGGGTGCTGGGGGGGCATGGGAAGGAGAGGGAACTGGGATTATATGTAAAATAAGAAAAAAAATACACACATATAAAAAATTTGCAAGTGCCTCTCTGTACTGTTTATGGTCCATATAGGTCTGTGTATGTTTTTGTCTGTTCTTAAAAAAAAAAAAATCTGTGTTCCAGAGAGGCTTGAACAAACTGATATTGTAAGCTATTTCAGAGAGACTCAGAATACATAGTATCTGGTCTCTGAAGCTGCATCTCAGACTTGGAACAGATTCCCACCAAAAATGCTAGAGCTATCCGTAAAACTGTATCTGGAACACACTTTCTCCTCATCAATCCTTCCAGGCCATGAGATCTGTGTAAAGCCTCACTTCTTTAAAAGTGTGTGTGTGTGTGTGTGTGTGTGTGTGTGTGTGTGTGACCCTAAGGCTTATTGAAAACATGTGACACTACAATCTAGGATTCCCTTCTAAAGAGTCCGAAGAAGGCTTCATGGAGTTCAAACTTCTCAGGAACTACACATTCCTAGTAACTAAATATGGGAAAGCATCAAGGAGAAATGTTTCAAAAATAGTTTCAGATGTGCACATTTTCATAGAAACTACTCCAGAAAACCACAGAAACTTGATAAGAGAACGATGCTGAAGTCATCGGTTGGCAAATGTCCCAAGGATTAGCTACAGCACTTTGATGTTCAAATTCCAAGCACAGATTTGGAGTCTGCGGTGGGGGCTGACAGCAAATATTTGAAACATTTTGTAAAAGGCAAAAGTGGAAAAAGAATGAGAAAAAAGGGGCAGTATAGGAGGAGTACAACTTCTAGAAAAGTCTAGAATTTCAAAGTATGTAAAACAAGTGCATCAGTAAACAGAGACCAAGCAAAAGTCTCTTCTCTGGAAGCTCCTGGTGAGGCGAAGGTGTCACTTTTCATCTTGCTTTGCACAGTTAGTTGCCACAGTCTCCCTTTCACGCACGCATATCAAATGTGCTGGTTTCACTGTGTGTGTATGAATGTTTTACCGTGGTGGGTGGGGGTGATGTTCTCCAGTGGATGCCTGCTAGATAGCAGTTTCTGGCATTTCAATTTATTAAATGCAAATTGAGTGTGGCTAGACGTCTCTAGGACCTGAGTTTAGGACTAGGTGTATAGTTTAGGACTAGGCCAGTGTAGACAGAGACATGCTGTCTATATTCACAGGGATGAAAAGGGAGTTAGTAGAGGAGACACTGGGATTCATGAAAACAGTTATGCTGACGGAAATTATGAAGGGTAAGTATTCAGAGAGGCTTGCAGAGACAGTTGACCTGGTGAAGTGTCCACGATCATTCCCAGGTTCAACCTGGGTAAGCTGTAATCCAACAACTAGTTTCAAAAGACACTTTAGTTAACACAAAAATTCTTTAGTTACCGCAGACAGTGTTTCTGACATTACTACATCTAATGGTCTCTAAATTCCAAACAAAACAAAACAAACAAACAAAAAAAGCTTGGTTCCTACTCTTTTCCTCTTGTAAAACAAAGTTAACTCTTATTTAACATATGAACATATGAACTATCAAATCTAGGAATACAGTATTGGTAAGAGTTCGAGGAGAAATGGTAACACACATTCAAGAAGTCTTCCTGAATTGGCATGGAAAACGTTGCTCTGCCTGTGTTAGCTGCCCTGGAACTGACGGGAGGGTACTTTGCACCCATCATGCTTATGATTCTCATGTCGGTTACTGCTCAGATGCCAGACTTTCAGGGATGTTCTTTACCAACCCCCCCCCATCATCTCATCTCCATTTCAATCAATTTCTCCTGGCAATCATTTGGAAACTCTGAAATTCCAAGTTTAAAATTCATGTAACATGTGGAAGCCAAACCAAAGCAAATCACAGAAGGAATACCTTTTAGGATGCTTAAGAGAGTTAAAAACACTATTATCTGCTTCTTTAGCCTCTGAATGAGAGCATGTTAGGAGTAGTTTTTTCCCCAAAAGAGCATTTACATAAAAGTCCTCTGGTAAGTTACCCTTTGCATTGTCCTTGGTAATGACGAAATGCCCGCAAAGCGAGTAAGATTCTGGAGGTCCATACTTCCTATGGACCGATCCACCTACCACAGTACTGCTGGGCAAAGAAAATAACAGTCAGTGTTTAGAGCTCTTACTGTGATCCCAAGAGCCATGCTCTTTATTCAGCCTTTGGATGCTGTATATATTTATAATGTTTCAATCTGATGATGATGTAAAGAGGTACATGATGAGAAATTTTGCCTCTCCTTATCTGTACTTGCTCAATGGCTTATTCTTGTTTATTTAAAATATATCTTCCATTTTTTATTTTAATTCAGATACAAAGCAACATAAATACTTCCACTTCCTCTTTCTTGCATCCTGTGCTACTGTAGGCTGATGGAAAGATTATGTGTCTTGATTGTAGTTGCAGTTAAACAACTCTGTCCATACAATAAAAATGTACAGGGACATACATATACAAACTGGTGCATGTAAAAAACTGGTATCCCTGAGTAAGGTCAGTTAAGTAGGTATTCACGTCAGTGTCCTGTCAGACAATGTCAGATAGAGGAAGAATTCTAACATGGAAGTGTCTGAAATAGCTTTACATTTTGTAAGAAGGACTCCAATGTAAAAGGTCTGGGAAAAAGCCAGATTGGAGACTGTTTAGAGAAGGAATCACCACTTTTATTTTATGACTTTTGGACTTTATACAGGGCACCAGGGAGAAAGAGGAAGATTGGGGATTAAGACTCTAGACTCATCATATGGTTTATTAAATTGACCCTGTTCCCCACATACACGGCACGAGGCACAATGAAATGCCATGAGATCAGGACTCGAGTGGATGTCTCCCCTGTCCCCAACTCTCTTCTTTAGTATATGGTGTAAGAACGCTCTCAAGTTCCAGTCTCTTAAGGCATAAAGTCAGAATCTTGATCCCTACTCACTTTTGTATGGTTTTTGTAGGAATAATAGGAAATAGATTTTATCTATGATTTATGTTTAAAACCGTGAAGTTTTATCCCTACTGATATAACTAGGCAGCCTGATCCCCGATTTTTTATTATGCTCACTTTCAAGGGAAAATTCTTATGTAAATTGAACTCTATGCTACTGTCCAATGTAGATGCAGGAAATACAA
Source organism: Phodopus roborovskii (assembly GCF_943737965.1). Lineage (NCBI taxonomy): Eukaryota > Metazoa > Chordata > Mammalia > Rodentia > Cricetidae > Phodopus > Phodopus roborovskii. Next base: position 9,508,781 of record NW_026126588.1, read on the forward strand.
AACTGATAAACTAATGTATGTGCTGTATTTCCATATATGGGACAAAGTCATCAGAAGCCAAACGAGGAATGGCACACTCATCATCTGAGAGCTGAACATACATGTGCTTTTCCTTCCATGATGTGGGATGTTTCTGTAAAACATTTTCTATTATTTTATGTGAATGGGTGTTTTTGCCTGCATGTATTGTCTGTATACTACATACATGCCTGATGCCTACTGTGGCCAGTAGAGGGTGTCAGTTCCCCAGGAACTACAGCTACAGACAACTGTGAGTGGCCATGTAGGTGTTGGGAACAGAACTTGGGTCCTCTGGAAGATGTCTTAACTCCTGACCTATCTTTCCAGTCCCTGCTTGCTTTATAACTCTCTCTCTCTCTCTCTCTCTCTCTCTCTCTCTCTCTCTCTCTCTCTCTCTCTCTGTGTATGTGTATGTCTGTGCCTGTGAAATATACAGGTATCAGATGTCTTGGAGTTGGAGTTATGGACAGTTATGAGATACCCCACATGGGTGCTGGGAACTGAACTCAAAGTTTTCTGCAAGAAAAGCAAGTGCTTTTAAATACTAACTCATCTCTTTAGCTCCCATGTTTATGGTTTTCTGATTTACATTTAAAAAATTTTTGAAATATGACTTTGCCATTATTCCCTTTCTCTTTCTTACATCACACACACACACACACACACACACACTCACTCACACGTGTGTATATGTATACACACACATAATATATACATAAGTGCATATGTATGTGATATGTATACATATATAAAATTTTGTATGTATAGGTATTTTGCCTATGTGTATATCTATAGACCATATGCCATATGTGTATGCATGTGTATGTCTAGTCCAATATAAAGGTAATTGTATTCACTTTGTGTTCGATAGCTAATTGGGGGCTTCTTCCCTGAAGAAGGTAATTTCTTCCATTCTCAGCATTCTGTGGCTACCTGTCATTCTTCATCTAGGACTGGAACTGTATGAGATCTCCATCCTTCCACTTAGTATGCCTATCGGTTCCCTGCTTGTTCAGCTCTGGTTGCTGAATAAGCTGTTCATCAGCTGTGTTGATGAAACTCATGAGTGTAGCTTCCCTGACTTTCTTCGGAGGTGAAATCTCATAACAGACACCCTATGCTTTTCTTCGGAGATGAAATCTCATAACAGACACCCTATTCTTTTGGCTCTTAGGATCTTTCTGCCCAGCCCCAAGGCCATGTTTACATTTTTAATCAGGTTGTTTATTAACAAAGAGGAACACTCTGTGACATTTTCAAGCGCAAGCTTTGCTTGTTTTTCAGTGTGAGAAAATAAAGAAGGTTTATCCCAGTGCTAAATAGCGGAGATTAAATTCCCAGTGTTGGAAACTGTCTAGGACAGGCTGAAAACCTGGATTCCCCGAAGAAAGCCACTAATATATGTGACATAATCTCTCACTAATCCATTAATGAATTTTTCTCTGTCCCTTCCTATTCTCCCATGTGTAGATTAAACAGATTACACTGTAATTAAATTGGACTCTTACAAGAGGCAGTGCCTCCGAGCAGGGAGCTGCTGGGAGGTCAGTGTTCAATTCCCAGTTTCTGTGATGACTTACAGCTGAGGAAAAAGCACCTCTATTCCATGCTGTCTCAATTTTTCCACCTATACAGTGTGATAAACAATGTCTCAGAGGGTTATCATTCTGCTTTTGGAGCTCTGTGTTCTAATCTGGCTCCAGATTCCTTCATAGATGGGTGCTTGTTGAGGAAATGAAGGTATATTTATGTTGTTGTGAGTCTTAATAGACACAAAGACTTAAAATAGAATTGTAAATGCCTCCTACTACACAGCGCATTATCCATGCTCTCAAATACTGCAATCAGTTGTGTCCCAAGTCTCTCTGTGATATTTATTAAAAATTAAAGGAAACACATTGCAAAGATATACCTCAGAACATTTTCAGAGCTCCGTGTCGCAGTGTAACTGCAGGACTTCCACTGAAGGTAATGGGACTCCTACTGGTAAATCCTAAGCACCACTTTGAAAATTTACCCCATAGTGACAATTTAATGCTTTTTATTGATCATAAGTTTCCAGATAACATCTTGAGGCAAAAGGGACTAGTTCTCAAAGGAAATAAATAATCTTTAATGAAATAAATCTGCATTGCAATCATGGTAATGAATGAGTCTGGGGCACGGTCATTTGGAAAGAAAGCTCCCAGGAACTGCTTGTTAGTGACGGTTGCCATGGGGGGCTGAAAAAAGTTTCCATCACATCGTAATTTTGGTTGCACACACAAAACAACACATTTCCCTTTTAAAGTGGGAATTTCATGTTCTCAAGGGCAGATCCATCCATACATGGAAAAGTCATGGACTGTTCCTCTACAAAGTATTTCCCTATAATTTATCTTTACAATGTGTGGTAATTTACGCATTACTCGTACAAAATAAGCATAGAAGTCTAAAAGACTCAGGGCCTTACACAGTCAAATTCTAGTTGTCTGTAACTCAAGCATCTGTATTTGGTCTGCAGCTTCCAGGATCTTTATCATTATCAGGTCTCTGGAAGCTGGTGTGCCTAGATCAGTGGTTCTCAACCTTCCTAATGGATCAACCCTTTAATACAGTTCCTAATGCTATAGTGATCCTCCAACCATAATATTTTTCATTGTTACTTTTTAACTATAATGTTGCTACAGCTGTGAAAGATAATGTAAAGATCTGATATTCGTGATACCTGATATTTGACCACTGTGGGTGGGGTCTCTACTCACAGCTTTAGAACTGCTGTTTCAGAGTTTGTGACCTCTGGTGGTCCCCAACCGTCCCCCTTCTTCCTCCTCTCCTTACTCTTCTTGGCCTCCAGCCACAATACCCAGTGACTCCTGCACAAGCCAAAGTTAAAAGTTCTAAGGGAACTTTGCAAGTATTCTTTCTCGGATTGGAAAGGTATGTGCCTAAATATTTTCAGGAATCATCCCTTTTTAAAAAGATTAAAGATCAATGTAACATTCTACTACTTGGAAAGATTTTCCTGGACTGTACCATCTAAGGTATCTTACCATTCTCTAAGTTTCTGTCTCCAGCATCCAGAACTTGTTTGAGCATGGAAAGATTACGTAATATTTTTTTCTGGATGACTAAGATTCAAACCTGCGGTGATCTCTGCTCCCATGCCTTATATAGTGACTTACGACAGTCCGTATCATTCTTCCCATAACGCCTCAATTTCCTTTTGGCTTTTCCCTTTCTAAGGATATATGAGATTGTAATCTTATAGGTAGGGACTGTTTTCATTCATATTTGCATCTTTTGCACTGAGTGTGTCTGACACATAAGTATTCTGTCTTTGATTTTTCTTGTATAACATGAGGTACAAAGAATATTAGTAAAATATGTCATAGGGGTCTCCTAAAGTTTATTGAATAAATGGGGAACGATCTTCAGTTTTTCCTCTCCATCTTTGAATACTTTCTGGATGGTCAAATAATAGCATTTTATGCTTCCTTATCAGTCAAGTTTGCATGCCACATCAACCATTGTCTAAGCAACCACCGTACTGTTAACAAACAGCTGCAGGCATTCCTGGGAGTGAGACTTTTTATTCTAGAAGATATTTCCAATTTGAAAATACCCAGGGACCCTCACAGTGACATTACATAAGAGTGTAAGACGTAGATACCTGGCACAGGAATCTGTTTATTCCCTAATTTTCCTTCAGGGCAGAGAGCAGCAATAGGTCTAGTTGTTAAAAATGAAGTTAATATTAATGTCATTGTATGAGCCCTGGCTTTTGAATTTCAAATTAAGACATCAGTTGATGCTGCAGGTCAAAGTTCAATCAAGTTTAATTTTAAATTGTCAGTCAACAATGAAAGAGGATCATTTTTTCTAAAGTCATATGAAAAGAATCCTATCTTTAATTTGGTTTTCCTGACTTCTTTCTAACTTTGCAAACGCTTGCTAAGTACTGCCTTACTTCCTCATGTGGAAAATGGGGTATTAGTGGTTGAAGAAATGGCTTGGTAATTAAGAATACCCAAGTTTCACTCCCAACACCCACATGGTGGCTTACAATTGTCTGTAACTCCAGTTTCAGGGGATCCAATGCATTTTTCTGTCCTCTGTAGCACCAGGCATGCATGTGATGTACAGACATACATGAAGGCAAAACAAGCCACCCACAAAGCGATAATAATAAAAAAAATTAAAAGTATACTATAACATGTAAGTAGTATTAATAATATAATATTTATAAGTTCTTGGCACATTAGGTAGTTTGTAACAGTTCTCAGTAAATAATGCTACTAGAATGATAACGACATCCTTTTAATAGTCCAAGTAAATAGGTTTTAACTGTCCTCAATTAAGCATGGGAAAGGGACTACATGTTACAGAAGAGCATGAATGTCGCAAGAAGTTGCAGAATACATGACTGTTAAGCTATAGCCTGTGAGAATTCAGTTTCTACTAAAGGTGATACAAAGCTTTGAAGATATTACTAAAAATGGTTTGGGTCAAGATCAGTTATTCAAGTGAAAAGTGGGGAAGGCAATGAAGCCAGTGGCAGTTCTCAGAGTCTCTGTCTAATTTGTGAACACATTAACAACTTGCCTTACAATGTGATGAATCCACAGATGTATTTGAATAGCCTCAGTCAAGTTGGTTGACTCTAATGAAGTCTTCCATTTTCTTTGAGCCAAGTAAGAAGCTGGCTACATTTTCTAATAAAAAAATAATACACACATATTTGATGGCATGCTTCCGAGGAGCTGTTATTTCAAGTGAAAGGCAGACATGCTTAGTTCATGGGAAACATCTGAGCTGCAGCTAGCCCTGTTGGCTCTCCTGTGGAAGTGCCACAGGAAACTGTTAAGATAGTGATAGGAAATCAACCTACAGTTAACATCAAATATAGATACAAGACTAATAACGGGCTGGCGTTTGCTGCTGCACCGAGACACACTTCAAGACTGGAAAAAAAAATACAGCCCTGTTATGACTGCTTTTTAAAAGTAGTCACCAAGGAATCCAAAAATAGCTACTATTTGAAGTTGAGGCCGCCTGGCAGATCAGGCTCATTACTGCCAGCCATCTAAGTAGCAGCATTTGATACTATTTATTTGTGATTCTCAAGTAGGCCATTAAGAAAAAGCCAGATAAAAAAGAATGGCTGTGTTACCAGTCCTTGGGGTGATTCACACATCTCCCTACTCATGTTATAGAAGGCAGGGTTTATGTTGGGATAAAGAAAATTCATCAAGGGAGCCAACCCAGTTAGGTACTACAGATATGCTTTAAGTCTTTTAGGTAGGAAGGCAGGGGTTGATCAAAGCTGTATGTAGGCATTCACAGCAGAGTCATAGGGATGGAGCTGCTTGGACATGTAGGGGTAATGACTTTTGTAATCCTACAGATAGTTTTATGTCAAAACTAAGCAAAATATTCAAAAATAGTAATTAAGGAAACATTGTTTTTGTTGTTGTTGTTGTTGGTGTGTGTGTGTGTGAGTGTTTTAAACTGCACACTTCTTTTATGGGGGGAATGTTAAGCACTCACAATATATTTTTTGAACACAAGACTACAATGACAATATGGTTTCTTTAATTAATAGAGGGTCAGTGGTTCCGAAAGAGGAAATGCCAGTCTTTGGAATCAGCCAATGGGGCCTCTATTAAATAGTGTCCAGATCTCACTGGTTGGTAAACAGGATGCTATACAAAGTCTGACTATGGTATTATCTTCTGTTTGCTTCTAATGCCAAGTGACGACATTGTTGTGTTTTAGTCTGCTTTCAATTGCTGTGATAAAACACTGTCCACAAACAACTTGAAGAACCAGTGAAGAAGCTGTAGTTACCGGCTTGCTCTCTCTTTCCTTTTCAGCCTATTTTCCTATACAACCCAGATCCACCTGTGCATCTGGCATATCCAGAGTAGTCTAATCTTTCAAATAGATCAAGCATTAAGTGTTTGGTATATTTTAGATCCCTTCCTGCTCAGAACACACATCATAGATTGACGAGAAAGGTATAGTATTCCTTTGTGCATTCAGCAGTGTTAATTTGGTTGAACAAGGAGAACATAGGGCTGACTTCATCATTTTTACCAGTTTATATAGCATTTTTATGGAGCCCTAAAGAGATATAGGAAGAATCTCAACAATAGTGTGGCACAGACCTTGCCTTCAATAGGTGACATTTGATTCACCTGCACAGGATAAATCCAGGGACCTAACACCAATAAGCCAAATTTGAATATATTTCACCATTACATCAATTCAGTTGAAACACAGATCAAACTGTCACATGGACGTTAAACTGAATGCCAAAAGTCACACACCATTACCTTCACTGCAAGTGAATATTTGATCTATGCTCCAATGGGAATTCATTATATATTTATTCATGACAACTTCCAAATCAGTAATTTTTCTGGATGTTAAATCCCCAGTTAGACAAAACTCCTGCAAAGTTAACAAACCCCAAATTATGCTGTTATCAATGATAACATATTAAATCTGCAAGGTCACCACCGATAGGTGTTCTGAGGCAAGTGAGGTGACAGAGAATAGAACATCATTTTCCAAGCAAGACCTTCAGAGATCTGAGGCTGACAGAGAAAGATTAAAAGACTACTACCATGTGCTGATGTGTCCATGGCTGGCAAGAGCTATCATGAGGCAGCAGGCATCTGGAAAAGAACTTTCTTTCTAGCTTGGAGAGCAGAAATACATTGGCATTGCACTTGGAACGGGAACCCCGCCACATTTTAATTGGTTTTAAAATCTGGATCGGAACATCCCTGCAGTCATACATAAACTGACTATATCCCATAATAGAAGTTGAGTGCATCTTGGCCAACCACCTGCCTTGTGAATTGTTTTGTCTGGGTCTTTCACGGGACAGGGAGTCCTTGTTTTGTAGTAGTTTCACTTCAGGAGACAATCCTTCATATCCTTGTTTGAGGAGAGAATTTGGAATGACAAAAACATCGGAAGGTGGGGGGGGGTCAAATGCTCAATGCCTTGCTCCGTGGGGCTGTAAGAAGCCACTTGCTTTTCTTCATCCCTGAGCATGATGGTTTCCAGATGAGAGAGGTTGGTGTTAGCTGTGTCTGCAGAGGTGGGACTCTACTTGGTGAAAGCACTCTGTGACTCTTCCCACTCACCACGAGGAGAAAGATTAAGGGATGTGAGCAAAGGGATCACCCAGCAATTCCCAACTCCTTACACAAGAGAGTAAACTGTCCTGTAAATTAAATCCCACTTTCTCAGCTTGGAAATAATTGGAGTAAGCCTCACCGAGGAGAACTTCCAACATTTGGATTTGAATGGTTGCCTAGCAAGAGAGCAAGGCAAAAGAACAGGAAAACCAAATTTAGCTGTCTAATAATAGTTTTGATAAAGAGAGTTTTCAGTTTTAAGGTATGATTTTAAATAAAATACAGAGAGGTGCCAGGTCTTAACTCCACAGGGCTCTGCAGTGTCTTCATCAGGAGACATAATTTCAAACTGAGTCTCAACAGAAGGAAGTCCCTCCTGGAACTACAGAAGCTTTGTATAGGAATTGTGGGTGAAAGAATATTTCACAGTGTAGAACTCAGGGTCAGACTTAAAAGTTTTCAGAGCATGAGCCATACTGGCCTCCATGCATGCCCATTTGAACACAACCTTGTGGTATATTGTAGATCTAATTAACATACATACATGGACAGACACAGACACACACACACACACACACACACACACACACACACACACAGAGAGAGAGAGAGAGAGAGAGAGAGAGAGTCCATAGTCAGCACAGTCAGTAATTCTTGGATGTTGCCTTCTAATATCACCCGTATGTTGTCAAGTGAGGGAAGAAAAGATGCAGTGCCATAAATCCTGAGACTTTGAAACTCACCGATAACACAGAAAGGCTTTCGAGCGAACCTCAGTCTTCCTTGCCATCCTCTATAACGGCAGCAGCAACCTGCAGACCAGATTCTAATGATGAACTCCAAGCCGAAGACAACAATCATCACGAACTCCTAAAACATCAGAGCAGATGTCAGAGAGAAGCACTGTAGAGTAATCTACTCTAAGAACCAGTGTGAAAACTTCTGCACCTTTAGGGACTGTGGTTAGAATATCGGACTGATGTCTAGAGAACTTTCTTCTCTAGAAAGCTAGCCTGAAGACTACTGAAGCCTCCTGTTGTGTATGTCTCCTATCCTGGGGTATATGCCTCCACAAGTCTTTAACACTGTGAAAGTGTCAGTTTCAATAGGAAATGTGAAGGTTGAATAGTAATGTTTCCTCACTTGGGTTTAAGGGCTTGGTAAAATGAAATACAATGGCAAGTGCTGTAGACACTATAGCTTCATGGAGCAGCAAGGAATGGCATGATCCCTAAATTTGAGTTGCTCTTAGAGAATACAAGTTTTAGGAGTATTCAGCCTTTGGTTATAGTGTTAGACATTTTAAGCACAGGCTGTTTCAGATGGATAACTATGTGTGTGACACATGTATCGGCTGTCAGAAGTGAGACCCAGAACCCTCCAGATCTGAAGCTTGTTAATTAGCATGCTGCCCTTTGGCAATAGCTGCCTGGGAAACAACACCTGCGCCAGCTAAATGACTTGGAGATTATTTAGGAAGAGCTGTGAGTTAACACTGGGGAAAGGCCAAATACAGAAGCTCTTAAACAGTCGGTCACAGAGGAGGTTTGTAAAAGAAAGTAATTGTGGATAAGTCTAGCAAAGTCACTTGTTCCTACAGGGACAGAACCTGAGTTTATTAAAATTGGTTTGTTTTAAAAGACAACTACCTTTGTTGTTTGAAGGCAAGATCTGTCATTATTTATAATATAGATGATGTATATTAAGCAACTTTAGTATAATGGCTGGGTTATAAAATTGATACACAGTTAATATTAAAGATACTTCACATTACAGGAATATAGATTGGAGAAATATCAAAAGTCTAACACATTTTCCATTAAGGTAAAGTTGTCACCAAACTCATGAAAACTACACTTTTGTGCATGCTTCATGCAATCCTGTCTTTTGTTTATGTGGTGATATGCTATACATTTGAAATGCCTCCCAGAGACATACTATTCTAGCCTCCTGTTGCTGTGCTAAGGAACCCACAAGCATGTCTCATGATGAGAGATAAATCCCTTATAGCACCATTACTCAAAATTATTTGTAACCACTTCTTGGAGCAATATCTGCAAATGACTTATGTACAGACAACCAAATCTATGGTCAACATGCCAATGGTGATGATCTGAGGGCTCTTATTTAGTTTGGTTTGTTTTAGTTTTGAAAGCTTTTGTAAGTAGAGTCTATTCATTTATTAAGGTGTCAAAATGTTACATCATCTGTTTTTTCTTTTTTAATATATTTATTATTTTTTCTTATTTTATATATTGATCCCAGTTCCCCTCCCTCTTTTCCATCCTCTTTTTCTCCCTCCCTCCCTCCTTCCCTCCCTCCCTCCCTTCCTCTCTACCTCTTTTCCTTCCTCTTTTCCTCCCTCCTTTCCTCTCTCTCCCTCCTTCCCTCCCTCCCTCCCTCCCTCCCTCCCTCCCTCCCTCCTTTCCTCCCTTCTTCTCTCCCTCCCTCCTTCCCCCATCCTGTCCCATTTCCATCTGTTTTTAACAGCACATTTTCCAACATGTTCAACCATGCTCAAGTATAAAATGCCCATTCATCTAAGATTGTGTACAACCTAAGTTTAGTAGCATCCCACCCCATTACTCTTTCCCTGGAGTCCCTCTTCTATCGGAAGTTTAGTTGTGAGAAGTTGTAGGGTGGAAGATATTCTTCCCACAAATCCTGATGTGTGGCTTCATCACACAGACACATGCTTCTGTCTCATGTAAACAGAGCACTGAGGGGTCAGTCTCTGTTCTGATTGTGTCACTAAAAGACCAGAAATATGAAAAGAGCCAAACCTTCTGTGGCTGTTTGAGCAGACCCCAGTCTCTAGAACACTAGTTGACACATAACGGAGTCCCAGCTAACTGGAGACCCTCTAGTTGGTGCCAAAGCCCAGGGCATTGCCTGCTTCCTGACCTTTGTCTATAGATACACTGCCTGGACATACCATACCCTATCCCTTGTATTCCCTCATATAATGCGGGTTGTGTGCCATTTGGACTCATTGGACAGTAACTCGATATGACCTTAGCTGATTGGATAATGTATGCATATATGCCAGTGAACACATACATTAAACCAGATGTGCACATTGGTGCTAGTCTCCAGAGTGTTCTTCCAGGGAAACTTGTCTTGACTCCATCTTCTTCCCTCCTCCCGCACTGAGCCACAGGTGAGAGGAAGAAACCCCCACAGATAAAACCAATAGATGCATAAGCACTGTTCTTAAGAAGAACTTGTCAAAAATCACTGCTCTTTGTCTCTTCCGCAGTGAGGCAGGATAAATTATGTCTACAAATTCTTTATTTAAAACCTATTACCTAGGAATATGGATTGATGTGTTGTGGTTTTGTTTTAAAAAGAGATTAGGGAGAAATGCCGCCAACAATGCTTTCTTCGTGAAGCAAAAACTGGTAGAACTGTACAGGAAACAGAGAAATCCCCAGTTATATTTGGGGGCATCACCGTCCCCTTCTCTTAGAAGTGCTTGGACAGAAATAGTGGAGAGAAAGTCAGCAAGTCTAAAGGATCTCCAGATAACAGAGAAATGGGATCTAGATAGAGTTTGCAGCCTCCACAACCACAACATCTGCCTGTTACAAGTGTCTTGATTTAATTCTTTTGTTCATTAAAAAAATTCAAGATAGAGCACACTGTAGGCAATCAATGAAATCACGTGAACTGTGTGTGGAATTACAAGGGAATTCAATCATAAATAATAGTAAAAAGACAAGCAAATCTCTAACCATGTGGAAAATTAAAAATACACTTCTTTTTTGTATTTTATTAGTCAAACAAAAGATTACAGTGAAAATTACAAAATATAACTAACTGAAAGTATATAAAAATACAACCTAACAAAATATGCAACCACAGTAGTGAGGAGAGGTAGGTACATCACAAAATGCTCACTTCTAAATAAAGGTCCCAGACTAATAATCTTAAGACCAAAGTTGAAAAACTGATGATAGGAGAGTAAAATTGGCTCAAAGGAAGCAGCAAAGGGAACTAGGATTCATAAGAGAAGAAGGAAGTAATGAAATGAAAAGTAAGTAAACAGAAAATTAATAGAAGAAAAAAAAAACTAGTTCTGTATATAACAAACAAACAAATAAAATTGACAAATCTTTTTGTAAGAGGATAAAAACCACCAGTCTCAGGCATGTAATAGAGGGTTTCACCATGTCACTAGAGACATGGTTGGCTGTGTCTTTGTGGATGCAGCTTCTGATTGTACTAGAAGACACAATCTCACAGCAAACCCCCTGAATACTTGGCTCTTACAACCTTTTCATCCCTTCTTATACAGCAATATTCCATAAATCCTAGATGCTTGAGTGTTTTGTAGATGTATCTGTTGGGATTAGGCTCCACACTTCTGTATTTGATTGGTTATGGTGTTCGGTAGTGGTCTCCATCTTTTGTAATGAGAATTTTTTTTTTTTTTTTGGTTTGGGTAAAGATTACACTTTTCTGTGGTTATAAAGGAAGGCAAATATTTGGAATGTGGTTAGGGATTATGCTGGTTTAGTAAAATGGTGGCTATAGATTCTTTCCCCAAATCCATGACTTCACTAGCCCTGAGTAGTTGGCTAGGTTTCCAATATGAGGCATGATTTCCTTCTTGTTGAGTGGGTCTTAAATCAAATTAGAGAGCCATTGGTTATTGTCAAGGTATGTGTGCCACTACAGCATCATTAGGGTTTTTGTACCATGCTAGTCATTGTGTGGTTCATAAATTGATAGAGTCTTGCTCATATGATTGCCTAAACATGAGCTGAACAAGGATGGGGAAAAGCCTATGAGGCCTCAACCCTATAGGCAACTAAGGAACGCTAATAGTGGGAGAAATGTCTTCCCAAGGAAGAACACACCAATTTGTCTTCAAGTACCAAAGAGTAGTTAGGCCTGAAAACACACATCCAGGTAGCAATTAGGCTGAGCAAGTTATATTTAGGAACAAATATGCATGTAATAACAATTCACAAGAGACCATGAATTTGAAAAAGGGGGGTTTGGAGAGGGGGGAAAAGGAAGAGGAAAATGATGTAATTATAATTTCAAAAACTAAAAGAATTAAAAAAATCAATAAAAAGATATTAGGAATGATGGTGTGCAGATCAGTTTGGTAATTCAGAAAATTGGACAAAAGCCATGAAAACAAAACAAATAATTTGATTAGTTTTATATCTATAAAAATTTGAATACATAATTAAAAAGCTTTTGCAAAAGCTATGTCTGGGCTAAACAAATTCAATAGTGAAATCAACCCAATAGGTAGATAAAAATGATGCTTGTTCCACACAGGTTTTCCTAAAATACAGAAAACAAAGATAAAAAAATTCCATTTTTCTTATCCAACTTCATACAATTCCTTACAGAAAATAGGAAACATTCCGAATTCCCCTTTTCCCTCCATTGAGACAAGTTCTTGTTGAGTAAATCATGTTGGCTTGGAGAATACTGTGCAGCTCAGGCTGGCTTTGAACTTGTGACTCCCACTGTTCTGCCCCCCTGAGTGCTGGGACCAGGGGCATGTGTCAACATATGCCCTGCACTTAATTCAATTGTTAAAGAAATGACAAATTGATAAATATGGTTTCTAGACTGAGCTTGAATTTCTGAGCTAAAGTCATACCTTCCTGGATAACTGGGACTATAGACATGAAAGCTATGCATGGCTAAAGTTAATAGAATAAGCTAGGGGCTGGAGAGATGGCTCAGTGTGTAAGAGCACATACTGTTCTTGCTGAGGACCTGAATTCAATTCCTAGTACCCACACCAGGAGACTTACAACTGCCTGTAACCCCAGTTCCAGGAGGATCTCACACATCTGACCTCTGGGGGCACTCACATTCATGTGCTCATACCACACACACACACACACACACACACACACACACGAAATAATAATTTTGAAAAAAGGAAAATAAACTAAAATTATAAATAAATATCTCTCATGAACTTAGATATGAAAAACTTCAATAAAATATTAGCAAATCAAATCCATTAGTGTGTAAAAATATGCCAAGTAGACTTAAGTTATGTAAAGCTGGTACAGTGTTTGAAACCAACCCATACAATGCATTACATCAATAAATGAAGATAAAAATTCACATAAACGTATCAATTAATTCAAGAAAAGCCTTTGGCATTTATTCCTTATAAAATATCCAGCAGTTGACAAAGAGAGTGATTAACATCATCAACTTGATAAATATCATCTACAAAATCTCCTACAGTTAACATATTTAATGGTTAAAAAACTAAATGCTATTTGCTAAAATCAAGAGTGAGGCAAGGTGTCTAGGTTCATCCTTCTAATTAAAGATTTTACTGTAACTTGTGATGATTGAAATGAAGCAAATTAACTCAGTAAAAGGTCCAGTTTAGAAAACCAAACAGAAATTATTTGTAGTATGTAAGACCATGATTGACTATATCATGTCAAGGCATCTACGGATACAGTCTATGGTCCACTTAATGTAGAAAGGTCAATACATAAAAATGTCAATTATATTGTACCAAATCCCAGAATATGCAATGTGAGTGTTGTAGTCTAAATTCACAATATAGTATTATATACAACCATTTCAAATAAAAATAACATTTAGACGTGCATTTAGTAGAACACAAATAGTGCAGATTACAAACTACTAATGAAAGAAGAGAAGGCTTAGGTAAGTGGAGAGAAAGACCAGAGTTAATAGAAAGGCATCCTGCCGAAATCTCAGAAAAGCTTCTTGGGGAATTCACACTTATTTCAAGCTGGATATGGAAATCTACAGGCCTCTGAAATCTTAAGACAGTCTGGTGAAGATGAAAGGAGTCACTTTACACAATATTAAAGTCGATTATGTCGCTCCAGGAACCATGATTGGGTGGTATTAACAGAAAGGCAGGCAGACAGAGCGGTGGGTTAGATAAGAGATCTCTGAATTAGAACCATGCAAATATGCTCTACTGAATTTTGTTAAAGGCACAAAGCGAATTCACTGTAGGAAGGAAAAGCTTTCAACACCACACCGGAAAGGAAAGATGGGAGGAAGAGAGGAAGGAGCAAAGACAGAAGTAAGGAGACAAGGCTGGGAGGGAGTAAGCAGCAGAAGGCGAAGAAGGAGAAAGGAAGTGGAAGGAAGCAAGACAACACCCAAGTGCATACCTCACAGCTTATACTAAAATCAGTTATAAAGAATCAATCCCAGCACTTGAGGCAGAGGCAGGTAGATCTCTGTGAGTTCAAGGCCAGCCTACTCTACAAAGGAAATTCCAGGCCAGCTAGAGCTACATGGGCAGATCTTGTCTCAGAAGGGTGGCATAAATATTAAAACCATAACGAAAACCAAGCATTAGAGCTTCACAAGCTTAAGGCAGACAGAATCCCAGCATTAAAGAAAGGAAATGGACACTGAGTCCCAGGTTTTGTTTTGCTTTCTGTGTGTGCGATTTTTTTTTTTTTTTAGTTTTTGTTTTTAAGAGAGAAAGAACATGAAACTGGGTGGGTAAGGAGTAGGGGGAGGACCTGGGAGGAGTGGGGGAAGAAGACAGAATATGATCAAAATAATTGTATGAACTTGTAAATAATAAATGCAAAATTTGAAAATTAAAATAGAAATTTTATATGTTTGCAGTAAGAAAAGGCTATTAGACTTGACACTAAAAGCACAAATATTATAAGAAAACTAGTACTCCATCAAAATTAAAATTTTTTGCTTGGTACAAGCCTAGGCCAGAAAAATAAAAAGATAAATTACAGGCAAGAAGAAAATATATGCAAGCCATGAATCTGATGAGGTGCTAGAATCTAGGAGACATAATGTAATAAATTAACATTATAAAGTCTAAAACTTAGTTACAAGATTGGCAAAGGATATTATTAATATATATATATATATATATATAATTTGCATACACACATACATGTATCTATATATAACAAAGAGCAAAAACAGGTGACAAGAACACACCTGAAATAATGTTTGGCATCATTAGTCATCAAGGAAATGCAGATTAAAACCTCAATGAGAAATCACTGCATAGCACTCAGAATCATTAAAATACAAAGAAATATTTATAACATTCAACAACCAGTTGAGGAGTTTATGGGGAAGCTGGATCACTCACACATTGCTGGCAGAGAATTCTGATCGTAACCTGTCACTGAAGTAAGAGTTGACCTACAGCAACCATTGTGTTCTTGGGTATTCTGGTTAAAGAAAGAAAACCAGGCAAATGCAAAAACTTGGACAGGAATGATGACAGCAGGTTTACTCATAATGATTGAAGACCGAAACAGCTCAAGGATCTCTCACCGTAAGGAGATTAAAGAAGCTGCATGTGGTATATCTACATCAATGAATACCATTCAGCAATAAAGAATTAGCCAACTGATATATACAATTGGGATATATTGATATATAAATACTAGGGGGTGTTGCTGAGTGGAATAAAAGCTCTATCTGGTTTCACCCCATTTAAAATCATTTAAAAGAGATAAAAACACTTTAAAAAAGGACAATAGTGTTGCTGTGGGTGGGTTGTTGGAAGGGATGGATGAAGGCAAGGAAGGGGAGAATCTGTTACAAAAGGGACACTTGATAGTGCAGTAGGTGTGCAAGGACCTGAGTTCAGTCCTCAGAACACACACACACACACACACAGAGAGAGAGAGAGAGAGAGAGAGAGAGAGAGAGGCAAGTTGCGAGGTCCTAAAGCCTCGACATAATGAAAATGATCAGAACCCAGATTGCTTCCTTAAGTACACGAGCTTTGACTTGTAATAAATACATTCAAATAATGTAAAGCTAGAGGAACCCTTATATGACCCATAGAGTCTAGTAACATTGTTATCTTAGTTGTGATATTATATGACAATTTTTCCAAATCTTACCCTTTGGGGAAATTAGGCAAAGTGGACACAGGCTATGTGTAATGTCCCTTACTCTTACATGTGAGTCTATAATTATCTTGATGAAAATTTCAGTGAAAAGGTCACTCTCAGTGATCAGATAATGGAGTAGACTCATGAGAAGGAATATGTTCTTCATGTCCAGTTATCTAGTATTCATCATCACCATGTACCCAATCAACACACTCTCTAGGTCGCTCTTTATGTAGGGTCTTCATACATTATTTTCAAATGAGTTGAAACTCTATTCAGTTGAAATAATCCAAACGACTTCAAATGTTTAGACAGGATGATTGAAGTTTTAGGAATTTTTTTTTTTTCACTGTGAAATAGGTCCTCCTGCCTTCCTATCCATTATTTGGTTAAATCAGTTCTCACTTGGTTGAACTAAATTGTCCATCACTCAGTTAAATCACTGTATGTAGATGTTGGGATAATATTTAAATTACCTAATCTCCCTGGAGGAAAGGTTATGGTAAAATTGGTGTTACTAATACTGTATCTATTCTTCTCTACTGAAGTCCCTAGTAGTGTGTCTTTGACAGCTTTCTGCAGAGCCAAGGACAATGCTAACTATTTTTATCATATGTTTTAAAAGATTGTCCTGTTTCACCACTATGCATTACTCAGTTTTGATAAACATAGGACCACTTTCTTATTTTCCTTAAATAAAAAGGGGTCAGTTAGGAGCTTCAGTAATTAAAGGCACTTGCTGCCAATCTTGACAGCTTGCGTTCAGTCCCCAGGACCTACATGGTGGAAGGAGAGAAATGACTCTTGAAAGTAGCCGCAAACAACATAAAATAAATTGGGCTAACACTAACTAAACAAGTGAAAGCCCTATATAATAAGAACATTGAGTCTTTAAAGAAAGAAATTAAAGAAGATACCAGAAAATGGAAAGATCTCCCATGTGCTTGGATAGGTAAGATCAACATAGTAAAAGTGGCAATCTTGCCAAAAGCAATTTACACAATTCTTCACAGACCTTGAAAGAACAATATTCAACTTTATGTGGAAAAACAGAAGATCCAGGATAGCCAAAACAATCCTGTACAATAAAGTCACCATCCCTGACTTCAAGCTCTATTATAGAGGTATAGTCCTGAAAACAGCTTGGTATTGGCACAAAAATAGACAGGTACACCAATGGAATCGAAAACCCTGATGTTAACCCACACGTCTATGAACACCTGATTTTTGGCAAAGAAGCTAATATACAATGGAAAAAAGAAAGCATCTTCAGCAAATGGTGCTGGCATAACTGGATGTTGGTATGTAGGACTGAAGATAGATCCATATCTATTGCCATGCACAAAACTTAAGTCCAAATGGATCAGAGACCTCAACATAAATCCAGGCACACTGAACCTCTTAGAAGAGAAAGTGGGAGGTACCCTTGAATGAATTGGTATAGGAGACCACTTCCTGAACATAACACCAGTAGCACAGACACTGAGATCAATAATTAATAAATGGGACCTCCTGAAATTGAAAAGCTTCTGTAAAGCAAAGGACACAGTCACCAGGACAAAAAGGCAGCCCACAGAATGGGAAAAGATATTCACCAACCCCACATCTGTCAGAGGGCTGATTTCCAAAATATACAAAGAACTCAAGAAGCTAGTTACCAAAACATCAAATAATCCAATTAAAAAGTGGGGTGCAGAACTAAATAGAGAATTTTCAATAGAGGAATGTAAAATGGCTGAAAGACACTTAAGAAAGTCCTCAGATTCTTTAGCCATCAGGGAAATGCAAATCAAAACAACTTTGAGACAGCATCTTACTCCTTTCAGAATGGCTAAAATAAAAAAGACCAAAGACAGTTTATGCGGGAGAGGATGTGGGGAAAGGAGAACACTCCTCCACTGCTGGTGGGAGTGCAAACTTGTACAGCCACTTTGGAAATCAGTATGGTGACTCCTCAGGAAAATGGAAATTAGTCTACCTCAAGATCCAGTAATTCCACTCTTAAGCATAGAGCCAAAAGGAGCACATTAATACAACAAGAACATTTGTTCAATTATGTTCATAGAAGCATTTGTAATAGACAGAACCTGGGAAAAACTTAAATGCCCTTCAGTTGAAGAATAGATGAGAAAATGTGGTACATTTACACAATGGAGTACTACTCAGTGGAAAACAAAACAAAACCAAACAAAAAGCCAACAAACAATGGAATCTTGAAATTCACAGGCAAATGAAAGGAACTAGAAGAATCCACCTTGAGAAGGTAACACAGTCACAAAAATACAAACATGGTATGTACTCAGTCATATATGGTTTTTAGACAGAGCAATCCACACAGCCAAAAAAGCTAGGAAACAAGGAGGACCCTAAGAGACACACATGGTCCCCCTGTGAAGGAGACAGGGACAAGATCTCCTGAGCAAATTGGGAGCATGAGGAAAGGGGAGAGGGAGTTAGGAGAAAGAGAAGGGGAGAAGAGGAGGGGAGAGATGAGCATGAGGGAACAGAAAGATTGAGACAGGGAAAAAATAGAAGAGAACAAGAAAAGAGATACCTTAATAGAGGGAACCATTGTAGATCTGGCACTAGGGAAATGTTCAGAGATCTACAAGGATGACTCCAACTAACAATCTAAACAATAGTGGAGAAGCTACCTTAAATGCCCTTCTCCGATAATGAGATTGTTGACTACCTTATA
This sequence comes from Phodopus roborovskii, assembly GCF_943737965.1. Taxonomy (NCBI): domain Eukaryota; kingdom Metazoa; phylum Chordata; class Mammalia; order Rodentia; family Cricetidae; genus Phodopus; species Phodopus roborovskii. Next base: position 9,527,503 of record NW_026126588.1, read on the forward strand.
TGCCATCCTAGAGCCTTCATCTAGTAAATGATGGAAGTAGAAGCAGACACCCACAGCTAAACACTGAGCTGAACTCTTAAACTCTTGGAATCCAATTGCAGACAGGGAGAAGTGATGAGTAAAGGGGTCAAGACCAGGCTGGAGAAACCCATAGAAACTGCTGACCTGAACAAGGGGGAGCTCATGGACTCCAGTCTGATAGCTGGGAAACCAGCATAGGACAGACCCATATCCCTGAATGTGGTGCTAGTTGGGACGACTGGGCAGTCTATGGGGCCTGTAGTAGTGGATCAGTATTTATCCCTAGTATACAAATAAACTTTGGGAGCCCATTCCACACAGAGGGACACTCCCTCAGCCTAGACACACTGGGGAGGGCCTGGGCCCTGCTCCAAATGATCACACACTTTGAAGTCTCCCCCATGGAATGCCTCATCCTCCCTGGGGAGCATAGGGGTTGGTGGGGGAAACAGGGGAGGATAGGAGGGTTCAGGAACTGGGATTGACATGGAAAAACAAGCTTGTTTCAAATTAAAAAGAATCAGTATAATATGCCATAAAAAAGAATGTTTCATATGATTTCCATACACTTGCCCAGGCACAGATCCTATCCACTCATCCACCATCCTGGTACAAATAATCAACCGACTAACTTCATTTTAAAATAATAAGGAAATATGTATTAAAAATCAAGAACCCTAAGAGGCAGTGATAGGGGTAGTTCTGAATTCTGTCTAGTGGTCTTTGAGACTATAACCATCCTTACCAGATAATAAGGAAGTCTATCCACATAATATCTTTTCATTGATAAAGATGAGTTTGTTGTACATTGCTTGATGTTTACAACCTTTTCTTGAAGTTAGTTTGTTTCCAAATTACTCTTAAAATAGTCTTAGGTGAAATTTACTTATTTATTTTTGGAACAAATTAGGATTCCTAAAGGTACATGATTTAGTTGTTTTCTCATTAACTAACAGCATTGTTAATTACAACAGTGACCTATATCTAATTTACAAGCTGTCTGCTGTGACTATTAGTTACTTGTTTCTTGTTTTCTGCCATCAAATGGCATTTTCTTTGTTTGTGAAGATGAACTGCCAACGTTACAAACCTCCTGACGTGTATAACAGTTCTTAAAGAGCTCTGGCTAATTAACACACAAAATGTAACTTTGCTTCTATTCAGAATATTGCCCTCATCAATTCTCAGCCATTTCTTTGTGTGTGAGTATATTTAAAGCAGCACAAAGCTATTGGGCAGCATGCCTCCTCACATAATCCCTGCAGGAAGAGAGTTTGTAACATAGATGGTAAAGAAAGGCATCAGTAAGAAGGATTGCTGTTTATAGTCACTGTAACATGGAAAATTTCACCAGAATAATACATATCAAAAGGATAACATGAAGATCTAGAGATAGCCCTTTGCTTAAATTGAAATAAAGAAATAAATGAACAAGGAATTTTGCCTCTCTGGAGAACAGGAAAAAATGCCCTTGAAAGCCTGACTATTAGGGCCTGGAGAGATGGTCCAGTAATTTGGAGCACATGTTACTCTTCCAGAAGACTTGGGTTCAATTCGTAGCCCTCACATGGCAGCTCACAACCATCTGTAGCTCCACTTAAAGAGCACCTGATTCCCTCTTCCATCCTCTATAGGTACTGAACTCATACAGTACATGGACATCCAAGCAAACAAAACATCCCTGTATATAATATAATTACAAAGAAAACACATCTACCGTTCACTACTCAGCAATCCGATACTGTTATTGAGCCTAGTTTTCAAATGTCTTCTTATTTTGGGAGGCACAAACTATAATATATACTATTAGTGTATTTGAGGAGAACTAGAGAGAGCTAATGTTTTACTGAATCGAACAATTCTTTCTGGACCGAAGACAAATGGATGCTCTCAAATCAGGTCTGTGTGGTGGAGGTGGTGGTGAGCAGACAACGGAACTTTCCTAAAGTGCTTAGCCTGTGGGAGGTGGTATGTGGATGAGGATGCAGCTGTAGGAGTGGGATATGGGCAGAGAAAGTAGAACGAGGTGTGAAGGGGCACCGGTCCTCCCAGTGGGGAACAAATGCTTCAGAGAGCTTTTAAAACACTAACGGAGGCACCTCGTTGACTGAAAGACACGAGAACACGTAGATAGGTGAGCTTAGAATCATAAAAAGACAGTGTCTGTCAATCTTCCCTCTTTTGGGTAACTAAAGCTTACGTTTCTGTAAATATCTTTCTGCTTTTTGACTTTTCCACTTTTTGAAATGTCTCCTCTAGAAAGGAAGCCATGGCTATAAGATAGATTTTGCTCCAGGTTCTCCAAATGGGAAAGAAAGAAAGTGAGACAGTTTACCCTTCCTATGCGGAGAGTGTTTTAGACATAGTTCTCAAATGTCTTTTGAGTTTTGGAGGAAATAGGACTTCAAAATGGCAGTAAAGTAGTTCCTGGAGGCTAAACAAAAAGGAACCTCTGTTCATTTTAGTCTCTCCAAAGGCCCAGACTGTGCTACTGGATAGACCAAACCCTGGGAACTTGGAGTTGATAGTGAGGTTGTGATGTGCTTATTGGTAGAACATGGAAACAGTAGGCATAGGCCTTAGCGATCATGGCTTTTAGAAATGAAAAAAGACTGTGTAGTAGAGGAAGGCAGAAATAACATACTTTATTGCCTTTATTCCATTCCCCAGGATTCATTACAGAACTTTATGAATTCCCGAGTCATGTGACCCTCCTTCTAGATCTGTAAGACAGGAACCATTGATTCAAAGCTGATACATGCTTCCCTCATCTCTTACGGTTGTTGCTTTCCTGTATAAGCATGAACGTGCGTTTTTTTTTGGTTTTACTTAAAAGTACATATGTTCCCCATCACTACAGCATGTGCCGCTGTCGTTAAGGAACTTTGTGGGAACACTATATCCTTTGGTAAAATTTGAAGGTAAGAAAACACATACTTCTCTCTGTTCACACTACACGTGTACCTGTAGGCACCAAAGTTTTCAGAATCTGATGTCGGGACACAGCCAACTAGACTCCTGTAAACAGAATAGTCAAAAATGGGAGAATGGGGATCTATAGGGAGAGAAGAGGCTGGGGGAAACAGCTCAGTGTGTAAAGTGCTAGCTGAGCAGGACTTTGGAATGGAGCCCCAGAAAGCATAAAAGGTGGGGGCATCAGTAGGTATCTGCAACCCCGCTGATGGGAGAGGGCAGAGACAGGCAGATCATAGAGGCTCACTGGCCAGTCGGTCTTGTGGAAGTAGTGAATTCTGGGTTCACAGAGAGATGGTCTCTAAATTAAGATGGATTTGATGAAGAGATCCCATTTCGGACTGAATGTTCCAAAACCTTTCACTCTCTGCATACTGTTCAGTTATGTGTCTCTGTGTTAGTTCCCATATACTCTGGTGATGGCTGAGTGAGACACCGATCAATGGGTTCAGCAGGATGTCATTAGGAATCTTTATTGCTATGTTCCTTTAACAGAATAATAGTATTTGGTTTTTCCCTATGCCTATGGCCTGCCTATCCAGTCTAAGGTTTTTGGCCACTTGAGCAGTGTCAGGCATGGGTCCATCTTGTACAGTGGGGTCTGAAGTCCAATGAGAGAGCGATTGGTTGTTCCCATGTTTGCACTACTGTTGTACCAGCCTACCATGCAAGCAAATCTCCATTGTAGAATGTAGACTTTTGTTGATGGGTTGGTGGTCACCTTTCTCCTTTAGGAGCATGAGGAGTATCATCCAGTACCCTGAACACTAGTCAATAGGGGTGAAGGTTCTAGTTAGACACCAACTTGACCTCTCCATGTTCATTTAAATATATAATTAAACATCTCCGCACAGGCATCAGAGAGCTGTATAGAAGAGAGGCAGAAAGTTTGTAAGGGCCTAAGAGGATGAATGACTCCATGGAAACAGTGTCTTCTGCATACATCAAGACTGATAAAACATATGGATTCACGGCAGCATGCACAAGGCCTGCCCAGGTTCAAGCCAGAGAGGGAAAAGAGGAAATAGGCTTCAACTCCTAACCGATAAGCTATCTCCAAATGATACCTGATTACTAAGAAACACTTCGTTTTCTCTAATGGGGTCTCACTGGTTATATTAACCGTTGGGTGTAAAAACTCAAAGGCATTTTTTTGTAGACATTTTGTCTCATATTGCTTTGTTTGGGCATTTGTCATATTGATCTTTTGCTTATACATTTTGGTTTCTAATTTTGTGTTTTTATGGTGTATGTTTACTATGTTTTCCTTTTTAGTGTGTATGCTGTTTTGTTTATTTGTTTGTATGCCTATTTGGTTTCACAAGAGACAGAGAGAGAAAGAGAGAGAAAGAGAGAAAGAGAGAGAGAGAGGTCATAGAGTTGGATGGTTGGATGGGTGAGGAGTTGGAGAGGATTTGGGATAAGTTGATGGAGGAAAACAATGATCAGAATATCATGTATGGAATTGTTTTTCCAGCAAAATAATGGTGGAGAGGGACTAAAGAAGGCATCTTAGTCTGACCTCTGATCTCAAAACATGCATACAAGAGTGAGTGCACCTGAACACATAGGTCAATACATACATAAGAAACACATACAGATACTCCACACACACACACACACACACACACACACACACACACACACACACACACACAATTTTAAAATATTTTAAAAAGAAAATCCACATCTACAGAGGTATTACAAATCAAACATACCCACAAATACAAAGTATGTATTAGATTTCAGTGCAATCTCTGGTAGACATAAAAAAAAGTTAACTATTTTCAAAGTACATACATCAATGTCATGGTAACAATATTCCATTAATAACATTTCTTAAAGTGAGGGAACATTTGAAGTTTTCTATCAGTTTGAACATCTAGATGACAAAGAAGTTTTCAATATATGTGCATTTATTTTTATAGCTTAAATTCTGTTATCTATGAAACTATTCATAGTCTATCCTTTATGAAATCTGTCACTGTTCTGAGATATTTACTTATATTTCTAATTGTTTCAAGTCATCCATCAAAATCATTCAAAAGCAGTCAAGCTATAAATCAAGTCAACTTTTCAGCTGAGCAAGAGGAAGGCCTTGGCTGCAGACACTCCTGAGCTAATTCAATATTTTCTCCTGCCTGTTCATCAGACCTGCTACACAACAGATGTAGAGTGAATGTCCTTTGTACCTACTGACTTAAGAAAAATGGAGATGGTGCTTGAAAGTGAGAGACCCCCTGGGAGTCTTAAAAGTGTTTTTAGAATGCCAACTTTTAGTATCCCTAAACATAACATCCTAATTGCATCTCCATCCCCATCAACGTCTTTGTTTCTCATGAATTCACGTTCTGATCACCATTTGTTCCTCTAGTTACCTTATCTTGCTAGGCCTAGCCTTTGTCTTCCACAAAGGTGGCCTCCTGCATAGAAGCCACCCCTCTCCCTTGTGCATCAGAGTATTTGGAACCATGTTTCTGTGAAATCTCACACCACCGGCATCTCTTTATTAACACACCGCTGCCTACTCACACGGATTATACACACCTGCCAAGCCACTCCTGATGGGTGACAGCCTCCATCTGTAGGACGAATTGCTATCGTTTGGACTGATTTGGAAAATTACTGAGTGGAGGAGGCAAGTGATATGCAGCCGTAACTTGAAACGGTTCTGCTCTCCTGCTCTTTCCTTCGGTTGTAGATTTATTCCTACCTGGCAACACGACGCTTGTTTTGAAATTCACAGTAGTAGTGTAATTATACACAAGAAGACTGAGCTACAGTGCTAACCAATAAAGCCTTCTGAATACAATTAATGATCCGAGCCATGGAAACAGAGGTTTATCTGCTTGTGGATTCTATGGGAACTTAACAAGAAGTGGGTGCTGGACCAAAAAGAAAAAAAAAAATGTTTGCTTGAAGGTAAAATCTGTCTCAGAAAAGAATGCACCAGAGAGAAAGCACACTTCCTCCCTCTCCCTGGGCGGCCCGGGATGGCTGAATAGATGCAAAGTGATACAGCAGTGTCAGGTTGACCTTTTGTAAAATCTAGACAAAAGGAATCTTGGAACAAGGTGGATTGGAAATAAATTTACCATCTGGCTAAAATGAATGCGGGGGTGGGGGTGAGGTGGGGCTGAGGTGGGGCTGGGAGTCTTGTTCTGGAAGGAAAAAGGGGAAGGAACCTATAGAGGTGCCTGAAGAATTCCGGTGGGTGAAGACCAAGCAGTACTCTCACCCACTCTTGCTTGTAACCAGTTTACATCTTTGTTCACCATCCCAGGCGTGTTCACAGAGCCTCCATGGAGGAAACTACATCTGGGCCACCTATGGGCAATCTGCCTGTGCAGCTGGGTCCATTATAACGTCTTTCATTTTCTTTCTTTCTTTCTTTTTTTATTAATTTTTAAATTAAAATGAAAAACAAGCTTATTTTACATACCCATCCCAGTTCCCTCTCCCTCTCATCCTCCCATTCCCGGCACCATCTCCCCATTCCACCCCCTATCCACTCCTCAGAGAAGGTGAGGTCTCCCATCGGGGATCATCAAAGGCTGTCACATCATTTGGGGGCAGGGCCTAGTCTCTCCCCACCCCACTCCCGTATCTAGGCTGAGATCGTATCTTTCCATAGGGAATGGGCTCCCAAAAGCCTGTTCATGCACTAGGGATACATCCTGGTCCCACTGCCAGTGAATCCATAGACTGTCCAAGCCCCCAAATGACAACCACATTCAGGGGCCTGGTTTAGTCTTAGACAGGTTCCCCAGCTGTCTGCTACCGATGCTCTAGGATTTAAGGCAGTCATTGATCTCATTATAGAGGAAGGGCATTTAAGGTAGCCTCTTCACTATTGCTTAGATTCTTCGTTGGGGTCATCCTTGTGGATATATGGGAATTTCCATAGTGCCAGGTTTCTGATTAAGCTTTTAATGACTACCTTTATTAAGGAATCTCTTTCCTTGCTCTCCTCTTCCTGATCTCTCATTTTCTCCTCCCCCTCCCCTTCTCCCCTCCTCTTTTTTCTTGTCATGGCAGAAACACAAGACTCTCTATGCAGGTGTGAGAAAGAGAATGTGCTCTCCTGTTGTTTGAACCTCAAAACTCCTCTCTTGAAAGACAGAACTAGCTGTGACCAAGCTGCACCCAAAGATGAAAACGTATTTAAGAGTAACTAACAACTAGCTTCATGTATCCAAGATTGGAATCTCATCACAAAGTATAAATGGTTTTTGCTTTGGAAAGTTCCCATTTTGATTTTGTTCATTACTTCACTCTGGTTTTATTTTTTGCATGATAAACATGGCTTCAATGGAAATTCATCCTTTTTAGGCACACACATTCAACTCATCACATCCATTCAGACTCTACTACTTCAGAATTTAATTCCACTAGAGTTTGAACAAAACTTATTTTTTGAACCATGAATAAGAGAGGACTTGTTGGCCAAGTTTAGAACAGATATGAAAGGAAAGGGTGGGGGCTTAGCATATTTAAGAGGAAACACTTTTTCAAAGGCCAAATAGCAGTTGTTTGTATTTAAACAATTAATGGAATAATTACAGCCAAGCCATCTTGTTAATTAAAGAGAACCCAGCAGGATGTTCATTTGGCAACAGTTGGTTAGTCAAGACTCCCTACTATCAGTCCAATGAAGTGGTAAGAGGTAGGCCTCCTACCCCATTCCAAGTCCCCTTCCAACCATCTTTAATGCTTCCCAAGCACTGAGGTTATTATTTCAATAAAAAAAAGTGAAGTATAAATATGCAGTAGTCTGTCCCACAAGTGGCCTTGAGGATCCTGTGATCTGCAGAGGCAGCTTCCAGACTGGCAGAAGCATGACAACCCTAAGGAGAAGGAAGAGTCTATAGGCAACCCATTGGTCCTATGTCCTTGAGATCTGTTTCTGGCGGCCCCAACCACCTGGTTCCTTACTCTAAAATTGCACTACCTCTTGTGCTACTTTTTCTACATCTGTCAAAAGATGCATAGACTGGCATACGTACATATACTTCCCTGCCCCTTTCTTCTTGACAATAGCCTCTGTAAGCTGTAAGCCTCAAGAAGGCCAAGGACAGTGAACAACTGCACCAGACCAGTGTCAAACAGATTCACTTGGCTTATCCTCTGATCACTCAAGAAATGCAGAAAATGGCAATTTGACCATACTTCCTTTATTGGCTTAGCTGATATCAGGGTGTAGGAACCGAGTGGCCTTCTCATAAAGCATACACAACTTAACTTTAACCCCCCCTCACTCGCAAAGCACATACAATTTAACTGAAGCTCTCTACATTTCAGTTTTCTTTCTTTTTTTTTGCCATTTTAAAAAATTGAGGTATACATTTTTCCCCACTCCCCTGCCCTCCTCCCCCTCCATCTTCAGTTTTATTTTCTATAAAGCAGAGATAAAACAAACAAACAAAAATCCCTTCTTAAATAGAGAGTGTTATTAGAGTTTAAATAGGATCATTACCAGAGTTTACATTAAGCTGATGCCAGTTTACTTAAGTTAACATCTGCATAGTGTTCAAAATGGTGCCCAACAGACAGATATCACACTATACTTATTTAGTGAGATAAATCTAAAAATCCATCGATTGAAACAGTTTGGAATGCCTTCTCTGTGCCAGGCTTTTTCTAGATTTTGTGTGTAGAGACATAACTAGAGTGAAGAATCTCTGCTCCCGAGGGCTGTGAAGAGATGGTGGGGTTTTCAGCTTTAATCTGGAAATTGATGAGGGATGCTTCCAAGCAGTCACGAAGCTGCTAAAGCAGCTCACTGATAGATGAGGATGCTGCACGGGTTCAGCTCTGAGATGTGAATAAGAACTAGCTCGTAAGGAAGGACTGAGGAGGAGCAGGGTAGATGGGAACGAGAAACAGCCTCCGTAGGCTCTTTTAGGTAACTGTACAAACTCTGACCTTTACTGAGGGTTATAACTAGTGGGTACCCTGGCCTTAGCCCTTATTTTGAAAAAGATGGGAGGACTCTTCAAGAAGAACCAGGTATCCACAGATGACCCAATGAGCATAACATGGCAGCTGGGACAGGATTCATCTGTATACATCTTTGGATCAGGAGATAGGAATGAGAATTCCCCACACATTCTAAAACAAGAACCTTGGAATATATAAATATATCATATCTTCATTAAATGCTTTTCCATAATTGTCAGAGCCTTTAGAATGGAACCCACTATTCTGCTCACTGCCAAGTGCCAACCCACAGACTGTCATTTTAATTCTTCAACATGGTCACAAACAAATGATTTCCCAAGAATGGCTATGTGAGATAAGAAGCAATGCTAGATTTGATAGTGTTCTAATTAGCTTCTCTCTTGCAACTAATTTAGGTCAGGGAAGGGTTTATTTGGCTTACAGGTTATAGTTCATCCTTGAGGGAAGGTAAGACAGGAACTCAAAACAGGAACCTGGAGGCAGGAGCTGAAGCACAACCCATGGAGAGTGATACTTACTGCCTTGTTTTTTTTATATAACCCTGCATCACTTCTCCCAGAGTGTCACCGCCTACTGTGAGCTGTCTCCTACTTCAATAATTAATCAACAAAATACCCCTAAGGACAAGCACACAGGCCAATCTGGTGGAGGTAATTCTCCAAATGAGGTTCCTCTTCCCAGGTGACTCTAGTTTGTATCAAGTGGACAAAAGAGCCAACTGGCACAGATAGTATTGATTGGCACCAAAGGAATAAGGTATCATAAGCAAATCTGAAGACGAGCATCTTATGTTGATCTCTATTTCTAAGATGAGCTTAAATAGAAATTCATAAAAATTACAAACAAAACAAAACAAAATGCTTGACCGGAAGCCCTGTGTACATTGTGTGTCCTCCTCTACTGCTCTGATCCTTGGAGGAAGTCTGTAGCATCAACCATGCTGTGACAGTTTTGGTAACACTGCTAACTCTTGTTTTAAAAGCTGGTTCAGAAGGGTTGAGAAATGACACTTGGATAGTGAGGATCCAATTGTTTTGCACTTTTCCCAGCAGCTTAACCAGCTTTTAGGAGGAGAAATGTCAGTTGCCTCTTACTGTCTGCATCTGGGACTGCATATAAGGAAGCAGTCATAATGTGAGAATATTAATAAACAAGTAGCAAATAATTGTGTCTCAGTGATACATTAAAGGCACGAAGAAGGGATTATGACATATAATTTGTACCATTACTTAAATCTTCGGTTGTGGAGGAGTTTTTCAAGCAGACTATGCTGTGGGAAAGAGCCCAGTGGGCACAGATGTCACACAGAGTGTGCTCAACACCCAGAGGCCAGTACCTGATTGACAATTGCTGATACTGCCGCTTGCTTTGTTGACGCAAGTGAATCCATGTGAATACTACCCTAGCTCATCTGGAATGATGAGGGTGGCTTATCACTGCAGTGGTTAAAAGGCATGATCTTGCAAGTTTTTGGAAGTTGGCAATTGACAGAATTCATAAAAGTGAATTCTGGTTTTGACTAGAGTTAAATTATGTTAAAACTTTATTCATCCCTCTGTTGCTAGAGCAACCCCCTCATCTCTTGGAGACTTTCTTGGAGCCCTGTTCTCTTTTGCCTTCCTGCCCTCACAAGCCATGAATTTATTTTTATCTTTAGTGATTGTCCAGCAACATAGTGAAGGAGGTTCTTAAGCATCGGGTGAAACAATTTCTGTGATAACTTTCGTCATCCACCTGCCCATACATACTGTCTTCAGGAGGCACTTCCTTGGGCCATTGACTGCATTACTACAGGGGTGTCAGCTGCTCAGGCAGACAGGCTTGCTTTTACTAGTACACAATAGCTTATGTGAGCAGTTCTGAAAAAGGCACATGTTACCCACTGTATATTAGAGGCTTGTTGGAAGGAAAGTTGACTTTTGGTGAGGATGCTAAATCAATCAAAGCCACCTATTCCACGAGTTGGGTATTTATGTAGATAAATAACTAAGCCTTTCAGGTTCCATCCCTCAGTTCTGCAGGAAAATGGGAGGGGGAGGGAGAGGCAGAGGTCCATGAACCTTCTGGTAATGTTCCATGGCTTTGAATCCTAGTCCCAGCTAAAGCAGCAGGCTTCACTGAGCCATTGTACACATTTTGCTTCTTTGTACTCATGTTGCTTTATTGCACAGATGTTGCCTCATTGTACAGATGTTGCCTCATTGCACAGACATTGCTTCATTGTACACATTGCTTCTGTCATGTAGGTCTGAGATTTTTGCGTGAAGGCTGTGTAGAGTCAGATATTCTAAAACATCCAGTGTCAGGGCTAGCTAAAGATGACACAGCTGGTAAATCATATCCTAAGTTTGCAATGAAATAGCTAAGGATTAAACATAATAGGTGTTTGAAAATGAGTTTCTGAACACGCCCAATGCCTCATGTTCTCAGTCTTAGCAGGTGGTAAAGTTAGACATTCTCAACTTTTATCTTGAATCCTCAATGCCCTCTCTTACTGCTTTGGTCTCAGAGAAGTCTGCTTTTGTCCTTTTCATCTTCTCTGCTTCAGCTCTACACATGGCTCCTAAGCAATGCAATTGCCTTCATTTCTGTCCTCCATGGTCCTTCTCCATTTCACTCTTCCTCCAGGGGGTAGTTAGAGTTACGGCTCTCAAAATAAAATTTGGTCTGCTTATGGTACTACTTAAAGAAACCCCTTCGGTGTCTATCATTGCCAGAATACACTTAAAACAACTTTTCCAAGGGGAATACATTCTCAGTCTCCTACTTGATGCTTAAAACTGCAGATAGCAACCAATCTTCTATATACTATTTTCCTATTCACAGTTCTATGTTAAAGATGAATTTATAAATTAAACATAATTAAAATGAAAATTTATAACTAATAAATACAACAATATCCTGTGACAAAATTTATGGAAACATGATTCTCTCTCTCTCTCTCTTTCTCTCTGTCTCTGTCTCTGTCTCTCTCATTTGCTTCCACTCTGTCTTTTCTCTAGATCATTAGTGAATGACTCAGTCATTACTAAATAATTTTACATTATGTTGTATTGAACAAGTGGTAAGGGCTTTGCAGTATGTATTGTCAACTGACCCTTTCCATTTTTACTGTTGGCTACAGACATGTTATACTATTATTCCCCAGTGTTAATTAAGCTTTGGTATTTGGTGATACTGCTAGTGATAATAATGTAAATACTTTATTAGCTAAGATTCAGAAGTTAAATGAAACTCAAAAGAAAATGAGAAAATGTTAAAAAGGGCAAAATTAACAAATAGTCACTTGATTTTTACATTTTGAAAGCTGTTCCATAATAATTATACTTGTCTTTATATGCCTTCTGAATTAGTGACAAATTGCTTTTGAAATTGAATATTCTTAAAATTACAAGATTAAATTGAAACCAGAGTATTTTAATACTCTGAATCCGCATAGCAATTTATTTAAAAGCTTGATACAAAAGTACTGGATCTAGTCATCTATTTTATGTAGTTGAAAGTTTTATCTCAGGTTTCTTTTGTTCCAGCCATGGAGCACTTACTTTGTTACGGGCTTGGAGGCTAAAGCTATAAATAAAACAAGGATAAACTCTTGGGGAGCATATACTCCAGATGTCAGAAACCAATACTGAAAAGCAGTGACAAAAAAAAAAAAAAAAAAAAAAAAAAAAAAAAAAAAAAAAAACAAAAGAAAACAGTGACAAATGCTTTAAAGACAAAACAGAAGTACATGCTAATTTATTTTCCAATGGAATAGTCAGATTGTTTAGTTTTCACAATTCACTGTGTACAGGTTACACACAAGTCATTGTGATATTCACTGGAGAGTAGGGAGCCTGTTAACATAAAGTCCCTATTCTTACATAGCTTATAGCTTGCATCAAGTAGAAACAAAACATGGGAACCACTATGAATACTGTTATAGACCATCTATTGCTCCAGACTCCCATGAGCTATGCTGAGAAACATAGCAACCCTTAGGGAATTGAGAAATGTTTTGAGAAGAGAAGATAAAAGCTAAGACTTTAGAAATGAACAGAAATTACCCCAGTGGCAAAGCAATGCTTTATGTTGTAATAGATATCATCTAAAGGCACACAGATAGTATGTGTGGAAATGAATGGCTTGCTATAGCACGTGACTGAGAATATGTGTGTGTGTGCATATGTGTGTAAATTGTCCACCTGTGCTACTTTGGACTTCCAGGGCAAAAATGTACAGAATTAACCTAGAGGTATAGGAAAGGAATGGCTAGGAAAAGACTGTATTTGCAAGTAGAAGATTGAAGTCTTCTAATCTGGAAGTTATTTGGAATTTTACTTCAGAATAAAAACAGGAAAAGATGGATGGTCCACTGAAAACAATTTAAAATACTTGGAGTTGAATTGTGAAAGAAAATTTAAAGTGATTATATCAGGTATACATATACATCTTTTGCAATTTTATTGATTTGGATTTTATGTGTATGTCTTAGTTAGGGTTTCTATTGCTCTGAAAAGATATCATGGTCATGGTAACTCCTCCCCCTTTCAGTTTATTGCATGAAGGAGTTACACTAGTACAAGTTAAAATTGGACCCCAAATGGTTGCATTATACAAGCTGTGAGGTTTTTAAACTCGTGACAAGGAACGGGAGAGAAATTTTCCTCATTGCAAGGAAATCCTCACTTAAGCTTCAGGGAGTCACAAGCACTTAAAACCCCTGGACTTTGAGCTGGTTGTCTTTAGCCAGTCCAATGCCTATCAGGAACTGGCATATGTTCTTGCACTGGTCAACCTGTAGCTGAATTACTTCTCCATATTCTGGATGCTCAATTACACTATCATTGCAGGCAAATTTCTTTCTAAATGCATTCATTAGTTTCTTTTTTTTATCATGATCATCAGTGATCCCTCAGACAATGGTAAGGGGTTTCCTGCCATTTCTCTGTTGAATTCTTATATGGATACAATCCTCAGTGCCAGCAGGAAGCAGGTCATCATCCTTACTTGCATCAGCAAAGGGGTGGAAAGAGTGGAGGTTCTGGATAGCGGACATATGATATGATTCCTTTTCCTTGGAGGACATGGTCTGTGGAAGGTGCCTGTGGGAAGAGTCAGGCAGGGGACGGATTGTCAGGAAGTGAGGGGCCTCCAGGGGTGATGCAGCTGAGTCCTAAGCAGCAGCTCAGTAACTGGGGGCCATGGTAACTCTTATAAATAAAACATTTTTTTTGGTGTGGCTTGCTTACAGTTTCAGAGGTTTAGTCCATTATCATCATGATGGGGAACATGGTAGCATGCAGGCAGACTTTATGCTGGAGGTGACAGTGATAATCTTCCAGGAAACCGGAAGTCAACTGAGACTCTGGGCAGGATCCTGAGCATAGGAAACCTCAAATCCTGCCCCCACAATGACACACTTCCTCCAATAAGGTCAAACCTACTCCAACAAAGCCACACCTCCCAATACTCACATCCTATGAGATTATGCGGTGCAATTACATTCAAACGATCACAGTATATTAGTGTTTTCTTGAATGTATGTCTGTGCACCGTGTGTGCAATAACTGAAGAAGCCTGAGGAAGACACTAAAATTCTCTTGAGATTGGCATTACAGATGGTTGTGAGCTGCCCTGTGGGTGCTGAGAAGTGAACTTAGGTCCTCTAGTAGAGGAATGAGTGTTCATAACTATTGAGCCATGTCTCTAGTCTCTTATAGTTCAAATAAAAATATAAAATATTTGGTTTATAATAAGGCTTTCCTTTTTTTAACTGACTTTGGTAATGTATAATAAGTTGTTAATGACTGGAGATGATTGCCTTCCATTTGTCAGGGTGACCTCCAGAATCTGGGCTTAATTATTCCTTTGCTTTAGCCTTTTCAGTTGCTTGGACTACAGGTACAAGCCATGATGCCCAGGAAAGTTTTTAAAATTACCAGCCTTTAATCCCAGCACTTGGGAGGCAGAGGCAGAAAGATCTCTATGTTGAGGCTAGCATGATCTTCTTAGTGAGTTCCAGGACATCCAGGGCTAAAGTGAGACCCTGTCTCAAAAAACAAAACAAAACTTCCACAAAGAAACAAAGAAGCAAACCTGTAAAAAATTGTGGGACTTATTTTGCCATTTTTCATACAAATATATCCACTCTTATTGCTCATTTCTTCTCCCTTCAATGGTCACTTTCTACTCTGATATCTTTTTATAATAGTGAATGATGAAGTTATTGCCACAATTCATTACAAGTTATTGGACAGTTTTGGCAAGATGGCGGCTAAACTGTCAGGATTTATCTTTTAGGTATGAGGAGTGAGAGACAAACTAAGATCAAAATAAAAGCTATAAGCACATAAACATGGCAACATTTACACAAGAACAAGTGCATTACTTGTAAATACCTGGGATAGAATCTTGACATGAAAGGAAAAAAAAAATGGCAGAATTGTAAAGTTGGTTTAATTTGCCACTATTTTGCAGATATCCTTTTGGCATATGAGAAGATAATGTTTGTTAATGTATATACATTGTTTGAAACAATGCAGAAAGGTAAATTTTCATGCCATTATCTATATAGAACATAAATGCATGAATCTAGAATCTATGAGAGAAAACATATAATATTTGTCTTTCTGAGTCTCTTATTTTGACACAATGATCTCCAGTTTTATTCATTCTGTTCATGATTATGTTCTTTATGGCTGAATAAAATAAAATTCTAACACACGTGCATATATAGTTTTAATTACTGGATATTGTGTCTTTAATCTAAGTATCGAGAAGTTTCTATACTTAAAATATAGACTAATTTAAAATGTGGATTTTTGAAATACATTTTTAATTAAAAATAGAATTACATCACTTTTTTCATTCCCTTTCCTCCATCTGACTTCTCCGAGGTACTCTCCCTTTAACTTCTCCCATAACCCTCCCCCCGACTCTCAAATTGATAGCCCTTTTCGATTATTACTATTACCTACATGTATGTATTACTATGTGAATTTTGATCCATTGATTTGTGTGAAAACTTTAACATAGCCCGATTAAGGGAAATTTAGAAACGTTTGATTTTGATTAATAGTATTTCAAACGGTGATCTCATCTGATCACATCTCCTTTTTATTTAACATAAGGATGGTACTACTACTTTGTGTCACTCTGAAAGAACAAAATGAAACAGAATCCAGTGTGTGTGTGTGTGTGTGTGTGTGTGAACAGGCAAAGTAACACAAGGCAATATAAGCATTCCTGAAAAGTCTGGAAAGGTAAGATTTCACAGTCAAAAGACAAGGATTATGATAAAAACAGAATGAGAGTAAAACATTGTGAATGCATCAAACTCTTAAACTAAAACACACACACAAAAAAAACAGGGAGACACATGTACTAAAAAAAAAAAAAAAAGGTTCATATTTGTACTCTGAAGTCCTCACATACTACATACATTATGTGATGATGTATGTGATCCTTACTAAAATATCAGCAGAATAATTTTAGCAAGATATGTTCAACTCTAACAATGAAGTACTGTAGACATTCTGGCCATAATATATATTCCAGGGTGAAGAGAGGTTAATGGAATTGTTCATCAGGAAGTGGGCAGGCTACTGAGTGATGGAGCTACAGAGCATCCTCTCTTAAGTCACAAGTGGAAAGAGAGGTATTTATTTGGCACAAAGGAGGTATTGTTCTGGTTTGTCATCCTGTGTTCATGTCTTTTGCCTGATGACTGGGGAGGAATGCATTTTGAGTAACTTCCAAGATTGAGCAAGTATCCAAAACAAAGCAATGGATACGAACAGTATTGTATTTGGCAAGGGCAGGCATTTTTTTGCTTAATTTATAATTTGAGGAAAAGAAATCACCCCTAATTTCTGTGCTGCATTGACACCATTATCTTATTTACAACTGCTGCTCGGTGATTGTGGTGGTGATTGTGGCTCCTAGGGAGTGGCAGTATTTGGAAGGATTAGGAGGTGTGGCCTTGTTTGGCTTTATTGGAGGAAGTGTGTCAGTGAGGGTGGGTTTTGAGATTTCAGAAGTTCAAGCCAGGCCCGGCAATCACTTGCTTTTCCTGCTGCCTGCAGGTCAGATGTACAGCTCTCAGGGACATCTCCAGCACCCTGTCTGCCTGTGTATTGCCATGCTTCCCATCATGATGATAGTCTTAACTGTAAACCAGTCTCAGTTAAATGTTTTCCTTCATAAGAACTATTGTGGTCATAGCGTGTCTACACAGCAAGAGGACAACAACTAAGATAGAGGAGAGTATCTGCTGATATTGCAGATTCCTCACTTGTTTTAATTAGGAAAATGCCCTATTGCACGTGGGGGAAGTTAGATATCTCATGTGATAAGGTGGTTTGCAGCACAGTGTGAGGACCTGAATTCAATACCCCCAATTCATGGTGGTTCACATTTGTAATCCCAGAACTGGGACATGGAGGCAGCTGGCTCTCCATTCTTGCTTGCTATTTAGACTGCCAGCTTGATGTGCTATACATCAGTTGATCTGCCTCAAAAAAACAAACCCCAGTCTGACATTGGTACAACAGATATGTAACTCAGTGGAACAGAAGACTGGATGTAAATCCATGCAGCTACAGCCACCTGAGCTTTGACAAAAATGCCAATAAATACTACTGGAGCAAAAGACACTGTTTTAAATGAACACTGCTGGGAAAATTGGATATATATGTATAGAAGAATAAAATGTGGCCCTTCTATCTCATTATGCACAAAAAACCCCAACTCCAAATGGATCAAATATCTTGACAGTTTGAAACTGATAAAGCTGGAAAAATACTTTAAGATATAGATATACATAAGTCATTTCTGAATGCAAGTACAGAAAGCACTGACAAACTGGTCTTCATGAAATTAAAAACATCCATACAACAAAGTATACAGCTAAATGAGTGATGACAGACTAGGGATTTGGGAAAATAAATACAATTTTGCCAGCCATTCATGTGACAGAAGATTAATGTATAGAGCACACAAAGAACCAAAAAACTAAATGGAAAGAAAACAACCCAGGAATAATGGGCTTCAGAGTGGATCAGAGAGTTATCGAAAGAAGAAATACAAATGACCAATACACACTTTTAGAAGAGCTCAATCTCTTCAGCCATCCTGGATAGAAATTAAAACCATGATGGGATCCCATCTCATCCCTGTCAAAATTGATATCTTCAAGAAAATGTGGGAAAACAAACACTGGCAGGAATGTGAGGAAGGCAGAATCATCACTGACTGTTGCTAGCAGTGTGGACTGGTACAGCCACCATTCAAACCAATACAGAGAATTATCAAAAAACCAAAAACTGAACTACTCTATGACCAAGATATACCATTTCTGGGCCTACACCCAAGGGACTTGCTATCCTGCGGTATCAATCCTTGCATATCCATGTTCATTGCTTCTCTATGCATGATAGCTAAGAAATAGAATCAGCTTAGCTATCCATCAGTTGATGATTGGATAATGAAAATGTGTGGCATACACACACAAATGGTTTCTGCTGTAAAGAAAAAAAAATCATGAATCTGCAGGTAAGTGAATAGAACAAAATATTGTATTAAATGAAGTAACCTAATCCAACTCAGTAAAACACTACATAATCTCTTTCATATGTGTAACTTAGCTGCTAGTTCTTATATATATGCATTTATATCTGAGTGTTTGTAGAGACCAAGGTGCTCTAAAGTGGCTATGAGAGGAGAACAAGAGGCTTCAGAGGTGAGAGGATAGTAGAACACACATGTTGTAAGAAATCACATAAGGTGGGTGTCTAGGGAAATGAGGGAGAATTCTGGATTAATCCCAATTAAGGATATATAAAAAATAGCTACAAGGAAACATTCTACTTTGAAAGCTGATTTAAAGATAAGATAATAATAATAGTTAGAGCAGTTGTACACTGCATGGGTAGAAAAAGATGCTCTCTGAAGCCATAGTCATTACCTCAAAATTCCAGTGGTGAGCTACTACCCTTCTAAAGGCCATTGTGCAGGGAGTACCCAGAGACCCACCAACAGAGAATGCTATTGCTGTTGATCTTAGAGACTTACTGAAGCTCAAAAAGTACCACCCTAGTTAAGGATGGAGACCATATGAACATTTCAGTCTAAAGATGGTACATAATATAAAGTACGCTGTTCTACTGACTCACTGGATACTTAGAAGTTGCTTGATGAATACATTATAAGGAAGCAAATTAATGAATGAATCAGTGAGTATCTATGATTTTTAAAAACCCTCTAGTCTGAAAGGCCAACTCAAGGAAATGTTTGTCTTTACAGTGTTGAGCCTTCTGATGACCCAACTGAAGGGTCACAATTCTCTCTTTCAACCTGGAACTCTTCAAGGCTCTTTTCTAGATTATAATCCTGAGTCCTGAACTCATCATACAACTCAACTCATTTTGCTCAGACAGTTTATGTCATTCATTTTCCAGCTACAGTGACCCTGGGCTTCCCAATTCACCACTCCTGTGAGACACAGGCCAAGACCAGTAGTGATCTTTCTTGATGACAGAAACATTAGCGTTAACTAGTTGAAGCCAGAGAAACTTCCAAGTCATGGATTTGCAACTAATTAATAGGTTCTCCTATCTTTATGACCATTAAGAACAGGAATGCTCAATAGGCATTAGACCCCACTGACTTATGTTAGAGTGCCACTTTCGCTTAAGGCTACATTTGATGTTTATTTGTACTCGATTCCACCTTATTTTCAGAATTATGTTCATGGAAGCAGGTGATGGCAATGAGAACCAGAAGGAGTCCCCCCTTTTACCTTGTAGTATTAGGATAGTGCTCACACTTTCCACCCTGCCCTCTCCCTCAAAGGTGTCACCATCTAGACTGTTCACTGCTTTGTTAACGCTCTTCCTAGGAGGAATTTTCAGATTTTTTTCCCAAGTCACTGAAATGTTGTGGTCCAGACTCTCTCTCATATAGTCATTGCGGGAACCTGGGGCTACTTTCAGGGTGTCTTGTCTATTCTCCAGGTTCCAGTAAGCCTTTGTGGATTCATTGTGACTTACAGCACAAAGAAAGCCAGATCTGCAGTGTTCTCAATGAATCTAAACTGTAATGTTGTTTGTCAAGCTGCCATTTACAGCTTGGAAAATTTTTCTCTAATCTACTTTGCAGCTGCATGGTGGATCTCCTCACCTTCACTGAGGCTCTGACACATCTCCATGGGGAAAGGCGGGGTTTTGTTTGTTTGTTTGTTTCTACTTTGGTTTTATAATGTATGAAACCCATATCTGATATAGCCACATGGTTAGCAGTGTTAGATTGGAAATGATTTTCCATGACTTCAGTGTGCTCTTTTGAAGATGATGAGACGAGAGTGTTTACTCTTGTAGATTTGCTTATAGTGGGGGTTTTAAGAGTTGACAAATAAAAGCATTTATTCATCTCCTATGTTTTACCATTAATTTTCTATAAATTCATGATGTTAAGTTTCTTTATCTCTTTTTGCTATAGCAAGCATTATTGTGCATAGTAACAAGGTACAGAAAGATATTCTCCCAAGCTAGGGCAATGTCTTAATTATATTTGGGACTTCTCATCCCAGTACAGAAGCTGTAATATAGGGGACATGTAAAGCATGTCGGAATTACAATAGCAGTCAGTTGAGTAAGAGGACCTGGAGAAGTTAGGGGGGAAATTAATAGGCAGGAGCCAAGAGAATACCCAACTATCAGTAGAAATCTGGAGTCGGTTCCATAGGTCAGTCAGAGAAGAAGGTAAACCAGAAAGGCAATGAACAAAGATTCACTGTGTCTTGCTTGTGAACCTGTAACAGTGGCCACTCCCCTTTGGGCGTGGCTTCAGGCAGAAGGCAGCAGAAAGAGGGAAGCATAAGGCATGGTCTCCCTTGTGCAGGCTTTCTCTTAGGTCAGCAGATGAGGTAGGAAGGGCAGAGAAGTGCTCCCGCAGTTCTCTAATAATCTGTGTAAGTGCTCCCCAATAAACACCCATTTGTCATTTATCTTGGGTCTAGGGAAATCTTTATCTCTATACCTTCAATTCACAGATAAAATAAGTGTCTGGTAGGAGGCAAGCTATTGGGAGCTGTGTGGTAACCAAAGGGGCAGGATAACCCAGTTCTGAGGAGAAAAGCTTCCACAGACTTTCTGAAAAAATGCAAACCAATCATACAGGATTTAGGGATATTTTTTTCCTCCCACAGAGACAGGGTTTCTCTGTGCGATGGGCCTGGCTGTCCTGCAACTTGCTTTGTAGACCAGGCTGGCCTTGAACTCACTGAGACATGCCTGCCCCTGCCTCCCAAGTACTGGGGTTGAAGGTGTGCACCATTACAGTCTGGCTAGGATTTGGAGTTTTATTGTGATCTCTAAACTGCATTATCTTATTCAGGGCTTCCCTCAATTGAGTGTAGCTCTACACTGTTTTCCAATGAATGACTTCAGTGGCTTTCTAGACTGTTTGCAGTTCATAACTCTCTTGGTCAGTTCA
Source organism: Phodopus roborovskii (assembly GCF_943737965.1). Lineage (NCBI taxonomy): Eukaryota > Metazoa > Chordata > Mammalia > Rodentia > Cricetidae > Phodopus > Phodopus roborovskii. Next base: position 9,548,935 of record NW_026126588.1, read on the forward strand.
TTCTCAGGCACTATGGTAATTTCAGCATAGATTTAAAATTTGGTCTTTTTTCCATTTTTAATTTTTTCTTATTTTACATATTAATCCCGGTTCCCTCTCCCTCCCCCTTCCCTTCCATGCCCCCAGCCATCCTCCCAGCCCATCTTCCCCCCAACTCAACAGGGAGGGTGATGCCTTCCAGGAGGGATCAACAAAATCTGTCAAGTCATTTGGAGTAGGGACTAGGCCCTCCCTCTTGTCTCTAGGTTAAGGGAGTATCCCTCCATGGGGAATGTGCTCCCAAAGTCCTTTTGTGCACCAGGGATACATCCTGGTTCCACTGTCAGAGGTTCCTTAGACCCAGGTCTTTTAACTCCTGGAATCCAGATGCTGAGAGGGAGGAGTGATAAGAAAATGGGGGCAAGACCAGGCTACAGAACCCCACAGAGATAGCCGACCTGAACAAGGAGGAGCTCATGGGCCCCCAGACTAATAGCTGGGATGCCAGCATTGGACCGAGTCAGACCCCCTGAACATGGGTCTCAGTTAAAATTTGGTCATTTTTTGATCAAATACCTACTGTAATCTGTTTGCAGGTATCACTATGTTAAATGTCCCCAACTCAGCTTTAAACTATACTCTCAAGAAATTTTCAGTTCAGCAGGGACCAGGTGCATCTTTTTCCTCCACATCCCTCCCCTCTACTTACTTTGTTTTGTTCCCTTTCTGTGGTTTTCTTGTTTATACTTGTCTCAGTGAGTGTACTCTTATCTGGGGCTTTTAGGCTTCAAACTGAACCTGCTCAGAATGCTCTTTCTCCTAATATTGCTGTGTATCTTGTCACTTTGCTTTATTTAACTGTCTGACAGAATGTTAGTCTTTCAGTGTACTCCTCCAAACATAAACATACTATTGAAATATGTCATTATGGTCTTTAACATTTGTGCACACACATATACACCTATAGGATCTTACTATGCTGACCTGAATTTAGTATGTAGACAAGACTCTCCTCAGATTTAGAGATCAACCAGACTATTCCTGCTTCACAAATGTTGGGGTTAAAGGTGTGCACCACCACACCTTGCTTTTAATTTTTTAAAAAACTTTAAATTTTCAAAAAATCTTATGCATGTGAGTGTATTTCCTTTATGTATACATATTGCCAAGGTGTGTACAGAGTGTGCACAGAGGCCATAAAAGGACATCTGATTTCTTTGAAATGCAGTTATAGATGGATAGATGGTTGTGGGATGTCATGTGGATGCTGGGAAGCTAACCTTGGGTCCTCTGTAAAATCAGCAAGCACTTTTAATTATTGAGCCATTTCTCCAGCCCAGAATTATTCTGAAAATATCATTTTATTTGTCTGCTCATTGTACATCTTCCACACAAAAAAGGGACATGTCACGAAGACAGAGATCGTGACTCTTATGTTCATTGGAATACCTCCAGCTCTTAAAATAAAGACTCTAGGTGGAAAGATGGTTCCAGTGGTTAAGGCACTGGATCCTCTTTCAGAGGATCTAGATTTGATCCCAGAACCTATATATCTATCAGTTTACAACCTTCTATAGTTCCAAACAAGGTAGATCTGACCCCCCTCTGCAGGAACTTTCAAGCATATGATAGAGACAGACATCCATACAGACAAAAATAATCATACATGTAAAATGGAAAAAAATGAAAAAAAGGAAAGCCTTCCTCATTCACCTCATACTTTATAAATTTATTATAGAAATGAATAAAGAATATAACAATAGGGTGAAGAAGATAGGGTAAAGAAGCTGGAGAAAGGGACAGTTTATTCTAGGAGAGAAGGGAGATGGTAGAAAACTCAAATAGAGTAATAAAAAGCAGTCCCGTTTTTTCTTTCTATCAGTAATGGTGTTGGATTCTGGTATTTTCTAAAACCTTGTAAAGTTACCCTACCACCTGTTCCTGTCCACCACAGTTGAATGTACTTTTGTGGAGCTCAAATGGAGCTAAGTGTCTGCATAGATTATCTATTGGTGGGAACTCAGTAATAATGCTAATAGTATTTGCTGGGCTGTGTTATAGCTAAGTCCTGTGGTACGCCGTCATTGTTTGGCTACATTCTAATACTTGGACCAGCACTGTAGAAACTTCTTTCTTTCTTAATAGTCTTTTTCCAAGTACAGCCTCGTTTGCTTGAACTCAACAATTCTTCCCTCTAGTATCTGAAATACCTTTCCCAGGGAAATTTACTTACTATATTATTATCTCTCAGTGATGGTCCTGTGTAGGTGTTTAACCACTCCTGCCTTTTCAATCATTAGGAGATTGATGAGGACCGTTAGTCTCCATGAATCATTCCAATGCTCACTTTCAGTTTCCTTGATGAAAGGAAAGCTCAGGAAAATAATTGCAGTTTTCAGTGTTCATTGGGATATTCTGGGAGCTTTCTTCTGCAAATTACAGGGGTGCAAGGATCCTCAGAAAGCATCACTCATTTCTCATATGTGGTTGCTTGGCATCTCAGTATCTGTCACTTCTGGTACAATTACATGATTTATACCCTTGAATGGGTTCTTATCTTTACACACTGTTATCTTCGCTCACAATGACTAGTACCGGAAGGTTTAAATACAAAGAATAATGGAATCTCATTCTACATGCAAACCTTTTCACATCGCTGGACTGGCCAATGTGCAGCTGTGTACCAATCCTGGATGGCAGAAAATGGCAACAGTATCTAATTTCTCAATACCATGGTGCACAGTGGATAGTCACACAACAACAAGTAAAAATCACCCACTCCCACAATTACAAAGGAAATAGATAACACTGATTGACTACATTATTGATATCAGCCTTTCAGAAGGCTTCTTCATTTTATAAAGAGATTAACTGCAGATTTTCTTTAAATAATGTTACTAGTGTGGTTAAAATATAATTAGATCTGCTTAATTTAGATTTTACACATTTCAGGAACTAAATCACTATGCAAAAAAAAAAAAAAATCCCAACAAACCCATGTTTTCTTTGCTATGTGAAGTGTAAGTAGAAAACACATACAGGTTCTATTTAGAAGAGGGCATGCCTTCAGTCAGATCTTTGGAATATCTGGCCATTTGGCCATTTGTATAGGGTGCATTCAGATGGTATCTAGAGTCTATAAAAAAGCATGGCTGTAATTGAGAAAACACACAAAGGTGGTCTGTGATATCTTACTGAAATCGATACTGACATTCCTTTTTTGCTCATTTTAGAAATGAAATGACCATCTTAATTAAAAAATTAAAATTAGTATGTTACTTCCATTCAATTGAAGGTTGGTCTGTTTTAAATGAGATGAGAAGTCTTCACTTCCAAGTCTAAAATAAAGAATTTAAAAGGTGAAACTACACTTTCTGATGACTCTATGAACATAGATTTTAGAGTTCTTGCTTTAAAGTGGTCTAAACTGATATAGCCATTTGTGATAATTTTGTAAGTGGATCTCTTTACAAGGAAGTAAACTCAGGTGATTGATGAGCTGCACTTGGCATTTTTGGCACTACAAGAAACCTTGGACATTAAACTTCACTTGTTCGTGGCACACTGAAGGAATGTTCTTGAAGACAACAGTAATTAAATAACCCAACCATCAAAAGCCATGGGACAGATGCATTCAACACAGACTCATTCTGAGACCTTTAAAGAATTAATGTCAATATTCCACAAGTTATTTTACAAGATAGAAGCAGAAGGAACATTGCTCCATCCAGTTTTCTATGCCACAATTACCATGGCCTATTTATACAAAGACTCAACAAAGAGAATCACAGAGCAATCTCTTATGAATATGGATGTAGAAAAATCAATAAATAACTTGAAAACTGCATACAAGATCACATCACAAAAATCATCTACTGTGATCAAGTAGGCTTCATCCCAGAGATGTAGGGATGGCTCAACACACACAAACCATCAAGTGTAATCTACTATATAAACAGACTGGAAGAAAAAAAACCATAGTGATCATCTCAATAGATGCAGAAAAGGCTTTTGGCAAAATCCAACATCCTTTTATTATAAAACTCCTTGAGAGACTAGGGATACAAGGGACATTCCTCAACATAATAAAGACTATTTGCAGCAAGCCCACAGCCAGCATCAACTTAAATGGAGAGGAACTCAGAGCATTTCCACTAAAATCAGGGAAAGAAAAGTTGTCTATTCTGTCTATACCTATTAAATACAGTGTTTGAAATCTTAGCCAGAGCAACAAGCCAGGAGATAAAAATTGGTAAAAAGGCAAAGCATCTTTTTTAGATGATATAATTGCATACATAAATGGCTCCAAAAAAAAGGAAAATTCATAAATACTTTCAGCACAGTAGCAGGATACAAAATTAGTGAAAAAAAAAAAAGTCAATAGCTCCCCCTATGTGCAAACTACAAATATATTGAAAAAGAATCAGGGAAAAACACTTTTCACAATAGCCTCAAAAATATTTTGGGATAACTCTAATTAAGTAAGTGAAAAACTTGTATAATAAAAACATTAAGACACTAGAAAAGGAAATTGGAAATAATATGTATCAGAAGATGGAAAGATCACCCATGCTCATGGCTTTGTAAGATTTATATAATAAAAAATGGCTGTCCGACTAAAAGCGACCTACAGAGTCAATGAAATCCACATCAAAATCCCAAACCATCTTTCAAAGGAAATTGGAAGGACACTTTTCATCTAGTCATCTTCAGACTAGACACACCATGGACCTAGGAGAAAACCAAATATTGCTATGCTAAAGGAATGTAGTAGCAAATTGACTCCCAGTGATATTGTGCTATACTCATACATAGATCAGTATCCTGATTAGTCACCACCATAGAAACTTCCTCTTGTAGTAAATGGCAACAAATACAGAGGCCCACAGCTGGACACGTGCAGAGACTGAGGGACCTTGGAACACTCAGGCCTAAATGGGATGTCTCCATCAAATCTGTGCCCTTAGGGAAGTCCACGGAAGAAGAGGTGGAAAGACTACCAGGGTCAGAGGGAATGGAGGGTACCAAGGAAACAAGGCCTTCTAACACATGGTGGAACTGATGATCTCAAGAGACTGTGGAAGTATTCACATCTCCCTGGTCTAAGCCAGACGAGGTCCCAGTTCTGAAAGAAGAAATGGACACAGTTCCCCATCTCTGACCCAGAAGCTGTTTCCAATTTACAACTGGTCACACAAGAAAAAGCATTTTCTCACAGGGTATTCAAACCACACATGAGGGCAGGCTCCATGCCCAGCAGTAGACGGCCAACACAAAATGAACTCAATGTTAATTTGGGAGGTTATTCAGTCTCATAATTCTTTGACAGACAAACTCTAAAATGAAGAACAATAAGCAAAAAATACCAACTCAAACAAAAAGCTTATCCCCAAAACATGGAGCCTATTTGTATTTGCTAACTACTCATGGACATGGGTTCTGCCCTGGGATGTTGTTGATATACTTAGCGAACAATTTTCTCTTTCACAACAAACATCCCTTTCAAGTATCTCCTTGGTTAGGAGTGGGACTTTTTGCCCTTTTCAATGCTGGAGTTTTGTGTGGCTTGAAGCTGTGTAGGTCTTATGCATGTTGTCTAGTGTCTGCGAGTTCATGTGTATATCACTGTCGTTGTACAAGCATGTCATCTGATACAGGGATCAAAAAGCTACAATAACACAGTCTACATGCTGAATGTGTACTACTGAGCCATTTTTGGTTAGATAAATGTGTTTGTATATAAACCTTCAATACTTAACAGTGGGATGTGGTAAGAAACTGATGGGAGATGGGACGGGAGATGTATATATGTTTCTCATACTGGTTTTGAATAAAGCACTGTTGGTCAATAGGAAAGGGAGATAGGAGGGACTAGGAAACAAGGAGGAAAGAGGAAGTAGTAAGGAGGAGTCAAGATGGAGAGTCTGGAGAGAATAGAACCGCCAGCTGCCTGTCGCTGGTAAGACCATGTGGAAATACATAGAAATGGGTTAATAATTAAGACAGAGCTAGCTGATAAGAAACTAGTAACGGGCCAACAGAATTATATCAAATACAGAGTCTCTGCATTATTTGGGGCTGGCGCTGCGGCGGGACCAGACCAAGTGGCAGGCAGAAAAAAAGTATTCCTTACAAGAAACATCTTAAACACACTTATTTTCTATTTTAAAATGACAAGGTGTTCTAAAATCCTGCATTTTAAAATAATTCCACAACTCACCTATACTTATTTGTTTCCCTCATGTATGAAAGATCCAGTGATTATGAGAGTTGACATTTTTTCAGGAAGTTTCTATGTGCTGGGTCCACCTCTAAGGTTTACCCAATGTTCATAACAGTGTTATGAAATTGGAGTATGTATGTGAATATAAATATAAAATGTGTAATGCATATTTTAACATACACATGTTATATATGCACGCTTATATATAATGTAATCTTTTATAATTTGTAAAATTGGGTTATTGATGTGAGATCTTTGCTGTTTGTAAATGTGTTTACAGATACACTTTCTTTTTTTTTAAACAATGATTCTAAAGCCACTAATTTACCTATCCACCATAATCGCTGTTGACAATCTATAAACATTTGTCCTTATACCCATGGGGAAGCGTGGTCCTCACCCCTCATCAAGGAAACATCTTTTCTAGGTAGGTGGAGACTGCTACAGAAAAACAGCCAATCAAATCACAGAGTAGTGGAGCCCAGTCCCAGGGGAGACAGCTACAAAATGCACTTATACTTAAGGCTCCTAGAACATAAGGAAGAGGAAGTAGAAAGACTGTAAAAGGATTAAGGGGTTTGCTGTGAGATTGTGTCTTCTAGAAATACCAGAAGCAACATCCATAAAGTCGTGGAGAACATCAGAAGGGCAGAGACTGCATCTTGTTCTTTCCTCTTATCTGTGTAAGTTGTTCCCAATAAAATGCTGATTTCTCTTTTATCTTTGGTCTGGTGAACTCATTTAATGCCCCTCAACTAGTTGTTTATGAGTACATTGTTTACTTTCCACAGATTTGTGAAAATTTCGTTGTTGTTTCCTGTACTGGTTTTAAAATTTATTCCATCATGGAAAGCAAAGGTATTCTTTTTTTTTTTCTTTTTTCTTTTTCTTATTTTACGTACTGATCCCAGTTCCCTCAATATCCATCTTTTAAAACCTACCAACACTTGATTTGTATGTTAACATGTATCTGTCATGAAAAATGCCCCATATACACCTGAGGAAAATCTACATGCTTGCTATTGGGCAGAGTGTTCTGTGTATGCCTGTTGGATCTAGTTGGCTTATTATCGCAATGTCTCAGGTTTCCTTCTTTTCTTACTACTTCCTAAGAGCGGGGTGTGTATGTCTCCCTACTCCCAACTTATTTGTCTCTCCAATGTTAGCAGCTTTTGCATGATGTATGTTGTAGTTATTAGGTACATGGTATTAAATATTGCACTTTCTTTCTTTGCTGTACCTCATTTATATGATGAAGATTCATATTTTTATAACAGGACTTTGAACCTTTATGTAATGTCCTCCCATAAGAATATTTCTATTTAATGTACTCCATTTTGCTTTGAAGTATATTTCGTCTATTCCATTTAGTATATCTACTACTTCTGTTCTCCTTCAGTTACTGTTTGCATGGTGTATCTTTTGGATCCTTTTATTATTAAAATATTTGTGTCTTTGATCTAGAGGAGTCTCTTGTAGCCAGTATATATTCAAAAAAAAAATCTTTTCTTCAAAACTGTATTTTTCTGGTAAGTTTGACCCATTTATAGTTGAAGAAATGAGTGATTAGTGAATGCTTTCCCTTCCCACATCATTCTTTGTTTTATATACACTGCCTTTTCTGGAACCCTCATTCCCTACAGCATTTTTTCCTTTGGTGTTTTAATCATTTTTATTTGGTGGCTAAACGATTAAATGCCTTTTTGCATCCCTCAGTTCTATAGCTACCTTTTTGTGGTTATCATAGGAACACGTCTAAGTTGTGTGGCTAATCTGAACTTACAGCAAAGTAACTTTGATGATACACAAAGCTCTAGTCCTTCATGGCTCTGTTTTTGCTTCTAGTGCTGATGTCACAATTACATTCATAAAGAAAGTGCTCTAAACCCACAAAAACCATAGGGAAAAAAAGGACCTTTAACTTCCCCAGAAGTCATCTCAGCAGGGCAGATAGCACTAGTGTAGGAAGGAGTTGTAACAAGAAGAGTTGCCACTTTCCCCTCCTGAGCTATGATTAGAAGCAGCAACTGACAATCAGAGCCAGATGTTTGACATTTGGATAAGATCGTTCTTTTCCCAACCTGGCTCCTGTAAACAGGGTGAAGGCTACTTCTGGAACAGAGGGGTGGCTGCCTGCAATGGACTGGGTATGGGGATATTGAGCTCTCACTGTGCTAAAATTGAAATTAATTACAGCTATCTGTCTTAAACTTTTCTTAGAATTTTCAAGCATTTAATAGACTCTGTACTTTTAAAAGTAGTAACATAAGATAATGCAAATGTAGCTGTTATCAAGGTAGGTTGTTGAGATACTGGTGTTTCTTATTTTTCAATTTCCTCCAAATCTTATTTACTGGGAAAACTTTGGTGAGGAATTAATCTCACAAATTACTTTGCTAAAAGAAAAACAAAGATTGGAATAGAGTTTGATCAAGTTGTGCCTGTCTGCAGACACTTATATATATCACATCCTGAAGAAAGCAGGTTAATAGCATTTTACCCATCAGAAAGAGTAAGTGAACAAATTAGCAAAACATCAACTAAGTTTGTAACATAGACAGGTTTATGGATCTTAGTTTTATACTGGCACTGGAAGTGCAGTTGGGGATGGTGTGTTGCAGTGTCCTCTTTGGGTCATGGGATGAAGAGTTGGAATCCTCACGGGACCCTAGGCAGTGGTCAAGACAATATATACATAATGATCTATATACATTACAGTGATCTCAGTGAAACCAGGAGAGGGAAACCTGAGCACACAAGACTCCTCTAGGAGGTTTGTTTATGGCCAAGTTTGCCAACCGTGTGTGCATTCTTCCTAGATGTATGGGTGTCTATTATTTTCACAGGAGTTATAAAAAATCCTTTACCATAATGAGCCTACTTTTGAGGATACCTAAAAGAAATAGAGTTATGACAAAATATGCAAAATACATAAATATTTATATGTAATTATAAATATTCCTCTAGTATTGTTTTTGTACACCAAATATATACACAAAAGGGTTCAAAATCACATTATTTGGTCATGGTGGCATGGGTCTATGATATGAGATACTAGGAGTCAGCTTGAACCAGTTCAAGGTACACAGCTAGACACTGATTAAAATGAATAATTTATTGTAAACTTTTGTTTATATTTCAATAGTTCTTCCTATTATTACTTGAATAATAAAATTTTAGGCATTCTCTATATTGGCAGCTAAAACCAACCAACCAATCATTGATCCAGCTAGCTAGGCAGCCAGCCATCCATCCAGCCAGCCAGCCAACCAGCCAATCAACCAACCAACCAACCAACCAACCAACCAACCACCCACCCACCAACCAACAAACCAGCCAGCCAGCCAGCCAGCCAAACAACCAATCTACAAACCCTAGTCAGATAGAAATAAATTCTTTGAACTATTTGAATGAATGTTCATAGGTCAAACAGTCTTTGAAATATGATTAACTATCTCAAAAGTACATTTTATAGTATAGTAAGAGATTTTCTAAATCATTAAAGGTTATCAGGCTTTCTAATATTCTATAATTGAATGTCTGTGGTACATGCTGTATTAATTCATTGTGAAAAATATTAAAATATACATGTTCTTTTAACATATAAATTTCCAATAAAAACAAAAACTCCATTATTTAAATTGCTCTTTGAAATTAAAATGAAGGATTTTTTTTAAAGCACTGTATCTTAGCTTTGCAGTATAGTCTACTTATTTCTAGTCAGGCCTCTAGAATACACTTTAGCTTTAAAACTGACACCCTGGAAATATAATGCTATAGCCTGCAAATAAGACAATTAATAAATTCTTTCTCACTAAACACGATATAGCAGTACTCCTCTGAAATACTTATCTTCAGTGTGAGGTCATTGCTCAAAATGAAGGTTCACCTGCAGAAGCACTTTGTTTATTTTGGTTTGTCAAATCTGAAGACATTCAAGGCTGACAAGGTTAGGGCTCCGTGTGTAGAAAGTGGTAGAGCACCTGCCCAGCATTCCTGATGCCCCAAGTTCAGCCTTTAACATCATAAAAATTATTAAAATACCAAAATCCTTATTTACTAAAACATATCCTAGTTGCTAAAAATTATCAGTTTTTCATGAGACAACATGCTTGAAAAGTCAAGGTTTGAATAATTTTGGGGTTTACAAAAGCTGAAATCATATGGGTTCCATGGGTTTCTTTATACTTTTTAGAACATGACTAATGATAGTGGCACTTACGTTCAGGGATTTTGAGACTATAATCCATCAGTTTTGTACTCTTTAGTTGGTTATGAAGTAAGCCTTTTTTTATGGGATTCCCAGTGGCTGATAATTCTAAACATATGCTCATTCATGAAGTTATTCAAGGTATATTTTGTTTTTAATTTTATTCCAAGGTCTGAAAGTCAGATTTATATTTTTTAAGCTATAGTTTCCAGTTCTGTATGGACCTAAAATCAGCTAAGGATTAGACCTGAGGCTTCAAAATTCATTCATAATAAGCAGAGGGGTGGACTAAGCTACAAGCCTACTTGCTCTCCAAATGGAAACTGTGCAATGGAAAACTCCCAGAGTGCCTTTCCCTTTTTCTGTTCTCTCCCTTGGGTTTAGAAATTGAAGTCATAACATTAGGAGCATACCATTGAGCACTATGTGTATGGAGGCAGACTGCAGTGGATTCATTCTCGATTCAAAAGTGATTCCTTCCTAATGTAAGGACTTGGTGCTGTCTTAGCAACATCAAGCACAAGTTATCCGCATGAAAGCAAAGGTCAGGAAAGCATCTGCCTCCTTTCATATTACAGGGGTCGAACTTTTTCCTTTCCCACCTCTATGACACAGTGTCATTGCATCTTAAATGATTCTTATACACAACCAATCTCCGTTAGTTCACAGAACCATTTTCACTCATTTCCCCTGCTTCCTCTGCTACACCATGCCTTACAGAATTGAGTTGTTCCAGCTCATCCACACAGTTCCGAGAATGTCAAGCCTAATAATTTTGGACTATGTGAGCCAGGTTGAAATGGATGTAAATGAACCAAACTTTCAATCAGATGTGATTGGAGCATGAAGTGCTATGGGTTCCTTGTAATAGAAACTACAAGAGCTTAAGAGGTTCAGAATAACTCAGACTAAAATATCTTGGGGTCTTTTTTCCACTTTAAGAGAATTAGATAATTCTGTGTGGTTGAGGGCTGACAGCATAATGGAAACAGCGAAATCTGCAGTTTCTCACCAGGTAACTGCATTAGCAGCAAGCTCATAATACAGTCTGTTAGTTGAGAGAAGCATAAAGGGACTTCTGTTTTCCTATGAGGAGCTACATTCACACAGTTTTTAGCCTCTTATACTTAGCTACTGCTAAATTCAGTTATTGGAAAATGTTTTCTACCCTGTAGCCTTCAGCAATAATAAGAAATCACATGCATGCTGATTTCTGTTATAATTGTTTATTAGCAGAGGCAATCATAATCAAAGCTGCCTTTAAATATTACCTTCCTATCACAATGTGCCTGCAGGACACGATGTTGTTATCTAATAGAATCCTGACTATTTCTGCAAGGATTGCTTGTGTTTAACTATCTGTTACATTCAACAGTCTTTGACAGTTTTATGTTTTGCAGTGACAATCTTTCTGGATAAAATATAAGATAAAATGCATAGCACAAATATTTCACATGGTTGTTACATCACATAAACCTTATGCACATTCATATAAATTTATAAATATACATTATTCACTTACCAGAATTAAGAGGCAACTTGAAGCCAATTTTGTGTGCTCAGGGATAGTAGAAAACACTGACAAAATCAAGCAACCAAATACAAGGAGAAAACTGCAAAATAACAGAAAAGAGAGGGTTGTTAAGAATCATGTAGAATCATGGCAAAACAAATAAAGTACCAGCACCACTTGAACAGAAGCGAGATAAATAATTACTGAGCATTTTCAATACCAGAGTGCAGTGTAATATTTGGTATAAATGGGATTCTTTTGCAATTTTATTAATGAAGACAAGGATGTATGTGTTGTGTGTGTGAGTGTGTGTTGTGAGTGTGTGTGTACGTGTGTGTTGTGTGATGTGTATGTTGTGTGATGCTGTATTTAAATGTTAACACTTAGGAATCTGTGAATTTCCCATACAACTCCTTTCCTAAGAGGAAACTTAAACAAGCTTGAAGAGTGACTCTTGCCCTTCTATCTGGGCATGCCTATTGCAGCCACCTTGCTTTCTAAGAAGTGGAACACACTTTTGTGTTTGGTAAGTGTGTAAACTATCAGGCATCACATGCTATTATTGCTAAACTGAGCACCCATTGCCAGAGTCTGATAGTGCTTATGTATTCTAATTTGTAATTACTTTATATTGATAGGAAAAACAAGGGAAAAAAGAAGATGATGGTTTTCTCTATCATCTGTGTGCTCTGTAGCCCTTTGTAGTCAAATAGCCAGAGGAAAGGACTTAAGTTCTGTCTACTCACATTTTGATGGCAGGGATCAGAAGTAATTAGCAAGTATTTTTCTATCAGTCACTGTAATGAAGTTTCTATGAATATGGAACTTCTAGGATCAAGGCAGGGATATGGATGTGGGCAGGGCTCCCACAGAAAATCTCAAATGAAAGGGAAGTCTGCTCAGGGCTGAAATTGAAATGCAAGCTATCAAAACAAATCAGAACCCCTGAGTGAAGTGCTATAGACTGGATCTCATCATTATTTGTGTTCAGAAAATTCTTATAATAAAGTCTTCCCAATTACAAAAGATTTACAAGTCCTTTTACCATGCTAGACTCACAGTGTCCCAATAGCCTGGCCATGCATTGACTAATTATGACCTGAATTCAAGTCTGCTTCCTAATGCTTATTTTTTAAAAAATTGTTTAAAGTTCCATATATAAGTATGTATTTACATTATTTCCAGTGCCCACTTTTCCCGTTTAACACTTCTTGTGTTTATCCAAATTCTTCTCAAATTCATGACCTTTTCTTCTGTAAATGTATATGATATATATCATGTATATGTATAAATACATAAAACCCACTGAATCCATTTAGTGCTGATCATTTGTATATGTATTAGGGGCATATCACTTAGGATTGAATAACCCATTAGGGAGTTAACACCTAGAGAAAATGGATACCCTCTCCCTCAGCAGCCATTGTTTTTCATGTTGTAGTGGGTCTTGTGAAACACTGGTGTGTTGACTGACATTGTTATTTTTCAGGTCTTGTTTAGGCAACCATATTTTTGAGATTTCATGGGTACAGCATGTTTGTCAGGTCTAGAAGACACTATCCAGCAACAGGTGTTCTGGTAGTCCAGCTTTTATAATCCTTCTGTTCTCTCTTCCTCAATGGCCTCATAATCTTTGGTAAAGGGGTAGTATTTCTGGTATACTACTAATGATTATTTTTATAAATAAAGTTTTATTGTCACTTGTCTGCTTTCCTGTTGGCTTTCATATTAAAAGCGCAAAAGAAAGTAGTTATAACAGTCAGAAAGACCTGCCAGTGTTGCGGGGTATTTGTACACTGTGTGAAGATGTATTGCTGTGATTGGTATAATGAAAAGCAGAACAACCAATAGTTAGGCAGGCGGTATGGGCAAGATTTCCATGGAGAGAAAGGAAGAAGAGGAAGAGGAATCTAGGCATGTGAGAGATGCAGGAGACATGGAGGGGAACAGGAGGTGAAAGATGGGAAAGAGGTCATGCCACGTGATAGAATGCAGATTAACAGAAATGGGTTGATTTTAGTTATAAGGGCCAGTTAGGAACAAGCCTAAGCTATAGGTTGAGCTTTCATAATTAATACGAATTCTCCATGTCATTATTTAGCAGCTGGCTGGTGGGACAGAGAAAAATTTGGTATAGGTCAAACCCAAATGTTTGCTACCTGGCTCCTTAAAGAAGAATCTTTGCTGACTTGTGATTGATAATTTTCCTCACTGTGGTGGAATGAAAACTTTGAAATTGTGGGAAAAATAAAGCTCCCCTTTGAAGTCCTTTATGTAGGCATTCTGTCACAGTATTAAAAAAAAATCTGATTAATGCAACTTCCTTTTGTCTAATGATTGCTAGCTTCTGCGCCAGCATTTTGTCATTGTTGGCTGTACCTATTTTAAAACTACAAGCAAAGCATGCCCATTGTTCTGGCTGCCCAGGGGCTAGGGATGTCATACATTCATTAGTTAGTTCACTCCTTCCTTCTTTTCTTTACTCCCTTTATCCATTTATCCCATCAGAAAATATTAAGTGAGTAGGGGTAGGTAGAGTCACATGGTTATCACAATAAACAAGGTATGTTCTTTTAACCAGTTTTTGCCATTGAAGGTTTATTGAGGTGCCCCAAACAGTAAACAAACAGAAGTAAATATGCAATTAAATTTATGAGTAATAACTGCAGTGGTAGGGAAAATATAGGGCTATCGGGTCATAAGGGAAAGGAAGGTTTAGGTGGCATGGACTGCTCGAATTGTGGCTTCCAGTGCAAAATGAAAACGAGGGGCTAGCTGTTTACAATTACTTAAAATTTCATGATTAAGATAAGAAAGTATGGAGTACAGTTGGACACTCTTTTAACTGTGGGTCTTCATGAAAACTTAGAAGTTACCCGTCCGTCCATGGGTCTGAACCTGGGGTTAGAGGAGACTTCCTGGAGAAGATACTGATATATAGGCCTGAAGGTGCAGATGGAGCTCGCGAGCACGGGACTGTATGCAGCAAGGTGAGATGCAAGCATGTGTGTAGATTTCACTAACTCATCACTAATCAGGAGTTAGTGAACACTGGCAAGCAAGCTCGTATAATAACAGGAAAGGGTCAATAGGGCCGGTCCCAAAAATCCGTGTCTCTGAGCAGCAGTGACTTCAGTTTAGCAGATAATGCACACTGAATATTCTGATTATTGTGAAACACACTGTGTCAAGACTGCGAAGTTCAATGATCAGCTGAGGACTCTGTACCTGTAGGGATTTATCCACACAGGGTGCGAAGTTCACTGCTCAGCTGAGGACTCTGTACCTGTAGGGATTTATCCACACAGGGAAACAGACAAGGTGTGCACACAAGATGGTAATGAAAGGCAGGGGAAGACAAGCACTTCATGCTTGAGATGGTCGGCAAGGGGGAGGGGCTTCAGCACTAGACATTTACTAGAGAAACACATCCCGGAAGGAAGTGGAACGGGAGAAGTCTGCAAGTCAGGAGAGAAGAGGATTCTGGGTAAGGTCTGTATTTAGTTTTGTAGCTACTGAAGATGGTACAGACAGTACTGATGTCTTTAGAGTTTCTGATAACATGTACCTTGCCCCTGCACAGCTCCAGACACCAGTGCTTAGGCCCAGTCTGTGCTACAACTCCATGAATTTTTACTTCAAGACCCAGAGGGCAAAATATGTTTGCCCCACTGCATCTTTTTTGGAAGTTGAATGAAAGCAGGGATAATGGTGGATCACTGTCCATATGGGTGTTGTCCAGGTCCATATGTGTCCAAGGAATCTATGCATAGAACTTAGGGTATTTTGACCATGGGTAAGAAAAGGCTGACTTTAGTTTTCCTTGTGATGGAATCAGCAGTACTCAAAATGACTTTGTTTCTCAGAAATTACAAATATTGTTATGTCATATTTTATATCAGATAAAAAATCTTGATGGCTTCATCTTGAATAGTGATTTTTCTAATAATCATTTCGAGATTGTGGCATTTATTAGACCCCAGAAAGGGGCTGATTTTAAAGCATTAATAATAAAAGATTTGCCTTGCCATATCAGGAGTATGTTTGATACTTCAATCCTTGCATTTCAACATAATTTTATCTTTTGTAATTATGCGTATTTTATGCATTTAAGAAACTTCTAATGAATGGCTTATTCGATTCCTTAATCTATTGATGTAGCTACGATACACCCATGCAGAAGGTTAAAATGCTTATGGTGAAGGGTTTAGGAATACAGGGACACAAACTGGAAGATGGCCTTATTCTGTAGCCATCAACAACTTGCTAAGGTAAACTTTATGGTCAGTTTAAAACTACCATGAGATAAACATATTCCTTCAAGATTATTCATGGAAACTTTTCGCTTTTATTTTATCTGAAGCATTTCTATTTTGCTTCAGATAAAATTCATGCTTACTCCCAATTTTTATGCCAAGCTTCCTTTTGTAAGGTGGTGATTATTTTAAGACAAGAAGAGCATTTATGAGAAAGTAAATATTACCATTTTCAAGGCTGCTCTGTTTAGCCAAGAAAAGTACCATCAACTTTTTTTTTCTGTTAGCTAATTAAGAATCAATTTCTGAGATTTAATTTAGCAAGAAGGTTGAGCTAAGAAACACAGGTTCTTATTTGAACAAATGATGTCCTGATTCTAAAGCCTGCACTTTCAGAACAGGTGCACTTTGTTAGAATTAAAATGACATGCAAATAAAGCACTCAGAAAAGCTCAGCTGACACTTGCCAGAGGAACTTTGGCAGGTTACATTATTCTCACCCCCTGTTCTCTCTCTCTATGTCTCTGTCTCTGTCTATCTCTCTCTCTCACACACACACACACACACACATCTCTAGCCATTCATAACAGAAACAAGACAGATTAAATTTGACATGGGCATTTCATGGAGCTTTGCTGATCTACCCAGAAAGCACTCTTCTGTGAGCATTTTGGTGGACTATCTGCTTCGCCAAGAAACCTTTGGAGGAGGGGAGATCATCAAGTCTTACATGGTATGGGACCATGGGATTAGTAGACATACAGAAACATTTAAGAAATACAGTCCCCAGGATCACTTATGTAGAAATATTAACCTCACTATCATGTTTCATAAAATGGTAAGTTAGGAACTCTAGTATATCATATGGAAGATAATGTTCATATGTGTATCACCAATTATGATGACTCAGGTATGCATGCCTGTATTAGTGACTGTACATGACCAGCTGGCCAACATGCTTGTGCTTGGAGGCTAAGCTATCTAATGAATCACAGCCTTATGGCCAGACTGGTGGGGCTGAAGCTTATTGCTTGACTCTTGCGTCCTAAATTTATCTGTGACCTTGGTATATAATTTCCCATGAGAGATGCACAGTTTGCCCCTGAAGTCTCTACATCTTTCACTGCAAAGCACCTTTCACTGAAAAGCAGCAAAGGCATAACATGACATTTTGGTGTTTTTCACAGTGAGGTATTTGAGATGTATGCATTAATACTCAGTGAAGTTTCAACCTGCGATGTTACAGATTGCATGTGGTATTAAAAGGCAATCAGAGGATTTGGGAAATAACAATTTTTGCTTCTTTATTATAGTGTTTCTGAAGAAGGCTCTGGCAAATGTAAATGATTTAGAACTTGGTCTGACAATGCATAAACATTCCAAGAGGCTTCTGTCAAAGCAGAGGCTAGACTGTGTGTAAACATAATCTTGGGCATGCTTAGACGAAAGCTGACTTTAATGATCAGTGAATCCATGTGACCAGAAGCTTCTCTGTCACTCCCCATAACAGTTATCTTCAAGTATCAGTGAAAGACATTTGTTCTATTTCTCTTTGAATCATTCTAGTGTCCGGAAACCTACTTTACGTCCATTCAGGCTTGTTGCAGACAGCTCTACTTTTGGAAAATTGCTTCTTCCTTGAGTCAACTCCACAGAGAACCTTCACTGTTGGTCCTTTAGACTCACAACTACAGAATATGTTCATTCCTACCTCCCCCAGAGAGTTCTTCATATACATAAGGATGGTTTTACTCAGCAGCCTTCTGACTCAATATACCAAGGCTAATTGTTGTCTACTTTGTATAGGAACCCATGTCCAGATCTTGCACTTTCCTCACCAATGTGCCTTAAATATACCCACCCTGTCACTGTGTCCCTTGATGTGAGAGTCTGACAATCTGTGATCCTCCAATGTAAGCAAAAGATCTGGCATTTAGTTACCAACATGAACCAGTGCCACTGTTCATTCTTGCCAGGAAACTCAAGTTCAAAATTTCCACTGCAGAGATAATAGCAAAACTCTGGTTTCAAAAGGACTGTGTAAAGGACACTTGGTTCCTCTCTATTGGCTGCCACATCACAGAAACTGGAGTGAACCTGAACACTACTGACCTGTGTCCTAGAGTACACCCATATTGGCCCTTAATGTAATTACCTTTCCTAAACTATGTGTGATTTTCTGCTCTTTCTTTGAAGAAGAATAATGACCATTTAACCAACATCCAATGCTTTGAGAGTTTCTCTGTATTTCACATAGTATTGGTTCCTGGGGGCATCCCATAAGACAGTCTTGCCAGTGTTTCATTGCAAAAGATATCTATATTGTTTCTGAAAAAAAATGACAAAGACAGGTATCTTTAGCTGTTTCAAACTGAAATTTATGTTAATAATAACTCATTCAGTTATTAACAAGGATGCACATGTCCATGGATGATGCTGTTCTCTTCTAACCTCTGTGTCCTTTCCTATCATCATCTGATCTCCCCTGTAATGACCTTGTCTTATTTATTTATTCATTTTTTTTTGAGACAGGGTTTCTCTGTGTAGCTTTGCAGACCAGACTGGCCTTGAACTCACAGAGATCTGCCTGCCTCTGCCTCCCTATTGCTGAGGTGAAATGCATGGGTCACTATTGCCCAGCTCATTGCCCTTATCTTAAATGTCCAAGACTCTGAACTCAGACATAGTATGTGCTCTCATAGGCTTTCTGTTTTAGCAGGAAGATAGACATCTTATTATTCTCATCCAGTTACACACTTAAGATGTCCCCCCCACACACACCCACACCCACACAGAGCCAATAGTCTCAACTCTTTACTGCATGATTCAGGGTTAGCTCAACCAAATGGCTGAGGATGCAAGTGATGAAGATATGCTTTCATCTGTCATCACTCTTTGAAATGACATTGTCAGTGCAGCTTGCAGTCCGTTCTTTGTTAGTAATCAAGTACAATCACTCGCTCAATCTTAAAGTAAATCCAAATGAAAAGACTTTGCTCACTTGATTCAAAAGTCTTCATATTTGTTACTCTATATATTATTATGTTAATTTCAATTCATTCATCCCTAGGGAGAACTGCCAACTTTATTTTCTCAGAAACTTCAAGTGCCTGACATTGTCTTCTGGATTTTACTTCCAATGCTGTGTTGGTCTCTGGGGAGTTATTTTTTTAACCAGGGACACAATCTATGAAGGGTCCAGTCATCCTGATGAAATTTCTCTTTTTATTCCTTAAACACATTACAAAGCACTTTTCAATGCGTCACTGAAATCAAGACATTTAACTGCTCTATTCCTCTGCTACAGCAAGCTGATAACTCTATCTAACTGAAAAATAAGCATAATTTACTCTTCTTGCTCTTGGCAAATTTGTGTTACTTTCTAGTAATCACAGTTACTCTTCTGAATTTATTATAAAACATTGCTTAATATTCTATCTGAAGTATTTCTAGGAATTGCTATTGAGTTTATCACTTTGCAGAGTAAAGTCCCATGTGCTTTTTCTTCTTTGTTTTTTGTTGATCAGAATATTTTCCTCTCTCTGACCACTTGGGCCCCATTACGCTTTTACAGGATTAGTAAAGATTATTAATTAAAGTCACTTATTATCACCCACAAAAACTTCAACACCTTACAGTAAAATACACACTGGGCCAGAAATATGAACTCACAAGTACCCAACATTTTAAACCATTTTATATTTTCATTTTCTCTTCTCATATTTTTTTCCAAACTGCTTGACTTTGAAAAATTATGATGTCATCAATGGAAAAGAAGGTCCAGAGCTTCTTCTGTGTAATCATAACAATGGTGACACACAGTAGCAAGAATATTAATTCTCTATTCCTATTCGTTACTTTCTCAGAAAATATCACATATGCTAATTGAAATGTTCATTTAAATTGTCTTTAGAAAGAAAATAAAACAAGGCCTATATTATTTTAAAGCGTCACACTGAGTATTTTGAATTGTGTGTATGTATCTGCGTGTGAATGTATGTCTGTATGTGTGTGTGTATGTCTATGTGTGTGTCTGTGTATGTATGTGTGTGTCTGTGTATGTATGTGTGTATGAATGTATATGTGTGTATATATGAGTGTGTACTGTGTGTTTGTGCATGTCTGTGTGTTTGTATGTGTGCATGTGTGTCTGTGTATATGTCCATGTGAGTAGAGATGCCCTTGGAGGCCAGAGGCATCAGATCTCCTGCTCTAAATCACCAAGTTATTGCTTCAGCACCCCCAAAGCTTGACTTTTGAGGGCAGTGGATGTCTTCACTGATCAGGTTTACAGTTTATCTGAAGTTACTGACTGAAAAGATTGCTCAGTTGTTAAGATCACATCCTACTCTTCCGCAGGACCTGAGTTCAGTTCTCAGATCCCACACTGGAAGACTTTCAACAAACTGGAACTAACTCCAGGAGATCTGATGCCTTCTTCTGAGCTTCTTTGGTACCCTCCCTCAACATACACATACATGAAAATAAAATAAATCTTAAAATTTGAAATTATAATTGTTTCTAAAAATGGAAGAGCTTCTGTTCTCTTCATATTTAAAAACACAAGCTGGAGCTGGGTGTGGTGGTACAAAACATATTTAGTGCTACCATTCAGAAGGCAGAGGCAGGTGGGTCCCTGAGTCTGAGGCCAGAGTAGTCAACAGAGCAAGTTCCAGGACAGACAGAGCTACATAGAAAAACCCTTTCTTGAAACAAAACAAAACAACCCAGAAAACCCATCACTATTACCACCAACCAAAAATGCAAGTTGGGCATAGTGGCTCAGCCCTGCAATCTCAGCTACTGGGAAGGTTACAGAAGTGGATTATAGCTTTAAGACTTCCTACCCTAGCACTGGAAAGCTACCTCAAAATGATAATAATAATAATACTGAAATCAAGAGCTAAAGATACAGCTCTCTTGTAGGGCACTTGCCAGTATGTACGTGGCCCTGGGTTTCATTCCCAGTACTGAAAAAGCCAAACAAAACAAATGCAGTGTTGAGAATGGTGACTCATGCTTGTAATCCTAATACTTGTGAGACTAAGGCAGGAAGATGGAAGTTGACATCCTGGATAACACAGTGAAACGTTTTCTTTAAAAAGAGAGAAGGAAAGGAAAACTGAGTGAGTATGGTTTTGGTTTCTTCCACTATTTTCTCCTACTTCCTTTACAGGTCTCTATGCAGCTTTTATAATGATTTAAAATTTATTTTCCTCTGTTCCTTTTCTATGTTCTAATTCTGTTCTCCTCAAGCCTGTTATTAAAAGGGTTATGAACTCCTCAAGAGCAAGACCTCAGGTTGGGAAAGTATAGACTCTCCTCAGTTGGTGTTCCATCTCTTGGTGTTATACATCTGGACTTGAAGACTCTTAGGTTGGATAAACTGAATGGATTGTGATCGATCAGAACCAAAGTTTGGGTTAGCAGGATGTGGCACAGCAGATAAAGGTTCTTACTACCCTATAGCACAAGCATGAATGCCTGAGTTCCACCTCTGTAACTCACATAAAGACAAAAGGAGAGAGCAGACTGCACAGGATTGTCCTTCTGTCCCCCACATGTACATTATGGCTTGTGTGCCCAATCTACAGAATTAGGAACTACATCTATTATATATCACATGGTTCTCCAATAACGTATATAATGTATTTCTGGGTTTAAATTGATGAAAACCATACATATATAAATTTATTTTGTACAAAATGTATGGTTATGTTGGAAATTTCATCTTTTGCCTCATTTTAATTTTTAAAGTTACCAAATAAAGTAACATCTTTCACTATGGCATTTTCATATAAATGTACTGTACTTTATTCTTATTCATGCCCATCATTCCCTCTCCTTGCTCTACTTCTTCCCAAGGAACAGTCCTGAAGGTTTTCATGTTACATGTATTCCATCGCCCTCTCTCTCTCTGTCTGACCTCCCATTAAGTTCTTGCTCTGTCTCCATGCACCCTTCTTACTGTGTGTATACACACACATGCACATACACATAAGCACACTGACACAGATGCACACATACATATAGATGCACACAAGCACACTCACACAGATGCACACACACACACACAGATGCACACATGCACACTCACACATGTACACACACAGATGCACACACATACACACTCACACAAATGCACATGTACACACATGCACACACAGATGCACACATGTACACATGTACACACTCATGCACATGCACACAGATGCACACACACACGTACACAAGCACACACATGCTCATGCATGCACACACATCTATATCCCACCTATGACATGAAATGTGGGCTTTGTCTTTCTGAGTCTGGCTTAATTCACTTAGCATCATGACATTTAGCAGCATTCATTTTCCTGCAGGTTCCATGGTTTCAATCATGTTTTGGAATGAGTAAAATTTCAATCTGTTTATGATTTCTTTATTCACTTATTAGCCTGATGGATACCTAGACAAATTCTCATAGCAATAAACACAGAAGTTCAATTTTCTCTGTGGTATAATGAGACATCCTTTAGATACATTTCTCAAATTGCTAGGTCACATAGTAGTTCAAATTTTAGTTTTTCCTCATTGGCTGTAGTGGTCTATCTTTTAAACAGTTTGCATAAGGACCTTTTTGTACCATAAGATCACTAGCATTTGTTGTAATTTATTTTCCCTCCCTCCCTCCCCCTCCCTCCCTCCATTTCCTTTCTTTTTTCTTACTTCCCCCTTTTTTTTTTTTTTTGTCAAAAATAAGACTTGTCACTAATTTACTCTCTTTTTCTTTTTAAACACAATTTCATTATTGATTTTTGGGAACTTCAAATCATGCACCCCAATTCAGCTCACCTCCCGATCTCCCCATGTCTTCCTTTAGCTCCAGCAGAGCCACTCCGAAAACAAAACAAAACAAAACAAAAAACAAACCAAAAGAAAGCAAGCAAAAAGCAAAAACAAGAACAAACCAAATCAAACCAAACCAACCAACCAAACAAACAAAAATCCCCTGTTCATTTCTTTTCTCCTTTCCTACTTCTCAAACTCTTCTTCATTTGTCCTGGCAGCACTGGGAGCAGCATGTCACACAGTATACCCTTCTGTCCAGTCAGCTCCACTATCAAATGCCCATTGCAATGAGGCATTGGTCTAGTTCAAGGCCCCTGGTTTCTGGCACGCCATCATCCCTTGATCCTTCCCAGAACTCTCTGGGGTTATCATGCAGTCCCCTCGAGTCCCAGAGACCCTGCTGGCACTGTTCCACAGGTCCAGTGCCTTCATGAGCTCCAGCAGGTCCCAGATGGAATAGGTGCCAGGGTGGGCCAACCCAAGGTCTGATCATTCCAGGTCCCTGGGGCCACCTGCCTCAGGTGAGGGAAGCAGAGCCAGCTCCTCTGTGCCCATATGCCATCAGGGTGGGTTTTCCCTTGCCTGTAGTGAGGGGTGGGATCATCTCTCCCAAAGCAGGGGTCAGCTTTCCCATTAAGGTTGGGGTTAGCTCTCTTGTTGCAGTGTCCAGCAAGAGGCAGAGCCAGCCTTCCCTTCGCCAGAGAAGGGCGGGCCCAGCTCAGGATGGAACTAATTTCATCATGCATGATTTCTATGGTTCCCTGAGGTGACATGAGCCATAGACACTAGCACAGACCCCAATTGTAGGTGGATCCAGACATGGCCTTTGGCAGCAGCATGGGCCAGGATGACCTCCTGGCTCTGAGTAGGAGTACTGGCCACCCAGATTGGGATGATTCGGGCAGTGGCATGGTCCCTGAACACCATCAAGGCTTCAGAGGGGGGCTGCCAACCCAGGATTTGTGTGTCCTTTTACGTCAATATGGGGCTTGGACTTCCATAAAATATCATCCTGTAACGTACTAGTGTGTTATAATAGGGAGTCTTCATGCTTCCGTATGCTGCTTTCCCTACCCACATGTCAGCAAGTCCCACCTCAACTTATCCCCAAGTTCCTGCTCCATTTGTCCAGGAATAGGAAGAGAAGCAGACAGAGGAGGTCAAGGGGCACAATGAAGGACCGAAAACAAGTTATAATGGCACAGATGCATGAAAATGCCATGGCGTAATCCATTATTTGTATGCTAATCTAAAAATTAATAAGAGAATGAAAATAAAATAAATGTAATCAAGGACATCAAGCTGATCATCTTTGTTCTTACACAAATACCAATTTGAGCTAAAAGTTCCCATTGCCACAGAACCCTTTCATGTGTCCCTTAACATGGCAACAGTTATGATAATAAATTACATTTACCATTGGAAATCTCAACTTTTTAAATAGAGATTTTATAAAGATCTTTATAGTGAGATATTAACATGTGTAAAATATGAAACAATATGTAGCAAGATCTAAATTGTTCAAACTATTTGACTCTGTCTATGCAATCCCTGCTGCAGACTGGCGATGTAAGAGCTGGGTTGGGATCATAGGGGGAAGTGTTTGAGGTTGATTTATTACCATGTTATCACCACAGACGTCAACTTTGATGAGTTGGACCTCAGTGTTCAGCCCTTGATGACTCCAGTTCCTCTGGAACTGAGTTTCCTTAAATACATGCGCCAAAGCACTGAGAAGTTTCTTAGCTGCAGTTGATGAGTCTTAGTCAAAGTCACCAGGCATTTTAAATCATTAAAATGGTCGCTAATGATCCTGCTGAACTGGGCTGTTATGTTAATTAGCAGACAATACACAATGAGCAAGGGGCCATCTCAAAAGAATGTTCTAATTATTGTCAGTGATGAAATAAAATCTATCTATCTGCAATGGTGAGGAAAAGGCCTTTGTAAAGTCTATGTGAAAGCCCATTAAAGCATTAAAGCTTTCTTCTTCTTCTTCTTCTTCTTCTTCTTCTTCTTCTTCTTCTTCTTCTTCTTCTTCTTCTTCTTCTTCTTCTTCTTCTTCTTCTTCTTCTTCTTCTTCTTCTTCTTCTTCTTCTTCTTCTTCTTCTTCTTCTTCTTCTTCTTCTTCTCTTTTTCTTCTTTTTTTTTTTAAGGAAGAAGGGGTTTATTTTTTTCTTTAGTCTTCTGCTTTATACACTTTTTAATTAATTTCTTTTACATTCCAATCCCAGTTCCCCTTCCCTCCTTCCCTCCCAGTCCCTTCACCCCACTACTTCATTTGCTCCATGGAATGGGTAAGACCTCCCACAGGAAGTCTGTCCCATCATCTAATTGTGGCATGACTAAAGCAGCTCTCCATCCCCACACCTCTGTGTCTAGACTGGACAAGGTATCTTTCTATACATAATGGGCTCCACTAAGTCAGTTTGTGCATTAGAGTTAGATCTTGGACCCGCTGCCAGTGGCCTCATATGTTGTCTCAGTTACACCATTGTCACCTATATTAAGGGAGTCTAGTTCAGCCTTATGCAGGTTCCCCATTTGTCAGACCTGAGTCAGATCTCTCACTAGCTCAGGTCAGCTGATTCTGTGGGTTTTCCCTATCATGGTCTTGATTCCTTTGTTCATATTTGGTCTTTGATTTTCCTCCAGGAGCTTGGCACATTGGTTAATTGTAGATTTCTGCATCTGCTTCTGCATCTGGAAGAGGGTACAAGCTTCTCTGGAGTACGTTTTGCTTTATGGTTTTGGGTTACCTCATTTAGTATGTTTTTTTTTTCTAGTTCTGCCCATTTGCCTGTGAATTTTAGGATGTCATTGTTTCTTACAGCCGAGCAGTACCCCATTGTGTAAATGTACTACATTTTCTTTATCCATTCTCCAATTGAGGGGCATCTAGGCTGTTTCCTAGATCTGGCAATAAAAACAATAATGTAGCTATGAACATAGTTGGGCAAATGTCCTTGTGGTATGAATGTTCCTCCATTGGATATATGCCCAACATTGTATTGCAGGGTCTTGAGGTAGGTTGATCCCTAATTTTCTAAGAAATCGCCATACTGATTTCCACAGTGGCTGTACAAGTTTGCACTCCCACCAGCAATGGAGGAGTGTTCTAAAGTTATATTTTTAAGATGTTCATGTAAATGGAAAAACAATGCCATGGAAACTAACCCAGTCTAGCAGTTCTGATAACACAAATCCATATGGATTAAATTCTCCATGCTTTGTTTTGATGGGTCTATTCATGACTAAAAGAAAGGTATGATGTAGGCTTTAAACAGATCTACAAAGATGTGTGTTTGACCATAGTTGTCTGGCTGGAATAATTTTTTCATAAAATTGTCAAATCCTGACAATCAGTGTAGTTTCCATTACTACCATCTTACCTAAAAATGAAAACTTGAATTTCTGAGGTATATTTATTCATTTATTTATTGTTGAAGACAAAATTATGAGGTGATAAAATGCATACCTTAATTTGTTTTGTCAGTCAACCAAACGCTATTTTAAAGTACTATATTTAGTAATAAAAATATAAATTTGATTGCTTTTAGTTGGGGAAAGCCATATATAGCATTTATTTAAAACCATTTTTTTCTTTGAAAGGTTTTCTGAGAACATTCACACTCCTTGAGAAAATCTCAGTGGGCTCTTCGTCACACATATATACAAGAGGATCTGTCTTGTGCAATGAGAGTATTTTAAAACTGTTAAAAAGTAAGAATTTGAAATCAAATTGAACTGAGTTGTACTATATGGCCCGGGGCATGGAGAATGACTACCTCCCCCCTCTCCCTTCTTTTTTTGTCGATATAAATAAAGTAGTCAAGTGACTAAAACAGAAGAAAACAGAATCTCCCTGAGTAGAGGAGTCTTGGCAGTAGGTTTTATGATGTGGTACAGCACGGGGAAGAAATCAACTCAGCACACAATTGTCTCCAGAGAGTAATCACCATAAACTCTGGAACTAGTACACATGTAAGGATCTGCCCACTGAATGCAGGAGCTAAATGATGCTCTTAGGACCGACCTCTGGTGGCACCTCTTATTCTTGGTGACTGGAGTTGAAAGGAAGCTGAAAGGAAAATCAGTGTGTGTGGAGTCACTGATGTATTTTATAGAGCAGAGAACTTGGCAAGCAGAGACAGACATCAGAAGCACACACTTCCCTTCTTCAGAAATATATTTACAGACAGTTTAAAAACCTGGACACACTCTTCCAGGGACTGGTAATGAAACAAAATGGTGTGTTTTCATTTTGAGACTGCTGAACTGATAGACATTAAGAATACCCTTCACAAAATAAATAAATAAAAATAAAATAAAGAGTATCCTCCACACACACATTTTGTGTAGTCAAAACATTAGTAGGTAGATATCCCTTGAATGATCAAAAGGAAGACAAAACATGGCTGTCTCTGATATTTTTACCTGACACAGAGCGTTCTAGAGATTATTTACTTAAGCTTTGTTTTTGTTTCATATACATTATGTTGGTGGATGTGGATGACATGAAATACAGAAGCATTATCTCTATGGATATTTAGGCTTACATTTTGTTTGCAGGGTCACTCATTTGTCTCTCCTTTTTAAGATTTATTTCAATTGTGTGTGTGTGTGTGTGTGTGTGTGTGTGTGTGTGTGTGTGTGTGTGTGTTCACAGGTGTACATGAGTGCTTGTGTGTATACAGGTGCCAGTTGAGTTCAGAAGAGAGTGTTGGGATTGTCTGGAGCTAGAATTACAGGTGTTGTATGTGGCCCAACAAGGGTGTTGAGAACCAAACTTGAGCAGTACTTCTCCCTGAGCCATCTCTTCAGACTTCATCCTTATATTTACTTGTTTTAAAAAACATATTATTTATCTTTATTTAGTTTGTATATGAGTGAGTGCGTGCATGTGTGTGTGTGTGTGTGTGTGTGTGTGTGTGTGTGTGTGTGTCTGTGTGTGTGTGTGTGTGTGTCTGTGTCTGTGTAGATTGTGTGCCTGTCTAGTGCCCTCTAGGGCCAGAAGAAGGTGCTAGATCCCTTGGAACTCAGGTTATAGATACTGGGAACCAAACCTTGGACCTCTGCAAGTTCTTTCTAACCACTGATATGTCTCTCTAATCCCCTTCCTTTCCCTGTTCTGTTCTTCAATAGAAATGTAACTCAACTTTCTTATTAGCAGTTCACAGAGCTACAGTAAATAAATCTTAAAAAAAAAATCTCGGTAACTTAAGAATTTAGTTGTTTTGAGGTACTCTGTTCTCTCATTTGCATTCAGACAGCAGTAGCAAGAAGGCCTTGCTGTTGAAAAGCCACAAATAGTTTCCAGTTCTGGGATCTTTAAAATGCACTAGGTTGTCAGGAACCCAGAAGTGTCACCTACACAATCCAGGAAAAAGTGCATTATTTTTCCACATTTTGCCAGCAAATCTAGGCTATGTTTTCCTCACTACTTATTACCATTTGCAGGAAAGGAAGGGAAGGTAGATTTACAGCAGGAGGTGGCAAGCTTTTTCTTTTTCTTTTTTTTTCTGTAAAAGATCAGGTAGTAAATATTTTAGGTTTTGGGAAGGACATGGCCTCTCTCGAAGTAACTCAATGCTACAATTGGAGTGCAAAAGCAGCCACGGGCTGTAAATGAATGGATATGTGTCTTGATAAAACTTTATTTGTAGTTCAGTGGAAGATCCCATGAGTATATAAGCAGCACAAATAGACCATTTGGGTTTAAAATACAGGCAGAGGAAATAAGGAAAGGGGATAAATCTATGAGGAGTTGGGTTCAGAGGGAATGTGATCAAAATACATTGTAAGACATTTTTAAAGAATTACTTTCTTTTTAACAGGCAACAATTCATATTCTGATCTGGCCACACAATGGCAATTCTGCTCCATAATTCCCTCCTTCCTCTCTCTGAGGACTTTTTTGTCTGAAGAAAAAACTTCACATGGACACTCTCATCATGGAGTTTGCTA
Source organism: Phodopus roborovskii (assembly GCF_943737965.1). NCBI lineage: Eukaryota > Metazoa > Chordata > Mammalia > Rodentia > Cricetidae > Phodopus > Phodopus roborovskii. The sequence goes on from NW_026126588.1 coordinate 9,577,914, forward strand.
TAGATTTACAGAAGAACAGAGTGAAAATACAATAAAATTTCTGTGTTCTTTGTCTCTTTTTAACAGAAGAAAAAAAAATAGGTGTAGGCAAGTGGTATTGGATATTTTGAATTTATTTAAATGGAATTATTTTTTTAGTCCTTCGTGACTTGTTATCGTTCTTCCTTCCTTTCTTCCTTTCTTTCTGTTTTTTCTTTTTTTGTTTGTTTTGTTTTGTTTTGTTTTTGAGTTATCGAGACAGGGTTTCTCTGTGTAGCTTTGTAGACCAGGCTGGCATATGGAAGTCATAGAGATCTTCCTGCCTCTGCCTCCTGATTGTCGGGATTAAAGGTGTGTGCCACTACTGCTCTGCTAGTCCTTTGTGAGTTTTATACAACAGGTTTTGATAATATTCACCTCTCCTCCCATCTCTTCCCTAAATCACCCTCCTTTCCTTACCCATGCGACTTTGTATTCTTCCTTTTAATTCTTCAAGACCAAGCTGATGTCCCCAAATATTCTTGTATGTGTGTCTTCCAGTGGAGAATGTCAGGGATGCAGGGAACTCCCAGCATCTAACAATTGCCTACAGCTCCACTGCTTAGAATGGGGTTGTATGCTAAGTTCTTAATATTTTGCAAATGACAGAACTGGAGAGAAGGCAGTTTGTTCTCTTTATTACTCCTGCTTTGTAATGTGCATTGGATAAAGTGAGCATCAGCTAATCAGAAAAGCATTTGATCTTTGTCTTCCCTGGTTAATGTTGCCTGGTGGCCAACCATAATTGGAACAAAAAGCCATAGGGGATTAAGCAGGCACTATTATCCCTAATGGATGTCAGGCAATGAGGGCCTGGCTGCAAGAATCTTAAGCTTGAAAAGTTCTCTAGAGTGTGTTTCTTTCACTATCATGATTTGGGAAATAAAATAACTTTGTTTCTAGTTTCAGAACAATTTTCCCTAAGAGTTTGAGTCTTTCAAGGAGATTTCACAAAACTCTTAACCCTGTGTAGGAAAAATATATATGAATGTTTGTATGTATAGAGTTGCATGAAACATTTTAAGCATCTCTGAAAACAACACTCACATACATTTAAATTTTTGGAATAGTTCATGGCATGCCTAAAAATGTATCTTGACCTGAAGGATATTTTTATCTTTATTTTAAGATTTTATTTCCTTTAAAGCAGTTTTGCTTTCACAGAAAAATTGAGAGGAAGGGGTAAAGATTTCCCACGACTTCAAAGTTCAGTTTTTTTTCCATTACGTACTAAAAAAATTTAAGATATAAATTTTCTTTTTACTAATTACAGATTTACACCCTTCAATATGATATGAGTAAACTATTATCAAACAGTAACCTATGACTGAGAAATATCAACCTCTGGTGTGTATGATGCCCTTTTGGGGGCATCAGTGAATAAGTGAATGAGCAAATGAATGGATACTTTCATTTTCTAGAGTACTTTGCAAACTCAGATTATTTAGTAGAACTTGCATTATGTCAGTCATCAGAAGGCATGGAGTTCCGCTTCATTGCTTCCTAGCTTTGAACTCTTGGACAAGGGTTTTAAGCCTTTTCAACTTCAATTTCTACACTGGTAAAAATGAAGGCTAGCTCCTGTATAGGATTTGATTTGGGATAAGGGGAAATGAAAGTACTGTGTAAATTTAGGGTATTCCTGTCCGAGAATGACCAAGTTTTCAAGAACAGGCCTGTGTTTTAGTTCTTCAAAGTTAAGAAAATTTCATGGCCACCTACCAGATACTTCTATTTTTTTCCATTGCTGTACATTTGGCATTCCTCAAAGATTCTTTATTAACTTGTATTGGCTAAATGATTAATGACACATATGTATTCACCCGTTGCACAGGAAATAGAAAATGCACGCCATTGCAAGATTGTATCTATTTTAAACACTGGAATTTGGAAAGGAAGGCTATAGACTGTCTTTCATGCATGATAGATTGCCTCCTACTGATCGCAACCAGCAAAAGAAAGGCATAGAAAAATGTTAGAGCTAGAGGCTTCTTTACCAGTAGTCGAAAAGGTAGCAAAGCCTTCACCACTAACGAACATCTACCTAACAAGACCTTATTTCTACTAAACTCGTCTTTTGTAAAACTCACCAGATCACACTTATGGCTTGCTCTCACAGCTAATTCTCTTGTTGTGAGTAATTGGATTTAGTGCTACTGAAACCGCATGTGGAAATCTGTTGTGCTATTTTCTATATCAGTGTGTGTGAACTGTATACATGTGCATACATAATACTATAGATGGGGCAATATAATATTAAACAGTCACATGAAATTTTACATGCTTAACCCGTGAATCTGGTAGTTACTGTTTTTTCTTCCTTTACTCCAGTGTGTGTGTGTGTGTGTGTGTGTGTGTGTGTGTGTGTGTAAATTTCATGGTAAGTAAGGAAACAAATAAATTTAATTATATGTGCTTGAATCATAGAGTGGTATTTGAATCAACAGTCCATGTATGTTTGAAACTCCTGCCGTATATTGATAACCAGAGGTTGCCATTGGAAAAGATTTCTCCAACAAACCTGAATTTCTTGGATCATATAGGTACTCTGGACAACATCCATAAAAACAGAAATCAGGATAGGTATTAGGAAAAAGCATGATAGCAGCTGACTTATTCGTGTCGAGTGAAATCAAACTTACTTACAATTAATCATATAAATAGCCTATTCATTAATACCTGAAATGGTAGATCAGAGGATACACAAGGAGAGGGGCCAGAAGGGAAGTCTGACTCGAGTTTTGATTGTGCTTTTTCCCAACTACCCCTACACAACCAGAGTGCTTTCTACCCAAAGGTGGAGGGACAGTTACTTACTTAAGGAGTGAGCTAAACCATCAGGGTCAACTATAAAAACCTGCCACTATTGACAGCCTGAAACAATTGCCTTTTAGCAGCTTCACAAATCCAACTTTGCATGCTACATAGGTGTTAGTGCTATACTATACCTGGCTGTATACATATGATCAACCCTTAAATCTAGGCACAAAGTTTGTGCACATCTTCCCAGGCGACAAAGACTGTTTCTCAAAGAGATGAGAAAAGTATCTTTTTCAAGCTGTTATTTTCAAAATATCCCCTTTGTCTAGAGGGTTATCATTTCAGTCCCTTTCCAACCTGGTTGTATTGTCTTCTCAAATATTTATTTTGGGGCTGGAGAGACTATGCAGTGGTCAAGAGCATTGCTACTCTTGCAGAGAATCCAGGTTCAGTTCCCAGCACCTACATGATGGCTCCCAACTGTGTAACCCTAGTTTTAAGAGATCTGACACATTTGACATGGCACATACACATTATTAGAAATCATACATCTTTAAAAATTTTGTATGCTGCGAGTTAGGCACAAAAGGCTTAACAACTATCAAACAGTTGGATATTTCACATTAAAATATGGTTAAAATTTAAGAAAAAATAATATATATGTAAACTAAGGTGCAAAAAATAAACAAACAAATAGTGAAACTTCTTACAGGAACCAAAGAACAGTTAGGAAATTCTATTCGGCTATTTTCAGCTTTCCAATCTTCCACGTCAGGTTTGTAGTCATCACATACCAATTGGGTGAGTAGCCAAAGAGAAACTTCTTAGTGAGACCACATTGTTTCCTTTCATTCCAGAGGCCTACTGCACTGAAACATGAATAAACAGCAGGTGCAGCTCCCGTTTACAACTGTGGGTTGTTCTTGGTGCTTGGATTTAGTTTTGGCTAAGTTATTACTTTTTACTCCACCCCCTTTTTTGTTCAAATATTGTATTCATCTTTGTATGTGGTTATAGAAGAAAAAGCAACAACAAAACCAAACCCAAAATAAACCTTTATATCCTATTAATCTCATACTTAAATGCTCATGACTTTTAGGAAAGAAATTTGTTGACTATAAGAACAGGCTCTAATGATTCTGGAACATTGGTGGCACTGAACATTAATAATACAGAAATCTACAGTTTAGTCCTGGTCCCTGGAAATCACTGCCCCAGGTTTTGCCTTGCCCATCCAAACAGCCAAGGACAAAAGTTCAGAAGTTATAACTCCAGGCCCTTCCTCCTTACTCAGTGCTGTGCTTACACTTAACGATACTTTCTGTTTGAAAAGTTTGACCTCCTTTGAAGTTGTGTTTCCTCATCAGCTCAGATCATAATGATCTCTCTGCAGGTAGAACTTGTTCTCGAGCATGATAAAATGTCACACATGACTCCTAGTTCTGTATGCCTCCCCACCCCACCCCCCCATGAAATTTTAGTATTCCAGCTGTCACTGTGGTTCACTCTACTTAGTCATTTCACAGGAAGGATGGGTGATTGGTTATCAAATCCCTGAGAGCAGTGGGAAGTTGGGCTGTCCAGATGACTCAGCAAGTAAAGCTACTTTCTGCCAAGCCTGATGACCTAACTTTCATTCCTGGAACCCACATGGTGAGTGAGAATAAGTGACTCCTTCAAGTTGTTGTCTGACTTCCATGGCAGGAATACGCACACACACACACACACACACACACACACACACACACACGCACGCACGCACGCACGCACGCACGCACGCACACACACACACACACTCAGGCACACACACACACAGGCATACTCCCATGCATACACACATGCACACACACACACAATGTAAATAAACATTGTAAAGACTGAAAAAGAAAGGAGTTGAAACCATTATTCACTAAAATCTTCATAGGGCAATGAATGTATCTATCCTAAAGAAGGTTATTAAATTAGAGGGTGATGCACAAAAGCTTAAGAGCAATGCCATTTTATCTTTGGCTTTTCATGTCCTTTATATGAAGAGAGTCTAATGGAGAACTTCATAACTGCAGGCATTCTCTTCTGTCTTAGCTGACAGGAGTGATGGTAAAATTTTGCTCCATATAATAAAATGTGCAATAGGAGAAATGGCTTATCTTAAACATATCTTTGACATTATGTGTCTGTCTCTGAGTTCTATAAGGTTAAAAAAAATCAAATTTAATTCCTTAATTGCTCTCCAAACTAACAGCTCTTTGAGTCATAATGCAGGGTTTGTTTTGTTGTTGTTGAAATCATCTGTTGGAAGTCCCTGCCAATAATGCACACAATTATTGAGTTTCAGAGAGGATGCAGGACTCCTGAGCACACACTGTGTGTAGACGACTCTTTTCAAAGCATTTGTCCAGATATCATAGCATCTCTACCCCCTTCTCAAGATCCAGTTTTGACTTTCAAGTTGAATTCAGTCAAATTTCTGTTTTCCTAATGGAAGTTCAGTCTTGCTGTAAATATTTGAAAAGTGTCAAACAAGGGACAGGCACCTTTCAAAATATTGTTCCTATTTTCATAATGAAGAGGCAAACAAAAAAATTCTGACTTTATGGTAATGGGAAATATGTGACTTCTCTTTATTAAAGAAAGAAATAGATAATATGTTTATGAGACTACAAGGGAATTCAGTGGGGCTTGGGATGACAATCACAGTTGTACAAAGTATGTGGCCTTCTGCAGTTGAGTGATGGAAAGTATTGCACTGTTGAACAGTGGTCTTCCCTACTCAGATGAGCATGTGGCCCTGGGTAGACTCTAATCATCCTTAGTACCAGCACCTATTTTTTGTAGAAGATGCTGATCTGCATCCAGCCTACTTGTAGAAAAATCTGACATGTGTATCCCATGTGGTGTTATCTTTCTAGATAGACAAAACTATTAGTTATTCTATTTTATAAAACATCAACATGGCATTAACCTGTTAGATCTTGAGTATTATAATTCTGATTGGCTGAATACAACTATGAATCTTTTCTAAACAATATACAATAATTTCTAAATACAATAAATTAAACCTTAATAGCATTCCAATTGTGGAATTTTAAATCAAAACATATGACCCTTTGCAGACTATGGGATCACTTTTTTCTTATCAATATTTTGATGGGTGGGGTTGATAAGCAGTACAATAAGAATATTTGCTTTCACTTTCCCAAAGTTTCATGATGAAATATTGGGAAATGGCTTCTACGAAATACAAAATAATAAGTGGGAGAATGTTAAGCCATTTATCATTACTTAAGTTTCCATTAACAGTAAGTTAGCAAATACGTAATCATTGTTCCCAGGGATAAAACAAAATCCCCCAAGATTTGGTAAGTTTCATCAACATGCATGGCTGGTATTAATAATTTACATCTGAAAAGACTTTGTCTAGGACATCCTTACTTCAGGAAGCTCATCGAACCTTTGGGCTTGGAAGAATTACACAGCACTTCAGCTTTGCTGCTGGGGGCCATTTTAATTGGTGAAATTATCAACAGACACACAACAAGAAGAAAAGCAAGCCAAAGAAGCGTTCTGGAAAGGAATGCATGCCGAAGTGTGAGAACTGTAGCAAGAGAGTGGATTCCCCTTGCTTGAACTCAGCTGGGAGCCTGCACACTGGGAGAACAAGTTCTTTTATTTCTTTTTTCTGTTTTTCTCTTTTTAACTCACCATGTTACACAAATTAATTCTGTGATGCTTGCCTTACCAGTTAATTTTCCTGAGTGAGCAAATGTGTGTGCACGGAACCCACACATAATGAGGTGTGAGTGTATGCATAGATGAACTATAATCTTTAAAATAAGTAAATGCTTAAATATAATAATTTCCTTTATTTTAAAAGCAAACAGTGGAATTACTTTGATTTGTGGACACCAGGAGCTTAATATAACACTTAGCTATAAACACAGGGTAATAAAATCAATATTAATAATTCCTATGTAAGTAATGTCTTTCTATGCCTTAGTGAACATTACTGCTAGACAAAGGTTTATTTTCACATCAATAAATAAACAGGAGTTGCAACATGGAGAACTGTAAAGGCTGCAGGAACCTGAGAGTAATGAAGCGTGTTCCAAATATTGATTAACACCAGTCTTTGGCCACATCCTTATTATAATCTATGTATAACTGTAAAGGTCACCAAGGGGAGTAAAATGATCAATTTAGATAATGCCACCATTCTTAATGTTTCATAGCTTGCAGTTAAAAGTCTATCAGGGCATAATTACAACCCCTGAGTCCATTGATTAGATAAATAGGAAGCAACCGGGCACTTGAAGTCTTGAGAAGTCATATAAACCTGGCCAGGGTAGCACACTGTGACAAATTAAAATGAATTCACAGAAAATCAAAAATTTTGAGGGACTGTCAAATGAGGGACTGAAACTTATGACTGATTTGACAAGAGACACACTATGCTTCCTGTACTTAAAAATAAAGGATTTCACTGAAAGCCACAGAAATCTAAATGAAGGTTTCAAACTTAGTCTTTAAAATGAACTTTTTTTCTGTTGCAATTTAAGTAAGAGCTATTTGGCAAAATATTATTTCTTCCAGATTTTAGGCATTTTTTTGTATTGTTGGAAATACAGATATCTTAAGCATTTAGCAAGAGAGTACAGAGACAAAATAAAATAATAAATTTAATTCTAGTAAGTCAAAACTCTTGTCATGTGAAAAAGAGAGATGGAATTATACTATTTAATCATATTTTTACCCATGCTTTAAGCAGAACTTTTACAAGTATAAGGTCCCTATGTGATGTTCAAGCATTTCAATATTTCATTTGTCAATTAAAGAGTCATCTTCCTTTTCCACTGAATGAAGATTAGTAATCAAAGGCAAAGGAGCCCTCTAAATCATTTTCCTTAAATTTGATGTAGTTTTAATATTTCGTTCTTTCCACCAAGGAAAATGAACTTCAAAATGTTTGGAAATGATTTTAGTCAAACTCAATCAGTTCCAGAATATGTTTTGCTATTGTGAATTGACCTTTGTACTTAGATATGTTTTTTTTAAATAGTGTTGTCTACATTTCTCCCCTTTTTGTTGTGATAAAATACACTGACAAAATGAGAAGGAGAAAGGAGTTATTCCCGTTTGTGGTTCATGGCAAAATCCAGGTGATAAGTCTTAAAGAAGCTGCTCACGTGACTTCCACAGTCTGGAAGCAGAAAGGGATTAATGCATCCCTATCCCCCCTTTTCCCACTTATACAATCCAGGGTCACTCTCCAGGAAATGGCATGACCCTAGGTGGGCAGGTCTTCCCACTTCACTTAACATAGTCAAGATATGCCCAGAGAAGCATCTCTCAGGTGGTCCTAGGTTTCATCAAGGTGACTAATGCTCTTTGTATCTTAGTGACTTTTCTGTTGCTATGATAAAATACTCTGACTCAAGCAATCTAAGTGAGAAAGGGTTTGGCTTATAGTTCCTTGGAGAAATAGTCCATCATGGAAAGGGAGGCATGGCACCAGGAGGATAAAGCATGTTAGGTACCTGGCGGGCCACATCTACCTACATTCAGGAAACAGCATGGACAGGAGATTAGAATTACCTATAAAGCCTCAAGGTCTACCTCCAGTCACCCACTTCTTTCATGGAGATGACACCTCATAACGCTTTCACCAACCTGCCTAACAGCACCACTGGCTGGCGATCAAGTGTTCAAACGTTTGAGCCTGTGGGGAGCCTTTCACACCCAAACTACAAGGAGTAGCATACGCAGTACTCTGACTCATAAAAACTATAAATTGGTGGAAGCATTCTTTTCTCAAGGAAAGCGTAAAACAAACCTCATCACCTTTGAGGGGAAAAGAATCAATAATGTCTTTAAAATATGTCTACCTGAGGATTTTCAGGTGCCAAGATTTCCTGAGGATTTCTCATGTAGAGCAGGGCTGAGTGCCTTGCAATGGGGACACTATATGACCCAAAGAGGCAGTTAAATTGGTTCTTTTCAGCCCTGGTTCCAAAACCATGTAATCAGATACCCCAACTGAATCCTGAGTGCTTCACCCAACTCTCCATTTTCTCTGCCATCTTATAGTCTATACACTGTCAAGTCCACCCATTTCATTTCACCTTACCCCACTCACAAAACTCATCCAGTCATTATGGACCCGGGACCTTTCAGGATCACAGACACATAACCTAGTCGTGGAACTCCCATGTTTCTCTGCCAATAGCTGCTCTCTGCTTCCAGATTTTTATGAGTTGGTCTCATCTAACCCAGAGGATCTTTTCTTAAGCGACACCCGGAACACTCTATTCTTTTATGCAGGCCATCCAAAATCCTTCCAACTTTGTTGGTACCACTCTGTTCTGTTTTCTTCAGAAGCTATCTCCCAAGACACCTGCTGTCTTGCACAGGCTCACATGTAGCTGTAAATGGGTGTTAGCTGCTACCTAACTTCGTTTGCAGTGTTCCTTTCTGCAGCTAGATGACATTCTATTTTCTAGTTAAGTCCAGACTGCATGCTAGTTTCTACTTTACGGGTTGCAAATTGGATCAGCCTCATAGGCACACTAATTCTTAAATTTCATTATGATGTCATTAAAAGGCAAGTATATAATAGAACAGAAATGGGATATAGAAGGAAACATTTGATGGCTGTGTATCTATTAAAAAGTCAAGAAAAATGAGTGAAAGGAAAAATATGTATGTATATATGTATTATTTTATCACTCAATCCAGCAATAATTGAGTGTTTGTTAATTTGTTTTTGACATTTTCATCCAAGTATAAAATGCATTCTAGCTATTTTCACTTTATAACCTCATCAACCTCATCTCCTTCCTACAAATTCCTCTCCAACATTCAGATTGTTCATTTTGTTTTGTGATCAACATAGTTTAATAAAGGCCTTCTATGTGAATTAGCCACAAAAGTTTGGCTATTCCTTTCCCTTTCTTTCTTTCTTTCTTTCTTTCTTTCTTTCTTTCTTCCTTCCTTTCTTTCTTTCTTTCTTTTTTCTTCTGATTTGACTTAAGTTCCATTCCAAAAGATGGAGCCGATACCCAGCACTGCTTGGGTGACCAAGAACAAGAGACTAGGTAACCAGAGACCTAGGGTAAAACAAAATACTACTAGTCTATAAAAGAAAGTAACAATAAAATGACTCCTAATGATATTCTGCTATGTTCATAGATTGGTGCCTTTTTCAGCCATCATCGGAGAGGCTTCCTCCTAATAGCAGATGAGAACCAGACCCACAGTCAGATGTTATGCAGAGAGAGAGGTGGGGGGAAGACAGAGATAGACGTCTTGGAAGACACAGCTCTAAAAGGGATGTTCCCGTCAAATCGTTCCCCTCCTAGCTCATGGAATTTGTGAAAGATGAAGGAGTGTGGGAGCCAAAGGGGATGGAGGATACCATGAAAACAAGGCCCTCTAAGTCTATTGAGCAAAGCTCATATGAACTCACAGATACTGAAGCAGCAAGCACAGGGCCTACATGGGTGGACACCAAGTCCTCTACATATAGACTGTAGCTTTCACTTTATTATTTTTACAAGTTTCCTGAACGTGTGAACAAGCGACTTTTTGATTCTTACGCATTCACTTGGGCTTGGAGCTCTTTCCCCTCCCTTGGTTTGCCTTATCCAACTTTGATATGATGTGTTTGTTTTATCTTACTATATTTTTGTTTTGTTATGTCGCATTGTATCTTGGTAGTATGTTCTTTTCCAATGAGACACAGAAAAGGAGTGGATCCTTACAGGAGAGGAGGTGGGGAGGAACTGGGAGAACTAAAGGGAGGGAAAACTAATCAGGACATGCTATATGAGAAAAGATCTAATTTTAGTAAAATGGAAAAAGAAAATGTACATGTATTTTTATAAGCTGACATCATGAGCAATTTAAAGGACTTTCAACTACTGATAGATCCTGATCACTGAGCTGCTGTTAATGTGTTTGACTGTGGTCATTTGGGAATCTTTCACCCATACTCAGTCTCCCATTACCTGACAGGCACAGACATTGTTTCAGTGCAAACAGAAGCATCCTGTGGTCAACGTTTGCCAATGTAATCCCAACCAGTGTCAGGTGGATCTTAGCGCACAAAAAATTGTGGGCATCAAACATTCTTCCTCATACAGGTCTCTGCTGACATGTTTCCAAAGTTCTTTAGCCCCAGATAATAATTCTATATGTTTGCTTTAGAGTGCTAGATGAAAAGAGTTATTGTTGAAGGTTTAGTTAAAAGTTAGACACACTCAAGATACTTCCAGTACTTTTGTGTTCTGAGATGTCATTTCAGTAATTAGATTGGAATTGTACTATGAATCCCTAGACCCTCAAGCTTGGAAGTAAACTTTTATTCACCAAAACAATTTCAATTTGAGTTTGCCCTGAAGAAACTTGAACAAAATATAAATAAAAAGAAGAAGCAGAAACCATCATTTTGTACTCTAAAATGAAAAGCCATAATTTATTCATATTTTCATCTGCAGGAAGAAATGTTTTCTTTAACATGTCTGGATCCCAGTACATTGTATAACTAAAGGAATATTGCTTATCACTTACTAGATTCAGGGATGCTATGCAAAACTGTGAGTTCAAAACTATTTCCATTGAACCCATAGTTGGTAGAGCACGTTCTAGGCTGGAGGATGTATGCTGAATGTCTCTCCTGAAAATTGATGTATTATAAATAAATGTTTCCCAAAAGTCTGGCAACCCAAGACCTCAAACAGAAACTGGTTTCCTTCAAGAAATCCCTGGAGCTCTCCTGCTCCAGTAGCTGAAATGAATCTCCTTTACTTGCCCAAATATGAACGTGTAGATCTGACACTTGTAAACGAAGTAGCAAATGAGGAACAGCAAGGAGAGGAGCCAGCAAGGCCACAGACGAGGTTCCCATGCACAACATTTCATATTCATAGCTCCCACTTGCAGCACTATTGTTGTCCAGGTCCAGCCTGAAAGCTAAATGCATTTTATTCTGCCAATTCATGTATGTTATTCGCACAGCAAGGGCAGAGATTGCTAAATCCATTTTCTCCTGCAAAGAGAACCTGATTTAACATTTACATATTTTTTAGAAAGATGAGTAAAGAATACTGACTGGTGGGTACCACCTATGGGTTTACACCTATGGGTTTACATAACCTATGGGTTATGTAAAAATATAACTCAGAATTATATAGGATAAAAGGATAGGATACAGTTTCCAGAACCTTCTTTCACTTAGCTGAAACAAGTAGCACACACGTCGGAATTCCATGAAGTTTTTCATCTGTTTGTGTCAATGATGTGAGTCCTAGATGAGGTATGGGAGCAAAAGCCTGTCTATATAATGTGGCTCTAATGGATGGTTACCACATGTTTTTGTGCTTTCAGATAATGGATTGCATGTTGGAAAAGTAAGAGAGCTGGTTCTTGTGATGCCAGTTAGGGCAATCCTTCTATTAATGACACTGGAATTGTTACTTGATTCTTGACCCGAGTTTAAGGTCTGTTTAACATCAGTCAAGCACATACTTATTGGGTTATTCATTTATGCGGCCACATATGGGTTTCATAGTTTCTTGTACTTTAATATATCTACTTAAAATAATCTCAATTCCTGATCACATTGTTCAATTATATAGGCAATATTTAACTTTAATTGCTTACAGTCAGACAATTTAAAGAGAGAACCTAGATAGTAAGTATGTTTTTCATAGAGGAAATTGCTTTGCCTCTGTTTATGAATATGATGCCAGAAAGTACAGAATGTTTTTCTGGGGCTAGACTGACAATATTAAAGCTCACATAAAAACTTGTTAAACGGTACTTATAAGTCAAACACAATAATTGTTTTATATATCTAATAACTCAGTGCTATAAATTGGATATTGGGTTAATGCATTCCCTTGGCACCATTATTCCATCAAGTCAACCACTCATCTGACCAACTAGTACACTTGGGATGTGGGGAGGCTATAGAGTTGACTACTTCTGGCAACTGTTTTCCATTACATCCAGACTTTCTCTTGTAATGGGTAATTTGAAACCACACAAAGGAAATCTAGCTGTGTGTCATTATTTGTCTGCCAGAATCTCATTGGCTAAAATTTGGATACCTTTTAATTTTACACAAAACAAAACATAAGAAATCAAAAGTACAAGGAAGATTGAAGACCTACCATGTGCCAGTGCTCACTGTGCTCAGTATCAAGGACACATCAGCTCATGATATAGAACTCATCCTAAGAAGGTTGGTGTCATAAGGCGATCATGCCTAAAACAGGACTTAGCAATTTAATTTTTCCCATGATTTGTATGATAGCATATTTGAGAGTGGTAGTTGGAAAACACAGAAATGAAAAGGAGGGTTAGATCAAGAATGAAATATTTTCCTGGGAAACCCCTTATGCTGCCATTCTTTCCTTCAACTTTTCTGGGACAAAAGCCAGGTATGTGACTAAATCCAGTCCATGAATAAGTGGACACCAAGGAAGTAACATTTAAAGAATGACCTTTGAGCTGAACAGATGACTCAGTGCTTAGGAGTACACCCTCCTTTTGCAGATGACCTGAATTTGCTTCACAGCACCCACAATGAATGGCTCACAACTGTCCCCTGCAACTCCAGTTCCAGGGGAATCCAACACCTCTGGCCTGGGCTCACATGCATATACCTAGAGATAAGCAGACCCACATATATAATTAAAATATAAATAGAAAATTAAAAAAGAATGATGTTCCCTAGCTCATAGTGCTATGAATCATGATTGAAAAGACCATTAAAAATGTCCATGTTTAATTCCAATGGCAACAGTCAGTTTTGAATAGAAGGGTAGGAAAAGCTTACTGACTAGCTGCTTATGTCTTTAGAATCATTTTTTTATAGCAAATAATACCAATTAATGCTCAAGTTCAGGCTTTAGCCAAAGAGAAAGGAAAGCTGGTATCACTTTTAGGAGGGTTTGGGTGTAGATATTGTTTAAGAGCATTGGGTTTGGGAACAGCAAAATTGAAAGCCAATGTGGCAGATCAACCCTGGAGCTTTAAAAAAAATGGAGATTCACAGGGTGAAGTGACACTCTCTTGAGGTAGCAGAGTGGAGCTTTAACTGAGAGGCTGAATGCAGAACTGCAATGGACCTGAACACCTAGTTTTCCAAATTACTGACTCTCTGCTGATGTTGGATGAACCTTTGTGTACTCTACAGGAGCAACTATTGTAAATCTCAATCAGCCATCCCTCCGAATTGTCAAAAGGTCATCTTGGTGGGAAGGGGTAAGATGACAGACTCGGGGGTTCTATAGTCCTCCTCCCTTCCTTTCACCGTGGGGTCTCATGATACATTGAATGAATTGGTTTTCCACAAAAGGCATGGAGGTCAATGAAAAAGGTGACTTGAGAGAGAGAGAGAGAGAGAGAGAGAGAGAGAGAGAGAGAGAGAGAGAGAGAAGACAAAACAGTGATTGAAAGTTTTCGCCTCAATGATTGAATATAATGGCTTGCGTTTTTGTCTTCATGTTTTTAACATTATAACCTAGTACCTCTTTGGGGGGGGGTGGGATCGGCATGGACATTCGATCTAGGAAATTGAGCTTGCTCATCAAGCATGCTACCACGGATCTAATACCTGTCCCCGGATTTCTAATCTTTGAAAGTCATTTCCACATAAAGGCAAATTAGGCATCAAACATAATTTGATATGAAGTTGCTAAAAGGTTTTAGCCAAAGTTTGATCATTTTCTGATAACTGACACATTGTGTGTCTTTGAGAAGACTTTTTTTCAATATGTGAAATGAAGACATCACCTACCAGGTGGTTATCACTACTATAAGAAACAGTAAATCTAATAAAGGATTTAGCAAATGTAAACCACTGGATTTATCCAGCTTGAATCATGTGCTGAAAATTCATTAGTTTCTACCTTTTTAGTTCAAAGTAATAGAAGAGTGTTTTTGGTCAATAGTGACTCAGGATCATGGGTTAAAGAATTTATGTCTTAAATATTTGGGCTTGCTTGATTTTGAGAACTATTTTTGTATAGTACACTTGGAAAATAACCACAGAAGATCCAATTTTATGTTACTGTGGTGTGTCACAATGTTTCCTGTAGCAGGCTTTCTTTGGGGCCACCAATCAGTTTCCAACATGACACAGAGACTTATTCTTAGTTACAAATGCTTGGCCTTATCTTATGATTGTACCCACTAGCTTTTGTAACTTAAAGTAAACTTTTTTCTTTATCTAAAATTTGCCTCAAGGATTTTTACCTTTCTGTAATTCTGTAAGTCCTATTCTATGTCTGTCTGTCTGTTCCTGAGCATCTTCCTCTCTTTCTCTCTTGTTCTCTTCTCTGTTCTCTCTTTCTCTCATTGATTCCTCCTCCTACTTATACTTTATACTCTTTGCTGCTAGCCCTGCCTATCCCTCTACTGCTTAACTACTGGCTGTTCAGCTTTTTATTAGATCAATCAGGTTTCTTAGGCAAGCAAAACAAAGCATTTTTACACCATTAAACAAATGCAGTATAAACAAATGTAAGACCTCTTTACATAGTTAAAGCAATATTTCACAATAGCTTCCAAAGTACAAAGTGCAGCATAATTCAGCTTCAATATAAGACAGTATTTTAAAACTGGGCCTGAAGGCTTTCTAGACCATTTCATACTTCTTGTTAAGTAATCTAGACAATTTAAGGTGGAGTAAAGTGACTAGAGAAAACATTCACTTCTTTATATTAGAGATATGAAGTTATATCCTACTTTTAGTTAGAATAGATTAGCATTAACATGTACCTTGGCATTACTCAAAGCAATTATAGAATGATTTAAAAGGCAAAGGGACAAAATTACCAGAGATGAAGTACAGCAAAGTAATCCAGTTGTTCAATGTTTTTTAATATAATAAAAAGTCTGAATTTAACATTTTGTATTCATCTTAAGAGACATAAACTGAACAATTCAGAAAGTGTTTTAATGATTTATTCGTGTTTTGCTGTGTTTATGGATCCAATTAAAATTGAAATTTCATTGAGTTGACTGCGCAATGATGAGAATGGGCTAGCAGGTTCACTTTAGGCAGAACAGACATGAGTGACTACGCTAACTGCTAAAATAAAGGGATGAAAAATCATGGAACAATTGCCTTCAAGAATAATCTAAACTAATGTTTAATCTGCCGTAGTACTTTACCCTCTGCCAAATTTCCATGATGCTACTGACTTAACTGCCTTTGAAGAACTCTGCCAAGAGACTTTTCCTATCTAGAGGAGAAAAACAAAGGGAGACCTTTTCCATGAGCTAAGAACAAATTTGAAGTTAACAGGATCCAGATAAAAGTGGCAGTAACAGCTAACAAACCTGGTCAATGGTGCTAGGAGCAGGCACATTTGCAGAAGTGGCTCTGCCCTCCAGATTTTCTGTCATTTGGTATTGTATTGAGGCTTTGTCCTTCTCTTTGAAGCATCCCACGATCCTTTTAAACTGATGTTAGACATAATTTTCTCATGCAGCTAGAACTAGTCATTTATATTCATTTACTGAGCCATGTCTGTTTGCATGCATGCTGCACACTCAGAAGATTCTGTGGCTATATCATGCTCTTAAATTCCTGCCATTATTAAGTATAGGGTGACTTTTCATTTTTTATAATAAATGAGAGATTACCAAGAGGGAATTTTTCTTTACACACTTATGTATTTACATACTCACACAAGTCTTGAAATACCTTTGGATACAAATATAGTGAGCTAATTCTTTAGCCACAAACTGTAACTGCACTAATAAACCTTCCTTCAGTGGGTATGTATGAATGCTGCCTTGGTTGCCTCAAATTGTTGCTCTCCAACATTATTTTGTAGTCATCGTTTACTCATTAGTTTGCATTTATGTCCAGCCAATCAAGCTTCTGACTTTTAGTTCTCTTTCCTCCACTCCCCCAGTCTCCACCTCAATGCATTTCAATTCTTCTCTAACTGAATTGAAGTCATCCAGGTTTGGATATGGCACGTTCATGTTCAGATGAGATTGTAGCCTTGAGATGAAAGTTGAGCCAGACTTTGGCTTGTCTAGGTGAATCTTATACTTTGCCACAGAAAAAGAAATTGGATGGAATACCTGAAGATGAATCTCCACACCTCTAGTCTTACTTGGTTGTAGTGAGATAGGCCACAGAAAACCCACGGAAAGATCACGAAGGAGCTGGAGATGAGGTGGCAAAAGCCTTTTGAGGAATCAAGTTTGCCTGTAGATGATTGATAATCACAAATCATCCCAAGCAGTGTTGACATACAGAAAGAGAGAATAAAGAGCCTTGAATTTGTTTGGGATGGATAATGTATCCACAAACTTAAAACATCACCATGTTAAAAACATGCATGTGTTGATGTGTTATTCTGCCCTGAACTATCTGCACTATACCTGTGTCTTCAGGTGACTGAAAAAAAAATGAGTCTCCTCTCCTTTTATTATCAGATACCAACAGGGAAGGTGTTTTAGTTATAAGAGAGATAAGCATGGAAGAAACTTTAGAGGGTGAACAGGGTTGGGGGGATCTGTCCTAAGCAAGGGCCTCCCAGTCTGTTGAGACAGAGGCACAGAGGTAGTTTAGTTCATTAGATCTGAATTCAGATTTAAGTAAAAATTGTATTTCAGTTGTATTGAAACAGTTTTCAATTTGTTAATGTCATTTTCTACACTACAAGAAAAGTAGTGACTGAAGGGCATGCGAGTCAAATATGAATGATCTTGGAAGTGTTTACATTTTGTTAATACTACCCTACTCTCTTTGGAAAACATAGTATGAATTACTAGCTCTTATTTTCAGGGCTAGAATGGTCTTATGATTCACAATTTGCCAACTAAAATTGTTATTCATAAGATGAGAATCCTGATTTAGTGCTAGTTGGCTGCAAGCCAGGTTTGAAGTCCACTTGGAAAAACATCAATTGCTTTTTTTTTTTTTAAATACTAATACATTTATTCTTGTAGATTAAGGACATGCCATAAGAAGTTATCATTATCTATACTTCATCTCTATGTGATTATTAGTGCATGGACCATGCCTCCTTCAGTCACTCGTTTAACTAGAGCCTGACACTATATGAAACCTCCACTGAGATCATATGGCAGACTACTGAGATGTTCCAAGGAGCCTTTCCTGCTTCCTACAACACACTGGTGGATCTCCATAAGGAACACACAATTCAGGAAGAGAACAAATTCCTGTTTTCTGGAATTTAGAATGTTGATATAGCATACAGATGTATGACTTTTGACTTAAACCAACAAAACTGAACTATTGAAAGAGGAAAAACCTTTGATAATGTGATAACAGAAGGAATGGATGGGAGAAAAGGTCCTTGAAAGGTCATTAAGAACTTATCTAACCAGAAAATTCCTGAGAAAGAAGCAGCTCTTATCAAAGACAGGGATTTCAAAGGTGGGGGTCTCTAATGATTTGGCATTGAGTCTCCCAGTGTCTAAAATGAGTTAAGGAAAAAATAATTTACAAAATAGAGTTTGATTTAAAATACAGTCTTGATCTATGGGGCAAAATATTTTCTGACTTATTAAAGTAACCACACTAATATAAAATATTTGATTCAGAAAATATGTCTTAATCTGTCTACAGAGAGTTTCAAAATCTACATCGTGTCCACTGCTGTGACCTTAAAGGAAACTATGAGTTATGTATAGTAAGACAATATATAACACAAGATCATGAACTGTGTCTGGCATGTCTAATAAAATTTATTTTCAGTGGTGTAAAAAGTGAGGCATATCCAAAAACAAAACAAAAACACATGTTCAGTAGAATGGAAAGTTGTTTACCCATGTGCAAATGGTGAGGGCTGGGTTTCTGTGCTTTGTGTGTGTGAGCAAAAATAAGTTGTTGAGCTTTAAACTTATTCATCTGACACATCAATTATCTTGCTTTATTCAAAGATAACTTACTATTTTTTTTCCTGAATCTTTGAACATTTCACCACACATTCTTTGACTTCAACTTACAACCTTTGCATGGTCAATTCCCCCCTGGACGGAAACCATGTTTAAGTCATGACTTCCTTGTGAGAGGCACACATTCAGTTCTTTCATATGTAACTAGAATTATAGAAAGCCAAAATGACTCATTTTATCTGTTGAAATGCTTTCCTCTCCACAGAGCTCCTTCTATCTCTACTTAACAAATTTGGAAAGATTTTCAAGTTTGAAAAAGACAACACCCTCTTTGGGGTGAAGATCAACACTGAAATTTGCTAAGATTTAGACTCTGATCTTTATTTTGGGTGCATATTATTGATTTCTAAGTATCTACATTTTACCTGAAATTTTCTATGCAAAGTGGCTGTGAATTACAATAAGATATAAAAAATATATAAAAATATAAACAAAACAGCATGGGAATATGCATTCACTACTAATAACAGGCTGGTGTTCAGGAGAAAGATGATCTTGGAAGAATGAGACACAAATTCTGATTATGTACAGAATCATTAATAATTCCATGTTTGGATGCTGACACTATATGTAAAACACTTAAATTCTTAATGCTGGTTTTTAGGCTTTGAGAAATAGCAGAGGAAATGGAAATGTTGATAGCTTCCTGGAAACTGGTGAAAATCCTCAGATCTCAGCAGCAATGATAGAAAAGGCTAGAGGAGGTTGTTCTAACGTCCTAGGATCAGATGGGTAATCTAGTCATTAATAGACACTTGATTTCACAGATTTCAGAAAGATACCTTTGCATAATTAACCCTATGACATCACAATAGTCAAAAGAGTCACTGGGATTTTCTCACTCTATAATAACAGCATTTCTCCAAGTTCTGAAGACTTACCATTAGAGTTCAAGTTTCTCCAAAATAGATCAGCTGCAGTCTACTACTCAACCACTGGAATTCACCTACACATCTGCAGAGTTGTACTTTCACTACGTACATCACAGATCTCATTGTTGCCATAAGACAAGGTATCAGTCAGCAACATCACCAGGTAAACAGGAAACAAGGGAATCAGAACAGGTGCCTCATGCCACTTGGTGCAAGGAGACAGCCAAAAGGCTCTGCTAGACTGTGGTTCCTATGACTCATGAGTAGAGACCATATAGTTGGATCATCACAAGTTGAGCCAGTTGGCAATCATCAGTGTGGACTTTAAGTCTGAGTTTCAGACAACTTTGTACTCAGTTAAGCACTTGCCATACCAATTCTATTTAGGGACTTCAAACAGTTCTCCAACTCTGAGCAAATGACTTAGATGCAACCATTGGTGACAAACCATCTCAATCAATTTATGAATTAAGATTTGCTATGACTAGCAGGTCACAAGAAATGATACTGAATATTCTATAAGTTATTAGAACCTGCTATTGAGACAGATTTTTTTTTAAGCAATGGCAGCTAAAATTAAGAATAAAATTTCTAGTGGAACTTGAGAGTACATCTTTTGCTTTTTCTTAGCTATTTTTGAATTTTAGTAGTGGGGCATAACAGGATCTTTGCTGAAAAGTATTTGAGACATATTTCTGTGATATTCTCATACTAATTATGCTCCTGAAAGAACAAATGCAAATTTCTTGCATTTCTCTCGGGACTTTGAAAAGGGTAGAGAGTTTTTTTTAATAATAATAAAAAAGGTTGCTCAAGAGAGTTTTCAATAAAAAACGATCTTGAAAGGGTGTGGTAGAATAAAAAAGAACCTCTGATCTTTCTTCATGATTAAATATCACATTCAAATGGTAACTAGTAAAAACATAAATTTAGTTTATCAGAGGCGTTGGAAAGGCAGGAGTAGAAAGGAAACTTATTCCTATCAGTACTGATGAAAGATGATAGAAAGAATAATTACTTTCTTTTATGCGGAGATGTCCACATTTCACTGAATAAAAAATGCCAAAATTGAATGGAATAACATACTAATTTCTGACATATATGAAAAAGAGGACAATAAAACACTTTTATGGCACTATTAATGTTGTTAGCATTTCCCAAAAAGTTTACAATATTAAATACTGTAGCATAGACATGAAATGTAAACTCATAAAATTATCACACTGATTGTTGATGATATTTCATACCACAGGTCACAGAAATGGGAGAGACAAGGAAGTTCACAGATATGTACAGCTGTCCTTGTCCATCACTGTACCTTGGAGGCTGGGTTCCAACATGGTAGATCTATGTGTCTTACTCATTTTACACAGCAATTGTAATTCTATTTTGCAATCTTTGGCTCTAGACCATGAAAACAAAGCATTACAGTGACTGTAAGACAAGAAGTGATATTTCAATCATGAAAATTGCACAGGGAGATGACTTGTACAATGATGCACAGAGGTATTATTAACATCAAGCAAGGGTTTATCTTCCAGCACTGAATGCCATCTGAAGGGGACATGATCTTGTATCTAAGTTTCTTTCAATTGTAATGAGGTAAAAATAAATAAGTCCTCCTGACTTTTTTCTGAGTTAATGCAAATAAACATTTCCAACCAAAGTATACTGTGTTGAGTTTTGACTTAATAAGAACATTAATCAGAAAAGAGCAAAGGAATTTTTTTATATTTCTTATTTTTTTCTGATTTTACATATTGATCCCAGTTCCCTCTCCTTCCCTCACTCCCATGCCCCCCTCCCAAAGTCTCCCCCATCCCATTCCCCACCCAGTCCACAGGGAGGGTAATGCCTTCCATGAGGGATTCATAAAAGGAATTTTCAAGAATGAATTTTTGATGAAATATAGCCTTTGGGACTATATGTGTGTACTTGTTGGTTATTTAACCTTACTTTGGCCATCAGATCTGTTATTCCAATAGAATTTTAAGTAGATAATGCTGTTTTCACTATTAATCATATATAAAGATATTTATTTTCACAAAACGTAAGCTCTTTCAGAATTTCCTTCATTTATTTAAAGTAAAACTTTTTTACTACTACTATCATCAGTTAATCTACTATTAGGACAAAAAAATCTAAATACTGAAAATCAGAAGTCAAAACTATGAAAATATGTGACATCATTTGTTTGGCTCAAGCATAGGGAGATAATATAAAAACAGGTTCTCTTCTAATATATACTTTGAAAGGAAAACATAGTATCATAAATCTTTCAAAAGGGAACTGTTCATTCCCTAAAAGAAAGAAGTCAGACACCAATGAAATCATTTGTGTGAAAAATCATAGAAGCTATTTGATCCTCACTCTTCTGGGGTGTCAGCCAGCAGGCTGGGAACAAGCTGTCTCCATGCTTAGCTGTGAATGTAGGGAATGGCAGATGAGTTGAGTCTGTAACCCAGAGGCAATCAGAAATACCTTATCATTTGTGAAGCCAGTATATTTGTTCTTATTATTGTTGCTGTTTAAATTTCAGGACTACAATAAACACTTTTTATTTTGGTTTGGTTTTGGAGAGGGATGTTGAGACAAGGTCTTACTCTGTAGTCCAAACTGTTCTTAAGCTAATGGTATGCTTCCTCTACCTCATGGGTCTATATGCTTGGCACCTCAAGGAACTTTAGGCAGTTTTTTATACATTTGAGATATTGCTAAAATGTAGTTCAGCAACTATTTTAGAATTAAGTATTTGACTACCATGAAATGTGACCCCAGGTTGGTTGGAAAAGTTGATAATAGCTTTTTAAAATTGATGTGGCATTATGATAATTGAATTCTTTTGGTATTCGGTAAACCCAAACATAGTCATATCTCTTTATTACATTGTATGCATGTATCTCTAAGACTTTCACAAAGTTATTTTTAATGGTATCCATATGTTCACTGAATCTAAATTACACACAATCCAAAGCTCTGTTTACAGAATTCTATTATACAGCAAACTGTATCTATGCCATGTCTCTCTGTAATTTCCAAATAGACGATATGTTCTTTTAGGCTTCTGTATTTCCCTTCTATAATTGTCAGAATAACTATGGCTATTATTTATAATGTTGTATAGAATCTTGGTCTGAAGGATGTACATGTAGGCTAGCAGACTAATATAAATCATTTTTGTTGTTGTTGTTGTTCTTGAAGCAGTAATGCCTCCAGACATGGAGTACTCACTTATGTATGTTAGGATCTTATAGTAAGAGTGAGAAACTCCCAACACTCCCATTGGTCTCTATTAATAATTCATCAGTGACCTTTAGATATTCCAAATTGGGAGATAAGAGCATGTTTCATGCCTCTACACTAGTTAAAGTGACCTATTGAGTAATCACAGAGTCTTGCTTATATTTCAGGCCTATTAATACCAATATCGCTCTTCTAGTAAGTACAGATTACAGTAAACAACGTTTTGCTGATGACACCATAACCTTTCTTCACAAGGAATGCCTGGTCAGAGATATATCATGTGGAACAATGCTTTTTTTCATGTAGGAAGCTTGTGAGACACTACATAGCAAACGAAACATGTGTATTCATTTCAACATTAGAACTAAAAAATTACTAATAAGCAATAATAATATAAAATTAAAATCACTTAAATTTGTCAATAGGAACACACCACCTCACTAACAGAGTGGTGATTGCAAAAGGAGCTCTTAGTTGGTCTAAGTAATAAAAACCCAGAGTCAGACATAGAGGAAAATGCTGAGAGATCAGAGAGAAGGAGCAAGCCATGGCCACACTTTATTCTCTTAGTGTCTCAGCAGACAAGAGAGTTTCTGTTTCTCCCTGCTTATATCCTGTTTCTGCACAGTTATCTCACTTCCTGTCTGTCTGTAGACCTCCAGAAATTCATGGTTAGCTAGTGGCAAACTCCATTCTCTGACCTTCAGACAGGCTTTATTTGTACAAGCGAGATACAACCACATGTGATTACTATCTCAGGTCAAAGGATCCTGTGATGATACTCATCTTGGGACATAACTAAGGCAACCATCTGTAGTGACAAAGCAAAGTTTAAGAATAAAGCTGAGAGGGTCACAGAAGCTATCATGGAGCTCTATGCATATCACTTCACAGTTATATGAGGAGGTTGGGAACAGTAGATTCTCTATGTTCACATCATGTATGAAAAGCATATTTGAAAGACTTTCATATGTACACAAATATTCTCTTTTATAGTCAAGATACAATTAATAGCAAGGCCAAACATGACCAATAAAAAAATCCACATTTATTTCCTTTACATCTTTCTCAATTATACTTAAGAGATGTTATATAAACAGGAAATAATTGGACAGTTTGTTTCATAGAGGAAATAGCTAAATTCTTAGTTCTATAGAGATATTGAAAGCTCTTGGTCTTTCTCTGCCTTTTTGAAAATTAAATGCAAAGATTTTCCCCACTCACTACAGAAAATGCAGCACTTGGATAATAGCTAATGGCTCATGATTTATTAAATAAACAGAAAGTCTCACTTAAAGCTCAGTTATAGTTTCTAGTCCAAATCTTGATGTATCAGAAATGATATCGCGTATTAAATATTATGCTTGTAATGATGATGAGTTTAAATTGTATATAATAAAGTGAATAGGGAGAAGTACTATTCTCATTTATAGCAATTATTTTATTCTACTTAAGTTGGATCATTATGTAATTTAAAAAAAATTGTAGCACTTTATCTGACAGGTACAATTGATTTCACGTTGTTTCAGGAGGGTATTAGTGAGTGTATTTTATGAACTTCATCAATATGTAGAGGTGCCTTCTCATTTAATATTAATTAATTAACTAATTAATTAATTATGTATAGCAATCAGGTATATAAAAGACTGTCCAGAACTCTTTCTACTTGGGTGGCAGTGACCTCATCATCTGTTTAATATTTTCTGATGTAGAATATTGAGGCTTTATGATAAGGTCATCGCTTTTGGCATAGCTGGACCAGTGTTTGATCTGTTGTCTCAGTGAACTTCAGTCAGTTTTCAGGGCTTTCCTGAGTCTCCATTGTCATGTAGCTAAATTGGGGTTAAGAAAACCTAGAGTTGATATAAGAATCATATGAAATTTACTGTATTGAAATCTCTTATTTACAGATTGGATGTGGGGTTCAAGATTCAATTTGTAAGTGATAAGTTCATGTAAGTATCCCTTTCTCTTATCTCTTGAGAATACCTAGGCAAACAGAATAAAGAAGCATAGGTACACTAGGTAAGTATAATATTCATTTATCAGTCTAAAAATACATGAAAATATCACATTGCTCTCTATAAGTGTATATAAATATCATTGGACCATTAAAAAGAAAAAAATATCAAAAGAAACTGGCTTATATTTCCAAATTTTATGGTACAACATATCCCTTGAGATACTCAGAGTTGGCTGATGAAGGAATCTCAGTTAGTTATAACAACTAACTCTTTTTTCTTTGTAATCAGAGGAAATACTCTGACACAAATAACCTATGTGAATAATTGTTCCATACGATATTGGTAATAGCAAAGCATGGAACTGTTTTTGTAAAGGATGAATGTAAGGAAGCAAGATGAAGAGTCAAATTATGATGGCAGAAGTGTGATGCCTCCACTTAGGTTTTGCAACTCTGATGGTTTTTCTCCAAGCAGTAGTGATAAAAATGGATGGCTGGTGAAACATCCCATTGTGTATCCCTGGAGGACAGCATACTGCCAGAGCACATCCTTTCTGTATGGATTTTCTTCATAGATACATCTCTGAAAGGTCCTAACCTACCCTTGCTTTGTGCTTTATCTGCTGGTCTGAGGGAAGTGTCACAGCAGGAAGGAAGTTTCCCCAGAGATTGGCAGTTTTCTCAAGTGTATGAGGAGCAGCCAGTAAGAGAGAAGGCTGGCTTGTGTAGCACATCTCTATGGTAATATCCTATGTTTTAGCATTGGACTAGTTCAGTACTTTTAAAAACAATTGTACTCATTCTTTATTAATTCATTTATTCATTCATGTGTGTTTGTGTGGGCACTTAAGCTGAGCCATAAGTGTGGACACTTAGGGGGCAGCCAATGAGAGCTCTTCCCTATTTTCAGAATGTGGGTCCCAAGGATCAAACTCTGGCCATTGGACTCAGAAGCATGAACCTTTATCTGCTGAGCCATCTCACTGGTAAAATATTTCAGTTTTTATTTTGATTAATTTTCCTTGCCTTAAGGTTAAAATATGAATGAAGCTAATGACAAATGACTCACTAGGCATTTGTGCTGTGATGGACAGAATTTTGCCTGTCTTCTCCTCTGTTGAAGGCCTTCCAGAAAGTTTAGAAACAATACTAGGCTTGTAGAAGTGTTTAGTAAGAAAATTTTAGTGGAAAATTCTTCTTCAAGACAAATATATATATATATATATATATATATATATGTCACAAATAGTAAATACTTATTAAATATTTAATAGTCCCTCACACTAGTCTAATACAGCATGTCCAACATTTTGACTTTAAAATATGACAATTTCATCTACAAAGTTCATAGTTAAAAATCACACAATTGAAGTTGTTTTTAATTCCAAAACATCTTACAATGTTTTAAGGAAATTTGTGTTTGGCCACATTCAGACCTATCCTGGGTACATGTTACTCATAGGCCATTGGTTGGAGGTGGGTGGAAGTGGTTGATATGAAAAAAATCTCATTAAATACCAGCTTTATATTGATGTGTACATTAGGCACCATAGTATAGGGATTGAGGACACACCTTGAGGCTGGAATTGAGGCTCCTGTGAATGTTATTTAAGTTGTTTCTGTAGTTTCCTTATCTGTAAAAGAACAGATGATACTTGCTACCTGAACAGTTATGGAAAGTAAAGATATGGTATGATGGTTACTAGTGATTATTAATCTTTTGCAGTCTCCTGGGTTATGTCTGTGAGGGATGACCTTGTTTAGTTGAATTAAGGTGGGAAGACCCAGCTTAAAAGTGGACAATACTAATTCCTCTACTTGGGTAAAAGACTGAACATAAAGGAAAAAGTGTCTTTCCCTATTTCCTGCCTGTAGATATATGATGACCAGCAGTCTACAGCTCTAGCTGCCAGAACCATGATGTAGGGTACCGTCAGATTAGAGCCATAACATAAGCTCTTGCACCCCTAAGTTGCTTTTTTTTCAGGTTATTTTTACCACAACAACGGGAAGGATAAGTAAGTGAGGTCCTAGGGTAGTAAAAGAGTATATATCATTTCTCTCTCTATTTAAAACAAAAGTTCTTAGAGTTTCATAGAACATAGTCTAAAGTAGAAACTGTGTGAATATTAAGTAATTATGTATGTATACATATATGTATATGTATACATGTATGTTGGTATCTATGTACCCACCCACCCCTCCACCTACCCATCATCCATCCATGTGTGAATGTATGCATGTATGTATGTATCTATCATTTATCTATCTCCTCTTCCTCTTTATTCATCATGACCATCATCCTCATTATATATATGAGGAACTTCTTAGGCTGAGAAGTAACTTGTTCTAGAGCACATGGCTACTTGGTATTAAAATTGACATTGAAATCTAGGTTCTCTAAATTTGAAAATTGTACTCTTGACCTTTAGGCTATTTAACTATGAAATGTGTGTGCTGACATATTATTTAGTGCACTCTCACTAATAAAGTGTTCATACAATTTATTCAAGAATTTTCAGATGGTAATTTGACACCCTTTCACTAGAATATCATTTTGAAGATTTCTGTTGAATAAGTACAGGTGTTTCCATGGTTTATTAATAAAAAATGCTATTATTAACCTAGTTGGCTGATTAATTTTAAGATCCAATGTACTCGAAAATGATTGCTATTTTCTGTAATTTAGTCTTCAAAAAGTGTTAGTAACTAAAAATAAACTTCATTTCAGTGAGACCAACTTTACACTCATCTGACACTAATCCATTCTTTGTGCTCAGTTATCCAGCTGAGGTGATGGATCTTCAGTGAGAGCTACAGCCTAGAATATATTCATTCAAATTCTACAGCACACAGACAAGGTCAACATCACCCTACACCATCCACATGCTTTCAAAAGCAGCAGGCCAGAGCTTCTGAAAGGTGCTTGAACCACGTGTTTAATTTTAAAAATTACCATGGGAAAATAACAAACATATACTATATAGACTGTAATTTAATGTCATGGAGAAATGGAATTGGTTTTAATGTAAATTTGCCTCTTTAATGAATGGTATGAGTATGTAAGGATAAAATGTTTCTCTGATCTTCAAATCTGCCCTCTGAGCAGTTTAATTGCATTTATTGACTTGGGTTTATCTCTGTAACCTGGACTAGCTCTAACATCAGGATGTAGCTGATGTTGGCCTCAAACTTGTGATCCTTCTACCTCTGCTTTTTGAAAGTTAGGATTATATGCCACCATGCCCTACTCTTCTGAGCAGTTTAACTTTGTAAGTTGAAGTAGCCTCTACTATTCTACCTTAGCTCATGAGGTAGGAACTGACAGGCTGAAACTTCAAAAGGGTTATTTCCCATTAATCATGAATGGTTTTCCTTTTATGATCAGCCAAACAGGTCAGCACACACAATGCAGACAGCGTCAAAGTGATCTTCTTGATGAATAAAGCTAAACATTTTAAGTGCATGCATTGCTCTTCTACAGCAGCCATCCCTTGACACCTTGCAGGGCAAGCCCAGGTTTAAAAACCCTGGATTCCTGTTTGGAAAGTTCAATTATACTTTTGAAAGCTCAAGCTCTGTAGTCAAATTTCTCCCAAATAGTTTGAAAAGTTAGAAAGCAATTACCAATCTAAAAAAAGAATCTCCCTGCTACTGAAGTATGATTCTTTAACTCTTTTACCTGTCAATCTCTTAAAAATATTTTTCATCAGGAAAAAATATTTTTAAGCTTATCTCCAGTGCCGTGGTGTCACGAAGATTTTCCTTTGGGTTTTTATAGTAATCATAATAAATCCTTGATGAGTGTTTTATTACATAGGGTGGTAGTTATTGAACATATTAACACAATTTATAAAGAATAAGACCAATGGTTTTAACTTTAATAATCTATGTCAATTAAGCAATAACTTTTATGTATTTTTAATCTGTAATATTTTTAACTTTGAAAAGGATACTTTTATTTAACCCAAATTCTAAGATAATGATCGACTATCTATATGGCAAAGTTAGTCATTGTTAGACATTAGTGACTTTTTGGCAAATTTGCCAATCGAGAGCCTTGCCATTTTTATTTGCATCCCTGCCTACTAATCACAAACTTATAACATATTCCAGAGGCCAGGTCGTATGTGTAGGCTGTTGCTTTAGAGAAAAGGCCCTTGACTTCCCATGAGCCCTGCAATGCTTGCACAGCCTTTACTGTTTTACAAGCTGGCTGCTTCTGACACAGGCCATTTAAAAGCAGGGCTCTACTTAGGCTATTTATCTTAAGTCTGTATTCATTTGTGAGGCAACGAGATAAAAACCTCTTTCCTCCAGAGAGTCAGAGCCATGTTTGCTTGTTCTGTGATTTTATCACTAAAATTCAAACTACTTGGGAAGGAAATTACTATCTACTGATAGAAATAGCAAAGAGGGGGCTGGGAATCTAGTTCAATGGCAGAGAATTTACCTAGACTACACAAGGCCCAGACTTGATATATACATGAACATGTGCACACATTAAAAAAAAAAAAAACAGTAGAGAGATAACGCCTCAGCCTAGACACTTTTGGTCCCTGGGCAATCTAAAACAAGGGTTTTAAAATTGCCGATCAGATTATACTATGTTTTCTTGATTTATGTAAACATTCTTTTTCATGGTGACTTCTTTTTAATTTCCTTATCGCCCAAAGGCTCAATGTACAGATAGTTTACACCTGACTAACCTATCCTTTCAAATTTTTGCAAGGCAAGTAAGTGTGAAAGCCTTGGTGCAAACCCATATCAGTGCTTAACCATCACTTTACATTTCCTCTTCTACACAGATTATTGAGCAAAGAGTGATTCATATGCATTTTACTATTCTGAGTGGCAGTTTTCTTGGTATGCACACTGATACCTTTCTCTGTTACATATGGCAATACTGACGGACAGTGGAAAAGCTTTCCTGAAACCTGGGCACACCTAGTCTGCCTTCCCATTAGTCCAAAGAGTATACCGACAGTAGCTTCCATTGGGGTTTGTGCCAGGGAGAAACATTCTAGTCAGATGAGAGTTAGGCTAGTTTGGGTAAGATTATCCTATGCATGAAAATGAGTATCAAAGCTAGGCAAAAAGTTTCCTTTTAATACTTTAATAATTCGCCTAAAGTGATAACCATTTAAAAACTGTATAAATAATTAATATTGTTAAAAAAGGCTTTGTCTGCTGTACAGAGTCAAATTATTAAGTATTCTTGCAGGGAGGGGGAGGGGGCAGTCAGATATGTTTCTACTTTCTACTGTGAAGCTCAAGGCTGAAGTTTAGGTAAGATTCAGAGTATCAAAGAATGTTGAAGCATACAGAGGCTTTGAAGGCAATGAATTCAACACTCTCATATTATAAAAGACAAAATTAAGGCCCAGGGAGGCAGCTTAAGAATAATGAGTATTTCTCTCTAACCTTAAAATGACTCAGACTGATACACCAGAGAGTAACATTTTTCATGTCCCATGTTCCCATTTAGCTACAAAATTGAGAAAACTAGCCAATAAATGATTGTTGCTATTTGTTTTCCTGCTCACATCCCATAGGAGTAAACATAAAGAAATGCCAGCCTGTCTGCTAAGGGAAGGAAAATGTGCTCTTCCTGTGGTGGTCTCCTGGAGTGGCTGGGGCTCCTGCAGAACAGGCATACATTAGATCTATACAGTTTAGATATGATCTGGTTGTACAAGTTTGGATGAATTTTAAATAAACAAGGCCTGCATAGTGAATGAGTGTATGAGGGGATGCATAAGGAAATCATTGCAGGGGATGTGTGGATCTCCTTATTTGAGAAAAAGGCTCAAGTTGGAAATAAATGACATCGAAAACATGTTCTGAGATGTAGACAGTAAGTGGAGAGATGTCTCTCTAAAGTGGACTTTGTAGTTTGACAGTTTAGATTATTGAGCTAGTTAGACTTTAGAGTAGGACCACTACCAAAATTTCAAGAAAGTTGGGAAGATCTGCAATCCCTCTTTAAAAGTAGAAAAGGGCATCTTACGTTTCCTCAGAGCAACAGTAAAATATGTGTCTCAGGGAGAACGCTGAGTTAGATTTTGCGGAAGGAGGTCACAGCCGGTGGCTGTGGGATCTGCAGTCTTCACTCCACACTCTCCTTCTGTCCTGTTTGTTGTGATCTCTTGAATGTCTGGGCTCAAGCAGGCTAGAGCAACAGGGCTCAGCTGTTTCTTTTCAGCCCAGCTTACACCTGCTTTTCAAACAGCGCAGAGGATTCTGGGATGCTCAGATATTTGAACATCCCATTGACAATATTGGCTACATTTCTATGAATGTCAAGACTTTTTCCTTAAAATACAGACATAAATGACGAGTTTTGTATAAGGATTAAGGAGATTTTTTGAAGACTTTTAGATATTGTATGTTTCTGGAAACATGGAATGTATCCTAGGTTCTAGAAACACTATTACTAAGGTTAGCAAGATTTTAACACTTATTTTTAAAATAGTCACTCAGAGTTTTGAACTGTGAACCAATACCATTCATACTTCTCCAGAACATTTTGGTTTATATGTTGACTTTCACTCATTCAGCCACGCTGGAGTGGACTATGAGGATGATGAAGTTGTCTTGAATCATTTTTACTCCTATAAGTTATCTCTCACACATTTTCCTGTGTTACCCTAATAAAATTCATTGGTTCATAAGTTGAACTTTGGTGGCATTCTTACATTGGTTTATCATCAACTCCCTGTCTGGGGTGAATACACATTTGCTCAGTTCTCTCAGGAATAGTGTCACATAAGTATGTACATCACAAAACTATTCTTCCTTAAATATATGAGCTCTGTTAACTAATTTATGTTACTGTGCAACAATTACTATGACCCGTTTACATAATTTCTATTAAGCCAATCAGAAATCTCATTATTTGCCTTCATGCAAATATCTGTTTCAGCCCTGTTTGATTTTGAAACCTTGGCAATAGGTGGGTACTCAATGTCTTAAATAACTGAATGGTTAGATATTAGGAATGTGGCATTTCTGCTCCTGGAATTTAATTGTTTATGTGTGTTAATGCTTTTCATCTGGCAGCATTTAAATTCATCAGAAATCCTGTGAAGTGGTCAGGCTAGCATATGCTTTCTGAAATAAAATATACCAGCGCATCTCCTGCTGATTTGTAAGTGGTAAATTTCTTCTGATAAACTTTAACTCTATTATGGTCAAATTAGGGTGACAAAATGCAAAGAACATATAGAAATCTTCATAAGTATAGGTGGAGTAAAAACATAGAATCAAATAAAAATGTATTCTATTGAGCGAGTGTGGTATACATATGTGCTCATGTATATGCGTCTCGCATGTCTTTTCAATTTTCACCTTCTTTTGTGAGACAGGGTCTCTCTGTGAACCTACATGCTCACCAATTAGAATGAGGTTGACTGGTCAGTGAACTCTAAGAACCTAACTGTCCCCTCTTCCCCCAAGCTGGGATTAAAAGTGCACTTGAATTGTGTAGATTTTTTTTTTTGACACTGGATATTCGAAATCAGGTGTTCATGCCCACTGGACAAGCGCGTTACTACCTGAGTCATCTTTCCAGTTGCTCCTTAACTAAATGTTAATTCTACAGAAAAAAAATATATTTTAAACTGAGTTTCACAGGGGTGCTCAATAATTAAGAGGACTGATTGTATTTGTAGAGGACCAGGATTAAGTTCCTAGCATCTATGTGGTAGCTCACAACCATCTGTAACTCTACCTCCAGAGGTCTGATGCCCTCTCCTTGCCTCCTTGCATGCCAGGGAGGCACATGGTATGCAGACATACATACAGGTGAAATACCTACACACATACATTTTTGTAAAGGTAAACTCTAAAGGTCTGCATACAAATTAATGACATAGTATCCAGAAATCCATAGGGCTTACTTTTTACTGAAACATTCTTTAGCACGTTTATTATTTCTAGTTGATAAAATATAATGTGTGATACATCACATGAACCTTTGGTTTGGTGGTAGAAACAGGTATAGCTTCCCTTTTTAAAAAGTGGTTCAGGTCTAGCAGTGGTGGTGCATGCCTTTAATCCCAGCACTTGGGAGGAATAGGCAGGATGATCTCTGAGAGTTCAAAGCCAGTCTGGTCTACAGAGTTAGTACCAGGAAGCTAGGACTACACAGAGAAACCTTAATTAAAAAAACCAAAAGAAAAAAAACAAACAAATAAACAAGAAAAACAAAAAACAAAACAAAACAACAACCAAAAAGTGGTTCTGATTGGTTCTGTCCTGGGACAGCTTCTTATCCTGGATGTAGGGGAATTATAGCTTGTGCAAGCAATGGTTGCCATAGTTCCTTTAGTGGAGTGAATGAGCTTCACTTGGCCACTGAATTTTACTGTACTTACAGAACATCACCCATCACCTTCAAGTCCCGCTCCCAGTGTATATCCCCAAACTGGAGGGAGAATGAAGAATGTCAGAGTCCTAGAGTCCCTGAAGGGACAATTCTTCTTGATGGAGCATTATTCAAAAATTACTGCAGTAAACTTTTACCGTATTCCTTTACAATCTTAGTCTGCATGAATAATTTACCAATATGAATTGTTTTTCTGAGCTAGCTGTTATGTTTGCGTCCTCAGCCCCCTCGGGACTCTTACAATCCTAGTTACGGTTTCAGCTGCTGTTCTAACACAATTATGCAAAATACCCAGATGAAACTACTTGGAAATTACAGACACCAGCATCACAGAAACAAGAGTACATTCATGTGGTGGTAATGATGAGATTCAGACTGAGAATTGGGAAATTAGAAGTCATCAGGTTCAAGGATGAGGAAGCCAAGGATGAAACAGTTAGAAGGTATTTAAGTGGAAAAAAGAGAGGGCCTAGAAGCGTTTGACAAGAGCCTAGAATTTATTATGTAATTCACATTTTAAGGAGCTAAGTAGATTTATCAATAAAAAATCAGATAAGGGATAGTGTTGTAGCTGGGTGGAACAACACATGCTTAGTTTACATTCTTGTATGATGTCTTGTGCTGTGATAAGGCACTTTGACCAAAGCAGCTTGGTGAGGACAGAGTTTATTTCATCTTACACTTTCAGGTAACAGTCCATTATGAGGGAAGTCAGGGCAGGAATATACACAGGGATTTGAGCAGAAATTGATGGAGGAAGACTGCTAGCTCATTCTCCTCTAGCTTTCCTACACAGTCCAGGATCATCTGCCTGGGATGTCCTACCAACAGTGGTCTAGGCCCTCCTACATCAATTGGCAATTAAGATAATGCCTAAAAGATATGCCCACTGACCAATCTGATCTAGACAACTCTCCTATTGAGTTTCTCTCTTCCTTGCTGATTCTGGGATCTGTCAACTTGACAGCAAAAGCTAATAAGGACAATATTTGTTCTGCCATGAGTTCAATTCCCTATACTGCAAAAATTGAGGCCTGTTAACGTACATAAAATTTTGTAACGAACTATAAAATACCAAAAATGCCATTTTTTTATTGCTATAATTTTAGTTGTAAGAGGTTGTGTGGTTGGAATCTTGGAGCCACCGACTAACTCCCAAATAAAAACAAGAAGACTTATTTTGGTTACATATGTTTGGCCTTGTCCTACTAGCTCTTTTAGCTTAATTTAACCTGTTTTTATTCATCTACATTCTGCCTTGGAGCTTTATACCTTAGTTTCATTCTGTGTGTCTTACTTTCCTTCTCCTGCCATGTCTGTCTGTCCCCTGGTGTCTCCCTGTCCTCTCTTTTTCTTTCTTCCTTGAGCCCAAATTCCTCATTCTCCTTACTCTTCCTTCCTATATAAACAGACATTGAGCTTCTCATTAGACCAATCAGGTGCCTTAGGCAGGCAAGGTAAAACAGCAATACATCTTTGCAAAATTAAACAAATGTAACACATCTTTACATAGTTAAACAAATGCAACACATTTTTTCATAGTTAAACAAATATTCTGAAACAAGGTTTAAAAATGATTAATTTCTCAGCTCAAAAGTTTGTGTGTGACTTATTTTAATGCAATATCTAATTCCAAATTCTGTTTCTTGCTTTACTTTGGAAATAAAAACTCTTATAAACCTGCATTAAGATTTGTTCAAATTTTCACTCATTTTGTCTGTGAGCTTACAGTAAAGAACCAGAATAAAACAGGTGAGCTTTATGGCCCTGTGGATCTCATATTCATTAGGGCAGTAGATCAAGCACATGAAAATCAATAAATGGGTAAAAATTACTGATAATGACATGTTCAGTGAAGAACATGAGTTGAGGAATGGGACATGAAGTCTTCGAGGAGGTTACTTTAGGCAAGAGGATCCAGGGCAGCTTCTCATGGGGATAGTATCAAGGGAGATCTGACTAGAGAAAAGGGAGCCAAGAAAAGCAAAGCATGAAGGGCCTTCAGTGCAATTAGTATGCACAAAGGCTCAATCAAGATCAGAGCACTTGAGCAGGAGAGAGATCAAGGAGGTTGGGAACTGGTGAGGGAGAGGGGAAAGGAAGAGAGGACATGGTCAGGGATGAGACCACAAACTTTTATAGGCCACGATAAGGAGCTTAGATTTCAAATTCAAAAGAAGGTCAGGAAAAATTGAATGAAACAGAACCCCAGCCCGGTTTCTATATCTAGAGTGGTTTGGGTGTTGTTCAGAGCATTATGGTCTGGATATAAAAAAGTTCTTCAAGGTTTATGTATATTCACTTTGTCTCTGGATGGTAACATTGCTTTGGGAGGCTGTGGCTCCTTTGGGAGGTAGAGATTAGCTGCAGGAAGTGGGTGGAGCTGGACCTTGAGGTTTATAGCTTGTCAGGCTCCAATATGGCCTCTGCTTCCGGGCCTACTGAGATGTGAGGACACAGCCTCCTGCTCCTGCCACCATCCCTTCTGTGCGGTAGACTGAGCTCTCACAACATGGCCAGAAACGAACCGTTCCCTCCCGAAGTGACTTCTGGACAGATATTTTGCCACGATCATAAGAAAAGTAAGCAATGCACAGGTCAGACTCAGGAAGCAGTATGCCATTTGTCTAATCTAAGTATAAGGGGGAAAAAAAAGAACATGTGTGTTAATTAGGGAAAGAGGTAGGTCGTGGTGTGTTGGAGAAACATGTTGACTGAAACTATTTTAGAAGGAGAATGACAACATTTGGTGATGGACTATGAAAGATGGGAAAATGAAGAGTCCAGAATTTGCAATGACTAAAGGAGCTGAGTGGAAGGAGCCAGTTGCTGACAAGGGAATTCTGGAAAACATGTATTTGAAATACATTAAAAGTTTAAACATGAGATTCTAAAGCCAGCATCAAGTATCAAGTACATTTAGAGGCAATTTAAAAATAAATCAGTGTTGCCTTCTGGGTCAATCCGAAGCATAAAAGCAGGGTAGGCAGAAGTATGTAAGGAGTCTGAGAAGGCTCCTGCTAGACAAAGAGAAAACTTAAGAATGTGGAACCTTTGAATGTAAGAAGGGGAAGTGTCAAGTAGACTGAAGCTGGGCATGGAGAGGCAAACCTAGAATCCTGTCATTCTGAGTTCAAGGCTAGCCTGGTCTACAGAGTGAGTTCCAGGACAGCCAGGGCAGGGCTACACAGATAAACTTTGTCTCAAAACACAAGCAACACACACACACACACAACAAGATGAGAGGTAGAGAAAGACACACACACACACACACACACACACAGAGAGAGAGAGAGAGAGAGAGAGAGAGAGAGAGAGAGAGAGAGAGAGAATGAGAGAGAAATGAAACAGAATCATAAGCCAAGCAGGGTTATAGAAGTTCAAGGCAATCTCTGAGCAGAGCAGAGCAGGGAAGATGCCACTGTGAAGATCTTGAATTTGGCCAAATCAGGAATGAAATTTAGTGAACTGTGGCTAAGAAAGAAAAAGACCAGCCCTTTGAGTAGTGTTGCTATGAAAGGGATCAGAGAAATGGGTATAAGCTGAATGGAGGTGGGTGACAGAAAAGAGTGTTTGCCTTCCATAAGGGATACAAGATCATATTTTCCAATGTTGAGGAGAATGGTATAGTTGGAAGCAAACTGCTACTCATGTACAAAGATTTGATGTAGCTGCTCCTGTGTGTGTGTGTGAATCTGCTTGCAGGGGAGTGAGGACCACAATGAGACCGACAGACATGAATTTAAAGACAGGCCTGCCCTCATGGTTGTGAGATTTCCTCCAATGTGGTTTTAGTTTCTCCTGCAGGAGATGGCCAACGTATGGGTTTACCCAGGGCTGGGGCTTTGAAGGGGCTGGCAGTGGCGGAGTGAAAGGACATGGAATTCACACTAGACACAAGGAGAAAGTGAGCGTGAGGGTGGTGGCAGGAAAAATATCAAAGTCACCGCGTTGAAGGTTCTACGGAGCTCAAGATTTTGTGCAACTGAGAGACTACCAAAGTACGTGTTTTAAGAAGAGAAATATAATTCTCAAAAATCAAGGACTTGGTTATATAAAATAAATAAATAAATAAATAAATAAAAAAGAAATCAAGGCTCTGGAGTCAATACCATGGTTGGTTGATGGAGTGAAACAAAATGCCGAGTCATGAAGATTGTGAGAACCCAGATGAAAGGTCAGGACTGTGAGATCAAGCTGGGCTTTCAGGGGCCTTTTGCAGGGCATCAGCTCCCGTAAGTGTTTGTGTAACACCTAAGGGAGAATTTTGATATTAGGGGATCCTGTAAAGGTATATCAGTTCTCTAAGAGGACACATCCCTGTAGAAAACTGCCTCTCCAGGCGCTATCCTCTGCCAAGAGCTGAGTCTCTAATAAGTAGTGTATTGAAACCAAGTGGAATCAAGTCATTTATATATTATAGGTTTGAAGTGTGGCAGTTATTTTTATAATCTGGAGATAAAGGATTATGGAGAAGACCTATAATGAGCACCTTATTAGAGCTAATTTGAAATGATCTGGTAGACTTAAGTCCCTCTGACTGATGGCAGGAAATCATTAATTGGCACTCTCAATACAGACTGATATAACCCAAGGCGGTCAGAAACAAGGCACAGATCTCCAGGAAAAGAAGTGTTTCCTCTGCCCTGTCCCGCCCCCCCACCCCAGCAAGCTGTGTAGCCATTCTGTAAGAACCACAGAGGGAATTCTGCCAGAAACAAAGGCATATACCTTCAACAGATGACTGAATCTGAGCTGGTGCAGAGAGAAAACGCCCTGGTCAGTAATATTATGTCAGGGATTTCTTTGATCTTTGTCTTAGCCACCAATCTATTGCTGTGGAGAGATACCATGACCAAGGCAACTCTTATAAAAAGAAAGTATTTAATCACGAGCTTGCTTACAGTTTCACGGATTCAGGCCATTATGATTATGGTGGCATGCATAGCGGCATGCCTGGCATTGTAGGAGTAGTTGAAATCTACATCCTCATGCATAGGTGGGGACAGAAAGACAGAGAGGGAGAGGAAGAGATAGAGAGAGACAGAGACAGAGAGACAGAGAGAGCCTGGAACTGGCATAGGCATTTGAAACCTCACAAACAACCCCCAGTGACAGACTTCCTCCAATAAGGCCACACATAATTCAACAAAGCCATACCTCCCAGTCCTTCTAGGCCTTCTCAAATCCTGCCACTCTCTTATGACTAAGGATTTAAATATATGAGCCTATGGAGGCTATTCTCACTCAAACCATACAGTACTCAAGTTTTCTTGAGTAAACTCCTAATGACACAGAAATTTTAAATTAATATGCTTAACATAATGGTTACAGTCCAGATTTCTTTCACATATGAGCATCTGAAAATAATTTTTTATTACAAAAATCATAATATATGTCATTAAAAAATCTAAAATTTTCTGCCTGTTGTTTTGTGCCTACAAGCAATAATAACATCACATTTCTCCATGCTAAGTGCATTTGAAACAACAGAATTGTTTCAAACAGTTATGGCCAATTGAGGGACATAGTAGCATTTTTGTTAAGAGGACAATTTTATCTGTGAATAAGTTCATGTGAACTTCCAAAAAACATTTCTAGGCCTTTTCCACAGCAGTTTTAGTATCAAAGAAAGAACAGGAAAGCTGCTAATAATAACAAAACATAGAGAGGATGGGTTGCTTGAAGCAATAATAACATAAAACTGATTTATAAGAATTGTATATCATATATCATTTATATTAACATGGTATAGATGTGTTTTAAGAGGGCTAAATATGATGTGGGTTAGAATGTACAAATATAATTCTTGTCAGAGTTCTCAAATTTTTTTCCTTTTTTTATTTAAATTTGAAATAAGGTGGTTTTACATGCTAATTCCAGTTCACTCATCCTCCCTATCCTCCTTATCAGCCCACCCAATCCCAGCCCATCCCCTTTCTGTGCCCTCCCCCATGTGTCTAGGCTGAGAAAGTATCCGTCTATATGGGATGGGCTCCC
The DNA here is from genome assembly GCF_943737965.1 of Phodopus roborovskii. NCBI lineage: Eukaryota > Metazoa > Chordata > Mammalia > Rodentia > Cricetidae > Phodopus > Phodopus roborovskii. The sequence continues at coordinate 9,617,107 of NW_026126588.1, forward strand.
AAAGTCAATTTGTGTGCTAGGGATAAATACTGATCCATCACTAGAGGCCCCATAGACTGCCCAGTCCTCTGAACTGACACCCACATTCAGGGGGTCTGGGTCAGTTCTATGCTGGTTTCCCAGCTATCTGTCTGCGGTGTATGAGCTCCCCCTTGTTCAGGTCAGCTGTTCCCAGGGTTTCTCCAGCCTGGTCTTGCTAGGATGGAACTAAAATTTTAAAATGCCATTCATAGCAATTTATATGCAAGTGTTCTAAAAGACCAACTCAAAGATGTTAGGGAAAAATAAGTATTTTCATACTGTATTTATCATTTTGATTATGTCTTTTATTTTTGAGATTATGAAATAATTATATAATTTCCATCCCTTCTCCTTCTTCTGAACCCTTCTATATACCCTCCCTGCTCTCTTTCAAGCTCATTTTCCCATTAATTGTTGTTGCATGTATATGTATATATATGCATATGTATATGAATACACACACACACACACACACACACGCACACACAATCTGCTTAGTCTGTATTGCTACCTGTGAAGTGAGAGCTAGGTAAGGGTTTCTTTGTAATTTTATTGCTTTTGTTCTTATTATGTTTATAACTGATGGTTTCCTCCTGAGCCGAATGTTTCAGGTCTAATTTAAATACCAAGTCTTTTGCTTTGGCATTGTTGTGTATATGTACTGTGTATTGAATCCATATTGGGAAGATGGAGGTGACTGGCTCTTCTACCCTGGTACCTTCGAAGGAGCAGTGCTGTCTTCTTTCTGTCTCTGCCTTTGGAGCGAACTCCGTTCAGGGGTTTGGTTATTAAGACTATATAATCTCTATCCACAGCTGAGCCAAGAACTGAGGATTGCAGCGGCTCACTGAGAGATCTGTGAGCTTGCCCCGCTTTAGTGGTTGGCAATCTGTATCAGTCTTTTTATATTCGTATGGCCTCCCTTTCTCCTATCAGCCTTATGACTATGGATTCAGGCTTTGATCTTGAATGTACTGATTCCCCAGAGGAGGTTCCAAGAGCCCAGAGGGTATAGTCCTCTTTGTCAGGGTCTTGGGAGGTAAGTGGGTGAGAGTTTAGCTAAAATGTGTTTACTTTCTCTTCATCTTCCTGCATTAAGTCTTGTAGTCCTCATCTACCTGGGGACCACAGCCTAGAACTTCTCTAGTGATAGTTCTCTGGAGAGGGCACCCTCTTTTATTAGCTTTTCGGAGGTTCAGGTACCTGGTTATGGAAAGTTTGGGAGGGAAAATGGAAAATGTCTCTTAAACAAATCTACGTGAATCATTCTGTTAGAACCTCCATTTCCTTTCCAGTCCACAGCCACCAGTCCCGAGCCTGTTGATGTGTAATATAAATCAGCTTGGTCCTGGCTCTCTTAGCTGCTGACTTAGGATTTAACTTTCGAGGTTCTGCTAAGTCAGTTACCATTTGTCCACATGCTTTCCAGGGTTGATGTTTTGTGTTCCCTTTTATTTCTTGTGTCCTAGAGATTTAAGAGCTTAAAAATACTCTCGTCATTTTATTTGGTTTCAGATGGGGAGCAGAGGATTATGCAAGTGTTCCTTCTGCCATATTTAATAAGACACCATGAAATTTTATTATTAAAAACATTCCTCAAAGAGTACTTAAGAAAATATGTGTTTCCAGATAAGATAAATATGAAAATTCAACTAATAGAAACTTATCATCATGCTAAAATGCATTATAAGCCAATACGTTACAGATTAATATACAGCACATGGATATATCCCAGATTTAGGATGACAAAACTAGTGTAATAAAATTAATCTTTGTTAATTTTAAATGACTGTAGGGAGCAGCAAGTGAGATAGTGAGTGAATGTGCATTGTTGACACAAACACGGTCATGTCAGGGACCCCAAAGTCTCAGAGCCATGGGAGTGGTGAAACCTTCCTCAGGGGATGCTCTGACGGACAGCAAGATGCCCTCATGTACAGGTGAGAATGCTAACAGCATGAACAGCAAACATCCACCATAGCTTTCTCTCACTGAACGGTCACTGCCTGAGGACCAATCCTCTGTAGAGATCCTTCCTACTCAGATTAGCTAAACCTGACCCCTTGTTCCAGCTTTATGTAAAGAACCTGCCTCCACATTTAGCTGTATGTCATAACCCCAACTCCTTGTACTGCTATATGCAATAACTCTGGCTCCCTATTCAGTTGACTACACTAAACCTCTTGAGCTTTTGAGGCGCTGGTGCTTTTCTATCCCTACTTCTTCTGCACAAGTATCTGTGTGTCTGTCTGGTCTTCTTTCATTGCCTTGCTGCCCCAGTTAGACCAATCACTGAAACTGTGCAGGATGCGCGTGTTAGCCTACAAAGCCACGAGTTTCACTGAAGCATTTTCATACATATATATCATATTCTGTTTGACTTTGCCCCTCCCCCCTTATATTATTATTCTTATGCATATAAAATATAATGCGTACATATTTACCAGTAATAAAAGCTGGTTCCCTTTATTACTACAAATGGTGACTTCTTACTGCTTCAAATAATATGTATACTATAATTTCTCATGCAAATAATTTAAAGTATAAACTTTAATTTTAATAAAAGATGAGCTCCAGTATTTAAAGAAAATGTCATAAGTCTATATAAATTATCTCCCCAGATCCAAACTTTAGGATCCAATCAGCATGGGCCATAAAAGGCCTTAAGACTGACAGTCTCCATATTCCTATCTGAGTATATGACAGCACTGGTCAACTCAAGTACAGAATGACAACCTAACTACCTACAGAGGGTACAGGCTAGTGAGCAAATATAAAGGCTTCATGTTTCCGCTACTTAAATCGGTCTGACTAAATCATAGGAATAGCATGGTCAATGATTCCCAGGTGTCATTTCTAATGGACAGCTTGATACAACAGGTTTAATTTAAACAGATAATCTGAGAGTCGGTTCATTCATTTATTGCCTTGAAACACTGCCACAGCTGGTGTGAACATTTGTTAGGTTTCAAATGAACAGAAGCCAAGTAACCTGCAGTAATTAACTTTTGAAAGCAATCAATGCAAGCAACATATGCAAGGATGTTATCATGTAGCAGCACATATGGTTAATTAAAGTTCACCATAAATTAGATCTACTTAACCTTATTTCAAGGTGCATTGGCATAGGTCTGGTTTTTTCTTTTTTGTTTGTTTGTTTTGTTTTTTGTTTTTTGGTAAACTGTCTATATGTCTAAACTAAGGTGATTAATTACATTATATTAATAACCTCTAAATCAGCCAAAAGCCTTCTTGTTTATAGTTTAGTTAACAGCAAGCATGTTTTACATCTTCTGTGTTTATTTAAGATGAGTTACAATTCAGGATTGGCTGCCATGCACAAAAACCAAAAGAGGGATTGTAATGTATTTTATATCTGAAACAAAATGCTTCTTTCTGAGTTTTAGGGTAACCCCCTTCCTGTCAGTTGCTCCCCTCAGATAGCTCCGTTTTATTAAAATATTTTAGTAAGGTTGCTGATGGTTTTTTTTCCTGTCATTCACTATGTAATGGAAGACTTTTCAGCTAATATCGGCGGTGGCATGGATGTGTTAAGCTTCCTTTTTAGTTGAGGGACTCTGGTCAGCTCTGATACTATCACTTTCACTTTGCTTTTGAAGGTTACTTCTTTGCAAAAACTGATTTGAGAACACTTTAAAGTGATCTTTCACAGAATGAGATAAACACAGATGGGCCAGTCCTAGCGGTGCATGCTTTTAATTCCAGAACTTAGGAGGTAGAGGCAGGAGCAGGGGCAGGATGATCTCTGTGAGTTCAGGGCCACCCTGAAAGAAAGACATAACAAGTTCCAGGGCAGTCAAAGCTACACAGTCAATAAATTAATCAGTGAACATAATTTTCAATAAGAGGAGAGCAAAAATAGTTAACAGTTATTATGACTCAATGTCTGATTTCACATAAAAGTACCTTATAACTTTAGCCAAAAAAAAGCCAGTGACATTACACGAGTTTCAAAAAAGATTAACAGGAAACACACAGCATGTCCTTATCCTGTCACCATGTACCAATGTTTTCATTATGTTCATTACTGCCTTCATCAATGATTATACTTAAAAATTATACTCCTCTGTAATCATCCTACTTACATGAATATTATATGTACATGTTTGTAAGTTGTGTGTGAGAGAGAGATTGAGAATGCACGAGAGAAGTTGTGTGGTGTGTGTGTGTGTGTGTGTGTGTGTGTGTGTGTGTATGTATGTATGTGTGCATGTGTGTGTCTGTGGCAGTGAAATGGCAGCCTCTGGAGCTCTATTAGGCATCCCCTTCCACTTTGTTTGAGACAGAGTCTTATCCAGTAGGTCACACAGCCCACAGGCTTCCAAAGGTTCTCCTGTCCCTATTTTCCATCTCCCCGTAGGAGCACTCAGAATGCAGATGTACTGTCTCAATGTTTTATGTAGGATCTGAGGAGTCAAACTCAGGTCCTCATGCTTGCATGACTAGGGCTTTTTCCACCAAACCACCTTTCCAGCCAGAAATGAACACTTGAAAAGTTTTTAAATGTTTTTTTCTTGTTCTTGTCTTAGACCTGTTTCTTCTATACTATTACATTTCCAGTATAACCTAATCTATTCTACGATTCTACTTGACACAATTTCAGGCTTATAGATCCACATTTTCACAGATTAAAAACCACGTGAAATACATAGAATTTGTTTTGTAGTCCCTAAATACATGGTTCTTAGCTGATGCACTTAGGATTTTGATATTACAAGATTATGTTCCTCTTATGTAGAGTATAAGAGTATAGTTTTTGATATATATGTATATATCATATATAATATATAATGTATATAAGAATATATATAATCTTCATGGGAATGGGCAGACCATGATTGTTTGATATTATTCCATTGCACTTTATTTTCTCCTTCTGTCAACTGAAACAGATACTTCCTCAACAACATCTACTGTGAGTTGCAATGCTGTTCAAATTCCACTGATGACATACAAAAGAGTTCATAGTTTCAACACCCTTCCTTAACAAATAATACAAAATACTCAGGACTCATAGAGGAGAGCAAGAAAAGAGATACATCATTAGAGGTGGCCATTATAGGTTTAAAGAGAAATCTGGCACTAGGGAATTGCACAGAGATCTACAAGGATGACCCCAACTAGAAATCTAAGCAATAGTGGAGAGGCTACTGTAGTGAGATAGTCCTTCTGTGGCACTGACCACGCCCATTTGGGGGGTGGAGCCATGGGTGGAAGTGACCTGTGGAGGGAGGTCAGAGAGAGAGCGAGCCGGGAAAAGCTCTCTTGCTGGCAGGACTCGGACAGGAGAGCATCGGGTGGAATTTCCTGGTGTTCATCTGTCTAGGTTGTAAGTAATTTCTCCCTGAATAAACATCTATTTGGCCTATTTGTTTATCCTGATCCTTATTTAACCACGATAGGCTACCTTAAATGCCCTTTCCCTGTAATGAGAATGATAACTGCCTTCAATGCCATCCTAGAGCCTTCATCTAGTAGCTGATGGAAGCAGAAGCAGAAATCCACAGCTAAGCACTAAAATAAACTCCAGGAATCCAGCTTCAGAGAGGGAGGAGTGGTAAACAAGGGAATCAAGACCATACTGGGACAACCCACAGACAGTTTACTTGGACAAGTAGAACCTTACACCAGTCTGATAGCTAGGGAAACAAGATAAGACTGAACCAGGTCCCCTGAATATTGGTGTCAGCTGGGAGGCCTGGACAGTCTATGGGGCCTCTGGTACTAGTATATATCCACAGTGCACAGATGGACTTTGGGAGCCCCATTCCCCATGGAGAAATACTCTCTTAGCCTAGATATACAGGGGAGGACCCAGGCCCTGCCCCAAATGACTTGACAGATTTTGATGATCCCTCATGGAAGGATTCATCCTCCCTGGGGAGTGGATGGGAAATGGGATGGGAGGGGTCATTGGGGGCAGGGGAGGATGGGAGGGAGAGGGAATTGGAGTTGATAAGTATAATGGGATTGTTTCTAATTTAAATAAAATTTATAAAAAAAAAAAGAACAAAACAAATAAAACTCAGTGCTTTGAGCTGTTAGGAGACTTAATGACCAGGACCGGATCTCCATTATGAGTAAACATAAAGTGGTTATGTCTTTACATCTCAGTGTATAGAACTGATTAAGCACATCTTCTTTATCATAAGAGCTATTCTGTATTTCAGGCATACTACTCAAGAATGAGGAACTATGGGGTGTTCTGTTTTTGTCAGTCTTTAAATACAAGTGTCAAGATCCACTTACCTTTACTTCTCCAGTACACAGTAAAGTGACAGTTACAGAATATTTAGTTCATAATGAAAGGCTGGGCAAAATATTAATGGATGAAAAATTAAAAGATTAATGACATCCCCAGATTAGAAAGCCATGTTGTGTATATAAGCAATTTTTTCTAAAACTCTTATCCACAACAATTAGTCTAAAGTGTTCTTCATAGGTACAGATGCACATAGAGCCTGCTCTATGGTTACTTATCTTAATGTATTTGTATCTAGTTATTGCTTAAACTGATGCTTATTTGAAAGCAAAACAAACATTTTTTTTTCATGCTCTCACAGATATGAAAGTTCTGGGGTCCTCTGTTTACATTTTCTCATATGATAATTAAAGTGGATTTTCTTTAAAAAAATTGTATGAGAGATGAGAATGTTTGAAAGTCTAATTGGAAATTGCTTGGCTCTAAGATTATTCTTCAGATGATGTAATTTTAATATAAATGTATCAGCAGGGCAATTAAGATTTTCAGGATGTGAGTACATCTTCAAGGTTCATCAGAGATCTTCTTAGTGAGTACTGCCACTATCAATATTCTTCAAGTTTTTGAATGTTGGGCATATTAAAGAACATCTTTCCTCCTCATTTTTTAATAGAATGAACACCCATAAATATTTCTTTAATATAAATGTTATGCTAAATTTTAGGTAAAGAGAAGTATTAAAAACATCATCAATTATAAAGCTAAGGATGCTATTAACAAGATTAATATTAAGGTACAAGGGGAAATTACCTATTTACTTCTAAGCAAGACCACATTTTGAGCAGATGTCAAGCAGTAGACATTTTTAAAACATAAATTTTCTACTTTTCTATTTTTTTAAAATGTATTTTACTCCCTGGGCCAACTTTTTCAAAAGTCGTTTTTTTTCTTCCTCTGCTGCTTTACATGCCTTAAGGAGAGCTATAGTACCAATTAATTTTGTACAACCATTAGCAATGCCTAGATATCTGAGACTAGAAGACTCATTTGTGGAAATAAGTATTTGTATTACTCACATAAAATAACTGAAAATCAATCTTTATATTTTTCAATAAAAATTATCAACTCTCTAGGTAGTGGTGGCACACACCTTTAACCCCTGCACCTGGGAGGCAGAGGCAGGCAGATCTGTGTAATTTCGAGGCCAGCCTGCTCTACAGTGTGAACTTCAAGACACAAAAAGCTACACAAAAAATCTGCCTTGGGGAATAAAGAAATGATGAGCTCAACTCAATTCAATTTTAGAAAATTTGGCTAATGAAACCAATGAAGCATGCAGTATTAAAGGAAAACAACAGATTAGTTAAGTGTGCCACCTTTTATATCATCTTTAAATATTTTCAACTTTAATAAGGAGATATTAGCCTACTTATGATATGTACTCCAGTTTTCATTTCAACAGACTAGAATCATTCTGTTTGAGACACTAAACTTATTTAAACCACATTAGTTTTGCTGTTCCCAGTATTAACCTTAAATTCCTTTGCTTATACAAATATCTAGGACCTCCAAGACAAAAAGATAAGTGACAAAGATGATTCATCTTAAAAGCGATGACTCGTTGCTCTGATTTGTAGTGTAAACACATCCCTTTCCCAAAGTGACATCTGAGAAAGTTGTATTTTCTGAAAAAGACAAAACAAGAACTTTCTAAGTGTGTCATAGTTGAAATATTTGAGAAGCTCAGTGGGACTTGGTCCAGGGATATTTGCCATATATTAAAACTACAGAATTCTAGTTGTAAAAATTTTAGAATTTCCACATGGCTAATAAAGTACCACCAAGTACCACTAAAATGACCTTAAATCGTCCTCCTGGGGGACCAAAGCTAGCCAGCTTTGTAAAATATAATTCCTCATGTCAATGTTCTTGGGAAGCTTCAGTTTTTATTTTTTAAACAAAATCTTTGAGTCTCAACTCTATCCAATCATATATCAAGTAATAGGAATGATCTACTGAACTTAAAAGTTAGGACATCACCATGGTAACCAGAAGCCTGGAGTACCTCGCATGTCCCTACATGTTTCTAATGAAAACAGAAAATCTTCTCACTATCTTAAAAATATTATATGAAGAACACTTTGAACATTCAGAATTAGAGGCATTATTCCCCACAAGGAATTAGACTGGAAATCCTAAACAACATTGAAGTTGTTGGCACTCCTTCGTTATTGCTTGTTGTCTTCTAATATAAGTTGAAGACTGGGGAGTCATTAGCTATTAGTGGTTAAATTACAACTTATATGATCAGAACTAAGGGTTACTCAGGATATCTCCTTCTAGAAATAAGAATAAACACTAGAGAGAAAGAGAGAGAGAAGAAATGATGTCTCAGCAAAGACTGGACAGATGTTACCCATAAAAAATATAAGCATGTTTGTTTTTAATATACCATAGCTTTTCATGAGCTGATAATTTTTTGCAGCTGTAATATTAATCAATCTTTTCTAGACAGTTCTATGTCCCATACCAATAAAAAATTTTGTGGGGCAGAGGAGTTAATCATCTTTCTGGGCAGTCAATGAGATATCTGAGGATGGATTCATGAAGGCCAATTAGTCCACTACAGACAAGCTTTCGTATCAACTTTACCTATCTATCCCAAAGAATAATTCCTGTACCTACCACATTGCTTGGATGTCTCTTCCAGCTTCCTTCTATTTATCACAAATTCTAATGTCTGTCTCTGGGGCAGTCAGGGTTCTTTAGACAACATCAATTGCACTACAACTCTAAGTATAACGTTTTTATTGACTTCTCATTTGATGAAAAAAGTATTGCTTACAAAGTTCTGGCTGCCATCTTCAAACCTGTCATGTCTGCATCTGTCTTGCATTCCTGGAAGTACTAAGCAAGCTCTACCCTTCGACACACTGTTCTACCAATCAAGATTCATCTCTCATGTCTGGCTTTATATTTCAAGAAAGCAATGTTGTTCATGACCCTCCACCCTTTATCTTTTACCTCCATTGCTCTTATCATGAGTTTGAATTATGTATTCATGAAATTATTTGGTGTTGATTGTGTTAGACCTCTCAGTAGATCATCATTTTTATGAGGCAGGTACAGACACTAGATTGCTTAGAACATGCTTACAAGATCACCTGACTCAGAGTGGATGCTCAGTAAATGGGAGCAAACAGAAGCATTATTTTAGAGCTATTCTGGCAGTTTCAGCTTCTTTGGGATACAATTTCAAGGTGCAGAGTTGGGGTATAAAGTGTTTAATGATGCAAGCTAGAGGCTAGACAGCTGTTTTGACTGGTTTTTAATAAACATATTTACTACCTTGACAGATGTGGATTGAAGCATTTCATTTAGAAGCTCCTACAATTTCAAAGCACTATGTACACGGATACTGGGCAATGTCCCCTTCTCACCACTCACTGGATATGGCACATGAACAATCTCATCTGGAATGTTTGCCATACTTATTTATATATGTTTCTAGGAAAAATCCCATTACTTTATTAAGAGGATATTTTATTGAAGATAAGTTTTAACAGTGTGTCTATCTTTCATATTATATTTTTATAGTATAACAAAACTTTTATAGCTTTAAAATCCTACTAAGGGTTTTCAGGAAATAACTAATGAGTCCATTCAGAGAATCATACTCTACGATGACAAAAAGAGAGCTCAGTAAACAGGAAAACACTCTCTTCTTTTACCTGTGAATATGTACATATTTTTTGAGATATTGTTCTCACTGTCTTGCCAAGCCTGGTCCTGAACTCCTGGCTCAAAGAAGCCACCAATGTTATACTTCCAACTGCTGGGATTATAGACATGAGCCACTAGGTTAGGTTTCAAATGGACAATTTAGGAACATTTTTTTAGGGAATAAGAATAATTTGAAACAATGACCAATTGAAGAGATAGAGAAAGAGACAGAGAGACAGAGAGGGAGAGAGAGGGAGAGGGGAGCGAGAAGAAGAGAGAGAGAGAGAGAGAGAGAGAGAGAGAGAGAGAGAGAGAGAGAGAGAGAGAGGAACTTGTCAGGAACCCCATGCTAAATTTCTCCTCACTACCTCTTACTTATATGTTTAGCCATCTTAGTTTCAGCAACAAATCCTAGCTTCAAGGAAACCCTCAGTTTCAAGGGGAGGTCACGAGTCTAAATATATGTGTGTTGTTTTGTGTGTGGGAGGAGAGCAGAGAAGACATGGATCCTATATGGCTTTGAAGCAAGAAATGAGGATTTACCACCTGAAGCCCTCAAGAGCAACACTTTGCTGATCATAGGGATTGAGATATGCCTTGGATGACAATTAGGCTGTAGGAACTGGTGTATATGAGAAGATCCATAAGTCAAAGTAGGGATGTGGGTCATCTAAGGAGGCATAGTTACTCAAGTCTTTAAAGACCTCCAAATATAGCTTTGATAACTGTAGGTTAGAGATTATTTTTAATTACTGACTTGATAGTTACAATATTGATTCCTCTTAAGAAAAAATGCCATTCCAGTTTCATAATTGCTCTGATTAGCTCAATATTTTATTTTGAAATCTGTGCTTCAAGCTCAAAAGTTAAAAATGCTGTCATGAGTTCATTTCTCAGCAACATTGTAAGTTATGAAAATGATTTGTGTAACTCAGATGAGCAAGTTATGATGTATAATTATTAGCAGAGGATGAGCTATAATAGAACCTCTCTTTATAATAATGATTCTTTCAGATAAATGAACTAGAGTGGAAAGTAGTGTAAAAATCTCCCAAGTCAATTGTTAATCATGTTATTCATGAAGTATCAGCAAAATGTTCTCATATAGTAAACTCTAACTGAAGTTTTGAAACATTACTCAGACTTAATCTTGACTTAAGAGGGAAACCACACCATACATGAAAATGTGGTACATTTACATTATGGAGTAGTACTCAGCAGAAAAACACAATGGAATACTGAAGTTCGCAGGGAAATGGATTGAACTAGAAGAAACCATCCTGAGTGAGGTAACCCAGTCACAAAAGAGAAACATGGTATGTACTTTCTCATATATGGATTTTACATATAGAAAAAGGATCACCAGTCTACATTCACACTGCCAGAAAAAGCTAGGAAACAAGGATGATCCTAAGAGAAACATACATAGTCGCTTGGAGAAGGGAAAAGGGACAAGATCTAGTGATAAAATTGGGAGCATGGTGGGAGGGGAGAGGGAGTTAGGAGAGAGAAGGAGGGAACAGGAAGATTGAGACAGGGAAAGAGTAGAGGAGAACAAGAAAATAGATAGCATAATAGAGGGAGCCATTATAGATTTAAGTTGAAATCTGGCACTAGGGAAATGCCCGGAGACCTACAAGGATGACTCCAACAATCTAAGCAATAGTGGAGAGGCTACCTTCAATGCCCTTCCCTGATAATGAGATTGATAACTACCTTATACACCATTCTTGAACCTTCACTTAGTGGCTGATAGAAGCAGAAGCAGACACCCACAGCTAAACACTAGCTGTTACAGAGAGGGAGGAGTGATGAGCAAAGGGGTCAAGACCAGGGTGGAGAAACCCACAGAATCAGCTGACCTGAACAAGGGGGGAGCTCATGCATCCCAGTCTGATAGCTGGAAAACCAGCATAGGACTGATTCAGACCCTCTGAATGAAGGTGTTAGTTGGGAGGACTGGGCATGCCATCTATGGGGCCTCTAGTAATGGATCAGTAATTATCCCTAATATAGGAATGGACTTTGAGAGACCATTCCACATAGTGGGGTACTTTCTCAGCCTAGACACATAGGGGAGGGCCTAGGCCCTGCCCCAAATGATATGACAGACTTTGAAAACTCTCCATGGAAGGTCTCACCCTCTCTGGGGAGCAGAAAGGGGATGGGCTGGGGTTTGTTGGGGGTGATATTGGAGAAAGGGAGAGTGAGTGAACTGGGATTGACATGTAAAGCAAACTTGTTTCAAATTTAAATAGGAAAAAAAGAGGGAAACCATACTATTTGAAATCGCAAAGTCTGTATATAGAGTTCTCTTTCACACTTCAATGTCAATTAAACAAATAACCCAATTTAAAATAGAAAAGGGATTCAAGCAAAATAGACATTTCTCAAAAGATGGCAAAAGACGTGAAACTCCCCCCCCCAAAATGCAAATTGAAATCAAGTGACATAGACTCTCACATGAGTTGAGATAGGTAATACTGGGGAAAAGTATTTCTATTTTTGTTTCCACAGAAAATGAAAAGATGTGGATTCCTTCCAGACTAATGTGGTTTGATCACACCAGACCGCCTGAAACAGAGTACAAGCTGATCCTACATTCCAAACAGCTGGACAAAACAGCCCTACAGACTACAGCTAGGATATCTGAATCTTCTTCGAATCCCCCAAGACAGCGCCCCTTACCAGCAGGAAGTAGTTTGGAAAGAACGACGCCCAAATTCCCAAATATTGTGTATAAATGTTTGTTTTCATTTAATTGGACTTTGTTATATAAAATTTAATAAAAAAAATAAAAAAAAATCCTTAAAAAAAAAAAAAAGAAAGAAAGAAAGAGATACCACAGGTATCTTTTGGCTGGCATGGGAATAGAATGTAACCTCTTAACAAAACAAAGCATAACCATCACAGTCAGGAGTTTTAATTCTGAATTTATACCCAAAAGTTTATAAATCCATATGTCAAAGAGATATATTCATTCTAGTGTTCACTGCAGCAAGTATCAAGATGTGTGTCCATGAGATGCAGAGAACATCATGCATGCTGGATAGAACATTCCATCTGTCAAGTGTTTGCCCTAAGAGCATGACTCTGGGTTCAACCCTTAGCATTCACTTAAAATGAAGAGGTGTGAACAAACATACCTGGAGCTCACCTGCCAACCAGTCCAGCCTAACCGGAGTGCTTCAGGTCACTGAGAAATCATTTCTCAAATAACAGGGTGGACAGCATCTAAGGAATGACTGGGGCTACCCTCTGGCCTCCACAAGCAGTGCATGAATGGGTGTGTGCTTTCACCCACATGCATCAGTACCCTCGATATGATGGGAGGTGAAATCAGTCAGCTGCAGAAGCATATTACACGTGTTTGTTTTGTATTGTTTCAACATGGGATATAAGAAACCTGAGCACATAGAAGCAGCATGTAGCATGTTGATGACTTGTGGCTTCTGTGCAGAGGGTATTGGGGAAATACTGGACAAAGACTAACTTTTCATTTAGGAAGAGTAATTTTCAGGAGATCTACTCTATAGCATAGTGACAATAGTTAATAACGCCATGTAACAAACTTGAAAATTATTGATGTAGCTTCCTTCCTCCCTCTTTTCCTTCCTTCCTTCCTCCCTTCCTTCTTCACTCCTTCTCTTTCTTCCTTCTTTCCTTCCTTCCTTCCTTCTTTCTTTTTTCATTCCTTCATTTCTTTTTTCTTAATTTAAGATGCTGGGGATTTAATTTAGAGTCTCATACATGCCAGACAAGTATTCCACTACTGAGCCACATGCCTATTCCTAGAAGATTAGATTGTTGTCACTCCTAAATTTCCCCCAATTTCTTATCTTTATGCCAATAAATGTGTCTGTCAACTCTCATAAGAGGAACTTCTTTTGAAGTACATAGATATTAATAGAGATAGAGACCAAGCACTGATCAATTTGTAGAATAAGATACTGTGAAGTGTTCATTTCTAAAAGGTACATCTATGTTACATCTTACCTCCACGGCTCAGGGATCAGTGCAGAAGAGAGAACAGAAAGATTGTGAGAGCAGGAGGGAGTAGATCTCTGTAGTGAAACAGCATTTGTCAAACAGACAGCACAATTGCACACATGAATTCACAATGGCTGGGACTGGATGCAAAATACTTAAACAATATTAAGTCAAGGAAATTCCCAGCATGGATGTGGGGGAGGCAATGATGAAGCCCAAGCCCTAGCTGAGGAGCTATTAATAGTTGAAAGGGAAAGGAATATAGGTCAGTCAGCAATCAATCCTTTGAAGTTATGATTAGGGACTTGCCTATACATTCCATTTCCCCCTGCTCTCTGTGGCTGAGTTTCCTTCAAATCTATTAAGCTCTGGGAAGAACAAAATTTGCCTCATTTGAAGACTTTTCTTTCATGTTCTTGGGACATGATAACAAAATAATGCCCTTCCTGTTTAGCATTTTTGAACACATGAAGGATTAAAATGACAGTAAATAAAATTTCCTGTTTTAGACTCTATGCCACTCAAAGCTAAGCCAGAGGGTGTTTAAAGTACAAAAAGTTGCATCAAACACTAATGCTCATGAAAACCAGATCTATGCTTGATTGAATACATTGGCACCAGCAGAAACAAAAGCTTCTGGCAGAACTTAATGTACTCATGTAGTGTAGATCTCTATGAAGAAGAAAGACTGTGAACATTTCCCCCGAGATGTGCTGCCTTCTCACATGACATGGGACACGTGTTTTGGAAGTTTTAATCTATAGCAGTGGTTCTAAATTAGACACCTGGACTTTCCCCAGGAACATGATGAGATATTGTTGGCTGTCAGAATTCAGAAATCATGGTATAGAGGATGCTACTAGGTTCTCTGGATGCTTGGGACATCCCCCACCATAAGGAATCATTTGACACAGTGTCAGCAGAGACGGTAATGACAAATCTTCTTTCAGTATATAACTTTATCTAAGTTGTTTGTCACATGGGGTGACAGTGGTCAGTGGCTTCCTAGGGAGTACCTTTTCCCAGGCAAAACAAGCTCTGAACACAGCTTTTCGATCTCCCAGAGCCTGTACCAGATTAAGATTTCTCAAAGTCCTTTCCATCCCCAGTTGAACAAAAATACTTTATAAAAATGCCAATCACTCTCATCTCAGTCATTCTTTTAAGCACATTTCAAATTTGCAACATAAAGGGAAAGTAAGGGTGAACCGAGTATTTTCTTATTTTCCTAACCTCATGCTTTGCTTTCTCAAGTTGTATTCAGTCTAATTAATTTCAGGGACAAGCAGTGAGAGACCAGCAGCCATGGAGCTATCCTGCTTTATACTGAGATGCGAATATAGGACTGTCCCCTCCATCCCTTCCATCTGCATAAGCTCTTCCTTCAGGGTCCTATGGTCTTTTATGGGTTTCCTGCTTCTCTTCTCAGATGGAAGACTGATTTCCCTCCTTGTCTCTTCCTTTCTTCCTTCCCTCCTCTCTCTCAATTTCTTTCTCATCCCCCCTCCTCTCCTCTCTCCTTTTCTGTTTCCTTCTTCCCCACTAATTTCCTTCTTATATAGGCTCCAGCTACTCCAGCTATGTAGCTCAGGCTGGCCTCAAACTCCGAATCCTCTTGTCTCATCATGCTGAGGGCCATGATTACAGATATAGACCGCTGCATCCAGTTTGGAAGATGCATTTCTATGAGTACATCAGAATGCTAATCACTGGTGAGGGAACATACTTAGGTTTCAGGACGAGAACAAGGAAATGAACACTCATGTGGAAGCATTAAGCATCTATAGGGTATTGCAGTATATCATCTCCCAAGGGTATCCCATAAGTGACTGAAGAGTCAAAACTTCCAATGCTTGAGGATGAATTACAGGCATTTTTTCATCAGTGAGAAGCATCATTGCCACAAGCAGAAATGATCCAGAAAGCAAAGGGCTTTCCATTTACTGAATACTGGAACAGTGCTTTTTAATAGCACAATTCTTTATTGATTTTTTTTTTTTGGAAATTTCATACCATGTACCTCAATCCCACTCACTTCATAGTCCCTCCATATCCACCTCTCACCCTTGCACCTTCTTCCACAAGAGAACACCTCAAAATTAATTGAAAACAAAACAAAGAAACAAACAAACAAAAAAAAAAACCCACCTTGCTCTTTTGTCTTTCCAACACTTTCCTTTCTTCCTAGTGGCATTGGGAAGTGTGATATGTCAAGTAGAATATGGATTCATCCAATCAGCACCACCCGCAAAATAATCACTGCAATACATTGACGGTCTGGTTCAAGGCCTCTGGCTTACCATCATCAGCAGACCCTCAGCAAAACTCCTGTGGGATATCCTGCTGTTTCCCTGAGTCACGGAGACCCTGTGGCTATCTCTCTACAGGACCAGTCCCTTCAATTGAACTGGAGCACATTTTTTTTGCCTACCTCTGATTAGTTGATGGTCTCCCTCACACAAAGACTTCTGTCAGTTTATCTGGGAGCAGTAATTCTCAGAATAACTCTGCTTCCCAGCTCCTCTGACTTTTGCTGGAGCATTCAGTGTGAGAGAGAAGATCCTATGACCAAGCTATGGAGTGGCTACATGTTTCTTTCTTGTTGTTTTCATACTTAAATGAAATAATCCTAGAGCATTTATTGAACATTCTCTATAATAGTCATTGTAAATATGACTAGTTAAGCCAACCAGTTTTGATTAATAAAAGCGGGAAAAACAATCTCTCAACTGAATAACCAAAGAAGGCTGCAGTTATTTGAAGTCTGCATATTACCTACAGTGAGATATGAAAGTGAATTTGCTTCCACAGTGGAAGTGAGAACAGGGAAAACACCCACACCCTGTAGATTAGAAATGGCTGATTGCTAAGACCCAAGGGAAGAATAACCATGGCCAGGCGAACATACCCTTGTTGCCTGGTGGTGTCCAGGAAGCAGGTTATCTATAGAACTGAGGGAGAATGAGTTGCTCATTGCAATTCTCAATTTTATCACAGGTGCAGATCCAGTTCCTCATTCCCTCCCAGCACATTCCCATTTTCTTTGAATCTATTGCCTTCTGAAATGTCCAAGAGAGTATGTGTTAATATCCTGGCATTCTAAATATTTTAAGGCAGCGATGCTATCTTATAGCTACTTCGACATAGCTTTGCAATAGTTAGGGTGAAACATGAATTCTTTTTGCTCTAGGAATTAATACTAATTATTAATACTGTGTAAACAATAACGTGGTTGGGAAAAAGAAATAAAACGAGGATTTGCTGCCATAGAAACCACTGTGGAGTCTGCGCTGTCGGTGTAGTCGTCAGAGTCGTGTGGAAGAGCTCGGCTTTAATAATTTAACATTAAAAATGAATTTTCTCCAAAAGACCAATTCTATAGTGATGACTCAATTCCCCGAGATTATCTACCAGGGATAAAAGCCAAAGCCACCTCATTTCCTCAGCCTAAGGAGGACTCAATTAGTAGATTCACGTGGGGGTTCTGTTTGCACTACAACCTCCCTGTGAATTCGGAGACTGTGAGTGCATTGGTACAGAATATGCTTCTTAGCAGGGGTGATGCATTTCATGGATCTTACATTTTAAGACAGATTTATTTTTATGTGTGAATATTCAAAGGCAGGATCTTACATAAATTGTTATGTAAGGTTAGATGTGAAAACACATGTACAGTAATGATCTTGTCATTTTTGTAATAGATGCAGTATTTTTTAAAAAAACTATCATAGAAAACTTTCATTTTTTAATATTACTCTTTTCATTTTAAATTTGTTATTTTTTTTTTGATCAACATCATTTCCCTGTCACTTTTCCCCTCCAACTCCTCCTGTGTCCCACACTCCAATGTTTTTCAAATTCATAGCCTCTAATTATTAGTTATTATTGCTCCTCATATATTTATAAACATAACCTGGTGATTCCATTAGGTGGGTTTAGGGAGGAATACTTGGGATTGGGTAACCTCTCAGGGGCATGTCCCTGGAGAAGGCCGATTCTCCCTTTCTCAGCAGCCATTATGTGACTTTAACGCTGCTGATTCTAGACAGCATTAATATCTAGTCATGATGATTCTGTGGCGTGTGTGTGTGTGTGTGTGTGTGTGTGTGTGTGTGTGTGTGTGTGTGTGTATGAGAGAGAGATCACTGAAAATATCTGTTATGCTTTAAAACTTTAAATTGGTGGATTACTATCATAAACTTTTTTATCTAAAATTACAGTTTTCCTAAAATTTAATTTCTCAAGACAAAAGCCTGGTTCTTTTCAGGAAGGTTTATGCAATGTGCATGTGAATGGCTACTCAAATCAAACTATATGATCAATTTTTCTTATTTCTTATGATTTTTTAAAGAAATGAAAGCAGTTGACTTTTTATTTTTAATTCAGAAGAGTTTCAATTGTTGTTCAAACCTTTGTAAAATATGAGGCAAAACATCCTTGAAACCAGGCCATATTTTAAACAGCCAAACTGTGTACTTCTGATTAGAATATACACCTCTGTGTCAGAGCAGTCCACCTCATCTAAATATATCTGGCTGTCAAGTGTGGCTGATTCTCCTTGGTTTTCTTCTAGGGGTGAAAAAGCACTACAACATATTTTTTCTCTTTTGTTAAAAACCAATTATTAAGTTGTTCCTTTCGGCATCTCTTCTCTTCACTACATAACCTGAAGGCTTTTACCTTTTTAAATTAATAGGTTCTATGATTTGATTCTTGTTTCATTTGTACGACTTTCTCCTCCATCTGTTTTCTAAATGTAGAGCAATAGAAAAGGCAACACTGTCTACTGTCAGGAGAGGCAGGAGACTCAGGAATGGTGAGTTGACTTGGGTTTTGCATGCTTACTTAGACTAGGACACCTTATGGGTTTCATTCCCCCCAAGTCTCTGTCCTTCCCAGGTGTCTTAGTTAGAGTTACTATTGCTTTTATGAAACATGATGACAAAAAGCAAGTTGGGGAGGAAAGGGCTTATTTTGTTTATGTTTCCACATCATAGTCCATCATTGGTGGGAGTTGGAACAGAAACTCAAACAGGGCAGGGACACAGAGTCAGGAGCTGATGCAGAGGCTATGGAAGAGTGCTGCTTACTGGCTTGCTTACGTTTTCTTATAGAACCCAGGACAACCACTCACGATGGACTGGGGCTTTCCACATCAACCACTAATTAAGAAAATTCCCTACAGGCTTGCCTATAGCCCAATCCTGTAGAGACATTTTCTCAGTTGGGGTTTCTGCCTTAGATGACTCTAGCCTGTGTCAAGCTGAGCTACATTTAACCAGCATACCAGGTATATAAACATAATGCTTCCAAGTCCTTGGCTTAAGCCTAGACTACGAGGACTCAGACAGTGGCTCTCCCAGAGCTCTTTACTCATAGCTACCAAGTACCACCACATCTGATTAATTTTAGCACCAACAGAGCTTCTGCTTGGGGATGAAACTCAAGTTTACTCTTCGTTTCTTTATATCTTGATGCCTCTTAGCACAGCTCAAAGGTTGGACTTAAATGGGGATGAGGGAGCCCAGTGGGAGGCAGATGTGTCAGCGGGTAGCTGGTCCTCCAGTGTAAAAACCTAACATTGAATAGGCTGTGTTCATCATCAAGGTCTAGCCTGAATGCCCTCTACTGAACCTGTGAAAACCCACCCCTAATTCTTCTATTCTAGGATCAACAAACTGATGCACTGGTAGGCTGAAAAATCACCTTTTTCTACACCAGTGACAGAAGTCAGTGGATCTATCCCAGCCTTTCTCTAGTATCTCAATCACTCTATTTTTGTCATATTCCTTGTGATTTTATTGCCTGGCTTGGCCTGAGACAGAATATTTGCCAAAATGTCATTTGGATGTGCCGGGTTTTCTATTCCATGTTGCTAAACCCAATTGTAACAGCCTTTTGGTCTCTGACCTTCAAGTACAGAGATCCCATTGATGGGTTCAGAGTAGTCTCCTCCCAGCTATATATAGCACCTTGTTATCTACAGAAACAAAGCGGTAGAAGTCATGCTCACTGCTTTTCTATAGTGGAACAGGTACCAGGTTCTGGGAAGTTGCTTAGCGTCTTAGCTTCTCTACCAAAGCAGACCATAAAACCATATTTCCAGAGCTATTTTTTCTCCATATTAATGGGAAGAAGCATTCTTGGATATGAGTAGGAAATCAAACAATCACTCTGCTGAGGTTCTGTGGTGATTACTTTGAATCGTACTCCCTCATCATCTAATCACATTTCTCTATCAGGAAAAACCATGAAAACAGAAAAGTACGTGCATTTTTTGTGTGTATCAATTTTCTTAAAATGGGTTTTGAACCATGAAAATTTAGATAAATGTGCTCATCTCTTATTACATGTTTAATTACAGTAACATCAGCCATAACTCTAAGATAGGAGGAACATAAATTTGTTTTTCGTCACATCACTGAAGATGTGGAAAGGTTCTGTGTGAGAACACATAGACATTATATAACTACTGGTGGAGAAATCATGTTAACAAATTACCAAAAATCCAAGAAAGACTGAAAATGAGTTTCTACTTTTCTTTTTATTAGAATCTCCTCTGTTTGTTCTGGGAAAACAACTCTTTCCACATATAAGATGCCTAAATCCATTATATCTAATCATATATAATGTGATTTTCTGTGGGTGCAAATATCAAGTGCTTTGACTCAAAGTTTCCCAGAGAGCCTCCGGACACAGTGCAAGCCTCTGGGGAATATCTGTAGTGACATGGTATTAATGTCACTTTAAAGCCCTATAATGACCTCCTAGGCTTGGATGCTGGCCTTAATGTATACAATTTCTGTAGTTTTATAATGGATTGATTATGAGTTTCCTAGGATTGAGCAACATCAGTAATAGCACTGAGTAAAACCTTACCAAATCCTATTTGTGATAAGAAAACAGAAACTAGGAAAATATCTCTGGAAGTTCATATTGTAGCCAATGCCCAATAATTAATATTTTTAATCTAAAGTAGTCTTACCACATCACGAATAATGAACATAGGAGCATGTGCCATTGTGAAAAAGAGTTTAGCAAAGACATCTAAATGGTCATATAGAATTCAAATGTACCAGAATGGTCTCTTTTGGAGTTTTAGGTTTTCTAATATTTTAAACACAGCAAGATATCTTTGGAGAGCATTTTTATTGGTGCAATGGTTGTGGCTATTCATCCCTTTTAGGTGTCTTATACTCTGCTAGACTTTAAACACACACACACACACACACACACACACACACACACACACACTAATTAAAGCCCTTAAGCACCTCCTCAAGATTGGGGTAATTATGAGAAGTGATCACATTCAGAATTTTGACAACGTAGCCATTGTCCCCAAGATCAAGTGTCCTTAGCCTAAATTTAAACTTACATCAATATGATGATAATTCCTTGACATTTCAAGTTACACGAGCCCTAAAATCTCTCCCAAGAGTTCAACAGGAAGGAAAGCAGTAGCTATTAATCTTGGGAAATCACGAAACATCTTGGAAACTAATCAGAAAGTATTCTGATTTATTATTGTTGGATTAAGGTATTGGAGATCTTTCTTCATTAATGGAAGTATCTATAATTATACCAAACACACTTAATCCATTCGTGATCATTAAAAAATGTTACAGATCAACAAACCTATTACGTCATACATTTGCTTCAATGGCATCTTGACATCCCACATGACCCCACTAAGAGATCCCGTAAACACGATAGTGCCTTTGACTGTGGGATACTATGCTGCATAGTTTTATATCAGCTTGACACAAGCTAAAGTCATCTGAGAGGACAGAACTTCAATTGAGAAAATGCCCCCATAAGTTCGAGTTGCAGATAGGCTCTAAGGCATCATAAAAAAATGGTAGTGATGATGGAGGGCACAACCCATTGTAGGTGGTGCCATCAGGGGACTGGTGGTCCTGGGTTATATAACAAAGCAGGCTGAGCAAGCCGTGAAAAGCAAATCAGTAACCAGCACTCCTCCATGGCCTCTGCATCCGCTCTTGCCTCCAGGTTCCTGCCCTGTTTGAGTTCCTGTCCTGATTAACAGTGATAGGAAAGTACAAGCACTTTCCAACTCGCTTTTTGGTCATGATGTTTTATCGCAGCAAGAGAAACCCTAACTGAGCCAGCTATACTGTGCAGAAGATCATCTGTTCTGGGTACTCCAACTTCTTTCTCTCTCAGATGTTGGTAATTAGAACGTTTATATATTTGAAACTTGTAGGGAAGACTGAGGGCAGACATGCTCACTGCCAAATGGGAGAATTGGAAAAGGTATGTGCCAGCCCTCTTGGGCACAAAAACCAGAAGCAAAACTGCAAGCTCAGAAGTAATGGAATTTTTGTGTTGAAACTGCATGATATTTTTGAGAAAAGTGATAAAAAAAAAAAAAAAAAAAAAAAAAAAAAAAGATGAACCACTTGCCTGACAATCGAAACGGGAACTGTTTCTTTGCTCTGGAGTCAGCATTATCGTGGAAATACCCACAATGCTTGTAGTGTTGCTGAGCTGCATCAGACCCTTAATTCATACCATTGGTGACAAGCACCATACAGGCTCAATAATCTCTTTCTGCAGCATTTCTTTTAAGTATCAAAATAGGTCTCTGCTGTCATACAACATCGATTTCTCTATCGCTTCCTGTTCGTCAGACACAGTTGTAAGCATTGGACTTATTCGCAATTTGGTTTGTTACCATTTGTCTACGTTAGTTCAGGTTACTATAATAAAACACTAAAGACTGGGCAGTTTATAAACAACAGAAATGTGTTTCTTACAATTTTGAAGGCTGGAGGTCTGACCAGGGTGCTAGTATGATGGGGTCCATCTGTTGTAGACTGCAGATTCCTGATTATAGTCATAGCAAAACAGCAATAGCTAATGACCTTGAAGCATTAATGAAGCCTCCATTCAAATGACCTAACCATGTCCTAGAGGTCCCACTTTCTAAAACTGAGGTTGTGAATTAGGCTAGAAATGTGAATTTTATGTGGTAACAACCATTTTGCCTATTGCACAGCTACCTCTCCATCCTTCACTTCATAACTAGGAGTGCTGTCACAAAGCCTAAGTTTCACCTTGTCATTTCCTTACTTTTAAAGGATCTATATGTAAACCCACTTCCTATAGACACATAGATTTTTAACAAAGAGGACAACAAAACACATTGGGATAAAAAGATACCATCTTCAACAAATCCTGCTTTTAAATCAGGTAACTATGCAAAGAAAAACTTAATCCTTATTTCTCACCCACCACAAAATTTAATTTGAAGTGGATCAAAAACACAAACCTAAGACTTGACACCCTGAATCACATAAAGGAGAAAGTAGGGAATAGACCTGCACATAGAGGACTTTCTAAACAGGACCCAGGTAGCACAGGCATTAGGACAAACAATATAGAAATGGGGCCTCATGAAACTAAAACATTTTATACTGCAAAGGACACGTCATTCTGCTGAAGAAGAAGCATCAAGAATGAAGAAAAAGCTTGACCAGCTACACATTGGACAGAGATGTGTATATTTTCTTTAGTTATTTTCAGTGTGTTCATTTGGAAATATTTTATGCATTTCTTTAGGTATCGCTGCTTCAAGTTTAGTATTTGAAATAGAGAAAGATAAGCAACCGCCAAAAGCAGGCATGGAGATTCTACTGGCTTATGTTTGGATGTTGTTTCTCTCAGTCTTTGGGTTTGCATCAGGGTATTGGAATGCATACCCTGAACTCTCAGGCTGAGATGTCAATTGCCACTTTTCCCAAAGCCCCACCCACAAAAGCAGACCACTATTTCATTTCATAAAATTTACCTTAGTGATTTATTTTTTGGAGACCTAGTCATGTCTCTTTCGTTGTTGCTTGCTCCCTCTGCTATTACTGTTTTTGTTAATTTTGTTTCTAAATCTGTGCTATTCCCACTCCATTTCTCTTATGTGCCCCAAAGCTGTCCTCTTTAGAGGATGCTATCTATTTTTGTCTATCTCCTACTTACAACGGTTCAATATTATTAGCTGTAGGTCCCCCCTTATACCTACTTTTTTATTTCAAGTGATTTAAAATTCCAATATGTTCTTGAAGCTTACTTTTTTAAACTTAGTTTTTTTCATTAGTATTTTTGAGAAGTTTATGAATGAGTACTAGATTTACATCATTTCAGCCTTTCCTTTACTCATCTCCTATTCCAACACTCTTCACTCTCTCTTCAATTTGTAACCTATTCTTCTGTATTTGTTATTTTACATATGTTATATATGTATGTGTGATTATATACACACACACATATATATATATGTATATATATACATATATATATATTTGCTTAATGTTGCATGTGTTTAGAGCTAACACTTGGTATTGGATAACCTTCCAAGAGTGTTGAGAAAAATCAATTCTCCCACTCTTGGTCACTGTTCATTGCCTATAGCTCTTTGTCTAGCTTGATTTTTTGTTTGAAAGCTTCTCTACCAAAATATTACTTCAAATTTTAACATATATGAGAATTTAAACTATCACACACATGGTCATAAAATAAGTTATAGGGTTTTCTATTTTATATATCAATCTTTCCAATGTGATCAACTTATATGCATATGTTTCTAACTGTGGAGAATGGGCTGGTTTTGTGAAAATAGATGCATTTTTTCCTGGCCTCTAAAAAGAGGATTGCTGAATATTGGTATAAAACACAGGTGGTATATTTAAAGATGCAGACATCTTTAATTTTAAAAAGGAATATGGAAATACTTGTAAGAATTTCTTCAACTCATTTGATTTGCTTTCTGGCCACCAGATGAAATGATCCTGAATATCTTTCTATATCAATATACAGAGCTGTGCCTGTATGACACAGAATTGTTTTCTCTATCCTATGAACCTGGACCTCTTGAGTTCTTCACCATGGCTTGGTGGATCCAGTCCTATTCTATTTCTCTTTAATATCCCTAAAGTGTTCCTTAAATTTAGAAAGTCCATATGCTTAGCTTCTGTTGATAACTTTCTGTAGGCATAGTTTAAATTGATATGGACAATGTGCCTTGGATAAAATATATTCCTTCTTGCATATTTTAATGTCTTGGGAATTGTAGAGATACAAACTGAAAATTCTTGATGGTAGAAGTGTTGAACTAATGTTCCCACTTTGCGAAGGCACTTGTGGAACAAACTGTCTTTGCCTGTTAGCACATTTCTATTAATACTGCTTGTTCAGATTTGGCTGTGCAGTGCATGGAAATACACACAGAGCTTGAATGGCAATGCTCTCAACCAGGCAATAAAACAACAGCAAAGGGAAGTGTGGATGAGGGGACTGCAGGATTGAGATAGGGCTGAGATGGAATTCAGGAGTTGTGCAGTCAAGTCTCGGCTTAGCCCCTGCTGCCTTTGCAGATAATAATCCGTCTCTATTTATCTGTGCAACTGAGGGTAGAACAGATGACCTCTTCCTCCACAGTAAGATTCAAACTGAACTCAGGCCAATTGAGAATTAACTCTGTGGCAAAGAATTTTCAAGGTACATGTCACTGTAAAAAACAAAACAAAACAAAACAAAAAAACAAAACAAAACAAAAAAAGCAGAAAATAACTTGAGAGAACTGTCTAAAAATTGCTACTGTGGCAATGTTACAATGTTTAAAAATGTCAAGGGTCATGCTGATTGCTTGTCATGGTGCCTTGTATGTACTAATCACAGGAAAGAAAAGCCTACATCTCCAGTGGGCATGGTTAGAGACAATTCACACAGAATGGCGGGATAGCCCTGTTTTCTCTTTATGTCATTTTGGAACATCACATATTTTTAAGTGACTTCATTCTCTTTAAAAGCAAAAGCACACATAACTTTTTAAAAATTACATGCATATGAAAAGTCAGTGCAGAATTGCTCGGAACCTCCAATCAAACTGTTTGAACATGAAGTTGGTCAGAAGTAAAACCATTTACCTTCATTTATTCTACACTGTTTCAAAAGTTTGTTTCAACTAAGTTATAAAATGATGATGCACAAGATAAAAAGATGATACACAATTTCACAAGAAAGATAAACGTTATCAGGGGGCAGTGGAAATGATCTGGAAAATTACTCACAGAAATCTCACTGTACTTAGAGTTGAGAAATGCCACTGTCAGTGGAAAAGTAGAGTTCACTAAATGCAGAAGACTTAGCACCTATATAGTTGTGAAGAAAAAGTAACCAGATCCCATTGTCTCACAGCATTCCCAGAAACACAATGCATGTTGGAGCTAGGTGTAATAACCATATCAGAAGTTCCCAAACATGTGGGAAATCAATTTGAGGGTTGACATACAACCTCATACAAAAAATAACAAAGTAAAAAATAAAGCCCCACTTTCTATGTGACCCAAAGGAATACGCTAAAATCTAACAGGTGTATCAAATTATTAGAATAAATATAACAAAGTCAATAATGAAGACAGCCACAGACTATACAACTTCAAATACTTAAGAACTGGAAATAACATAAAGAATTTACAAAGACAGGGAGATGATGGGTAAATATGTTTGACCCGACTAGTGATCAAAACAAATAATTAAGAAAAAAACATAGTATTTTATATCAAGATAGCTAAACATGGGATGAATAACAATTTCATAGCAGAAAGTGTCATGAACAGGGGAGATGTAGCATGTCCTTCAGAGTTACGTTGTTCACTCAGTAGCCATACTATTATTAATCTAGTTTTAGGAATGGTATGAGAAGAAAAAACCCCTGTGCTTACTAGTCTTTGACATAAAAAGTGTGGAGAGTGGAGGAAGCTTGAGTAAATGTGTAAGAAGTAGATAAAGTCCCGAGGGAATGTGTGGTGGTGTTGTGTGCACAGCCATGTCAGATCCCCAATGTCTCCGACCCAAAGGGATTGAGAAGGCCTTTCCGGCTTAAGTTCAGGGGAGAATGGCAAAAATGAGTGTGAATGCTGACAGTGCATACAGAAATTATCAATCACAGTTTTCTCCTCCAGGCAACTACAGCCTGAGACTGCTCCCATACAGACGCTTTCCGTAGAAATTAGCTAAGCTTGTCTCTGTTCAGCTACATACCATAAGCCCATCTCCTTACTATCTGTATACAGTACACTCACTTTCTTGAATCAGTTGTATGAAATTAATTTGTAGTTGGTACCACCCATTAGAGAAAGCACAGCCCACCTGATCCCATCTTCCTGGACTTGTGTCTGTTCTTGCTTTATTTCTCTATTACTCAGATCAACGTCCTAAAGCTATGCACACTATGGAGAAAGATAATCTGAGTTGTATCAAGCAATGATAAGGGTGGCTGGGTCTGTATATAACCTGAAAGTATTCTATAACTTATGAGAAGAATATAGAAGGAAAATCAAATCAGAAAGACAGATTATCTACTCATTAATGTGTCAGAGACATTTATGTATTTCCCTCGTGGAAGTTTGCAGACATTTTCCTAAATTGTGTTTACTCATCAACAAGCATGAAATATACTGCACATAAAAATATTAAATATCCAAAAAGAATGTTTAACCCCTGTGATCTTCAGCATGGGTAGGATTCTGTTTTGGGGTAGTGGTGATATGGCAAACGGTCGTATTTAGGAATAAAAGGCATTATCTATTACATGATGAAAATATACTAGACAGTTCCTTTTCTTCTTCTCTGAAAATTCTAGGCTAAGGAAGCCATATTTTCCCTTCTATCAGCCTTTTTATTTTATTTTATTTTCTGTCTCTGTCATTTGTTCTGTCTCTAATGAATGCTTAGTGACCATGGTTCACAAGTCTTAATTGTTTATCAAGTGCTAGCATTCATTTTCATTGTTGACAAACAAAAGGAAAGCAATGGACATCAGTCATTTTCACTCACATTCTCATCTTTGTGCATTTCTCTCTTATCACAGCATCCAAATATGCTATGATCTCTATAAGGAGACATCCTGCTCCTTGCTGTGATTAGAATGATAACCTGAGATGACTCTAATACTAAGGTACGGACCTTCAGAACTTAATAGGAAGAAACAAAAAGTAGGACTCAGGATCCCCTGTTAAGAGCATACCAGAAGGGACTAGTTTTAGAATGTTCCTGCAATAGTCGAGCTTTTATCTAAAGTGAAAGATGTGAAATGAGCCTAAGGTGTGAGTGTTTGACAGATGGTTCTGTGGAAAAGGGAGAAAAGACAGTACATGAGGTTCCTAAGATTCTAGAAGCATCACGTTTTACAAGGTAGGAGACACGAGGGAAATCTGGGCTCTCTAAATTTCAGTCGTAATTTGTTATCCAATCTAATACACCAAGGGCATTCTTTAAAATTATACTGTTATTGAAAATTAGACCAAGGCAAGCAATTTAGACAAGCTTTGCCCCACATATTGTATATTTGATTAAAATATAGATGCTGGATTTCTGACCTGCCCAATGTGAATCTGTAGTTACACCCTGGAATCTGCTTGTTAGACAGCTCTTCGGCTCTTTATTACTTGGGGTTTGAGAACCACTACTGTAAAGGGATTTTTAAATGAAAATCTAAGGATTTGATTGTGATTCTGTTTAGCAGTCTTCCTTTGTGATATTTGCTCTTTTCATGGCAAAATGCCCCATAGAAACAAGTTGGGGAAACTGGACTTAACTCTAACTCAGATTGTCACGGCAGGGAGACATGACACCAGGGGCTCTGTTACATGATGGAAGCTTGTGGAGTAAACTAGTATACCAGGAAGAGGACCTGGTATTGGGTCCAGGGACAGGGCTATTCTTTAGCCAGTGCTCCTACCTCTGCCAGCAAAGCTCCATGTCCCAAAGGTTCTACAACCTTGCAAAACATCACCCCCAGCCGGCAACCAAGGGTTCAATAAGACAATCCTGTGGGGACTATTTCATGTGGAAAAACTATAAAATTTTCAAACTTTTAATGGCAGTCATCATCA
Organism: Phodopus roborovskii; assembly: GCF_943737965.1. Lineage (NCBI taxonomy): Eukaryota > Metazoa > Chordata > Mammalia > Rodentia > Cricetidae > Phodopus > Phodopus roborovskii. The sequence continues at coordinate 9,645,976 of NW_026126588.1, forward strand.
AAGTAGCTTACTAGATGAGCAGTCACTGAGACATGAATTAAGTACAGCTTCAAAGTTGAAGTATCTCTCCCCACCTCCCTCCTTCCCACTCCCTCCTTCTTTTTCTTTGATATTTCCAGCAATCCTGCATATTCAACCATTGGTGTCTAATTTAGAGACTTGCTTTAAATACTGTTAAAAAATTATGCAGGCCTTGTTCTGGGGTATTTGTCAGGACAAGGACAGGGCATTTCAATTATTCTGTTGCTCTTTTACAAACTCTTGTTGCAACTTTATCAGTTGCAGATAATCTCATTATAGCTTAACAGCCTTGTTTGTGGATGGTCTTCCAGAACTGAATATTCATCTATATTGAAGTATTAAATTTGAATTTAGAAATATTATTTTAATACACTATTTTTCCTGCAGTATCTCAGTCTCAAATTTTCAATTTGTTCAAAATACTCAGTAATGATCTCATTGAAATTTCTAGTGTAAGTTTATTTCTATTTATGTATGTATGCATGTATTTATTTATTTATTTATTTGAGACAGGGATTTTTTGTGTAGCTTGTGGAGCCTGTCCTGGAACTTGCTCTATAGACCAGGCTGGCCTGAAACCCATAGAGATCTGCCTGCCTCTGCCTCCCAAGTGCTGGGATTAAAGGTGTGTGCCACTACTGTCTAGATCTATCTATCTATCTATCTATCTATCTATCTATCTATCTATCTATCTATCTATATCCCTCTCCCTGGCCTTGATTTTTAAAAGAGTCTCTTGATCTGCTGGGATTAAGAGTGTGTGCCATTATACCCAAACATCACTAGGAATTACAGAGTGAATCTGAGCAGTTTTGAAATATAGCACTTTAGGCACTCTTTGAGAATTAATACACTTTATTTTGGGTGTAAGATAAAAGTCTTGTAAACTCTTCTAATCTTTAAAAAGACTCAGTTTCACTCTACATATCTAAGCATTAATTAAGTATATTAAATATATAATGGGTAGGTTTATAAAAAATATCCTCAGTGGTTAAATAACATGTAGATTGAGTTCATTATACAGTGCATGCTAATGAATAATTCAAAGTTTCAGTACTATTTCATTTAACTCTGGTGCTTCTCTGTTTTGTGTCCTCTTCAAAAATCCATGTAAAGTTGAAGCTGCTTGCTCAGAGGAAGAGTGTTTGTCTAGCAAGCACAGTGCTCTGGGGTTGGTCCATACTGCATACCACCATAACCATCAACAACAGGAACAAGAGGAGAGAGAGAGAGAGAGAGAGAGAGAGAGAGAGAGAGAGACAGACAGACAGACAGACAGACAGACAGAGAGACCATAAAATAGGGAGCCATTATAGGCTTGAAGATAAAATTGACTCTAGAGAAATGTCCAGAGACCTACAAAGATGACCACAACTAACAATTTGAGCAACAGTGGAAAGGCTACCATAAATGCCCTTCCCTGATAATGAGATTGATGACTAACTTATCCACCATCATAGAGCCTTCATCTAGTAGCTGATAGAAACAGAAGTAGACAGCCACAGCTAAACACTGAGCTGAACTGGAATCCAGATGCAGAGAGGGAAGACAAGACCAGGCTACAGAAACCCATAGAGACAGCTGACCTGAACAAGGAGGAGCTAATGGACCCCCAGAGTGATAGCTGGGAAACTAGCCTTGAACTGACTCAGACTCTCTGAACATGGGTCTCAGTTTGAAGGCCTGGGCAGTCTAACGGAGCTCTGACAGTGGAACCAGGATGTATCCCTGGTGCACAAAAGGACTTTGGGAGCACATTCCCCATGGAGGGATAGTCCCTTAACCTAGAGGCAGGAGGAAGGACCTAGTCCCTACTCCAAATGACTTACAAATTTTGTAGATTCCTCCTGGAAGGCATTACCCTCCCTGTGGAGTGGGAAGGTGATGGGAGGGTGGTGGGGGGCATGGCAGGGAGGGAGAGAGGGAAGGAAGGAGGGGGAACTGGGATCGATACGTAAAATAAGAAAAAATAAAAATTTAAAAATTTAAAAATAATCAGGAACAACATGATTACCTACTATGTTCTTATAATGTTCTATTGAAAATTCTCTTGTTCTCACTGGCATTGTGAACTGTCCATCAAATGTATGGACAGCATCTGTGACACTTCACTATCCAGCATCATTTAAAGCACCAATCTATGTGATGGTGCTCAAGGAGGATGCTCATTTAAATCACTTGTGGCACTTTGTTTAAATGAAGGTGCTACCGGACACCTGCAAGCATGCAGCCGTGTGTGTGTGTGTGTGTGTGTGTGTGTGTGTGTGTGTGTGTGTGTTCTCTTCAGCATCCCCAGGTAACAACCCATGCTTAGTAGCGCTCTTTTTAAAAAAGAAACTATGGGTTATCATGATGGCTCTGTCAGTAAAGGCATTTGCCATCAAGGTAACCTGAATAGCATCCCCTGAACCCACAATTTAGTACAAAAGACTGATTTCCAGTATTTGTGCTCTGACCACATGTATGCTAGGGCACAGGCACATACACATACACAGAAATATTGTAACTTTTATTTTACAAAGAAAACAGCTAGTTGTGTATTCTATCACTGTAGACTACTGACTTTATTTCTGGGGATGATTTAGTGCAAATCCATGTCTGAACACATCATAAATGTGTGACAATGTAATTTATTCTATCTGATACAAGCTGATTATTCTCTAAAGTATGGGAATTATCCTACAGGATTAAAACTATTACATTTGAAAATCAAAATAAGAAAACCAAGGAAAGTGACCCCATTTTCCTTATTTTATTTGCTAAGAGAAGAATCTATACACAAGCAATATTCTTTATACAATTTCCTTATGCTAGTTTTTCACTTAAGCAAACAATCCTACCAGTCTCCATGAGGAATTACAAACATAATCAACTGAATCCCAGAAGAATTGTCAATGAAGACAAAAGCTGGAGGCCAACTCATTTTCACCACCTTTTAATATCTGATTTACAAAGTAATTTGTCCTGCAGCTTTCATAATAAAAACACAAGATTAAAACCTTTTGGAAAACTTTCCATGTCATTTCCAACAAAAAAAAAAAAAAATGATATGACCCTCTGTCAAAGCTCAAGTGCCACTCAAGTTGCCATACAAGAGCCAGATTCATAGAGGTAACAGTGACAGCTATTGGGTTGAATGCCAGCTGAGAAATAGAGAAGCATCCAGGCACCAGGGAATTTTGTATTGATGGCTGTTTTCCAGATTGCTTCTTTCTTTTGAAACAAGGTCTCACTATGAAGTCTTGACTGGCCTCACACTTGCTATGTAGACCAAGATAGGCTTCAAGTGAAAGAGATTAGCTGCCTTTGCCACTCAAGTAATAGACTTAAAGGTGTGTACCACCATGCCTGGCCCAGGTTACTTCATTAAAAGGCCCCTGGGAAAGGCAGAGTTAGTACTGTCTGCTTCCTGGCAAGCATTGAAAGTAAAATTTTAAGTGTCAGAATAATTGCTCTGACTCACATGAGTCAAATAGAGAAGCAGATGTTAAAGGAACCCATGAAAGACACTTTCTTTTTTGGTAGGAGGATTATTTGATCAAGTTTTCAGATGGTCTGAGAGCTACCATGAAACTCTAACCAACCTCTAACCAAAATTATTTTCAGTTTAACTTATAGGACCAACAAACTTAAAATGTTTTTCAAAGCAAAAGTGCTTCAAAACACTGTTCAATAATCCTATAAGATTAAGTACAATAGCTTGAGTCCAGGAACAGAACAGGAAGAGCAAAATGTGAATGTAGCCTAGCTGTAGTTAAGAAAGTTGCATAGTTAGAGTTCTCAGATGACTTGTGAGAGTGAAATCTCTCCAACGGAGTTCCAGTGGGAATGGGCTTGGAGTAGTAGTGATATTTTCATTTGACTTCACTAATCCCTGTGCCTGGAGATTAGTCAATGCTTAATTAAAATATATTAAATGAGTAAACAATCATAGATTGCCCACCTCACCGAGCCTCTATGAAACATCTAACTGGGAAGTGAGGGAGGCAAGAATAGGGCCTAGCCTGACGATATGGGAATCCACTTGGTTTGGAATCTGCACTTATCTCTTGCTCATAGAGAGTGCCTTTGGCAACCTAGGACCCTACATTTTCTGTGTATTGTATACCCATACACGACTCTCATTAAAAAGAAAAAAACCTATCAGTCTACAAACTCTCACCTACTGCACATTATACCATACTCTGAATATAATGAGGTAAGTTTCCCCTCCTTCCCCAACAACCACCAATTAAATTTTCTATTCAAGTACATTACTGGATAAATCTGGATGTGGAAATGAGTGGACTGATCTGGTCTTGAATGGTTTGCAATATAGGCACAAAAAATAAGATATGTCCTCTGGGTGAACTTTAAAGGAGACTCTCCCATTTATTACTTTATAGCCCTGTATAACTGGGTGCACATATGATTAAAATCACTTGCATTGTGTGAAAGGACATGAGCAGTAGAATCAGAATAGAAGATCACCTTCACTATGCTCTCTTCCCCCAAATCTCATGAAGAGAAACCCTGAAGGTCCCCAGGGTCCCTGTGTACTTTGTTACTCAGATGGTCCACTGTTCCTCTTCGTAACAAATCTGCTCTGACCATTGCTTTTCTTCTAAATAAAGTTTCCTTGCCATTTTGCAATTTTATGCACTCCTTCCCCCTAATTCTTTGTCTAAGACAGCAGAACCTGGAAACTCCTGATCCAGACAATGACCACTGTCAATAGAAACAAAAATAATGTAGATGAATATGTGAAAGTCTACTGCTATTACAGGAAGAAAGATGGCCTCCAAAATATACTCTTACAGTGGAAGAATGTAGACCAGAAAAAAAATAATTGACATACAGGAGAGAGCACTATTCTCACAAGACACAGTCAATGTTTACTTAGAGAAGAAACAATTGCAGCATTTAATCTAATTTAAAATTAGGTTCCTAATGTAGGGACAGTAAATGCCAACATTTCTCATAGGCTCTATGCAAACTGTTCTAATTTCTTGATGGTTCTTCTGCTCTTTCTTCTGAAAATATCCATTTGATAGTTTTGTCTTGTAAAGGAAGAGTCTAGATTGGCCACTTTTAAAGGCACAGCATGCTGATACATACTCCTTCAATACAGCTGAGAGCACAGATGTCTAGAGGAATTTTATACCCACTCTCCAACTTGTGCCCTAGAGTCAAGAAGACTTACAGTTCTGAGCCCTACTACACTGTTCTGTTTGCAGTGTGCTGAGCAGATTCCTTTACACTCTTTACCAAATTCGGACGTACTCAAGGATGGCTAATTTTATTCAATATGGAAAATTGTGCAGTAGGTAAATGGAAATGTGTAGGTCAACGACTGCCTTTTCCTTTAGGATAGCCACATGCCTTTTCTCATTACAACTTTGCAGAGGTTCCATGTCATAAAAACAATCATGGTTACATTGGAAAATGTTAAAGATGTGTTACATTTGTGGGACATTTGTTTAATGAAGCAAAGATATGTTTAATGCTGCATTTGTATAACTCTGAAGCTGTGTTACTTTGCATGTCTAAAATATCTGATTGGTCTAATAAAGAGATGAATAGCCAAGAGAAAAGATAGTTGGCAAAGAGAATAAACTGGAAGAGAAATCTGAGAAAAAGAAATCAAGGAATTAGAAGAGGAGAGGAGGACACAAGGGGCCAGCCACCCAGCTATATAGCAAGCAACAAAGAAAGAAGTTTAGAAAGATATATAGAAATAGAGAAAGACAAATGCCCAGAGGCAAAACAGATGGGATAATTTAAGATAAGAAAAGCTGGCTAGAAACAAGCTAATCAAAGGCCAGACATTTATAAGTAAGAATAAGCCTCTGTGTGATTTATTTGGGTGCCCCCCATAAAAGAGCAAAGAACAAAGAGTAAAAGAAAAAAAAAAAAAAACCTCACCAACTACATGGCTGAAAATCAATTGAACTTGTTCTGAACTTTCTTCTTGCTAAAAGAGTAAAAAATCCAACCGGAATTTTAATTCAGACTAGGTGAAGTTGATAAAACATATTTAATGCTATTTATGCTTTGTTGAAAATATTGACAAGCTACAACATGGGATACATTGCAAGATTTTTCTAAAGGTGGATACTATACAAAGTGCAAATTATTATAAAAGTTGCTGTGGCCCAAGTGGAGTGCCAGTCTGAAAACTGCTTTTGTGTTGGAAAATCCTGGATTCCTGCTGAATCCCTCCTCATCTCTACTGTGATTGGTAGAGGAAGTCTTCTTCATGAAGAATATTAGAGTTTAATTTTTCTGTTTAAAATTTTCAAATCTACTAGAGAGTTACCTCTGTAGTTAGGTCAACCACCTAGTTGTTAGCTCAAGGTGTCTGAGTAAACAGCTGTGAGTTAAGTGTTTCTCTTCACAACTAGGGAAACCCTGTGTGTATGGAAGGGATTTCATGGAAAGCAATGGCATGGTCAACTTGAGAAACTGCAAATTCCCTGGTTGAGTTTAGTTTTCAGACTGTGTTCTAGGCTTCCCATAAGATAACTTAGAGCAACTTGAGCTTAAAATAGGAAGGGCTTAGATTTATCTTAGCAAGCACAAGGTTCTATATTCTGTCCCAATCATGGACAAAAGATGAAGGGAACAACTTTCAAGTAAACATAATGGGGTGATGCTGATGGAAGTGAGTTCCAACATTTTACAAGGACATTCTGTTATGGATGTTAGAGACCTCAAGACTGTGTTCTCCACATTGCTTTGTTTTTCTTGTGGTAGATTGCCAACACCATTTTCTGTTATTTCTTGATAGTGTATATATAATATACTCCAAGGAAATGTTAGGATAGACCCTTACATGAAGGCTAGGTTCAGTATGTACATGTAATGGGGAAGGTGAACTGTACACACAATAAGAAGAATGTTCACTCTTTATATTGATGTTGTCAGAAAAGATTGTAATTACTACTGACCAGAGATCTCAGAATATCTGAGAGTTCATTTGCCAAGGACTGGCATGCTGATCTATTAAACAGTCCCCATAGGAGTACTGCTTTTTCATCAAACAAATCTTGCTCTATCTTTAAATCCATTAAAATAAAATAAAATTGCCTGACACTACTCACCCAAATTGTTTACATTCCCTAAAATCTTTTCCATACTCTCTATAATAGTTTATTAATATTATTAAGAGTCTCCCAGCTACTAGGATTGAATTTATTCTAATTACTGGAATTCCCCTAGGAGAACCACAGATTCGCTCTGATGGACCAGGTGTTTCTTGTCAATCTTAATGTTTCTTATTCTTTCCAGAGTGTTTTATGTGGAATTTTTTTTAAATGTTATTTCTTTTTTCACATTTTGTCACTGGAACCCCTCGTTTACTTAATTTACATTTGAAACAGGCTTGTTTTACATATCAATTCAAGTTTCTACATCCTCCCATCCTCCCCTGTTCCCCCCACCAATCCCTATCACATCCCCTTTCTGCTCCCCAGGGAGGGTGAGGCCTTCCAAGGGGAATCTTCAAAGTCTGTCATATCATTTGGAGCAGGGCCCAGGCCCTCCCCAATGTGTCCAGGCTGAGAGAGCATCTCTCTATGTGGAATGGGCTTCTAAAGTCCATTTGTTCACTAGGGATAAACACTGATCACGTTCTAAACTACTTTTTACTTTTGTCTACTGTTCCATCACAAGTGCTTACAAAAGGATACTTGCAACTTGCATTTTCCTTAATGCATATTAAATAAACACACAAAGAGAAGAATATTAGACCACCCAGGAATGCAACATGGCAGAAAAGTAAAACATTCTGTACTTAAATAAAATGATAGTTATAACTAAGACTCTGTGTAGTAGAGATTTGTTTATGGACCCTCTGGAGAAATTAAAACCTATATAATGTTGACTGATATTATTGGCTTTAGTGGTTTCTGTCATCACATGCTAATTCTGTGACCATAAATATGAATGGTTCATCATAGACTACATCTATGCCCCTAAGATATTGGGCTCAGCCGAAGGCGATTACAAACTAAACTTTGATTGTGCCTGTCATCAGCTGACATACCCATTGATATGCACAAGCTCTATACTTAATTTCTTTTAAATTAAAAATAAAAACTTATCAAAAACATTTCAGTGAATTTCTTCTTCTTTAATAAAGTCTTAAAAACTTCTAGTTTAGGTTTATGCTATATACTAATTTTTTTTTCAGTTATAGATACCAGTCAAGCTTGATATGGTGGCACACATTGTTATTCTCAGGATATGGATCTCTTTGAGTTCAAAGGTAGCCTGGTCTATAGAATGAGCTTCAGGCCAGCCAGGGCCTATAGTAAGATCATGCCCCCCAAAACAATTAAAAATAATATTCAGTTATTTTCAATGCTCTGTTGTATGAAATTAGTGGTTTCTCTGCAGGTGGTCTAAATTGAAGTGATTTTTGTAAACTTAAGAAGCTGAAAGTTTTTAACCATTAAATCTCACGGTTTCTTATTATCCTGAGTTGAACCAATGGCTTAACTGTTTTCACAAATGACTTATTTGTTTTATGCTCACGTTAATCTTCTCGATTATTTGTGGCTGTTATACCATCTGAAAGACAGTGAGTCTGAGACAAGTGACCTATATATATGGCTAGAGAAAACTGTAACAGTGACCATGAAGAACAGGCTTTGAAATATAAACTATCTCTCCAAAATGAATTTTTTAAATAGTATCTTATTCTTCCAGACAGAACATTATTGACAGCCTGGGGGATTTCCTTGGACACTGCCAAAGGAATGTAGGGAGGCTTCCTTGAAAAAAGACCCTAACATAGACTGGGGTTATATTCTGAAGTGTGACATGTTTCAATGATAATTTAAAAGCCTTTTGGTACAAGGAAGTTTTATATATAAATTGTATTAGATGTATTAACGATGTGTGTGTGTGTGTGTGTGTGTGTGTGTGTGTGTGTGTGTGTGTGTGTGTGTGTGCGTGCGCGCGTGTACTTACTATAAAGGCCAGAGGAGGATACAGTTTGAACTTACCACTCTTCACCTCATTCCCTGGAGTTGGAACTTGAACCTCACTGAACCTGGAGGTAAGGTGGCAGCTAGCAAACTCCTGTTATCTTATCTCCAACTTTCAGAGCACTAGAGTTATATGCACACATATTTACTTGAAAGCTGGGGATTTGATCTCGGGCCTCTATGCTTGATAAAGTATACCTCTCCAGCCATGTATCCAAGTTTATTTTTTATTTGAATTATATCTTCAAATATTTAGTAGATGTGGCAGAAAACAAACATTGGTAAACTCACCATATAAATTCTGACAAAGAAGGCACTAGACATGTCCTAATATACAGAGTGATTTGTGAATAGTAATCGTTATGTAACACATAGTTACACTCAAGTTACCTGAACATCGTTATTTGTACGTTTCCCCCCTTATTTGTGCTTCTGTGACTTCTAAACCATCATTCATTCCTCTTCATCTACCTTATTGTAGGTTCCAGGCATTTGCCTTCTTTATTCTCTCTATTTCTTTATCTTTTCCAGCAGCCAGGAAGCCTATTCTTCACTTTCCGTCCCAGGCTACCTCCTGACTGATGAGCTCTACCAAGATACTCTGCAGACAGCATTGGTGGCTTTCCTGGGTCCTCTGGCATCTGCCCATGCACAGAGCTTTCAATCACATTATCTCACTCTTATATATATTCCAGTGTTATAACCTGATCACTCTTGCTTGCAAAGTCAGCTCCCATCTAATTTAATTATTTCATAGTCTATCTTTCTTTCTCTCTCTGAGTGTGTGTGTGTGTGTGTGTGTGTGTGTGTGTGTGTGTGTGTGTGTGTCTCCCTCTTCTGTATGCTCTTAAAAGCTTTAAAATTTTTGGCTTTGAACTTTTAAAAGGAGGCTACAGAGTCCCACAGTGGATGCTTCAGGGAGTTTTAATAGTGCCCACACAGCAGGAAAGGTCTCTTATCAGGGTTTTTCACATTATAACTTAGCACTTTGTTTTCCAAAGGCAGTACACCCAGGACAAACACTTTGTTCATTTGAGAACAGATGGCATCATCAGCTCTTGAAAGAAATGGTACCATAAGAAAATGGGAAAAATAAAACTATTGAAGGAGAAATGGTCTTACTTAAGATTGTGAGATATGCTGAGCTGAGGCACTGTTCTTATTGGCCACAATTCTCACCAGACCACGATGATGTGATATACCTAATGGGTGGGGATGGAAGATGACTGGGACTAAGGCCTATAACAATGGGGAAACTTCTAGGAGAAAGGTTTTTGATGGCTCTTAGGCCTATGATTAGTTACAGATCAACAGCTGCATGAGTCATAGCGTGTTAGTCACACCGAAACTCTATCTAAACCCAGTGGAAAAGAAAGCAAGATACAGGTCTGTTTCCCACATAAATATAATAAAGGTTGCTTCTAATGCTAAAGGAAAACAAGCATCTACAGCGATATATGCACTGCCTTCCTTGATCCCATGCAAGGATGTCTTACAAACAATCCCCTCCAACTGAAATTCAGAGAGACAACATCCCTGTAGCAGCAGCTGTGTGCTAAGACAAGATGACAATGGCAGTATATAGAAATGAGCATTCTGACCTTACAATCCTCAAGTGTGAATTAAAGTACTGATGGTCAGAAGAACTGAAGCCTGGAAGCAAGTTCAAGAGAAGTCAAACAAATGTAACAAAAATTTTAAGTGTGTAAACTAATGTTCTTTGCTTTGCCCAATGTTGGTGTCTTGAACGTTCCCTGAGCATGTTACCTACTCAGGGGTTCTTGAATTTTATTCTGTTTCATTTAGGACTTTTTCTTTCTTTTTAAAAATATAGATATGTGTAGATACACACATTTAAAAATTCATATATTGTTCCTTATATTTATTATATATTGTATATACTTGTTATACATTGTATGTATATATATATATATATATATAAAGAACAATTATACTATTTAGAATTACATAACATGTTACCTTTTGAGATTAAGGGTCAATAAGTCGATATTTTCAGGAATATACAAAAAGTTCAAAATTATGATTATTTTAAAAATATTTCTAACAATATCCACATTTCATTATTTAGATATCCAAAATTCATATTCAAAGATTAAAATAAACTCTTTAGTAGTGCTTACAAAGAAGTACCACCTACATAAATATTCAAACAATGATAAGAAGCTTAAAATTTAAATCTCCAAGACAGGTGATGATAGGCCTTCATAAAAATCACAAGTGGACACTGATCAGTTAAAGACTTACTTAGTTTTGGGAAATACATTATACATTAAGAGATAATTCAGAGGACTTACATAAAGTATGCTGTGTATGTGAACCCATTATCATGGGCTTTTCTTTTTAATTATCCTTTCTAAACCTTATACTAAACCCATGTGTACATTTACTTAGATATACATATGCACACTGTAGCTGGGATCTGTATATAATGGAGGGTTCTGAACACTCTTTTATGTACTTGAGGAACTTCACCTAGGGCTAGCTTGTCTAAGTTTGGCATTTTTATTTTTGTAGTTTAAAAAAATTAATTATTTTTCTCCTATAGATTGGGTCCAGGGATTTGTGCATGCTATAAACAAGCTCTATAACTATGCCATGCTCTCAATTCTCTTAGCCATTGAAATAGACTATTTCTTGGTTTGGAGAAATAGGTCAGAAATTAAAAGATTTGTAGTGGACCCTGGTTCAGTTCAGTACACACACACACACACACACACACACACACACACACACACTTTCCCTAAATGATGACTGTAACTTACTCTGCATTACTAACAATTATGCAAATGACTCTTAGAAGTACCCACACCTACTTTTAACCATGGTGCTCTTTTAGCAATGTTAGAACTGTGAGTTTAAATATAGCTGTGATAATACTGACATTTTAAAATTTAAATTAGAGCATTCTGCCTTTTGAAGTGTCAGAATGTATGACTTACAAAATTATTATTTAATGAGAAATATAGTTTTCTTCTGTGCATTTCTAAAAAGTCAAGTACATGGGAAGCTGCCAGAGGAATATGTCCATGGCCATCTTTTTAAGTCAAACTGTGCTTGCCCCAAGTTACAACACATTGTAGAAAGTGATGTTTCTGAGGCTGCATTTGCCCTGAGATTCGATTTTATGAGCAGCATTGGACTCCGCTTTGAGTGAAAATGCAGAAAGATGGCTTTGTGCTTTGATGACATGTAAAGAACACTCCCAAGCCATTGAGTGAGAAAGAAGTTATTCCCTTAAGTAAAAAAGACTTTCTACACTATAAATTTGCCAAGGTAAACTGGAATCTTATGAGCACATGAGTAAGTCAAATGCATGCCAAGGAAACCTGTCATGGGCAACTAATCCAACATACCACAATGAGTAAAGAGTATAACACCCTCACTTGGACCCCATACAAAGAATGCCTAACACTATATGGTAAGACCGCTGACCTGCCATAGGACTATACCATGGGATCAACACGCTGAGAGGGAACAACAAGCAGAGAAATTCTGATTGTCCCATGAACTTCACTGTTGACATAGGCTATTCAAATTGCCATGTTTGTGCATGTAGGCCTGTCTGCACCTGATACTATAATTTGCCTCTACAGCCTTCAAGGTTAAGGTAGTGTTGTAGGTAAAATTATACTTAAAATGGCATGAAAGTCTCAGAATAGATTCTCTACTGACATTTGCTATTTTTTGCTTCTTCAGTCTAACTTAATGCTGAAGCTTGCTGCAACTCTGACCCTGCGGAGATTAACTCTGCAGGAGCAGGATCAGCTCAGGTAGAATGCCAGCAGGATTAGCTATCTTGCTCCTATAGAGATTCTTTGCATTAATATTGGCTTCAGGCTTCTGGGACTCAGGCCACTTTGTAATTGTCTGAACTCTGCTATGACATCCTTAATTTCTTGTAGTTATCCTGTAGCAAACAGAGTGCACACAGAATATACAGAACAATGTAGGATGTGTAATATGTGATCCGTGATATTGTTGATTGGTAAGATAGGACTAAGGGAATCCAGTTTGCCTCTGATGGGTATCAAGGGAACTGAGACTACTTGACAAATCACTGCCAAAGAAACTATTGTACTGTGAAATTTAATTATTGTCCAACACATTTTGGCATTGTCGAAGGATAAAAATTTGTTTATCCATATTTCTGATGGCATTCTCATAACATCATTATTTACCTTTTATATCAGAGATTACTCAAAATTATAAAAGTAAAGCTTGACTTACAGAATGGCCAAGTAGAACAAATATGAATAGGGAATCTTTTTCCAGAATTTTTTGAGTATAGTTTTACTTACAACACTACTTTAACTGTGACTGAAATTATCTTTGGTCACATCCTCTTTTGTTTGCTTTAAAACACATAGACATTTTTGAAGAAATGACTCAGGTTCTTTAGACAGCCCTCCATTTTTATTACATATTTAATAGGTTTCTATTCCATGATCAAAAAACTACTTGAGCGAGAAGTAAAATGTACTTAAAATCATTTATTTTGGAGTTGAAGTCCATTATATTCATTTCTTCCTTTTCTTGAGGTGGGCTTTGCTATCTGGTCCTGGTTGTTCTTTCACAGTTGAGTGTAATGATTTTCCCTTCTCAGCATCCCAAGAACATAAGTTATAGATAAATTCCATTGAACACCATTCATTGTCTCTATTTTGGCCAAAGAACAGAAAAAGTGGTTTACTATTAAAGGTTCTAAGGAAGAGCTCCTGGGCTGGTTCCCTATAGCTATCAATTACTGTGTGAGCATGACTAGGTTACAAAATTATCCCAGGTTCACATTTTTATCCTTAAGGTTGTAATAATTATTAAGGTCTTCACATGACATTCCTAGGCACTGTTTCAAAATGCAGTGCAATTCATGAAGTATTGTCTGTCATTACCATGACTACCACCAGCACTAGCAGCAGCAGCATCCAGTTAGATAGTCAATCACTGTGTTCAAACATAATCATACCAATGTATTCATTACCATTTGTTCAACAAACTTGAATGAACCCAAGTACTCATTATCCCCTCTGTTCTTGCCATTTTCCCTTTGAGGGCTCTTCATTCCACAGTTTACCACTGCACTGGAGATTTTAGTCACAGAAAAAGACAAGAAATACAACTTTGGAAAGGAAGAGGAGAATGTTGACATAGTTTGTTTATTTGATAATCTACATTTGATATAGAGTATAGTATAATTTATCTAGAAAAAAATTTTAAGGCAATTCAGCAAGGCTGTGGGGGTTCAGACCAAAATATAAAAATTAGCATTGTTTGTATATGATAGCAAATCCAAATATAAAATAAATTAATATAAAGGGACAGAGCTCACAGTGTCATCAAAACTCTTAAGGTTCCCAGACATATGTATAATACAATCATGCATGTGTCTATGACCTGAGTTTGTTGCTCACAGATGACCAGATTGCGTGGAAATATAGAATATAGGTGAAGGCTTGGTGGAGTATGATAAAAACTTCTAGCACTCAAAAGATAGAGGCTGAAGAGCTTGACCTTGAGGCCAACCTAGGCTACAAAGTCTGTTTCAGCACTTTTGGAAGGGTTTGGATGGAAGAGAAAGAACAATGATATAATTATATTGTAATCTCAAAATATAAAATAAAAAGAAACCAAGCAAGAGAAAACAGCCAATGACGGACATTCCGTTACAGCTGGAATGCATGTGCCCTTCATTGCAGGCCCCCTTTACCTGCTGAAATTCTAAGTTGGTATTTGGAGGTGGAGTTTTGGAAAATGATTAGGTAAAGAGAGTGGAGATGCATGAATGGGATTATTGCCTTTGTGAAAGAAGCCTGAGAAAGACCCTTTACTCATTCCCATCACTAGAGGAAGAAGAGGAAGAGGATGAGGGAGAGGAAATAAGAGAACATTTATTTTTATCAGTGGTAAAAAATTTAAAAACCGTGTTTGCTCTCTTTCTGCTCCTGTCTCCCTCTTCTCTTCTGTCCTCTTTCTGTCTTTATGTCTCTTTAGCTCTTTCCTCTTCCCTTACCCCACTCTCAACCTTTCTCATAAAACTTCTCACAAAAAAAAAAACCTTAAAAATAGCTGACAATATCAACTGTTGTTAAGAATGAGGAGAATCTGTAAATTCCATATGCATCTTGAAGGAATGCAAGTTCTCAATCCATTTTAGAAGATGCTTTGTCAACACGCATTATATAACTTAAAACCTAATAATCGTTCTTCCAGATTTAGATGCAAGAAAAATTCTAGCACCTGATGACAGAAATATATCACTGACTCTAAAAGTCGAGGTACAAAAACTATGTAAAATTCTTGAAAGCATAACACTCATTAAAAATGATGGTAAAAAGTTCTAACACGTATGAAGAAAGAGAAGATTCACATGTTGCTGAGGCACTTGCAGCAACCAAGTAGAACATGGCTTATTTTGCAAAGTTAGATAATTTTATAACTTAATCATGCAATTCAATATGACAACTTAAAATGGCATATTCAGATTGGTAAAAGAATGTGAGAAGGGAAAAGAGGTGAGCTAAGACATTCTACATTATCATAAAAAGTTAACACATTTTAATAGAAGTGAATTTTCAGGTAAAACTAACTACAAGGAATGTGTGTATATGAACTTCAAAAATTGTCTACCAGCTTGGTTATGTTACTGAGAAAAACACCACCATATCTATAGTTCTCATAGCTAACAATCAGATGTGCACCCTTCTTATCTAGGCTTTTTTTTTTTCTTTTACTCTTTCTGGCTTTTTTTTTTCCTTTTACTCTTTCTCTCCCCCAAAGATCCAGCACTCTAGGAGAGAAATAAATTCTTTATCATGAAGTAGGAAAATAAGCTTATATCTGAAGGATGTAGTTACCAGAGAGAAAGAACAATGCTTTGGAATCCTGTTAGAACAGGGACTGCCTGAGGCAAAATAAACTTTCTGGGGTTATAACATAGCACTCCAAAAAGAAAGTAATGATCCTGTCAAAAACTTTGCTCAAAATCAATGATCACAGCTACATAGAAGCAATGGCATTTACAGAGTTTCACTGATGACTTCAGAAAATATATTATGAATTCAAAACTATGTAAATTGTGTTCTAATCTCTTTTGTTCCAATATGAAAAATAAGAGGAATCCATGGCCATACTCACTTAGGCAATTTCAAGAAGAAAAAAAGCATAGAGTAACAACTAAGACATATTCATAGAGGTTTGAAGAGATGGTTCAGAGGTTAAGAGCACTTGTTACTCTTGCAAAGGACATGGGTTTAGTTCCCATCATTCACGTGGTGGTTCATAACCATCTGTATGTAAAATCCACAGGATCTAAATTCCCACACTCTCTTCTGACTGCCACAAGCACCTGGCACACATGTGGTTTACATACATTCATGCAGGCAAAAATTCTCATAAAATAAATAATACATGCATAAACATATGAATATTCATACATGTATCAACACACATAAATGTGTACATATTATGGGGAACCCACAGGATAGTCCATGAGAAATCTCCCTGACCCTGCAGAAAATTTGCACATGCATACTCCCATTCCAGTGATATGCCACATGAGGAAGTTAACCATGTCCCTTGTTTTAGTCAAATCTCTGAATGACACTCTAACTCTATAAACATACAGTTGTCTTAATTCTGTAAAGTGTAAGCCTTATTTCTAAGCACCTGCTATGTAGTGCTATTTTGTTTCAATTTCAAGAGACTTTGACACTTGATGGTATGAAAATGAGAGAGATAATAAAAGTCGTGATATGAATGCTCTGTGTAAATGTTCCCATATTAAATGAAAGCAGAGTAATAATCTGTAGTTGTTTCATCAATTATCAATTTCTGTTTTTTCCTCTAGTAATGTTGTTTCTTTTTTTTTTTTAATTTAATTTAGAAACAATCTTATTTTACATATTAATCCCAGGTTTGTGCTAACTTCTTTTTTAAACAGAGGCATTTAAGATACTGTTTCAAAATATAAAGAGAAATTTAACTTGGCTATTTGTTTATTTAGAGACTTTTATATACTACTATTGAATTTGTATCATTTATACCCTTTCTTCTTCGCCCTCCAACTCCTCCCTTTTCTCACTCCTTCAACAATCCATGACCTCTTTTTGAATTAATATTGCATAGATATGTGTGTACTTGAATGTATATATAAATACACCCTTCTCAGTCTATTTAGAGTTGCTCCTACCTATATGTGTTTCAGGGTGATCACTTGATGTTGGATGACACATCGGGGAGGGGGGTGCGGATACCTGCAGAGTAATGACTCTTCTCAGCAGCTCTAACTGCCTGCAGCTCCTCATCACACACTGGGATTCTTCAATCAATGTTAAAAAGCTCAAGGCAGTACAATTCATTCGAACCATCCATTTAGGTTTGTTGTGCAGAAGATGTGTTTGAGAACCTAGGAAGATTTTGTTTCTGTGTGAATTCAAAAGTCTGCCTCTTGGGTATTTGAGGAGCCGGAATCAGCTCTATCACATTTTTTGGTTTTAAGGAAAAAACAAACAAACAAAAAAAAAAAATGTGAAGGAGAGAGATATTTCTCACTGTGTGGCTTTGGAGCCTATCCTGGAACTAGTTCTTGTAGATCAGGCTGGACTCGAACTCACAGAGATCTGCCTGCCTCTGCCTCCCAAGTTCTGGGATTAAGGCGTGCACCACCACCCAGCAAGACAGATACATTTTTAAAGTATTTTAAAATATAGGTCTGCTAACTAATCTGACCACTATTCAAGAAAACTTAACCTTTAATTAATCTGCAAATGTTCTAGTCTTGAACAATAATGTTTTCAGTTTATTTTTAAATAGTCTGGAAGACAGGCTTTAAAATATAAACTTAATTGAATGGAGTTATATTTAAAGACCAATAACTACCTATGGATATTTTATGAACAAAATATCCATTTATCCCACGGCATGAAAAAAGGAAATTGATAGGTTATGTGAAAAAGTAAGTGATAGAGAAAATAATATATGGTGTTTATAGAAAACAATACAGATGATTCTTAAAAATATATGAATAATCATAGACATAGTAGTAAAGATATAAATAAATTAGTGGAACAGGGCATACAAGAGATATAACATTTCATCTGAAGTATTTCTCTTGTCAAAAAATCTCAATTGCATCAACACATTGGAATTTGTTTATGGGTGATAAACACAATGAGACCAAATATTATCCATTATATTTTTAATTTTAACCAATGTATATATCTCTCTAATCAAACTACTTGAATAAACATCCTTGCAGAACCCAAGGGACCGATAGAAATAGAAATTGGACATAACTTTGGGCATTCATAATCTATCTTAACTGTTATATTATTGCTGAGTAATTAAAGATGTACAAACTTAATTCACTTAAAACAAAATAACCTAATATGGAGATGGCATGATGTCTCACATACAATGTCTCATGAATGAAAAGAATGACTGCTTGATATTTATCATATCCTTCCCAGGGAAATGACAAAATGAAGTGATTTGGGGGAAGACAGTAGGCAGACTATTTGAAAATTTGAAAATAAATTACAAAATCCAGAAGTGAAAACTCTGATGTGGACAATAGGGTCCTTGTGAAACCTACGTGAAATAAATATTGGTTGTGAAATCAATGATTTTATTCATGAAGAAAACAGGGGCTATCAGGAAGGGCTAGCAAAAAAGTAGTAAGATCAAGGTACATTAAATACATGCATGGAAATATAATGGAACTCCTTTGCACAATTAATACATGCTAGCAAAAGAGAAACAGAGAATAAAAGAAAAGGGAAGTAAGCAGTCAAAATGAAGGAAATGACATTGTGAGGGGGAGGGTGTCCTTGTCACATAAACTGACACACTATTTGACAGCTCTTGTGAGTAAGCACAGTTCTGATTATAATAAAAAATAGTTAAGTAAAAGGCAGAGGAGATTTTAAAATGAGAAATTATAATTACTGAATAAATATTAATCTAAATTAACGGTGGTGGCAAAATCATAATACAACCAATATATACATAATATAAACAGAGCCAAGCCTTGTGTGGCCATCACTGACTTTACTATGATGCTTCTGAAATGGGTTTCTTTCAATGGAGTTTTGAGGTATACTGCACTAAACAATTTGCCCATAAAACATGGTTCTCCATGTCTTTGAGTTTATTTACAAAGGCGAAATTTTGACCAAAGACTTCCTAGCTAAAATAAGTACACTATGAAATTCTCAGTGAGTCCCAACCTGATCCCTAAAATACTTTTATTTTTGAAATGTAACAAGATGAAATGTGCATAGCATCATTTAGAGGAGATTATATATGGTATACACACCCCAATTTTGTAGGAATCTATCTTTCTATTTTGCAGATATATTGTCATTGCACATCTTTTCAGTAAACTTTAGATACAGCTATTGAGAGAGTGTGATGCATTAAAGGATATGGAGGAAAGGCAGAGTTCACAGTTTACTCCTTAGTGGATGAGACCCAAGTTCTTTTGAAATGAAGAAGGGAGGCTCATAGACTCAGGCTCTGAAAATGGGGGTGATGTGCGGTACCCAGGGCTGTGGGTTGTGATGGCCTCTCAGTAAGTTATTATTCATCTGACCCAAGCATGACTTCTTTTATTTCGCATGGAATTACGCCCCATTAGACCTGAGAGTGAACAGAACTTTGTGTTTTGATTCTGGTAATTACATCATTTGAAAAGAAAATCAGTTTCCTAGGAAAAAAATAATTTGTGTAATTATTAAAACACTCATATTAAATGATTAGGTTGATAGTATACAAAGCTCCCTAAAATATATTTCTTACTATGTCTAGAATTTACTGCCTTATTTCTCTAAGGAATTCAGTGTGTTTTCATTTCCCAAAGAGATAGTGATGTTACCTATCAAGTTTTCCTAATATAAAGCAGCACAGTGTCTGTCTTTGCTAAGTAAATTGGTAATAGTATTCATAATTGTTTCTTAGAAAAGAAAAAAAACATGATAGTCCATTAGTTTCTATGATGAATGTAATTAATTAAATTATTTCTGGTATATTAGAGTATTAGAAATATTAGAAATTTGGCCTATGTATTAAGAAAAAAAATTCTCGTTTAAATTAAAATTATGATTATGATGCTGATAGGAAGACATAATAAGTTAAATGCAACATCGTTTGAATTTAAGTTTACTTTCATACAATAAATAGCTTCATGCCAAGTTCATACTCTTTTTTAAAAAAATCAACTCAGTATTAACAAAATTTGTAAATTATATATGTGTGTATTCACATGTATGTATATATACACATTTATGTATACATATTTATGCATACATGCACACATATTTTAGTAGGGAAAGAATGTAAAAATATATGTATATATCTATTTAATTGCTATTTTATTATGTGTTTCACTCAAGGGACTTGAGTTCCTCCCATTACTTAGGAAACAGAAAAAGAAAAAAAAATGGTCTTGGTCTTCTAGATTATTTTTAATGTACTAAAGACACTCTATTCCTTTTGAGAGTTGTTGTAAATGCAATTAAAGGCTAAGATGGCTACTAACACAATTAAGGAGAAAGATCAGGTAGGCTTTTATAAGCCGGTTAAAACCATGGTGCTGGCCACTCCACTCAGTAATAAATCATGTTTGATATCTGGAAGCAGAAATACCATGTAAGCATTTCTTTCTTTGATGCTCATAAAAGGTGGAGGGACTCTATTAGAGTACACTTTCTGATGAGAACAATTGCAGTCTCAGATTGTGCTGGTAACTTCACAGCTGGTTTGTGTAACAGAGCCTGAGGTTCTGTCTAGTTGTGAAAACTAGGGCAAATTTTACAAAGGACATTTGTTACGGCAGGTGCAACATATAACTTTAAATAATATTAATTATTCTTCAACCACAATAAAAAACCCCTATCTTGCAAGTTCTAAAACAAGAGAATATGATTGAACCTTTAAACTCTGTTATCATCGGAAATTGGCACATTTTAATTTAGTTTTTATAATATTACTGCAGGAGAGGAAAAGGTGAATAGGAAAATTATATGAACATAATCTGTTTATTGAGAATGAAAATTAGATCTACTTCATTCTTAAGCATGTGAGTGGTACCCTGATTCTAGAAGAGCAATCATGTAGAAGATTAAGTGTAGTTCTTGCCATTTGCTCTTGTTGTCTCTCTGGCAATAGGTCTTTTCCTAGAGCATACTTTATACTTACTGTCTTTATATAGTTTTGTATCAAGCCTAAATCTTTCCTTAAAGCTAAAAGGGGAATTGCAGTGAGATATCCACTCCACCTGCACCTGTTGCACTGACCATTCCCATTTCGGCATGGGCACAGATGTAGATGTGACCTGTGGGAGACTAGGTCTGAAGTCCTGGAATCCAGCTTTCCCTCTTACTTCTTGATTGGGTTCTGGAGAGCATCTGAGTAGCATGCTTGGTGCAGGAACCCTTGGCGGTCATCTGGTTCAGGTGTAAGTGATTTCTCCCCAAATAAACATCAATCAACCTATACTTGGTCCCAAGTCAGTTCCTAAGTCAACTGTGTGAATTCTCTTGTCTGGAAGCTTTAAACAGAAAAGTCATGCTTTTTTTCTGATCTATTTCAGTAGAAGAGCCCTCTTATTGGGCTACATGGAATATGTAGACACTGTAATTCTTAATTTTATATGAAAATAATCCAATGCAAAACATCTACACCAATTTTAATGTCTTTGTCACCTTGTTTAACATAGAAAATATAGTCTGAGCACTCTTTGGAGACAGTAGTAATGAAGAATACTTTTTTTTAGGGTTACTGGAATGTAGATTACCATCCCTCTGCTCAAAATTTACTTATAAATTCAGGAGAAGGTAATCTACTGTAAGTAGCAACATTGACCTAGATGAAAATCCTGTTGACTGCTAGTTGTCTGACCACTTCACCATATGTGGCTATGCAAAAAAAAAAAAAAAAAAAAAAAAAAAAAGGAAAACCAAATGAGTGTAATGGAATTTTTGAGAAGACTGAATGAAATAATGCCTAAGAAGGTCTTTCTGGTGTGCATAAATCATCCAAGGATCATTTATGATAAAAAACTTTATGGTAGTAATTGCCAAGGACACATAATGCTCATAGATGCAGCACGTTCTTTTCATCCATTCTTTACTAAGAATCTATTCCTCTGTTCTCTCTCCTGGCAACTTTCATTTTGAAATGCAAACCTCCAAGAGTGACATTAATATAGAGATAACCCGTGGATCTGTTTGAACTTAAAAATAAGAAGTAACGTTAAAGCTTGAACACTTAATTTTAGAAGTGGGCTAATCACAAATTAGAATGGATCATGACTCAGGCATTCTGAAGAGACTTCTTCTAGGGAAGGGCAGGGGACAATGAAAGGTACATGCTAAAATAAAAGCTAGTGGTTCACATAAAAGTGACATTCAAATTCATTCTGTTTATTCATGTCCCTTCTGTGTATCTAGTCATCTAAACATCCATCTAGCTCAACATCTACCTATGCATCGAACATCTTTGAAACTCGAGCTGAAGCTATGAAAACTGAGGACCCAGCCAAGTAGTTCTGACCTCTCCCTGGAGAACAAGGCTTGTTGGTGTTTTTCTGTCGAGTTTCTCACTCTGGTGGGGGAAGAGAAGATTTAAAAGACTCAAGTTCCTTCAAACATCCATCCTTACTATACGTTCATCTCTTCAAAGCTCTATTTATATGGGTACAGATGAATGTCTGGCCAACTACAGATTCTTCCAGGCGGGATATATTATTGGGCTCCTACTCAGAGGGGCGGGGCAGATGGAGAAAGGCCATTTCACCTAGAGAATTAGAGGAATCATGACAGTTTTATTGGCTCCCCCCTAGTTCTAATGTCTGAATTTAGTGAACTAACAAGGTGCTTTTTCATTTTCACCTGGGGTTAAATGCTGATCTTTATGACCTGATATAAAAACATAATTTACAACATTTTTTGCATCATGTTTCTAATTACTGCCATGAGGGAATTGTACTTAAGTTAAAGAAATATCCTTTAATTGAAGTGGGTAGCTACTTCTTCACTAATTGAATCTAAACACATTTGTTTGCTTAACAAATTCTAATCATGAGGGAATTGGCAGCCATATCATAACAGCATCTATTATATAAATATGTACATACATTAGAAAAGGTGGAAAATTGTAGGAAGCACAGCTTAGCATTGGAGAAACCAGGATTGCTCTTCACTCGGGCCCCTCTTCTTCAACAGAAGGAAATGATTGATGCCTGGTTACCTGGAATGCTGCAGAGAAGCTGTCAAACAATCTGGTGTTCCTTTGATGCTTTATCAGGAGCCAGCTATCATCTGAACACTCCCCCACACACCGTATCCTGAGCATTATCCCTCAGTGAATAGAGCACATCCCCATGGGTGTGCCCCCCTGTATTTTGCATCCTCCACCAATGGAATCTAACCTTATGCTTATCACAGATCCTTCCTCTTGGCCCCAGTCTCTGTTTAAAAGCCAATAGAATTTATTCTTATTTTAAATGTCACTGGTGCTTTGCTACTTTGCAAGGGGAATTTCAATGCAGCCAGCCCTGAAGCTTTGCCACAAAAATTGTTATGTGGAGACTTTCTCCCAAGGTTCTACTATGTTTAAATGTGTAAGAAAAGTAAACCATGATGTCAGGTGGTGCCTGCAAAGACTATATTGTCTAGAGTTTCTTTCTTCACCTCTCTCAAATTGTCCCTGGGACCACTGGCTGTGAGGCTTGAGGGGTCCCCAACAAAAACTAACAACACAAAAAGACAGCTAGCAATACTACGTTTGTTTCCCAGGTTTTACATTTGTTTCTACTAGGTTTTCAGAGTAAAATATTAAGTGAAAGATATGAACACACATTTAAATGATTCCTTCTTCCAAACTAAATTGTGACTTAAGAAGTTGGCCTCCTCTTGTATCTGTAGCGAGTGGTTCTTTGTGCATGGGGTGGTACTGGGGCTAGCTTTATTGCATTATCCATTCTGGGTAAGAACTCTGCCATCACTGAGCTTTAACACTGCTGTTGTAGGCTGGCTGCAAACAGGCTGTATAGGCTTGCGTTCCTGTCTTGGGCTCTTGTGTTGGATAGTTTTATGTTAACTTGACACAAGCATCATTGGGAAAGGAACCTCAACTGAAAAAAAAATGCCTCCATCAAATTGGCCTGTGGGCAAGCCTGTGGTGCATTTTCTTAATCAGTGAATGTTGCAGTAGAGCCCTGCCCATCGTGCAGAAGGCCAACACTTCACTGGTAGTTCTGGGTTTATAGGCAAGCAGGCAGAGCAAGCCTCGAGGAGCAAGCCAGTAAGAAGCACTCCTCCGTGGGCTCCACATCAACTCTTTCCTCCAGATTTCTGTCTTGAGGTTTTGGCCTTGACTTCTTTCAGTGACAGTATGTGACTTGAGAGTTGTAAGTTGAAACAAACCTTTTCCTCCCCAAGTTGCTTTTGGTCAAGGTGTTTATTATAGCAATAGGAACCTAACTAAGGCATCTTCAAAGAAGCTCAGATTATAGGTGTGAGTCATCACACCTAGGAAATGGATGCTAGTTTTTTGTTTTGGAAAATCTCGGTGATGTTAAGGAGGCAGACCAAAATGCCCAGGTTGGTACATAGAAAATGTCCCTGAGAGTGATAGTAACTGCAAACACACACACACACACACACACACACACACACACACACACACACACACACACAAATCCACATGTTAGTCCAGTGTTGGGTCTCTGGACTAACTAGGTATATTTGAGTGTGTATGCCATGTGTATTTGATGTCTGAGGAGGCCAGAAGATCTTTGGATCCCCTGGAGTTGAGTAAAGGGAGGTGGTCAGCTTCCAGATGTGGTGTCTGGGAACTGAACTCAGGTCCTCTGGAAGAGCAATAAGTGCTCTTGACTATTGAGCCATCTCTCCAGCCACTGCAAACATGACTTGTCTAATGGCAGTGCTCTCAAATTGCTAAAACATAAAAGAAAACAATAACACAAAAACTGAAACATCAAGAAACCATTATCACCATCATATTTTCTTAAAATTTAATTTTCAAATGTCTAGATAAAAAAGAGTGTGAATAATAGCCGTCATGATGATATCAACAAGAAAACCATATAACTGTATTATTTGCTCATTTTTAAGCTTTTGCTCTGGGCAATAAAATTTCACCTGGTTATATATTATATTAAAAGGGCATTCAATGAAGTAATATAATTTTTATAGCAATAGGATTATGATAAATTAGGTTTTAAAAAGAGCTATGGCTTAACCCTGGATGAACTTTTCTCAGGAAAATGAATTTACTGAGTTTTTTTTTTTCTTAGCTAATAAAATCTTCAGCCTGGAAATATTAAGAAAACCAGTCACCCAATCTTTTAGGATATTTGTCCTGTTGTCATTTTTTGCCTCAAGAAAACTCCAAGTATCTAAGTACATTATGTAATGATTTTAACATGTTTTCAAAGTTCACTATTTTAGAATCATCAAAATGAATTTTAATTCCAAAGATAGCACTTTGTAAATAGTGTGGTCCTGTGCAGGGGAAACCTGGATGGCCACATTTTGATGGTGTGGACTTTTCAATGCCACAGGTTTTGCAAGAGAACATTTTAATATGCCCTAAGCATAAACCATTAGCCTTGAAAACTTTTAAAATACCAAGTTCTTCACTCAAAAGCCACCTGTATTCTCTGATAGTTGTCATTCAAGTCTCTGGTTTTTGTACTGATGGGAAGTTTTACACAACCAAGTGCAGACTTACCCTGACAAAGGGTCTTACTCACTGAGGAACAATGCAAGAGTGCAGCTTCCCCTGGTGCTCCTCACTTAGTTAGAAGAACCGCCCTCTAAAATGGTTTTCTAAAAATTTTACATCCTTGAAGTGGTTGAATGTCAAAAAGACTGTGTCAAAATGTTCTGTCTTTATAAATGGCAAGCTTGTGAAAGACGAGCCAGGGAGCCTACTGCAGGAGTGGGACTCCTGTGCTTATCTGAAGCAAGTGGAAAGATGGGTATGGGGTGAAATAACTGAAAAGTCTTTTAACAGTAGAGTCAGGATATCTATGGGTCAGAAGACAGTCCAACTTCTAAATGGAGTCTTTACCTTCACAGCCCAATCCAAGCTGCAGAGTAGTGCATAGAAGTAGCATACAAATTCAGCACATGTACCCCCTTCGCTAGGTGTCCTTGTGCAGGACATTGCTGTATAAGTTGATTTCAGCCATAAGATTCTGCGTGAGTACTAGAGATCAGTTCTTCTATATGAGATTTATCCAATTATTTGGTACAGTCACACTGCAGTTGCTTTTCTCTGCTGAATACCTTGAATACCATGATTACTTCTCTTCACAAATTATTTCTAAATCCCTCACTTTCTAATTGCTTGCATCTATTTATCTTTCTATCATCTATCTTTATCTATCTATCTATCACCTGGTATTTGTCTACTTATCTCTGTCCTCTATTCATATATCAACTATCACACCACCATATATCTACTTATCTATTTCTATTATCTGTCATTTACTCATCTGTCAATTATCTATCTGTCTGTCTATCTATCTTCCATCTATCATCTATTACCATCATCACCTAACTATTCAATGTCTGAGTAGAACATGACTTTAGTCTGCTTGGTTCTCTTGTTCTACAGCATTCTGAGTTCGCATCACAGTACCACTCATCTGCCGTAGACTGACAGGAGACACCTTGAACATTAAGTATCTACACCAAATTTCTATCACACAGAACAAATCCAAAGTTGTGATTTCTTATACTCTTTTTAAAAAGAGAATATAAAGAAAGCTGTGAGTAATTTTGGAAAGTAAAAGGTAAGCTGATTTCATATGATTAATTTAATTAAAATTTAGTAACTTATTTCCTTCTGTTAGACAAATGTGTCTTAACAAATATAATTTCAAACTGAATTCCTTAAAGTATATATACAATCTGCATTTTTCATTCAGTTATTAAAGTTACATGAGTTCCCTCTCTGTGTCTGCTGTAGAAGTATTAGAGCTTAATGAATTAGAATAATTTCATAAAAGCCACACAGAAATAATTTACATATATTTTGGGAGCAAATAATTTGAGCTCATGCAGACATACGGGATGTAACAAAATGAAGATGCTTGTGTAGTTTCCTATATTAAGGAAAGTTTTGCTGATCATGTCTGGAGAAGTTATGAGGATACTGACAATAGAAATAATGATCCTCTACAGCCTTAGGTAGTGTTGTTAGATCAAGGTAAAGCCTGAAGTTTGAATTGCTTCCTTGCTTTAAATTATAGACTGTTTGACTATATGACTACATGGCAAGGATAGCCTGAGCTAAAGACTTGTCAAATCTGAATTGTAGGAGACACATACCTAGAAAACACATGATCTTTGCTTTTAATGTTTTACTTCCTATCCTTTCTTCCTTCTTTTATTATTTACTTATTTATTTATGTTTTTTTTTGAGACAGGGTTTCTCTGTATTGATTTGAAGCCTATCTTGGTACTCCTTCTTTTATTTTAAATACTACCAAAATCCTCACAGAGAAGAAATTAAGATGAAAATGCTTGTAGCAAAGAGTTTTTAAAAAAAAAAGCTAGAGGGAGGGAAAATTTTAAAGGAACATTAATAACTTGGAAAGACCAAAACTCCAAAATCACATAGTTTTAATCATGACTGTCATCTTATATGATGTGACACATGGCCAATTTATCTGATTTATTCAATTTCCAGGAGTAACATTAAAAAAAAAAAAACAGTCTTAACAATAGCCATTTTGAAGTATTTTTGGAATAATTGTGATTATATTATAAAAAGCTCAGAGGAGGTAAGATATATGTTTACTATTAGCTTTTCTGCCAGCAAAGTTGATATAAGTAATATTAGAGGAATGTACAAGAGTGAATTTTATAGGTAACTTGGCTTGGTTTTGTCAGTGGTTACAAATACTAGATATTATTCTTTCACTTTAAACTGATATGTGGTGCAATTTTAATTGACACATGAGATGAGTCCAGCAGACGTTTACTGTACTATCATCCTTTCTTAAGATTCTAGGGACTAAAATGTGCTCCACTCACTGTTACCCAGTTGGGATCTTCTAGGACACGGGGTACACATATTAGGAAACATTGTCAGTGATCTTCAGTTGTTAGCTGAAAAGCACATAGCCAGGAACCATGTAAATAATATGCCCTGATTTCAACACAGCGTTGGCCCTGGACTCGATATTAAGCTCTTATGACATGTCTCCAGCTGGTATCTGAATAGTGTATTTTTTTTTTTTGATAGCAAAACATCCTGTTCAGGATCATTTATGATCAAAGAACTCAGCCTAGGGATTAGTAGCCTGCCAAAGACATAATGCACTCAATCTTAAAGGGCACAGTGGGGACAGGACCTTTATACAACCCTGAGCCCAGCCCAATGTTGTGTAGTGGATCTTTAATTGCACTTGGTAACATTTATTGTGGTTGGATGAAGAAGGCTATATCACTGAGATACTGTGCATATCAGCATTCTATATTTTGCCCAAGGCTGCTTTCCAACAAGCATTCTATAAAGACTTGAGGTCTATTCTTGAATGGAACTATGGGTAGAACTTTGACCAAGAGATGGGACAGAATAGTGCAGAGAAAATGTGTTAATGGTATCTGAAGGATTTGAATTTAGGATCTGATTCCCATAACTCTCAAGCAGGTAGTAAAGTCACTTCAATATATGGTATTATAGTTCCTGCTCTGCACTAAGGATTACGCAATCTCCAAAGATGTAGTACTAATCAAATGAAGGAATGGAGGTCTTGTAAAACAGGAAGGTTCGCACAAGGTGTATAATGGACTAAGGATGCAAATTAATCCTCATATAGTAGTTCACAAAATAGCAGAAATAGTATTTAGATGTGAATAACAGTGTTCCGATGCTGACTCAGAAGTGAAGAGCTCTGTGTAACTATTTGGAATCGACTTTTCTATTTCCTTGTAATACCAAATAATGAACATAGTAAATGTCTGTAACAACAGCAATAATAGATCAAACCTAAATTTTATTATTCAAAATACACAAATGATAAAAAACTATGCTGAAACTTGAGACTTATTATTGCTCTGAAATGCTCTGAAATTAAATCACTTATTGATGTTATTACCAATAGAAACTAGCATATTCAAATAATTCTACCTGACTTTGTATGATCAAATCCACTCAGACTTTGATGTACTAAGTTGTAACTATTATTAAATGTTCCTTTATGAGATCATTGGGTTATTTTGCAAGCAACCAAACCAATATAGCAGAAAAAGAAAAAAGGATGGTATTAAGGAAGGGAGGAGGGAAAAGAGGAGGAACAGAAAATAGGTAGGGCATCTACCTTAAGTAAGGCCACACTGGCTCAGATTTTCTTAACGAGTCAACACTGCTTCTCAATAAAGAGTTTGAGACTTTTGGGTTGGCGTTAAGCTAGAAAGATTGCTAGCCAGCACTTAATAATTTGATATCTTTTTATTAAGTAGTTTTGTGTCCCAAATAATAATGATGGATCATTATTATTTAACTGATTATAATGGGAAAAATAACAGCTCAGAAGATGGAAAAATTGCTGGGAGGAGTATTCCTAGGATATATAGTAAAGGCAGTCATGAGTAGAAGCAGAAATATAAAGGAAATGGCAAGGAATAAAATTTAAGTCTATAAATAAGATGAAATCAGGAAGAAGAGACGTTGAGGTATACAAAGATAGAAGATCTTGACCTCTGAAATGTAGGCAGATATGAGTGATAAACTCTATGAAGTAGCCATTATACCCCTAGTAGGATGGAGAGGTGTGTAATCACTAGTTTATCCTCATGTTGACTTTCATATAACACACACTGTTTATTTCTGTGATAAGAATTTAAATATTCAATATTTTCAGCTTTATCATTTTTCTGTTACCATTACCAACCACAAAAATATTTTAAAATGAGTAAAGTACTGTAAGAAGAATAATTCTAGAACAAATGTTTGTTATAGAAATACATTTATCTAGATGGTAATGGTACTCTGTTTTATTGTGAAGGCAGAAATTGCCCTTTCTTATTTGAATCTACTTATTCTCCCTTACCTACCATGAGCTATTTCAAAAAATGGTTTTCATTATTTTTGAGAATGGCTGTGGAACTGGCAAACCTAGCAGCTAAATTCCTTTTCTCCAAACCCTCTGGAATACTTTCAGTAAAATACATTATGTTTAATATAAAAGAAGTATTATAAAATCACATGCAAAAACAGAAATCTAAAAACATAAATTTTAGGAATGTATTATTACAAAAAAAGTCGATTAGATCAAAGAATTATTGCCAAAGTCTAACGTGATTTTTCATGTCAGCCGGTAGAGCATACCTTCTGAAAAGCAGAATTCTTTGACCCACTTGGTATTCTGCTGTATGCCCATCAGGACTATCATTGTAGGGTCTTGAAAGACTATCAACTATCATTTTTTCATGGTTATAACTTCAGGCATATATACAAGGAGATAAAAAAACAACCCGATTTTCTTAGCTCTTTGGGTTCAAACCTCTCCTAGTCACTGAATACATTCAAGGCATCACTATTTGCTAAGTTACACATCATCCATGTCTTGTAGAACTATGCACACACACAAGACATTGACAGAGCCAATTAGTCTGTCTAAGCCTGCTTCCAGTTGTTAGTCTATATTCTTCAGAAAAACAATGTCATCTCTCTCTTCTGTTGACTTTCCTATAAGTAACATTGCAGAGGTGTTTGTGTCAGAGAGAAATAAACCCATATACTGCTGTTGAATATATAAAACACATTTCTCAGTTTTTCTTTTACCCCCAAGAACAATGAGATACCCAGAAGAACCTCTTGATTATAAGGGTCATCAAATGTCAGGATGAGTTCAGAAATCTTTCAATAGTTTTGAAAGTCACTTGCTGAGAAATTTGGCAAGTAAAGGATGGAATAAAAGGTGGGGGGAGAGAAGGGAAGGAGAGTGGAGAGGAGAGAAGACAGGGGAGGAAAACCATGGTAGGTGGTTTGAATGGAAATGGCCTCTGCATATTTGAATGCTTAGGCAGTGGCCAGGATTTCAATGCCTTCTCCCTGTCTCCCTCCTACTCCTCAATAAGGCAATCCTCCTAGCCTGTAACTGGACCTCCAATCAGTTCATCTACAGTGACTGGATAAGATGACAACTGACTCAGCTGGATTACCAAGTCCCTCTGCAAGGAATTCAGAATTGAGGGAAAGGATGGGAGTCAACTATTTGCCTGGGGAAGGAGATAGTTTGAAAGTATACACAGAGTCTGATCCACATTCAGTCCCCATTCCAGCCAGAATTACATGCAAGCCAAAGACATTGTAGGGCTATGAAGCCAAGAGTAGATTGTAAAACTCTTGTGCAGAGGGAAGAAAATTGACAGTTAGTGAAGAGACCGGAAACAAAGCACAAGAAACCCCACTGAAGATGCTTCTTCAACTGAAGTAAAGGAGTTTCTCTACCTGCAAACTGGGCATAGACCATGAATCACTATGTATGGTTACATGAATATGGAATCATTTTGAAAGCTGTTTTCAGAAGAATTTACAGTAACAGCACAAATGAGCTTATGTTCTATGAGTTCATCTTTACATCTTCTTATAATCAAGTGGTTACTCACAGACACCCAGAAGTTCTCCAAGAGGGCAGGAAAAATATTAGACTGATTTTAAAGGAAGCTTTTTTATTAAAAAACCTTTAATTAGGAACATTATGGACCATGGGAGAATTTCATAAAAGGAGAGAGTCTCTCTGCTCCTGGGACTTAGATTGTCACACACAACCAATTTGCAAAATCCATACACACCTCACTGGCTGTCCTATTTCAATTTGCTCCTGGCCATCTGAGGTGGTGGGGGGTGAGGTTGTCTGTATTTGAGAGTCTCCTCTAAGCAATCCTTAAAGTTTATTTTTGTGTTTGGAATTTCACTGCTTGGTGTGCACAGCTACAACCACCTGTTTTTGCCTTGAGTCATTATGAATAGAGAGGAAAATTCATGAGACTCATGCTGTTCCTCCCTTTGGCTGGATTTCTCCATTCTGGTCATGTCTTTGAAGGGTGTCAAATAGCCTGGCAGGAACACTTTAATCCTATCATCCTGGGAATGTAAGAGACAGAATAGTAACCCTCTAGCTTCTCTCTAAAGATGTGAGTTCTCCAGGCCAATATTGGCAGGACTCTTCAGATAAAACTTGTGAGTGTGTGTATCAGTAATAATCTGTAGAACATGGGACAAAAATGCAGCCAAAGTGCAAACAACAGGAAAATTATTCAAGGTTGTTTCCCCTCCCTTTAACTAACACACACACACACACACCCACACACACACACACACACACAGAGAGAGAGAGAGAGAGAGAGAGATAAACACATGAGACACTAATGCACAGACACACACAAACAGACACTAATATGTATATATATATATAATGCACATGACACACACTCATTCACTATTAAAGGATACTGGTGAGCCAGAAAAACATTAACACAAGACAAAGCAGAAATAAGGATCATCAGAATTAAGTTCATACCAGTAAATGTTTTGGAAAAGGTTTCTGTTCCAGAAATAACTAGGCTATCACATGGAAAGGTGATCAAAGTTCTGACAGTAGAAACTACATAAGTTGATTCTCTTAAAGTCACTGGCCTTGGTCAGTTTAAAATCTAGGTTTTGGGTATTACACTAAGAGCTTTCTGTGAACTCCCGTATTTCTCTGAGTAGCTCCTCTGGTCTTCTCTTCATTTAAGCCACTGTTATTGCACCCATGATTTTGCATAAGAGTAATCTTAAGCTTAGACAATGTTAAGCAAGGAAGGCAAACTTGCAATGTACAAAGAGTGAAGTCAGGGCACAGACTCCAGAAGTCCAAGGCTTTAAGGTCTTTTTTTCAGAGAGAACCCAAGTACCCATCAAAGGTCTTACCGAAGTTATGACCCAGAGTCTCAGCAGGACTAAAGAGTTGACTATCTCACATATAAGATGCCAGAAGACAAAATTAGACAGTATGAAAAGGGGAGCAGGGCTTAAGTGTCACTAGGATTGTGACAATTAGATTAGAAGTCCACGGTATTTGTATTTGTATCTCTGTGCCTGAAGAAGTCTCTGTACTGTCCATTGTTTTTTCAGGAGAGAGCATTGCCTCTCATTTGAGGTCTTTCTACAATCCCTCTCTTGTTTTTCAACCTATAACCCTCATTTATTGACTACAGTGCAGTGGAGTTGGACCTTAGCTGTCAATCAAAGATGATTATGTTCTAAGTGAGAGACACAATGTCCCTTCCAGGTAATCACCTCTCTGAAATCTCGGGAAAAATCAATCTTTAGGATGAGAAATGTTATCTTCTGGTAGCCACTGGAACAAAGCAAAGGCAGTATGTAGGACTTCGATTGTCCTACACAGGTGTATATAAAGTTATTAATGGTTATTTTTGAAGTTTGCCATTTTTTTGGAATATTTAAGGGACAAACTGTTTAATGATAAATCAGAAGGCATTTGCTACAATGTGACAAAAGTATAGCTTTATCCATACCCCTTAAACAATTATACATTAAATTCTATATTTATTTAAGCAAAGCACCCCTACTTTTTCTAAGACTTCTTACACAGAAGAAAATGCCAATAATTGAATACTAAGGTCAGTGACACCAAAAGTGGCAAAGTATTTCTGATCAATGGAACTAAACGATTCTGTGGAAATAACAAGAAAGGAAAACAGGGTCTTGGGATAGATAATGAATTGTTTTGACAAGAGCTTTAGAGCTCAAGAAATAAAAAGAAAATATCAGATAAATTAGATGTCAAACCATACAGGTTTGCACAGTACTCAAAACTACTTATAGCGGTGGGTACAAGATACCTTAAAACTATACATCTGACAAAGTTGCTATCAGGAATCCATAGTGTCACTAGCAGAAATGCAAGTATCATCATTAAAGAAATGGCAATAGAACTTTCCAGGTATTTTTTCAGAGGAAACATACAAAGGACTAACAGATATATGACAAAATGTTCAACATACTTTTTGTTGACCACCACCACAAACCAAAACCACAATAAGAAATCAGACTGGCTATCATAAAAGTTACACTCAAATTTTAAAACGTGAATGAGAACAAGTTCTCAAAATACTGTGGATTCACGAGGGATTTAGAATTTATTTCTAATATATTCTCTATACACTGTTCTTCCAACTGTGCTTTGTTCAAATTCTGCTTTCTCCAACAACTCACCTCGACCCATTAAGCTCTTGCTCTTTGTTTCTCCAACCAGATCACATTTCAAAATCAACTGTCTTTCTGACTGCTGAGGATGCAGTTCTAACTAACGGTGTTGACTTCTTGGAGTTTTGTTTTCCCGTGTATCCCAAGAGTTTGCACCATGTCCTGTGCAGACTGGGAATTCAGGAAATACTTATTGAGCCCACTTTCTCATCCTCCAGTTGTACTGAATACCTTCTGAGGCTGCACTCAACACCATTTATCTCTATTTGTTGTCCTCCATGTGTGGGCTACTACCAGCAAGTAAATGTTAACAACCAATACAAATGAAAAAAGCACACTGAGCAAATTCCGGTTGCTTCTGCTGAGAAGTCAATGTTCTGGGTCAATAAAACATTGTTTTCACTCCTCTGACTTGTAAATGTGCAATTAGAATGAATGTTTTTGCTCAAATAAGGTTTGTGTATATCCAAAGGTCCTTTTTTAGCTTTACTCTTAATTCTAAAGACAGGTCTGTGTTGAAATAATAGCAAAGGCTTCATTTTGTAAACTTGCCATGCATATACGAGGGGATACTTCCTGTAGGAGATGCTGAGAGGGAAGGACACAGGCAGTCTCTGTTTTGATTAAGAACTGTGAGTGCGACTACGGAATTGAACCATGTGACATTATCAATAATCAATGGGAAAATTTTGACTTATGAGATTTCAGAGACTTTAGGATAAGCTATATAAAATGCTTTCATTGCTAGTTATGAAAAAAAGGAATGAAAAAATTACAAGTAATATTGCAATAACATTGAAAGCCTTACGAATGCCTGCACATCTTTCCTTTGATTCTGCATGTGAATGAGAGTGTGGAATGACAGCCTTTCTTTCCCTGGCTTATTTTAATTGCTCCAGTGTCCTGATTGGATCCTAACACAATGCATATATGTCTATATATCATACTGAACCCCAGAAGTATGTATAGTGATGTGTTGGTGAAAAGAAAAAAAAAACACGAAGAGACTAGTTTGATGATTGTTTGGATCTTCAGGGTCATATAATTTACTGTTGGAAGATGTATGTATGCACAGCTTGTCCTGCAAACTCAGAATGGCTTTGGACACTATGTTTTCTTTCTGGGCAACGAAGAGCCCACATAGCCTGTGCTGGGATTGTTGCCTTATGAGGCAGTGTCTTTCCCTGTTCCAGGCTTCATACATAGTCTTTTGGTCCACATAAGCATGTGTGTGTATGTTTCTCAGACATGCCTCCAGCTTTCTGCTCTTCAGATACCTAAAAGAAAAGGTCGTGGAGGGCTCACAGTCCTTTTACTATAGTAGACAGAGTGGCATGTGTTGCTAAATTGCCTCAGTCAACTATCAAGTGCTTGAGTCTCCTGGCTAAGCAACTGTTGCATTGCTGAAGGTTGGAGCCTGTGCCTTCTTTCCCCTCTTGCCGTAAGTACTACAACACGTGAACCTGGTGCTATTCGTCTTCATGTGTCACTCACTGATCTCTAATAGGCAGGCTCTACCTTTGGAACTTGACCACATTCTGGCAACCTAGTGAACAAGTAAATGTGAAATGGAACAAAGCCTCTTCTACGGCCTGGGAAATTGTACTTTGGTTATGGTTGTGAGCCTAGCCTGTAATGGCTGAGTTATCCCTCCAGCCTGGGAAATTGTACTTTGTAAGTTTGGAATAGCTTCCATACTATCACCTTTGTGTTTTTATGATTTGAACTACCTCTGAGTGTTCAACAAATGTGTGTGTGTGTGTGTGTGTGTGTGTGTGTGTGTGTGTGTGTGTGTTTGTGCTATTACCATCATCCCCTTCAACAGGGCTCCTTCCTCATATGTGCCAGTGTGTTGATGAGTTTTCTCACCAAGTTCATCATTCGGAATTCCTAGCATCCGACAAGACAGTCATGTGACCACTCCTGCTGCCAGCTATTTTTCTCCATAAATCCACTTAGGTTTGATTCAAATTTCATTTTCTATGGTACTACTTTTTGCTTATTTGTGACATTTTCACTTTGGTTGGACAAGCCATTCTTTATTTCTCCCAATATGATTTCACTCACAAAATTCTAAAAATGAAGAACCGCAATACACTATGTTGTGATTTTTATTCTTCAAGCAATGCTAGAGTGGTTCTAGGAAGTTGGAACTCATTTTCACCGAATCCGAAATGGAGGTCAGAGAGGTCAGTTGCTTCATCATGTAGTGACTGGTCAGCAAGGAGGCTCTGCAATTTCATTGTTCAAACCCTGGTTCCCACCTCTGGTTTGTAGGGTACCCACACATACTGTGAACCAATGTCTTAAACAGCTTTGCTCTGCTCCAGTCGCTGAAGGCTTTCCTGTCTCATTTCCCTACTACAGAATGAGGACAAATGAAACATGCAGAGGATATATTTCATTTCATTTGAACAAAATGTATACTGCAGTTGGGGCTGTGAATTTACTTCCTCTTTTGTACTCCTTTGGAAGCCCCTCTTTAGAGTATCCAGTTTTATAGGGTTGTATGGTTTACTACTGGGAGACAAGGATATATCACAACTACACTGCTTGATACCTGTGTGTGACTTGGAAATGGATAGCATCTCTATTAACCACAAAATAAGTGAGGCAATTGGCCAGAGATGAAATCAATCCATTGTCTACACTATAATCAGCAAGTGTTAAGAACTAGCTAGCAAAGACCTCTTGAGACAATCCATGCTTTGTAGAGTTACTCAAAATGAATACATTGTGATGATATAGATTGAACCCACTCATTAGGGACTGTTCTAATTGAACTGAATGGTAATTGAGATTGTGATGTTGTAACTGTATAAAATCAGACCTGTCCATAGTGTGTTTAACTTTTATGTTAAAATTTCTAGGAGGGACTAGAGAGATGGCTCATCAATTAACAGCACTGGTTGGTCTTCTAGAGGACCTGGGTTAAGTTCTCAGCAATCACACAGTGATTCATTACAGTGTATGATTCCAGTTCCAAGGAACCCGATGTACTCTTCTGGTCTCCATGAAAAGCAGACATGCATGTAGTGCGCAGACACATACACAGGAAAAACACTCATACACATAAGAGAGAAAAATCTTACAAAAAAAAAAAAAACTTCTCTGATAAACTTTTGGGAAGTCAGTTTATCTAAAGTGAGGGATTCATTAGAAAAAGGAACACTGCTTAATTAAGCTTATTCATTCATAGATATTTCTATATCAGTGGTTAAGTTTGGTATCAGTGGGGGGATGGTTCCAGGGCTCGTCATCACCACAATACCCAAGCCTGCAGAGACTCAGGTCTCATAGACAAGGACAAATTTATATATAACCTATATGCATCCTTTAATACTTCAAACCATCTCTAGATTAAGGAGATGTAAATACAATGTAAAACCCCAATGAATGAAGCCATGGTGTAGTGTTTCGAGAGTATGGGAAGGGCCCACACATGTTAAGCATAGAGAGAAATTGTTTTAGTTCCTATCTGCAGTTGGTTGAATTCAAGGATGCAGGATTTATGGATATTGACAGTTAACTGCCTGTACTGACAAATTTGAAGTAACATTTTTATTTAAGATTTTCAGAAAATGGGCCATTAGCTAAAATCTAATTTGAAATCTCATCTGTACCAGAGGGTGAAATCGGCATGGTGGATTTTGTGTCTCAGCTGGTAGCACTCATTATCTCTATCACTTAATATGTTTCTGACTCATAAACTGCTCACTTCCATGTCCTTGGTTTTCATTGTAATTCTTTCTCCCCAAGTTTAACATTAGCGAAAATTTCATCAAGTTCCTTTCCAAATGACATCAAACCATGTGAACACCATTTTTTTTTTTTTTTTTGGTGTCTTGTCAGAATACCAGAAAATATTTTTACCAAATTAAATGAAATGTTTTTATTATAGATTTGTTTGCAAACATAATGGAGTATGTTGTATACAATTAAGACAATTACATTGGGTTAGATTTTTTTGGGGGGGGGTGAATGTATGTGTATATTGACACAGACAGAAGTCTAGACTACCTTTCTGCATTTCTATTACTATTTTTAGTAATTTCTCTCTTTAACTACGCTTTAGTAAAACAATTCACTTACAGTAATTGATGTGTTAGACAATTTAAAAGTGCAGGTTAAATTTAATCAGAGTTTTCATTGTCTATAAAAATAGAGGTTAAAATTTAAAACAGTTTTAATTAATCCCACTTAAAATGTTAGAACTTGTTAAAAAGAATACTTTGGTCTTTGGGGGTATCATTTCTT
This sequence comes from Phodopus roborovskii, assembly GCF_943737965.1. Taxonomy (NCBI): domain Eukaryota; kingdom Metazoa; phylum Chordata; class Mammalia; order Rodentia; family Cricetidae; genus Phodopus; species Phodopus roborovskii. Next base: position 9,684,501 of record NW_026126588.1, read on the forward strand.
ATCTTCCTTTTAAATGTGTGAATTTAATTTGGTAATCTAGGGAAGGTTTAGTGAGAACATAATAACCCTGCACTGGGTAAGGTTTAGTGCTGTTTCTCTTCCATTGTGTGATAATTAATCTGAAACAATGGCCACTGATGACTGAGTACTTGTAGCACTTCTTGTTCCTCTGTATTAGGGAAGAATATTATCATCCATGGCACAAAATGTCAATATCAAGAGCCATTTGCTCAGTGAGGCCAGGGACACTGAAAATGATAATTATCTTTTTCTTTCACAAGGCCATATAATTATGATAGGAAAACTGAGAGCTCATAACAGACATTTCTAACTGGAATGATGGAATTATTCCCTGTGCTCTAATCATTCATGTAGCATGGTGAGATATGTGTGTACTTATTATACCTGCATGTATACACGTGTGGAGGGAAGGAGAAAAGAAGAGAGAGCAAGCTTTAGTATGACCTCCTTCATGTTAAATAGAAAGAACAAACGAACCTTTAACCATCTCAAATATCTAAATATAATAGAAGGAGCTTTTGACCTTTATTTATTCTTAGTCTCTTTAAAGGGGGGGGGGAGAACATGAGGGATCAGGAAGGTCAAGTTGGGGGAAGGGCAGAGAAGGAGAGCAAGGAAAGAGACGCCTTAACAGAGGGAGCCATTATGGGGTTAACGAGAAACCCAACACTAGGAAAATTCCCAGGGATCCACAAGGATGACCCCCAACTAAGAATCTAAGCAATAGGGAGATGCCTTTCCCCTATAATGAGATCAATGCCTACCTTAAATGTCATCATAGAGCCTTCATCCAGTAGCTGATTGAAGGAGAAGCACAGATTCACAGCTAAGCACTGAGCTGAACTCCTGGAGTTCAGTTGCAGAGAGGGAGGAGTGATGAACAAAGGGGTCAAGACCATGCTGGGGAAACCCACAGAGACAGCTGACCTGAGCAAGTGGGAGCTCATGAACTCCAGACTGATAGCTGGGGAACATGCATAAGACTGAACCAGGCCCCCTGAAAGTAGGTGTCAGTTGGGGGCCTTGGGCAGTCTATGGGTCTAGTGGCAGTATTTATCGCCAGTACATCCCTATGGAGGGATACCTTGCTCAGCCTAGATACAAGGTGGAGGGCCTTGGTCCTGCCCCAAATGATGTTATAGACTTTGATGATCCTCCATGGGAGGCCACACCCTCTCTGAGGAATGGATGGTGTTGGTATGGGGAGATGTTGGGGGAATTGGGAGGGCTGGAGGGAGAGGGAACTAGGATTGATGTGGAAATTAGATTGCTTTTAATTTAAATAAAAATTAGTTATAGAAAAGACTGAATGATAGAGTTTTTAAATAGATTCCTTGATTGTGGAAAAACAACTGACAAAATTGAACAGCAACACTGACATTTTTTACGAGTGAATACATATTTAAAGTTACTTTTCCGTCAATTAAAGCAACATCATTCCCAACTATTTGCTAGCCTAGATAATTTTATGTTTAGGCTATCCTAAGGCTGTCTGTGTAAAGGATGCATTTAAGCATTTCACATACAATGTTAATTTGAAAACCTAATGAACGGGATATTAGTGAAATAACTTGTTTACCTGCTGATACTCCCTCTTCCCTGAACTTTACTACAGAAATCATGCTTGTCAACTAATGTATAAGGGCCTGGCTTTAGAGGTGCTCCAAGGCTACAAATACTAGGAAAGAGTAGGAGAGGGAAATTCCAAGGACCCTGCTTGTTCAGAACACACTCTGTGCTTAAATGTCACCCTCACCCTGTGGGTGCATACAGTTATTACGTGTTAATACGTCCCATACACTATCACAAAAAACAGTCATATTAAAGAAACCATGACCAACTTTGTATCATAAAGTTTCAAAGCACACTTTACAGAATGTAGACAAATGCAGGGTTGATTAGACTATTATTCTTTTTAGCTTTGACAAGACAAAATTTTACCAGGAGGAGAATAGTAAATTGACATGAATATTAAACAGCATTAAATATTTGCACAATAATTTAGAGTATAAAAGTGGAGAGCTGGCAAAAGTTTAATAATCAACTCTTGAGGAGAAATACAGACTTGGATGGAAGCCGTTGAATTCTTTGGTGCAAATTCTTCTGTCACATCTGACACTGAGCTCACAGTCTCATGCTCCTAAATGTAAATCTGCAAAGAGAGCTCACTATCATTTAATATCCTCACAATGTGGATGTAAAATGAGAGTGTGAACAACAATATTAGAGATTGATGGGTTTTGACTATATTATTTTAAGGTAATCTTTTTAACTGCTTTCATGTTGTGCAAAATTTTAAAATTGATAAAATTAACAACTGATCCACAAACCTAAAAATTCAACAGTTGGCTCTAATAGGCTTGTTAGAGCCATGGCTATCATGCTGTTGAAAAATTTAACTTTTATGCCTTATGAATATATGAAATAGATCTTACTATTGCATTATTTGGTTATTGTTTGTATTCTTTAATATTTTAAAACTAGTATTTCATTTTAAATTTTGTTAGAATGCCAAAACTTGCTATTTAATAATTAGTTTTGTTAGAAGAAAAAAAAAACAGGAGAAATAGTTTTATTCACTAACTCATATGTATGTATATAGTAAAATAATTCCATCTCTGTGTACCTATCTTTACATGACCCATCTACCTCTATTTATCTGTCTAATATGGTGAGATATATTGGCATTAATATACATACTAGTAAAAGTACATTCTAGAAAACTTATCTTATTTTTTTCAAAGAAACAATTCCACAATACATAAAATTACAGTGACAATTTTTGTCTTATTGGTTAATAAGAGGAGACAATTGTTTGAAGTATTACTCTGCTCCTACAGTGTTGAAAACATCAACCTGATTAATGCAAGGGCTGAAAGTTAAATTGATAGACTTCAAATCAATTCAACTCATATTTAATATACATAAAATAGATGTAGTTTGTATGTGTAAAATTATGTATACATTGGAGTAATCTGGAGCCTACTTCAGATAAAATAATGCATGTAATATGCTGATTTTTTCAGGAGATAATCTTTACAGGATGTTTCTAGGTGCCAGTAATTTAGTACTTAAAAATGGGAATGTGACTTTGCTAAGTGATTAAGTAGTATTTTGAATGGACCAGTAGCTAGACCTATTTTAACCACAGGAGTCTTTGTTGACTTGGTTTAAGATTAACAGTGAGGATAAGCTCCATTCCTGACTGTTGAGTGCTAATTAATACTGTTAACTGACAAGAGGCATAAGACTGTATTTTATAGCAAGTGCCATTGAACTGATTGTTTCAGATATATGTTTACAAGTTTTAATGGAATGGTTTTCACCAGGTTCTTCTATGTGTCCACTAAAACTTTTCAGTGATTTGCTTTCTGATGAACTACATTTTGAAAAGCCTTAAGCAATAGCTCTCTTAACCTGATATCACATTGTTTTTAATGTGATGGCTTACTTAATTGTTTTGGGATACAATAGAACTTTAGAAATTATTCCCTTAAATTATTTATGAGATTGCTTCTAAGCAGTCAATCAATTTAGAACTTTGAATATCTTTTGCATGATTTTTTCCTGAGTAAGAAGAGTATCTGTTAGGTAAGAAGCAAGATCCTTTATTATTTTTTTTCTTTAACATATAAAGATTTGTGATCCTCCATTTAAAAGGACCAAAAAAGATAATGAGGAGATATTAGTCTGTACTTTAGAAAATATAATTTAATTTCCATATCCTTATCTTCCACTGGGCCATGGGTCAGTACGTGTATTAATAAAAGAAGTATCAGCTATCCCAGAATAATACTGCCTCAGGCCAATAACACCCAATCAAGAAAACACAGTTTGTTAACAAAACACCAGGCTCTGCCTGCAGCTTGGAACGGCTGCATTCTTCTATGTTTATATAATACATCCATCTGAGAATTTCACATACTTCACAAACATTTGCTTGTCAACTTTCACAGACTCTCCAGGAACTAGATAAGTGTGAAAAATTATTATTCCCATAGGAGAATTGAGGGCAAGAGTCATGCTGAGATGTGTTCAACAGGACTCCACATGAACTTGATAAGAGTGGTTCTGCTGTGCACACAGTAGGTGCTCAATAAATAGCATCTAGTGGACCTCAGTCAGAGTCTGAGCTAACATCCTACAGGTCTGTCCCTCCTGTGCATAGAAAGCATCTGGAGCAACTATGAATACATGTGATCATAGGTTGTTCCAACTGAGTAAGTCGTGCCAGAAATGTAAACTACTCCAGTTCCAAGCAAAAGCCAGACATTGACTCATTTCGTTTGAGCTGGACAGCAGCTCTGCTTGGCTGTTCTAATAGTACCTTAACCTCATATCCCTCACCAGACAACGAATCTCTTAAAACATCACATAGGTTTCTAAAAGAATACTTTCTCTCTTGCATTAAAAAGAGATTACAAAATAAAATCTCTTACATTAAAAATTATAAGCTGATAAAGCTTACAGGAAGGGTGTGAGCATAAATGATAGCTTTAAAAACCACAGCCAGTACATAGAGCAATCTTTGCATGCGGAGTGCTCACCCTTGAGTGGAATGTCATTATCAAATGATGAAGAGGGGACAGAAAGATTGTAAGAGCCAGAGGTGATGGGCAACTCCAAGGAGTCAGCACCTTCCGGATCCAACAGGGCTTATGCACACACGAACTCACAGAGACTGACACTATGTACAGGACCTGGACACGTTCAAAAGAGGCAAAATCCCAGCACTGAGAAGAGGAAGTAGACATAAAGTCCTGCTTCCAAGCTAGGAGCTATTTCAACTGATACTTGATGTTTAAGTGAAAATCAGTTATTTCCAAGTGAGTGACACCAGGTACATCAACCACAGTCTGGGGAGGCTCCATAAACAACACAAATTAGACTCTATTTGCGGGGCATGTTTGTTCATATGTGGGTTTTTGCGTCTTTTTTTATTTATTTATTTTACAATTAAACTGAAGACCATGAAGTTGGGTGAGTAGGGAAGAAGTAGGGGAGGAGCCCAGAGGTCTTGGAGGGGGAAATAATATGACCAACATATATTACATGCAATTCTCGAAGAATAAAAATATTAAAAAAAAAAGAACATGCTCTATCTAGATTTGGTTTTTTTAGGGGACTCAATAGTTATTTCTAGATGTTTCATATAAATTCTGAGAAGTTGGAGAGGCAGGGGACATGGGTGTTTCACTGGAAATAAATCCTCCATGCAGTGGGAGGGAGGGTTCCTGAGTTGAGAGTGAAAATACGATAAGAAAACAGGTTTAAAGACTTGAAGCATGTCCCTCTCCCTAGCACATGGATGGATACATAAGAAGCACAACTCTACCATGTTCTTGTTTGGTCTTTCCAGGTCTTTCACAGTTTGTGTGGTGGATGCATAGGGTCTTGCTTCATGATTGGTTTCTCACATGCTCACATGAAGCCTCAAGCGTATGGCTCACTTGTGTATTAAGATACGCTTAAGCTATCAGTCTGGGGCCCCGTTAGCTCCTCCTTGTTCATGTCAGCTGTCTCTATGTGTTTCTGCAATCTGGTCTTGTCCTCTCTCTCTCTGCATCTTGGTTCTAGTTCGACTCAGTGTTTAGGTATGGATGTTTGCTTCTGTTTCCAACAGGTACTAGATGAGGCCTCCATGATGGTGGATAAGTTAGTTGTTGATCTCACTATCTGGGAAGGGCATTTATGGTAGCCTTTCCATGGTTGGGAATCCAGCATGGGACTGACTCAGCTCCCCCGAATATGGGTCTCAGCTAGAAGGTCTGAGCAGTCTAAGGGACCTCAGGCAGTGGAACCAGGATGTATTCCTGGTGCACAAAAGGACCTTGTGGACACCTCTCCCATGGAGGGATACTCCCTTAACCTAGAGACAGGAGAGAAGTCCTAGTTCCTACTTCAAATGACTTGACAGATTTACATGATCCACCTGGATGGCATTGCCCTACATGTAGAATTAGGGTGGGAGGATGGGAGGGGAGGGTGGTCAGGGTGCATGTGAGGGGGCAGAGAGGGTAAGACGGAGGGAGGGTGGGAAGGGGAACTAGGATTGGCATGTAAAATTAAAAAAAAATAGATATATTTAAGCATAATGACTTTGCAAGATTTAAAATAATCTGTCCACCCTTGAACTTTAATAAAATCGGGCTTTTTTTTTTTTTTTTTTTTTTTTGTTGTTGTTGTTGTTACCTTCTATTTCAGTTACTCATGATCACTTTGGGGACACTCAAGTGTAGCAGTTTAAATCTCAAATACTTTTGTTTATCTGGCTAGTTAAACTGGCCTAGTCCTTCATCTTTTCTTTCCTTATATTTTCTCTTGGATGTTTTATAGCAAAGCATAATTAGATAGTCATGTGTAACTTCTACCAAATGTTTGAAGGCTGGAATGCTATTTAGTAGTAATTTTTCTCTTGGGTTAGATATAATTTAAGTTAGAAGAATCTTTGAATTACAAAACCAGAATCCTCTGTGTTTATTCCAAATTGTTCACACATCTTTATGCTAAATCTTGCTAATTAAATACATTTGTTAATAATGAACCATAGATAGTCAATGACAGTGTCTACAGACATTATTCTTACCAGCAGTAGACTGCATCAATATTGAAAGGCTGACCTGAAGGGTTATTACGAAGATTCTGCATTAGTAAGTCATATCCTGTCTTTGACAAGCTCAGGAAATATCACTGCTCAGGCATGCTTGTCACCTCTGAGGCATGGATTTGAAGACTTTAATATATTTCCTGTGGAAATGGCAGTTTTCATTGCAAGTTGTTTGTCCTGGCTTTTCCAGATGTAGTTATAATTTCAGAATTCAAGGTTATACTAAGCTGTTCACAACCTGGAGATGTTATTCCAACAACAGGAGTAATTTAAAGTTCTACACTATTTGGTCCCTCCTCTACGGAAGGTCATGAGGCCCCTTCCAAGTTGCAGGCCTGGGTTGGTATGCATGTTGCCTTTTACTGGGTCCATGGCAAGACTTTCTTTCATGTTTCTTGTGAATGAAAGTAGCACAGAGGAAGTTAAGCTTTCTCCTGGGTCAAATGAAGGCTGAATTTTCCCTCATTGAAATTTTGTTTGTAGGGTACAAATATTAATGGTTGGCCACAAGTGTAACACAATAGTTAGCATTTTCTAGAAAGCAATTAATTGGAAATTAATTCCTTAAGAAGTAGTGAGCTACTTAGAAGAGGAAATAGAGATAGAGTAAAGGCCATAGCTTGGGCTCTTAAGTCTTACTTAAAAACAGTTCTCAAGTAAACTCCTGCCTCTTCCTCTCCTGAGAATTGTTATTGACCATCTTCTTTTCAACACCACAAAATGCTCTGGGAAAACAAGGAATTATTTCAAAAGGGCTTCATCTTATTACATTCAGAATATATTCATGGCCATATACCTTACTGTCTCTCTTTTTCTTTTGTTATTTCCCAGCACAGAATATGTAGGAAGGTAAAAATTTGCATAAATCAACTGTAAAAGAAGCTCATTTGGGGCTCTCCTAATCAACCACTAAAATCTGTTTAGTGCACTTGTAAATTTAAACTCTAATGCTTTCACTACCTAAAGCCTTTCGGAGATTATTCAAAATGAATGTCAACAGTACTATTTACATTTCTGGCCTTTGAGGGTCCATTTTAATATTTTAATTGCCGAATGTATTATAGAGACAAATCAGAGGAAGAATGTAGATAATGAACTGTGAGAAGTCCTCTTTTATATTGTTTTTAAACTATAGTAGGACGTCAAAGTCAGGAGGCTAGATTTTATATATGACTGTGGTTCATAAAATGGCTCTAAAATTGGTTCCCAAGAATAGCTCCACAAATGTCATAAAAAAGAGTGGCAACATCCTGACTCATTGAGAATGTCCCAAGGTGGTCTTCTCTGTTGAAACTGTGTGTTGTGATGTTTAAGGGAGAGTCTCATTGCCTGACCATCACATTCCCTGTGCATGTGTTACACTCTGGTATATTCTTCTGTTTATAGAAGGGATTTCGTGAGTGGACTGGGGGCAGGTGGGGATGGGAATTTGAGGGATCACATTAGGGGGACAGAGGGTGACAATACTGAAAGAAACTACTGGAGAGGGTCAGGTAAAAACCTGGTGCAAGTTCATCTGCCAGGAATCTACAGGAATGACCGCAGTTTAGACTTCTAGCATTAGTGGATATGTAGCCTAAACTGGTCCTCTCCTATGACCAGATTGGTGCCTAGCTCAATTGTCATCAGAGAGACTTCATTCAACACAGTCAAACATTAGGCAGAGTTCAGGGAATCCTGCAGAAGAGGATGAAGAAGAATAATAGGAGCCCGAGGGTTCAAGGACACCACAAGAAAATCCACAGGATCAACTAACCTAGATTCATAGGGGCTCAGAGACTGAACTGACAACCAGGGAGCCTGCATGGGACTGACCTAGGCATTCTACATATACGTTATGTTACAGTTGTGTAGCTTGGTCTTTTGTGGGACCCCTAACAGCAGGAACAGGGGCTGCCTCTGACTCTTTTGCTGGCTTTTGGGACCCCACTCTCCATACTGGGTTACCTAGCCCATCCTCAATACATGGGTAGGTGCTTTGCCTTGCTGCAACTTTACATGCCGTCTTCTGTTGATACTCATGGGAGACCTGCCTTTTCCTAAACAGAAGCAGAGGAGGAGTGGTGGGGTGGTGAAGAGCAGGTGGGGTTGCGGAGGGGTTAGGAGGAAACAAGGGAGAGGAACCTGCAGTAGGGATGTAAAGTAAATACATAAATAAACGTATTCAAAAAATTCCTATTACATACTGGCAAGATCACACAGTGGGTAAAGGTGCTTGCTGCCAAGACTGAATATCTGTGTTCAATTCCTGGAATACACATGTGGGAGGAAAGAAAAGTTGTCCAGTGATCTCTAGATGATAAGAGAGTGTACACCCAATCAAACAAACAAATATATAAATCAAATTTAAAAGATCCCAGCATGGAGACTGTCTGCAATTCAAATGGTGTGGTAGCTGAGGCAGAGGACTGTCCTAAGTCTGAGGTCATCCTGGACAACATGATTCTGGGCTACAGAAAGAGCCCCTGTCTCAGAAACAGTAACAAAACAAACACCCAAACAACAATTTCCAAGTACAGTTACCAAACTCTAGAAATAGTGTGGATGTTATCAGAAGGACTACAGTCACAATGCCTGGGTAGAAATCTCATTTATTGCATTTTGTATGGTGTTAATCATACAGGTCACTTCAGTCCCCTCACCTGGACAGGACTGATTCAGTATTAATGCTTGGAGATTCAGTGAGTAAGTGCATTAATTACTGGTACTCACAGTAAGTACTTCAAAATTGCTGGATGTCAACAGAGTTTTACTTATAGCATATTCTGTGACCCTCATTCACCTACCCAAATTCCTGAGTTGAGATGAAATGAATTAAGACAGCAACTAAAAAAAAATTTTTTTGAGTAAGTTAGATGGTGATAGTGAAAGAATACGATTTCAATTTGAGGGTGCAAATTTGCATGAGTATGAAATCCTCTTTACATTTTCACAGATTCATCTTAGTAATTACACCAGTCACAATATGACTTGTTATGACAAAAGTAGCTCGATGATTGGTAATTTAAATTAATTTATATTTCTTGTCCTGAACATCTTCATTAGTTCAACTATGCTTTGAGAAGAAAGCTGTTTACCTTACACCTTATAGAAGGCATATTTTCTTCATACAACAGTAACTGGAATCTGAGCTGAACAGGAACACTTGCCTTAACATCATCTTATAATTATATTACAATTGTGACACATGAGATAAAGCAGTTTTGAAATCAAGTTACAGGTGAGACAGTTTGCAAATGCAGTTTCTAATATGTGAACTTCATGATGAGAATCCACCTCTGACCTGAAGACATGGAACACTCCTGGGGTTCCCTAGGACAAGACTCTGGAGGATTCCTTCCTCACCCCAGGTGAACAGCGCTTGTGGGGATCTTTTCACTTGCATGTTACATTGCCTCTGTATTTACTTTCTGTGTATGAACTGCACACCTGAATTTCTCTTCCTGTGGGCACTATTAGAGGTAGCCCTCCATCTAAGAAAATGTTGAGCCATGATAAAGCCTTCCCATGAGGCTTTGCAAGCAATAGTTTTAGGTTAAGATTGATCCCACCAAAGGTCTGATTTCCCAGTTACTTTGGCATCTACAATTATAGTTTCTTGGTCTTAAATGCTTAATTAGGAGCCTTTGGAAAGTTTTGTGTCAAGCTAAAAATATTTCTAATGTACACTTTTGCTTACTCAAAGCTGCACGGGGCTGTAATTTAGAAAGGAAACTTGTTTCCTTAATTGTTGTGTCAGTCAGCAACAGCACGAGGAACAGGCGCAAAATAATCTGCTTATATTTAGCACCAGTGGCCAAGAACTGTCACAACCCTCATGTAATTTAGCAGAAGGTTAGGGATGCCGTGTCTATGGAGCTGATTAGTGTATAATTTGATTTATTTTTAAAATCATGTGTTACACTGGGGTTTTCCTGTCCGTTATGACAGCTTTGATTCTGTGCAATTATAACAGGTAAATTCAAAGTCAGGCTGGTGTCTTCATTTTACATTGTAGTCAGCACAGAGAGTTTGGTTAATAGAAAGCAAAGATTAGCACATAGTTTGGGTAACAGAGCTCTATTTTTCTCACAGTTTTACTATTTTTGTGCTGCCTTCAGTCACTGAAGAATGTTCCGTTATAGAACAGATCAAGAAGAGAATAATCTAAGGCGAAGTGCACATTTTCAGATGACTCATGTATTTACCAAGTGTGGTGAGAGAAAAGAGGGAGAACAAAGAAAAACGAGCAAATTAGAGGGAACAACGCTTCCCCAGCGCTCTCCCGCTTGTGCGGCTTTCCCACATCTATGATGTCGAAGCTTCCTGAGAGGCATGGAGATTTATTCTTCCTAGATGAGCTCACCCCTCTACACAGCATATCATCCACAGAGCAGGTACAGGTGCTAGATGAAGACCTGGATGGATGTGTGCTATAACCCAGTTTCACCACATCTGTCAGTGTGATGGTGGATAAACTACATAATGTTTCTGAGCATCAGGTCTCGCCTCTGGAAAAGGAGAATCGTGATAACTGAGTTAGAGGTTATCTGGTCACACAAATGAGCTCAGGGAGTTACCACTGTTGCTGCTTAGCCTACAGAGAGAGGGGATGCTCTCCGGCTATTGAATAAAGACAGGGCAACTGAGGGTGGACAGGGAACACCTGGCAATGGATTTAACCAGAAAAAAGGGCAGATGACTGCCCTTCCTGACAGTCATCTCCACCAGATAAACTGTCAGTAAATCGAAGTCGCAAATTTCCTTATCACACCACCTTCTAAATGTTTTTTCCCCCCTCAGAGCCAACACTTCTTCATCAGAAAACTTTTTATTCTGATATCTCATGAATCATTGTCTCATGATATGCGTGACTAACCAATTAGCAGCATTTGTAGAACGTGTGGTACTTAGTATTCATCCTATACCTGAGTTAATATGACTGTCATTTTTTACAACTTATGTGTATTAATTAAGAGTCGATATGAACACCATAACAACCAAGATTCACGACCATCTAAAAGACCTTTAACATCACAATCTTTTTGTTGTGTCTTTTAATGTTGCATTAGATTTAAATAATAACACAATTCAATGCCTCACAATAAGTGCATTGATGTACAGAACCAACCTGCTACAACTAATGAACAAGTGAGTTCCACATCCTTTAAGAAATAACTTAGTGTTCAGATTGCACTATATCTAGATGAGAAAAGATATCTTTCCATACACCTATTAATATTAAGGGACAAACAGGTGTAATATTGAGAAAAAATAACTATGAGTTTATGTGAAGTGTGGAAGAAATTCACTATAATTTCAAAAATCAAATTTATTTTAACTGATACATAAAAAACAAAATTTTATACTTTAACAGAGAAACTAGTGGTATGTCAATGTATGTGTCCAGTGTGCAATGTTTAACTCAGGTTAAAATATCTCTCTCTTCAAATATCCATCATCTTTAAGACAAAAAAATATTTCAAAATAAGCATTTATTAGATATGTGAAAAACATAGTAAGTTGTTATTTATATTTACTATATTGTATACTAGTATATCTGAATTTCCTATCCTTCCATTTAACTGTAACTAAGGAACCATTATTCCAGCACCCACCTCAACCTATTTACTCAGTCTCTGGTAATCAAATTTTTTACATTCCACATAAGTAAGATCATGCAGAACTTGTCTATCTGTGCCTGGCTTACCTCACATAGCACAGTGATCCCCACACCCACACATGCTGTGGCAAATGACAGAATTTCATTTTATTTTTATGGGTATAATATTTAATCGTGCATATACAACCCTTTCTTTATTCATTTGTAAATTTATGGTTATAGGTTTTTCTATCTCTTGACTATTGTGAATAGCACTCCTGTAATATTCAAAACTTGTAGTTTGGGGAATTATAAATAGCACATTGATGTACAATTATAGAAGCATATTTTTCAATATCCTAAACAAAAAGGCTGGAATAGACAGTTAGATTGTTTATCTATGATAGAATAAGGGGGAGAGAGCATGCATGACTCTATCATGAGGAAATCAAAAGTATGGGATACAACAAGGTTTAGAGGTCTCTTTCAAACTAGGTGGATGCTGCAACTCAGTAGATGAAGTTATAATAGTAACCTTGTGGGTATTTGCTGAATGTTGCAGGGAACGAATTTGAGGTCAAATGCATAGATCATGGTCGTAGGTACTAATGTATATATAACAAAAAATAAAGCAGGAAATTTCATGTGTTCTTACTACAAAAATGAGTATATAAGTAGTCAAATTAGTTAATCAGTGTTGACTACAGTCTTTTTCTAGGGTAGACATTTATCAAAACATCACATTGTACCTATAAATATGTACACTTACAGTTTGTTGGTAAAAAATAAACAAAAACAACGAGCAAGAAAACAAAGTCAAACTGCATGGTGATTTCAGTTGCCAAGAAGTGTAGGAGAAATCACATGCAGCTTGATGGTAACAAAGTTAATTACCCATTACTGTCAAAACACAAAACCATTTTAAACAATATGATAGAAACCAGTCTCGCAACGTTCAAGATATAATTCAAATTTTTTGACAGGTACCCAGGAAACATGACCTATTTTCAAGGAAAAATAGTAGCTGCTGGCATTAAAATGGCCCAAATACTGGAAGGGCAAGATAAAAATTTTTAATCAACTTGTTAGATGCTCAGCATGATCGGGATAAATGTACTTAGAATAAAGAAAATGTGATGCCATCTCAGCAGAGGGAAATGGATGTTAAAACAACAATGCATTGGAATAGAAATAACTTCTGAAAGGAAAAGATTCTGCCACTAATTTGAACAATAGCACTGTAGGGGGCTGTCAGTCAATACACATTCTCCTTTTTTTTTTTTCCTATAGCACATGTTGATATGTTTACATCAGTTACAAAACAGCACATAACATAGTGATTATCCTTAAGATCATTCATGTTTTGTTAAAGATCAGGTAAGATTAGGGGATAACAAATGGTACTGGGTGGGGGGAGTGCCTAGTTCCAAGTCTTTACATACAATGCGGTTGCTTACTTATTTATCAGCCACTACATATGGGGTGGGTGATTGGAGGAGCAATAATTAATTAATTAATTAATTTTCTTATTTTACGTATTGATCCCATTTCCCTCTCCCTCCCATGCCCCTGGACCACCCTCCCATCCCATCTCCCCCCCATCCCACACTCCACACAGAGGCTGGTGCCTTCCAGGAGGGGTCAACAAAATCTGTCAAGTCATTTGCAGTAGGAACTAGGCCCTCCCTCCTGCCTGTAGGCTAAGGGAGTATCCTTCCATGGGGAATGTGGAGGAGCAATAATTTCTCTACAGGTAATCTCTACATAAATCAGATCCATCCAGACCTCCCCAGCAACCATCCTACTTTACTCTATAGGCTCCTAAAGCCACTTGGATGACACAGTTCCCATCCTTTTTCTCCACCCCATTACCCGTCCATATATTCTTCCCTTCCCAAAGGTGCTTTGCAAACTGAGGGCAGTCTGCTATCCAAGAGATGCAATACATAATGTAATAAGTATAACATAGAAACTGACAAATTGGAATTGTACAAAACAAACCAACAGAAAGAAAGAAAAGTGTCCAAGAGAAGGCACAAGAATCAGTGATCCACTCTCCCGTACACTCCACATACACATTAACCTGGAAGCTATAATTACACACGCAGTTCCTGGTGAAGGCACATGCAGGTTCTATGCATGCTGCTTCAACTCTGTGAGTTCAAGCGAACTTTGCTCATGGTGATTTAGAGAACCTTGTTTTCCCAGTGTCCTCCAGTCCCTCTGGCTCTTACACCTTTTCTACCTTGTGTTCTGCAGGGTTCCCTGAGCCCTGAGGAGAGGGATCTGATGAAGAGACTTCCCATTGGAAGCAAGTGTTCCAATGCTTCTCACTCTCTGCATAATTTCTGACTGCGGGTCTCTGTATGTCTTCCCATCTGCTGCAGGAGGAAGTTTCTCTAATAATGGACAGCCATATTTAAATTCTTCAAGTATACCAGGAGTACAGTCAGTTTCTTCCCCAACAATGCAGATACACTGAGTACACAAATGAAGCAAATGAAGGGTGCACCATGCATGCCTTCAGCAATACTAGCAGTTCCCTGACCCTCACAGTTTATAACTCATGCAAACTTCCTGGCAGGGAGGGTGGGCATAAAACCACTGTGCTATCGGTTCTGTCTCTGTCTCTGTCCCTACCTTTCCCTCTGCCCCTTTGATGAATATAAGCCTTCCTGACATAAAGACAGAATAAGTTCTTACAAGTTTTAGGTTAGATAAAGGCACATGGATCACACACACACACACACACACACACACACACACACACACACACACACACACACACAGTGCAGACAGGAACCCAGTTTACAGCCATCTTTACTTCTGGGCATTTGCAGTGGGGTGGATTTGGGATTTGAGTTTGCAGTCTAGTAGGGCAGGATCTAGACTTAACAGGAAAACTAATAAGACTTTGGTGTGAAAAGTGCATTTATCACAATGATGCCTGCTTGCTGAGAAAGCTCAGCAGAGTAAGTCACCCTGTCTCTCCTCCATCTTCCCCAGGAACTGTGTGCAGTGTGCAGGTAAGGAGAGAATGCAGCCAACTCCACATCTAGGGCCAGTGTCATTCTAGGCCTAGATGCAAGCACCTGGCTCAAGGATGGATCATAGAGTTGAGAGAAAACTGTCAGCTGCAGCAACCAACAGCTGCAAAGACCTAGATGCTTATTTTATGATTGCATAATATGGGAGAGCTTTTTTTTTTTTTTTACCCTGGGAAAGCTGGAGGGTGAACGCTTCCAAGCAAAGGCTGACAATATCCACCCACAGTAGAATCCAGCTTTTTGACTGTTGTGTACAGTTTTTCTGATATGTAAAGTGCCATAGTAACTATGGCTTAGTAAACTTAGTCCTGGGATGTCAAGACATCTCTCTAAAGCATGGCCTCTATTTTGTCTGCTTCAAAGATTGTTGCCTAACCTCCCATGCTGTTCAGTTGGTCTGGGTATCTTCATTTCAAGGGCCTGGGCCTTCCACATATATTCTTGAAAATTTCCTAAAATACTTACTCCTGAAAAGCCATATGATAATTCAAATTAACAAAGAAAAATCCGGTTTAAGTATATAGACTCACATTTAAATGTAAATTCTGAACTACGATATATTTTCAACCCCACCTAAGAATGAAAGCACACAGATTTCTCACTCATTTTTATATTCTAACAGGCTTCTAAGCAGACACAATGTATAATAGTATTTATAAAGAGAACATCAGTGAGGTAAAAGTGATGTGAACTTAAACTTCCTCATAAGTTTTGGGTATACATACTTTTTAAATGCTGTCATTTCTTCTAGGTTACATAATACAAGGCATATAAAATGATTGATGAAAATGAAAGCTATATAATTTATAAGAATTACTGGTAAGTTATTGTAATTGAGTTATGCTGTTCATGTACTGGGTACAAAGAAAGTGGATAGAGAAGACTGAGTTAATTCTTCTATATCATCTTTGCTGTGAATAACACATAAAGAGCACAACTCAAATATAGTAGCTTTGACATCATTGCTTATAATATTTTCATGACTACAGACATTAACTTTGTAAACTACTTTGATGAGAGGTTTTTTTTAATACACTCCAGAAAATGCAGGGGACTTAGTCAATAATAGATTAGAAAAGAAAGGAGAAATATTGGATATGATGCTCTAATCAGAAAGTTAGTGATCAAGAGTGATGACTGAATAAAAGTGATCAAAGAGCAATCAAATAAGTTGATTATATCTGTATATATGTTTATATTATCAGTTTTCTGTTTAGCCACATTAATCACAATTCAAATTGTATTATATTATACAAATGTTTAAAAAAGAACTAGTTAGATGAAATAATTTTCCATATTTGTTTTTCCTTCTTTCTGTGTGTTTTCTGTGTATATTATGTGCAAAAGCATGAGTATTTTCATGTAAATTAGAACATGTCTATTTTTCAGTTGATGAACACCATGCAGACATGTGAGTAGATCTCAAAGGTTGGTGTTGGGAATCTTCCCCAATCATACTTCCATTTTATTCTTTGAAGCAGGGTCTCTCAATCAACCCAGATCTTACCAATAGGGCTTTCTCATTGGACAACTTGCTCATGGTGAACATCCATCTCTACATAGCATTTATGTGAGTTGTGAGGATCAGAGCTCCATTCTTCTTGCTTGCCAGGCAAGTGCTTTAACATCTAAACCACCTTCCCGCCTTCATATGTATTTTTTTAATCAAGATTGATAAGATGCAGGTATCATAGTTATGAAAAGAAATGGTATGGTAAAGGAAATACATATGAAGAAATTGTTACTCTTTTCCATATTATAGCTGACTTTCAGGAAATGCAATATATAATATTTATAAAAGGAATAGCAAAACCAAACCTTATTTCTAGATGAATTTGTTATTTATTATTAGCTACAAATTGCAATGTTTCATCCAACACAGAAGCACTATAGGGAATGGGAACAATAGTGCAAAAGGCAAAGTGTGGGCTGGAGAGGTAGCTTAGTAGTTAACAGTACCAGAGGACCTGGGTTCGATTCCCAGAAGCCTTGTCTGGTGGCTCACAACTGCCTGTATCTCAAATTCTCAGGGATCCAAAGTCACCTTCTGTACTCTATGAAACACCACACATTTGTTACACACACACACACACACACACACACACACACACACACACACACACACAAAGCTATTCTTAAATCACCTTCTCCATACCCTCAAAGGCTCGTTGTTCTCTTGGAAACTAAACATACTATCAAGTACAGTCAGTTATTCTAGCCAGCAGCTGGATACAGTAAAATATCTTATCTTGGTCATAAAAATGGGCATTTATGGAACCAACTTAGTAAGATTTCTCAGTTTTAGCACAATGTGCTGTGCTAACCAATGTTTGACAACCAGATAACAAGAAAAAATAAACAAACACCGATTTACCATATTTACATGGCATAGGTTCTGTACACAGGTGATTTCAAATTATCCTTGTGAAATCACTAACCATGATTGTGAAGCCATTTATTCACTGGCACAGGGCATGTAGATAATCTGAATAATTGTAGTAATATAAGAGAAAAAAAGATCAAGAAATAATTGGTATTTAAACATTTACCATCTTTTTGTTGTATATACTTTTTTGAATTATTACTATTTCTTATTTTACATGTATATAATTTTTATTTTGGATCTGAGCATTTCTAACAATGGATATGCCTAAGATGTAGCTCACTTAAATATTCAATATTTGGCATTTGGCATGTGTGAATCATTTATAAGCAGACCCCACTCTGACTCGGAACACATTATTACAGCAGCTAAAGGGTTTGGCCTATGAATTTTAGAATGCACACTGATGTTCTCAGGTATTACAGGTCAAACTATTTAACTCCGTATGTCCCAGCTCTATAATTTATGTAATTATGTCTAATTAGTATAGTTATAAATATTAAATATGAACTACATGCCTGAAGTACAATATAATTCTCAGTGAAAACTTACTCCACTAATTTAATTCATGATGATAATTCACCAAATTAATAATTAATTATAAATTGTCACTGCTACAACATTAAGGCAATAAAATTGTTCCTATTTGGTGGTACAAGAATTATACAGTTTTGATCAAATTTGCTTCCTGGATAACTGAAGGTGATCTATTATCAAAACTGAAAGGAAAAGGTGGTCTCAAGTTCTCAAGTCTCAATCAGTATAATTGATAAAACATTTAATTAACTGTATTGTAAAGGGGAATGGATTCTGGAATATATCCATAGCAAGAATAAGTAGGATTTATGATGAGAAAGATTCTCAGGCTGTCTAGGCTAGGCAGGGACGAGAATGTATATTTATTTATGTATGTATGTGTGTATGTATATATGTATATATGTACGTGTGTGTAGATATATAAGTATTTATTTGTGTGTATGTATGTGTATCACACCCTCTATCAAATATCTACCAGCTATCATTTATCCATTTCTTATCTTCCTATTATCTACTATCTCTCCATCAATTTGTCAACTATCTACTATGAATACTTTTATTTAGGCTATAGCCATTGTGGATAGTGATGAAAAAGACAATGTATATCCTTAATGTGTGTTTACCGTGTTTGAAGAAAATATTGTATGAACAATAAACCAACAAACCTACAAATTATACCAAGTAGGGACAAAATGAGAGAATTTCCTCTAAAATCAGAGTAAGGATTCCCACTTTTATCTCTCTTATTTAAAACAGTGTTCAACAGCTTTTCTGTAGCAATTAGACAAGGGTTAGATATATAAGGGATGCAAATGGAAAAGGAAGGAGTTACATTATCTCTGTTTGCAGATGACATACATTTTCACTTAAAGACCCAACATAGTTTATTAGAAAATTCTTAATTTAATAAACCCATTCAATAAAGCTACAGGACAGAAACTCTTTTAAAAAAAACCCAGTAACCTTTAAGTATACTAATAATGAACTTGCACAGAAGAAATTAGCAAAAATATTTTATTTGTAATAGCACCAAAAGTAAAAGTAAAGTATCTATGATGAAACATCACCAACGAAATGGAAGAATTCTATAATAAAAACTTCAAGATGTTGTAAATGGAAATCAGACACTAGATGTTGCAAACATGTTCCATGCCCCTGGACTGGCAAAGCTTTAGCATGAAAAGGTCTATACTATCCTGCTGGTAAAGAAAAACTAAAGTGATTTCCTTTGAATATATTCTTGAGTTTGGGAATGTCATGCATTTTAAGTAGATGTCTAAATATTCAGAACATACAACATGTACTGTTAGAACCAGAACATAGAACTAAACTTACTCAGCCAGGGGTGTGTGGCGGACGGACAGGAGCAAACACCCATACATAAACACTGAGTCAAACTAGAACCCAGAAGCAGATGGAGAGGACAAGACCATGCGGTAGAAGTACATAGAGACAGCTTACCTGAACAAGGAGGAGCTAAGGGCCACTAGACTGATAGCTGGGAAGCCAACAGGGGTCTGACTCGGACTCCCTGAATATGGGTCTCAGCCAGAAGGTCTGAGCAGTCTAAGAGACCTCAGACAGTGGAGCCAGGATGTATCCCTGGTGCACAAAAGGACTTTGCAAACATATCCCCCATGGAGGGATAACTGCCTTATTCTAGAGATAGGAGAAAAGCCCTAGTCCCTACTTCACAGGACCTGTCAGATCTACATGACCCCAACTGGATGGCATTCCCCTACATATTGTATTGTGGTGGGGGGTTGGGAGGGGAGGGTGTTTAGAGTGCATGGGAGAGGGTAGAGAGGGCAAAAGGGAGGGAAGGAGGAAGGGAGGGCTTGGGGGGAGGGAGGGAGGGAGGGAGAGGGAACTGGGATCGACATGTAAAATAATAATAATAATAAAAAAAAAAAAAAAAAAAAAAAACGCTTTGACTCCAAAATTTAAGTTGAAGAACAAGTTACTGGGGAAAAGTATTTCTATTTTTGTTTCCACAGAAAATGAAAAGATGTGGATTCCTTCCAGACTAATGTGGTTTGATCACACCAGACCGCCTGAAACAGAGTACAAGCTGATCCTACATTCCAAACAGCTGGACAAAACAGCCCTACAGACTACAGCTAGGATATCTGAATCTTCTTCGAATCCCCCAAGACAGCGCCCCTTACCAGCAGGAAGTAGTTTGGAAAGAACGACGCCCAAATTCCCAAATATTGTGTATAAATGTTTGTTTTCATTTAATTGGACTTTGTTATATAAAATTAAATAAAAAATACTCTATATGCAAAAAAAAAAAAAAAAAAAAGAATGGATAAAGAAATAAAGTTAAATGAATTTGGAATCAAAGGAAAATCTCTCTTGGATTGTTTCATGTATTTATTCCATTTTAGAGCTATAGAAAATCAGTTTTTAGGGTACTGCTATTGACATGTGTTAATAGAGGTCATTTGTGTATATTAAGGAAAGTCTGGATTTTTGCATTTTTTTTTTCATCCAAGTGGTATAACGATTATTTTCCCACATGCAATGAGCAACTCCAGAAGGATCTCACAATAGAAAGAAAGCTAATTATAGAGTTTCCTTGAGTGACTTGTGCAGGTCTTTGTGTGTCTTGATCTTCCTAGTAGGCATCTATGTTGTGCAAAATTATTTTATATAAAGCCCATGACTAGAGCCAAAGCATCTCCTTCCACGGGTGCTCAAATTACAGAAATTCCTAGAGTCTGTAGGCCTTTTCCAAGGTATTCTGTTGAAAGTTACAAAGCAAACAAGATTTCTCTTACATAGGCACATACTTCAGAGGCAAGCAAATGTCCACATTACTCAATACAGAAGTTCTTTCAGGAATTACAATAAGAATTCCCGATGAGCACAACAGGTCTTGGCAAATCACCCCCAATTTAGGGTGTTATGCAGTCTATTAAATTTCTGTTTTGCTCCAGTCCTCTTTTAGTAAAAATACTTTTATTTTTTTGAAAGACTAAAACTACAAAGCATAATTATGACAAACACTCCAACCTTTAAATTTAATGTCCCTGCTTTGTCATTTTGCTTCTAATTCATTCATTTTGTTTTATAAAAGAACTACAAAAACTTTTGATTAAGTTGAGATTTTATTTCCTCTTCCCTAGACTAGTATTCTAAATTCCTCATTGGCTACAACTGCAATTCACAATCCATTTATAGAGTTGCATAATGCATTTTTATTATTTTTGTACAAACATTGTAGTTTTAACATTATTTTGTGCCTTACTTTTAATTTAACTTTGCTTTGATATTTATTGATTTTGACAACTGTAGATATATCATTATTTAAAATTGCAGTGAACTTATTCTGTTATATAAATATATCACAATATATTTGCTACTTTCTTGGGAATATTTAGATTTTTCTATACAAATGTTAAAATATGCACTGGTATTAAAACATTGTCAATTTCTAATAAAAATTAATTTCAATAAAATTAAGAATCAGCCAAGTCAAAAAAACTATTATCCAATCCTATTATCTAGCAATTTAAGTAATATTTAAATTATAATAATTTCAATATAAACCACACACACATGCATATGTATATAATGTAAAATAATAACTAAATATTTTATAAAGCACATATGATTTCTAAGTTTTTCAGGATAAAAGGAGATAGACAATTCTTTTTGTTGAATGTTTACTATGTTCCTGATTTCATCTTTAATCTTTGCAACTAGTCTGTTGACTATAGTTTACACCATAAATACAGAATTCACCAGTGGTTTTCTCCTCATGCTAACTCTGAGACAGGTACAATGTTCCCCTCACTTTGCAGATGACAAAATTAAGAAAAGGATGCTGTGTCATATGTGCCAATACCAAGTGTGCCTGAGATGAGAATCTGGACAGAATGGCCCAGAATCTCCTCTTCTAAGCTCTGTTGGCAGCTTCTTGAGTAGAGTCATTCAAACCTATGATAGTTAAAACCTTGGAATGAATGGTCATTAGTATATGAGTTTTTAACGTAAGATTCTGCTCTCCTCTGCATGCATTCACACACTTCATCTCCAGATGCAGCTCACTGATTCTCATTTCTCTGCACAGCTCCTAACTTTGTCTCTCAGCACAGACTGTGTCCCAAGTCATCATTTGGTCTTTCCTGCCACCTCCTAGATATGTATCTATGGGCAATTTATTACCTTATGGTAGAGATTTCTATTTCCCTCATTCATTGGTTCCTTGAGAGGACACAATATCCTATCTGACATTGGAATTGACACCTATGGTTTGATACTTCCTTCCTAGTCATCCCTACCCTCATCAGGTAGCATCTCTTAGTATTCCCTCATCCTTACATCCCCCAAATCAGGCCTTCATCACCTCACTAAACCTTGCTTGGCTCTTCATAATACAGGAATTCTGACATCAAGCTACTGGAGAGACGTCATTAATGGCTCCCTTGCCTACATACAGAAAAAGGTGAAGTCCCATTGACTATACTCAATATTGTCCATGATCTGTTAAATCACAATCATTTTATTCCCTCGTTGTTACTTCTGCCTTAGAGAAAATGTCCTTCATATTATTTCAGATTTTGTCTGTTTTCAAACTTCTATTCTCTTTGTTACATACATGCTTTTATTTATCATATTTCCCTTTGTCTTTTCCTCTGCTTACTGAAGCTGCACTTATTTATACTCACTAATGTCAATGTTAATTCAGCTGCTACTTCCTTTCTA
Organism: Phodopus roborovskii; assembly: GCF_943737965.1. Lineage (NCBI taxonomy): Eukaryota > Metazoa > Chordata > Mammalia > Rodentia > Cricetidae > Phodopus > Phodopus roborovskii. The sequence goes on from NW_026126588.1 coordinate 9,707,390, forward strand.
TGTGTGCTATTGCTGCTTTAATCCAAGGGTCTTTTTCTTCTTGAACACCTATAGTATCCACAGAGTGGACAAATCTATACAGTGGAGCCTTAACTGTGTTCAAGCTGAGTCCAAAATGTTTTCCATGGTTCCTGTCAATTAACACACATGGAATACACTCAGGAAACATACATTGAATAAATGATGGATGTACTGAAGAGGAACTTTTATTTTGCAAAGCGATTTGTAAGCTGCATCAAGTAGGCTCTTTTTACAAGTGTGAACTGCAGAAAAAAAAATGCCTGGGCTAAAATGATCTCTTCAGCATGATTTCTCTATGAGATTACAATATAGAAAGCAAATGCCTGGACTTGAGAGCAAGCAATCGAGCTCAGTTGTTAGCAGTACTGGCTGCTTTTGAAGAGGACCAGTGTTTGTTTCTGTACCTACGAGGAGGCTCACAACCACCTGTAACTCAAACACCAGTGAATCCAATGTTCCATTCTGGTTTCTGCAGGCTCTTGCATGCATGGGGTACACATGAACTCATGCAAACATACACACAAACACTTAAAAATATTTAAAATATTTAAAATTTAAATTTTAAAAACATGTCTTTGATATCTAAGGCTTTTCAGGTTGTAAAAGTGTATTGACACAAACAATAAGGAGTTGCTAAGAGCCTCTCTCTCTGCATATATATGCCAAAATGTATAGATACAACCTCCTCAGTCTGGCCTTTCTTTCATGTAAATTTTCAAGTGAGATTACTTGGTATTGGATAGCCCACTAAGAGGCTCATCCCTATTGAAGAACAAGACTATTTCTTCCACTCACAGCATACTTTAGTTCTATGTAGTACTTTGTGTATAGGTGTGGCCGTGTGAAGCTTGTCCTTCCATGTTAGCATGTCTATTAGTGTTGTAGTTATTCATTTCTTGTTTAGGCAGCCATATTGATGAGGTACCATGGATGAAGCTGCCCTGCCATTTCTAGGAGGCACCAAGTCGCAGGATGAACAAATTTCTTAATTGCATGGATCCAGAACATAACGTTATATAGTTAATCAATGAGTAACTGTTTGTATGTTTGTGTGTGTATAATATTTTTTACATATACAAGAGTATGTCCATATAATATACATATGTATTATATATACACGCATATATAGTATACATTTATACATGTATATGTATAGAATTGTGTGTTATTTTATTACTCTACACATTCAGAATTGTGTGTTACATAAATAAATGAATTTTTATGGATTTAATGAAAAGCAAGATCATTCTTTGAAAAATTTATGCTAGGAAGAATATGAGGAAATGATACCAAGCATAAATTCACTTGCATTTAAGCAGATAGGCTCATGCGAGTACTGAAATAAATGCCATTCTTCAATGAGAAGTATAGCTTTTTGCATTCTATTCATCATTTCTTACAATTTCCTTAGAGCTTCTGCTGTGAAAAGACTGATAGGCACTGACTTTCACCATTTCTAATCTACAAAAATGACTGTTGTTTCTAAATTTAGCTCATTATAATTATCTGGTTTTTCCCAAGGCATTAGCAAGGCTAATAAGGGGGTCTAATGACTAATCTCACAGGAAGAATAACTGATGACTAAAGTATTCCTACTGCTACATATTGCCCATTTGTTTCTTAATGGACAGGGCAGATTGAGTTGTTATCTTCCTCTTGCAAGCTTTTAGGTTTAGCTTTCTTCCCTAAGTCGGTATGTACACATTCTCCAGGGGTGGAACATTTATCATGGATCCATGAGAGAAAGTGAGGAAAAGAAAAAGTCTCAGATTCAGAGTGGCCTATCAGCTGGGGGAGTAAAATCTCTTTCTGGTATAACACCATAACACCTAAGGTTGATTTCAAGAAGATAGCCCCGATTAGACAACTGACTTCGTCTTCTAGACTCCAAATAACTCTAGCTTGTTCACCTGCCTGGTCCAGGCTTTCATTGGAAAGTCATAAATAAATTTTGAATGCTACCTACTTACCTAAAACACAGCTGGTTTCATTCCTTCTGTATTTGCTCCTTAAAAAACACCACAGTGCCTCGCATGCATTAGAGTGAGTAGACAAACAAGATTGACCTTAACACCTGTCCCAGCTTTAATGAAGGACACTGTCACCTGAGTTCTAGGTGATCAAGTAGTCTACTTCCAAGTTTGACTTGAAGACCCTCTAGGTTTCACATGTTGGAAGCTATCACCCAAGGTCAGAATTCTACTCTGAATAAAGCTATCAATGTTTTGCATATAAGAATCATTGCCCTCCCCTACTGAAGTGAGTGCGTACTCCAGTGGCAACCAGCTAACTCATCTTGCATTTGTAGTCTGCATTCTGGGCTTCAAGCTTGCATTTTTCCCTGCCCTTTCCCAGTGGCATCATTGCAGCTTTGGGGGAAACATGCATAAGCAAATGACAACCCTGACTCTCAAATAACTTCCTTTCTACTTTATGGAGCCAGGTGACATCTAAATGAAATGTGTAATATATCTGGAAATGGTACGTTCTGTGGGAGAATTAAAAAAATAAACAAGAATTATGAAAGTTGCAAGTATCATTATTTTGCTGATTGGACTTTTAAACTGGAAAGCAGACCGAAAGTGTGGATTATCTGAAGGAAGAATGTTGAAGCAAGAGGTGTATTTTTTACTCAGCAGCAGAGGAAATACCTAGAGGGGGGCTGAAATATCTCAGGTATATCAGGCAAATATGCATTTTTTGCTTTCTGTTTCCCAAGGTTTATGCCTATGACAAAGTTTACACGGCAGCTACAAGCTTGGAGGCATCAGAAGACAATATTACTGAAGGTAACTGCAACTTGAAGAGTTCTCCTGTGTCAAAGGAAGACTACAGTTTCTCCTGACTACTTAGATGCACTGTGAAGATCAAGGGGAAATGGCTATGATGGAACTTTGAAAACCATGGAAGCCATACACACCGGGAAGATATCATTATTGCAGAATTAGCGCAGAAATATACTATGAAGATGAAACATTGGGGGACCAAGAAGGGAGGACCTACAATCACACATCACATTCATCAAGCTGTGAGCTAATAACCATCGGATACAGTGACACCTTTTGCTCCCTGTCTAGATATCCCTGCAGTTGGTTACAATGGTTTGGTCTTCTAAGTGTGGGTGTTTTGCTCTATGAGAAGACAATGTGCATGATCAATTCCTGAAGGTGAAAATACTGATTTTAAGCACATAAGTAAAACTGTAGATTGAAAAGCAGACTAACTTGTTGAGATTTATAAATCATTTGAGCAAAGTATCAGAAACTGCCAAGCAAAAAAGAGAAGTGTTGAGAAGAGAAATATTATGAGTTTGGCTAAACGTTGTTTTATTTTGATAACCATGTTCAGATGCTGAACAAACAAATCTGTTATAGGATTGTGCCTTTTGTTATTGATTTGTAGTTGAAAACATTTAAGAATAAGTGTTAAACATGGAGTCTACTTTGAAAGGTAAATTAAGACCAAGTCTTACCGTGTTGCCTACAAAGTCTCAAACTCACAGGCTCAATGAGACTCCTGACTCAACTCTCCCATGTTGGAGCCACAGGCATGTGCCTACAAATCGAATGCTTGAATATAAAAAGTAGAACTGCAAGCTTAGTTATCACTTTTCTAAAAAAAAAGTAAAACTTTTTTCTTTGTTACTTCACAGATTCAACCTCTAAGTTTCCTGTAGATCAAATCTAATAATTTTCAACACACTCTGCATTGCTCAATTTGACTCAAACTAGAAGGTGAGAGCTTGGAATTATTTTGTGAGTTAGAATTTTCAATTATTAGTAATTATTTTAAAAGGCAGACAAGTTTTCTAAAACAACATGGAAGCCCGGGTACAGTTTCCATCTCAGCAGAATACACTCTTCCTGGATAAAACTCAGACCCCCTGAATATGGGTCTCAGCTAGAAGGACTAAGCACACTATGGGACCTCAGACAGTGGAACCAGAATGCATTCCTGGTGCACAAAAGGACCTTGTGGACACATCTCCCATGGAGTGATACTCCCTTAACCTAGAGACAGGAGAGAAGTCCTAGTCCCTACTTCAAATGACTTGACAGATTTATATGACCCCTCCTGGATGGCATTGCCCTACATGTGGAATTGGGGTGGGGGATGGGAGAGGAGGGTGTTCAGGGTGCATGTGACGGGGGAAAGAGGGTAAGAGAGAGGGAAAGAGGGAGAGAGGGAGAGAGGGAGGGTGGGAGAGGGAACTAGGATCGACATGTAAAATAAAAACATTTAAAAAATAAAAAACATGAATTTTGTTAAGAGAATAGAAAAAATAGTAACTTAATAAAAATAACTCGGAGATATTAAGACAGATTTAACACAGATACATTAAAATGCTTTCTACATTTGGTTATTACATTCTGTGGAATTACACTGATGCACTGGACAAGATATATCACAATGATTGATTTGAAGTCTGTCAGACTTCACTGTGTGAGAGGCACGCTCACATGCTGCCCTCATAACCTACATGATCTATCCACTTATATTTGGTTTACACAGTTAGTGAGAGGTGTTCTCATTCCAGTGGTCATCATTTCTGAACCCCTGAGCTTGTATATAATCTGTAATATAAAATGTAACCTCACGTGTGACACAGAAGCCAGACTGAGAGATGTGTGATCCATCTGGTAGATGAGAAATGACCTGGGTAAAGGACTTCATCAAACCCTTCACCTGTCTTCAACACGTGAGGGCTCCTTTGGACAGTTGTTACTGGCTTCTGGCTAATATGGCAAAGTGCTTATATCCAAATACCAATGCCAAACAAAAAATAAATAAATAAAAGAAAGAAAGGAAGAAAAAAACGACAAAAGATACAAATGGAAAATGTCACTAGGTAGAAGTTTTGTAAATGCCACAATTCTATATGGAAAAAATTCTGGTCAAGTCATATATATATATATATATATATATATAATTAATGCTGGAAAAATTATATGTTGCTCATCTTAATTCTATAATAAATGTAAACAAGTTGGCAACAGTAATTTTTATATATAAGCAACTTGTTGCATTAAAAAAACTTTTGTAAATAATGTCCACAAGGTTTTTAAATATAATATTCCACTAGCTATTTAGTACCTGGTTCAGTTATTCTTGAAATATGGTTTCTCTCCAGGTTTTGTGTAGCATACCTGTTACTTTAGCATTCAAGAGGCTGAGAGGACACTAAGTTTAGCTGAGGAAGGAGACTCTCAAGTTCAAGGCCATCCTGATCTTAAAATCCTCATAGTAGCAAGAACACCAACTAAAATTTTCTTCTTTTCATTTGAATATGAATGTACCTATTTTCAATTCAGTACATATTCAGATGAATAGTTCTATAGAGTGGTAAAGAATCAGTGATCTCATACACAGAACCTGTGGATAAGCTATTTTCCATAGCAATGACGTTCAGAGACATGGTTAAGTCAGGAATCATGGGACAGTGGTATTATTCTGGATACTAATGGTAGACATAATGTGATCCTAGGGGTCCTTGCAAAAGAGAATCAGGAGTGTCAGAGCGAGAAAAGATGTAATAGGAAGCACAAAGGTCGGTCTGCTGGGTTATGTACCAAAGAATCCAAGTACCAGGGGGACAGAATGATGGAGAGGATATGAATGACCCGCCCCCTAAGAGCTCTCAGAGGAGAGAAACTTTATCTAGACCTCAGTTTTATCTTCGTGTGACCTAGTTTGGACTTCCATCCTTCAGAGTAATCCAGTAAGAGATACATAACGCTTTAAACATTTAAGTTTGGAGCATTTTTTTCCCAGGAACAATTGAAAAGTAGAATTTAGGGCCGATATATATTGATGCATTGTCTCAGGCTTTGCAAGTATGGGGTGCTTGGTAATAACAGAAAGTTGACCAAGTCTATTCTAGAAAACAAAACAAAATGAACCAATGCAGTTTCTCAAGTGCACAAACTAAGAAGGCTAGGAGAAAAAGAAGGGGAGGAGAGGAAAGCATGTGGGACTAGGAAGATTGAGTCAGGGAAGGAATAGACCAGAGAAAAGAAGACAGACCGAGATACCATAAAAGAGGGAGCCATTATAGGCTTGAAGAGAAATGTTCAGAGACCTACAAGGATGATCCCAACTGACAATTTGGGACAATAGTGGAAAGGCTACCATAGATGCCCTTCCCTCATAATGAGATTGACTAACTTATCCACTATCATAGAGCCCTCATCTAGTAGCTGATGGAAACATAAGCAGACACCCACAGCTAAACACTGAGCCCAACTGGAATCCAGATGCAAAGAGGGAGGGCAAGACCAGGCTAGAGAAACCCACAGAGACAGCTGACCTGAACAAGGAGGAGCTAATGGGCCCCCAGACTGATAGCTGGTAACCCAGCATTAGACCGACTCAGAACCCCTGAACATGGGTCTCAGCTAAAAGGCCTGGACACTCTAAGGGACCTCGGACTGTGTAACCAGGATGTATCCCTGGTGCACAAAAGGACTTTGGGAGCACATTCCCCATGGAGGGATACCCCCTTAACCTAGAGACAGGAGGGAAAGCCTAGTCCATACTCCAAATGACTTGACAGATTTCGTTGACCCCTCCTGGAAGGCATCATCCTCCCTGGGGGGATGGGATGGGAGGGTGTCCGAGGGGGGCATGAGAGGATGAAAGAGAGGGAGGGAACTGGGATGTAAAATAAGAAAAATAAATAAATTAATTAAAAAAAAAGACAGACTGGGCAGGAACCACCTTTCTAAGAAGAGCAAATCAAAAGCCTAAAAGATGTGGCCTCCATTCAGGGACTATGCTGGGTGAATGCAGGGACCGGGGTCCTTGTTTCTGGTCATTTACGTAAAGAGGAACATAGCAAGGGTTCTGCACAGAGCAAGCAAACCATAGAAATGACTCAATTAAAAGCCCTCTGGGAGGTGATCTGACAGCGACAAACACACTCGGCATAAAGCACAAACATACTAGTGACTGAGTTTCCAAGAAACAGAAGAGAAGCAAAATAGAAAATAGGAAAAAGCAAAGCAAAACAAACATACAAAAAAATCGCATTGCTTTTGTTGTTTGAGACATATTCATACAACAGAGACCTTGGTTTCATGGTCTGGAACTCATGAGTCCTCTGCCTCAGTATCTCAAGGGCTGATATTACAGGTATGAGTCACTATGCCACACTTAGAAATTGCTTGAAAAGCCAAGGGAAAACAGGGGTGGATTGGGAGGTGTATGAGAATGTATCAGACGTTGAGAAATCACTAATATATTTTCAAAAATCCCTTTGAAACCTGAGTGTCCACCTTGCAATAAACGGTGTTCAAAAGGAGAGATAAATGACTACGGTATTTCAGTCAAGAAAGAATATTTAGCTCACAATGTCTTCCACTGTGACAGAATATAATATGGGAAACTCAATGAAAGGCAATTTGAGAGGCAGACAAGTAAATTTGTCTCTCATTTATGTGCATGCTGCCATTGAGCACAGGGAAAAGCAGAAAGTCTCTAAGTGTCGAAATGAGAGAGGGGCGGCGTGGGGCAGGGCATTCCCTAGATCTTGTTCAGAATGGCTGCAGCAGAGAGGTTGCCCTGGATAGAATTTGAAACCTGGTGGAAAATAATTTTGGTGACCACATTTCCAATTGCTCAGGAAACCATTAATATTGGATATTAATACTGAATATCAATAAAAACATACTGTTACCATCTTTGGCATCTCTTCTAGCCTCAGTCTCTCAATCTCAAGGTCTTTATATCTCCACTCTTTCATCAGCCTCTGAGCCACAAGGTCTTTGAAGGTCGTGGACACTTTACTATCAGTCCTTCCATTCCAGTCACAATGCATGGCCATTACCTATATATTAGTTTTTCCTTCCCCTCAAGTCCAGGCAAAGGTCCCGTATGAATGAATTATAAATGACTCATGAGACAAGCCAGTAAGCACAAGATGAACGTATAAAACACAATTTGGAAAACAGCAATTCAAATAATGCTTCTATGAAACTTCAAATTCATAAATGTCACATCTAGAGTGGCCTGGAGGCAAAATTGGTGTTGGTATCTCAGGGGGGGCTGTGTGTCTTTTCTTGTGAGTCTGTTCTTGATTTGATCCCAGAAAGAGAAAGCAAAATGCAGCCTGTCCTTTTCTCTGGGGTTCTCCCCAGGACTTTTGCCTTCCTGTTTTAAATGTATTTCATTCTTTATATATAGGAAAGTGAAATATTTAAATGCATATCTTATTAAAGAATATGCTAAATTTATGTATGTAAGCACAACCTACTTACAAAATACCAAGAAAAGGGCTGGTTGGGATATGGAAAGATGACTAGGTTTTCTCGGGATTTTTAATGTTCCAGTTGGCCTGCATATCAGCAAGTCAAGGTAATGCCTTATGTTCGAACTCTTATAGACTAAATGTCTTTTCTTGGTGATGTGACCACTTTGTTCCTATATTTCATAAAACTTCCAAGTGATTATAGGAGCATCTGAGTATGTCAGTGGAAAATATTTTCTGCCTGGTCAATCTAGACTTCTATATCTTATCATAACAAGAGCTGGCAGGTGCCCCCCCCCAAAAAAAATAACACACATCAAAAGATGCTTACCATATCAGGCAGTAAAAGTGCATGCCCCTAGTTGGCATTTACTTCCACACAGTGATCTAAGCAAGGTCCCAGGTGTAGAGAGAGACAGTCAGGGTAAAAAGGAAACCGGAGGGAAGCCTAACAAAGGGTCTGTAAGTGAATTGGCACAGGAAGAAAGGAAAGATGTCCGTAATCTCTGTTACCATTGTCTTGATAACATCACTTGTTCCATTGAACAAGTAAGGTCTCTGTAAGACTTTCCCCCCAGAGATAGGGGGAACCCATACTCCCACAGTTCAGCAAGGAAGGGGAAGGAGTTCCCCTAACACCCTCCTCACACATTAGCTACAGGAATCAGGTACAAACCTTTCGCTGCCCTGAGAAGTACAGAAAGCTATTGTCTAGGCTCTCCTAGAATACATGTAACCATCAATGTGTGCTAACCCTAATAAAAATGTCTTTATTTCCATGTATAATGAATGGTACAAATGAGGCTTCGTCTTGGAAACTGAATATTCAAATGCTGTGGTTGCATTATTATCAGAACAGCATAATAGATATGATGAAAGGTATTTTCCTGCTTACTTTCATCAAGCTGAAAAATTGCACAGGTCAGTCTAAGCAGAGAGAGATGACAGATGCCTTCACAGTACCCCAACAGGAAGCTTAAGTCACCTTTGCAGGAGCTGAACAGCCATTTGGGCAAATGAAGACAAGGCAAAAGATGACAGCTAAGAGTTTCTCTGGGGAGTGAGGTAGGCAAAGGCAAAGAATGGCTTCCCTCTAAGCTGGAGTCCTGAGGCTTGGCTTAGGAAAGAGACAGGGCACTCTCTCCTGGAGAATTGGAATCCACCGTTCGGGCCCAACAGTTTTATTACGTATTTCATCTATTGTTGCTTTTTTGGGTTGCTTTTGGAATGTGGGATCATTTTTACTTTTAAATACTCTTGGAATAAATCAGAAAGAGCTTTTATTTTAGTAATGATTTAATTAAAAAAAAAAACAAAAGCTTTACGTTACAATAAAATGTATCAGAATCATGCAAAACAGCCTGGTTTCACTTTAAATGTTGGCATTGTATATACACCATGCTGTTTGTAAGAAGGTATTGATGGATATTAGCTCCCTGAAACTCTTCTACACTTTACTAACCCTGCAGCTCCATAGTTGATGAAGTAATGAGCATCAGGAGTTGTAGGGCTTTTCCCCTGATGAGAGACACTTGTACAGATACCAGCTCTTTTCAGAATAAATATCACCTCTAAATCATGCCCACAAAACTCCAACTGAAGAAATGTTAGAAAATCTTCAAATCTGAACCTTCGATTTAAGCAATCGTTACTCATTAATTAGTGAAATATTCACATATATTTAAAAAGATGAAGTGCTTGTTTAAAGTATAGGAGAATTAGAAAATATTTTGAAATGAAATTAGAATTAAATATGTATTTTCAGAGGCAGGGTCTTACCTTGTGTCTGACCTGGGAATTGTGATCTTTCCTAACTCAGCCACTATGCACTGGAGATTTCTATTATTCAACTAAAATAAGGTTTTATTAAATAATTACTAACTAATCCTGTTACAAAAAAATCTCTGAAGGTATCTGGGTATTCCAGATTTTATATATAAAGTACATGATCACCATAGGACTCAGAGTTTTCCATGTGTGATAGTTATCTTTCCATACAATGTCAAGTGTGCAATATGCATTTAAAACACTGCTAGGTTTATTGTTGATGGCAAATGTTTGTGTAATTTTCAAATTAATCGATCTTCTCCTAATATCTGGTTTTGACAGTCACAAAAAGTCCAAAACGGAAGTGTATAACATTTACAAAATGTCCTGTCCTGCAGTTTCTACATATAATGTCCTCATTCTGTGTGACGTACACAGGCTCTTAAAATTGTTAATATGACTTAAATTCCCTGCAACAATTTAGTCTATAGACTTTAATAAAATTAATTGGATGAGGAAATGTATGGTTTAACAGAGAATGTAATTTGTTTTTTTAAACCATGCCGAAATTGACATGCTTTTTTAAAATTTATTTTTCTTTTATCAATCAGCATTTTGTCACACTTAATAAAAGTTTAATAATGCACACACATAAATTCAAAAATATTTTAAACTCTTGACTGTAAATTGGTTGAACATAAGCTTCATTCAAACTGAGTTTAGAGGTTTTTTTTAATTAAATGGTTATGAAAATATGAACTCTATCACAGTTCCTTGGCACCATGGGCCTCAGCATCCTTGGGTATAAAACTAGGAGTCTATCAAGGCATACTTCATTTCTGCTTCTGTGATTGCACTGTGTTTTCTTGACCTCATTCTCCATTTTAATGCATTCTCTGAAGTGCAGCTTCTACTTGAAAATGGCCTCTCCAATTGCGTTTGGATTAGTGCTGTACTGTTATGTTCCTGTACTAACTTTAGAATCTAATTTTGAATGATACGTCTTAAAACAAGTATTGTGTTTCTGTATTCAATGAACACATAAGCCTTTTAAACATTTATTTAGTTATTTAGTGGTATGTGGAGTGTGTGTGGCCGAGAGACAGAGAGAGAGGAGGGTTGGGGAACAATGAGCCTAGAAGTCATAGAACAAATTTGATTCTTTCTTTCCACTAGGTGGGTTCTAGAGATTAAACTCGGGCTGGCAGGCTTTGTGGCAAGCACCTTTATCCATTGAGCTGTTCACTGACCCCTTGATGCTGGGTTATTGTTGTTTTAATTAATTGTGTCATTGTTGAACTAGAATTTAGACTTATTCATGCCATTTTTCAGTTTGGTGAAAGTAAGCAGGAAAATACCTTTTCATCATATCTATTATGATGTTTGGATAACAATGCAACCATAGCATGATTTTGTAGCATTTGGATATGATTTTATTTCCAAGATGAAGCCTCACATATAACCTTTCTTGTTTATTAAGTTTATTAAGTTTAACTCACATGGGTGATTTCTTGTATCCTAGAAGTGCATGGACAAAGCCAGAAATATCTTTCTGTACTTCTCAGGCCAGTGAAACACGTGTGCCTGGTTCCTGTTGTTAATGTGCAAGGCATGCGTTAGGAGAATTGCTTCCCACTCCTTGCTGAATGCACTATGAGAGTGTGGGTTCTTCCTCAGAGGGAAGCCTTACAGAGACCATACTTGTTCCATTTCTGTGATGTTAAAAAAAAAGAATGATAACAGAGCTATAAGGCAATTTATCCTTGGAAAGATAGGTCACATCCACAAAGCTGCATCATCCAAAGATTTACAACCACTGGGACTCTCCTCAAAACCATTTCTGAGGCATTTGGAGAACCTGCTAACGGCTACAACAGTCTGGATACGTAATAGATCTTACAAAGTTGGGACAACTCAGTTATGTCCTTGGTACTGCCTTTCCCCATTTGCTCAATGAGCTCCCACTTCCCAGTTTTGTTTTTCAGGTTATTTCCCTACCACACAACTGGGACCTAGCTTGCCATTTACAAACCTGTCAAAGTGTCACCCCGGTTCCTTATACTGAAAAGTGAAGCTGTTCACTTTTCAGGGTATTTTACCATCGATTGAGTTCTTTCTCTTTTCTCTTGCTACCAAACACGCTGATGAAAACGTCTCCTGGTCATTGTCTCTACTGTCTCAAGGCATGTTCCCTCTTTAATCTATTACAGGATGTCTTTGGTTCTCACTTCTGCTGTCAGGAAAGGTCCCATTTCACTTTAGTCTCCAACCTTGGCTTCTCCTCTCAGATCCCACATTTGTTTGTAACAGTAAAAGGCCTGTATAGTCTTTCACCTTTAACCCTTTCTCCTACCCGCAAGCCATACTTTGGGACATTCACCTCATCTCGGTACATTCAGTGTTTGTGTGATGTTGTTCTGTTAGTGAGATCTTCAAGGCAATGACTTTAATCCTCCGAGGTAGGAGAGTTTCCCTGGCAGAAGTTCCAAGGCTTCAAGCATCTTCTGTGTGTGAAGGGTCTTTCCACTAAAAGGCTGGCATGCAATCTGATATCGAATGTCCTGCCAGCACTTTCAACTTAATACATCCCTGGTAAACTCCTCATCGCCCTGTCAATCCAGCTCTTCATCCTTGGCCACCTGGCTGTGCTAATGGCACCGGAATGAGTCATATCAATTTTGCCTCTTGCACTAGACTTCTAATTTCTCAGCTCATTGCCAAGTGGTTCAATGCTCACATTAATCACATTCATCATTTAAATTTTCAGAGCTGTTTTAATTATTTTGCCCTCATGAAGCTTGACCCAAATAGCTGATCTGCTTTTCAATGTCTTTTTTACTACTGCCCTTTTATTCAACCACATGCCACACTTCCCACACTCCAAGGGAATGGTCCTACACTGAAGCCTCTGTTTGAGTCTTCTCTGCTTAGAAGACTTGACTACCCTCCCTTGCCTTTCTTCTTATTTGTTCTCTCACCAAACTGTACATCTCTCTTAAGATATTTATAAAAGAAATACACTTTTAACTTTTACAATATTTGCTCATCTTGCTCTGTTACAGGGATGGGGGAAAATGAGCATGCCAGGCATATGTTGAGTTCTAGGGTCATAGAGTCCCATGTATATGTCATCTGTCACTCAACAGACTCCATAGGCTTTTCAAGACTAAAAGTATGTCAAGCACTAGTGGGATGGCTTTAATGGGCAAATGTGCTAGCCATGAAACCCTGCCCACCTGAGTTTGAATCCTGGAAACCTGCATAAGAAATCCAGATGAAGCAAAGTATATGTATAACCTACTAACTCCCAGCACAAGATAAGGGGCAGAGAAATTAGAAACATGGCGATCGTGGGGGCAGCTCATAAACAAGAGAGACTGTTTCAAAACAAAGTACACGGAGAGACCTGCTCAGCAAAATGTCCCTGTCTCCACAGCTCGCTTTGGCATGTGTGTGTGTGTGTGTGCGTGCACACACAATATTTTTTAAATCTGTGTCTAATTCTTTTTTTGCATTATAACTCTAGACATTGCATGTGTTTTAAAATGGATGACACAAAACTGAATCCTATACTTCCTGCCTATTTCTCCCCCTTTCTCCATTCACTCCCCTGACAGATATTTGATTTGTTTCCTGAATTCATTTGAAAAGATCCTGTGCTCAAGTTGATGTGAAATTATGAACAGTACACTAAATTGGTTCCTACTTAAAACGCCAATTAAGGATTCTATTCTGTCAAATTTTCTTCCACCTAAAACTCAAAAGTAAGGACAGTCTTCTTGAAAAGAAGACACACAAAAACAACTGAGAAAATGTTCCTCTCCTTATCATCCCCATGAGGTACACTGCTTGAGTTCCCATCCATTTTGTCAGTTAACGAAGTAGCAAAGGACAGAGATAATACCCACATGCTCAGGAGTGCCACACAAGTGAACCACTAGGTTTAAAATAAAAATGGACCACAGATGGATTAAGCAGCTAACAAAGACGGAAGCAGACACTGAAGTTGGATGGAAGGAAAAGGAAGTTACACTAAATTGGAATTTAATGGCATGTATCTGGTTCCAGCGGTCTGCATGATACAAAAAGGCAACGACTTCCTGTAAGGAGATTGCTCCTTACAGAAGTCAGCTTGAGTACTTTACAGCATCAGGTAACTTTCTAGAGGTACTTGTGATGTGGATAACAGTGTGTAACTCTTATTTTACAGATGAAGAAATCAGAGCATTGAGTGTGGGTGAGCTCCTAAGGTGAGTGACTCAATTAGCAACTCAGGAAGTAAACATCTGCAGGTTGGGAAATGAACCATCACACTTCACTCAGCACAGGCCGCAGATGCAGCCCAGTCTCAGAGAGAACACACTGCTCACAGGTGCCCTCTTCCTGTGGTGAAAGACAGGATTACAGCCTCCAGGGGTGATGTTTGCATTTCACACCTGGAAACGTGGTCCCCTTCTAGCCAGTCTAGCTGTTCTGTCATTCCAGATCATGTTCTGTCTTGTGACCTTATGCTTTGTTTCTTCTCCATGCGTTGCTCTGGCAACCATCAGCAAGTCTGCCTCTGTGCTGCCATGCCCTTCTTTGCTAGAATGTCTTCTGCTCACTTTCCTGCTCTGATGTTGACTAACTCTCCAGTTCTCTGGGTAACACTGGCACCAACCAGAGCACAGTTCAGTGAGCAAGCCCTTAATAACCCTCACTAGCCCAGAGATTGCTCTGAAATGTCTGCTCCAAGAACTGCAAAAGTAATTTAAACGAAGACTTTCATTTTCAAGGGTGGTACATGAGAAAGACATAAGATGAGATAAAGCTGTATCTACTCATGGTGGGAAGCTGGAAAAGATATTTAGTTGGAAAAAATAGTTATTTTTCCATCCCCAGATATGAACAGCGTGTTAATAAACGGAAATAAAACCCAGTGTGCTTATACTGCTGTTACAAATCTAATTATACCTGAGTGGGCTTCAAAAAAATTTTTTTTTTTTTAGTTGGCCTAACTTATTTTCAGGGTGTGACCTCCACACTGGTAGAATCCTGGAAGGAAGCCTCTGGAAAAATGCTATTTTGAATGAAAAATCTATTTAGTTTAGATACATACTTCTCAGGGTATTCATGTTAGCCACAAGTACCCAATAAAAACACATACAAGTGAACTGCAAAATAGAGTGGCTGAGACACAATATGTACTTAGTGAATAAAGTGCATCTCTTGTGAAGAGACGAAGACAAACATAAAAATCATCATTCACAGGGGGTGTAGGTCAGCAGTTGAAAAATCATCTTTCAACCAGGAAAACAGTCACCTGAGGAATATTCTCAAAACCGCATATAGTTGATTGCAACATAATATCAAACACATTCTTAATGGATTTTAAACCACCAAGGCAAAATTTTGCATTTAAATAAAAAGTGATTCTACATTTCAAAGATTCCTCTTTGACCTGGTAACTCTCAAACCAGGAGATATCAGGGCAACCTGAGCTAGGCTTCTAAGTAGATCAAACCTTTGAAGCTAATTCAATCAAACTGTATCTACTGTTAATAATTCCCCATGTTCCTATTTCTGAGCAATGAGGGTCTTCAGACAAAAGGAAAAATATCCTCATTTTTAACCATACTTTATGAGGACCAAAGGAATAAGCTCATTGTACATGGTTTTGTCTCTAAGTCCATGGGAATACATAGCAGTTTACCATTAACACTAAATTCTTTTTGGCATGCTATATATTATTTTTTCCAGTAGGCTCCTTCTTCAATACAATTTCATTTGGTAGTAAAAGTTCTAGTACCTGCTATGGGTGAAGTGCTGGCCTAGGCATTACTGATATTTTAGAATGAGTGATGCATGGAGCTTGGCATGCACAGGCTCTCAATCAAACGGAGAAGAGAACCATCCTTAAATGACTATAACATATGCCAACCCCAACATGAGACATGCAGCAAGTGTGTAAGATTAAATTTCACAAGAGTCTCTTTTAAGAAAACTGCTGGCAGAGTATGGAAATGTTTTTGCTAGGAAAGACATGCCTGCATATCATTTACAAACCATCTATCCACAACCAGGAGAAAATAAATTATGGCCCCTTCTGATGAGAAGATGCAAGGAACTTAAGCAGCAGATGACATCAAATGAACCTTCGCGATGACTCTCTAGAATTCAGACTTTGTAAGACATCCTCTGATTCAGAAAACACAAGAAAAATGTTCTTCTGGGATAGGGGGGAAACATAAAATCTTCCTTCATGATTCATTCTTTTTGACCTATCCTTTTCAGAACTCACCATCAACCGAGTTTCCCCAGTCTAAGGAATTGTGGATGCTGAATGTCACCCCAGGCAGCTTATTTGGCACACAGGCTGACTCCCATAGCACAGCTTCCCCAGAGTTTTGGGGCCCTCTGGAGTGTCTTTGCTTGGGTAAAGTCACAAGCAGTGCTATCATGCATGGAATGTGGGGGGAAAGACAATCTTATTTTTGTATCGACAGATCATTTTCAAGGGAAATAAAGTAGAGCAAAGAGAACCAGACAGAGTATTCTGTGTGTCTCTGCCCTAACCATCAAAAAGTAATAGTATGCCATTTTAGAGAAATGGTAAATTAAAAGATGTCAACTCTTCATAGTTGGAGGCGTGGGAAAGAGTTTGAATTCCATACATCAGAATGAAAAAACCTGTTTACGCTCCTGATAGCTTTCCTGTTCTCTAGTCATTCTTAACCTCAATGTTATGACTAAGCATGTCCAAACATGCCGTTTATTTTTATAGCCAAAGAGCCAAAATGGCACCCAAAAGACCCTCCCCTCTAATTGCTTGCAGTCATAATTCGTAATGCTGACCTCATAGCACCATGGGGTATTTTTAAAAACAAGCACTTCCTTTTTCATACCCACACAGTAGGAGAAACGGAAGGTTCTCTCTATGGAGCTGCCTTTCAATACTCTCACCATTACTCTATGAAAGGGAACAGAGTTTTTTTGTTTGTTTGTTTGGTTTTTTCTCATTCTCCAATTTCCAAAGGAAAACGATCCTGGCTGTCAGAGTAGAATCCAATAGTATATGCTTTTTTTTTTTTTTTCACTTTTAAAGGTTTATATTATTTAATTATGTATATGCCTGAGTGTCTGTGAATGTGTATGGCCTTGTTAATGTGGGTGCCTGTGGATACCCGAAGGTTCTGGATTCCCTGGAGCTAAAGTTACATTCTGTTATGAGTGGCTGACATGGATGCTTGGAACTGAACTCAGACCCCCTGTAAGAGAAGTATTTGTTATCTACTTCTTAGCCATCTTTCCAGCCTCCATATTGTATACATCCTATGTAATACAATGACTTATCTGCTTTAGTGGAATGATCTATGGAATTTTGTTTCTTTCCACTTCTTTCTGAAAAGGATTCCTTTTCCCAATAGGCTGGGGCGGGGGGAATGAATGGAAACAAGGACAGCCTCCTAGAACAAATGGCCAAGTTTATGAATTGGATCAGAAAGCTCACTAAAATCCTTCACTGAATGGGCACACATGCAAAGAAAGGCAGCCTACAGAACAGAAAAAAAAATTTTTTTTGTTGTTGTTGTTTTTAACAACTACACACTGATAGAGGGCTAAAATCTAAAATATATAAAGAACTAGAATAAGTAGATATCAAGGAAACAAATAACCGAATTAAATAATGAGGTGCAGAGCTAAACAAAGGAGATGCAAATCAAAACTAATTTGAGATTTCATCTTGTATCCATCAGAATGGCTCAGATCAATAAAACAAGTGCAGACAGGTCATGCTGGTGAAGATGTGGAGCAAAGGGCACACTCATCCATTGCTGGTGGTAGTGCAAACTTGCACAGCCATTATGGAAACCAGCACGGCCATTTTCAAGAAGATAGGACTCTACCTCAAGATTCACCTATACCACTCTTGGGCAGTTATACCAAAGGGTGCTTCATCCTACTGAAGAGACACTTGCCCAACCATGTTAATTGCTGCTCTATTTATAATAGCCAGAAATTGGAAACAACATAAGTGTCCCCCAACAGAAGAATGGATGAAGAAAATGAGTTACTATTTTATTTTGGGTTGCTTTTGTTATGATGAAACATTATGAACAGAAGCAACTTGGGGAGGAAAGTGTTTATTTGCTTTATACTTCAATATCCATAGTCAATCACTGAAGTCAGGACAGGAAGTCAAGCAGAGCAGGAATCTGGAGGCAGAAGCTTATGTAGAGGGCATGGAAGAATACTAATTATTGGCTTGTTTTCCATTGCTTGTTCAACCCGCTTTCTTATAAAACCTGGGACTGCCAGTCTGATGGAGGCTCAGATTAAAAGTAGATGTTCCCAACTCAAAAGATATGGATTAAAGATGTATTTTCCCACCTCAAAGATCAGGATTGGAAGTGCATCTTCTTGTCTTCTTATTTACAATGATTTAATTAAGAAAGAAATCTCTCACAGGTGCAACTAACAGTTTAGGTTTTGATTAATTCCAGATGTAGTCAAGTTGACAACCAAAAATAGCCACCATTGACACATTTATATAATGGAGTATTACCAAGCCATTAAAAAAAACCATGAAAGTCATATGTAAATGAACAGAAATATATATATATATATAATTACCCTGAGTGAGATAACACTAAACCAGAAAGAGAAATACGGTACATATTCACTTCTATGTGACTATTAGCTGTTAAGTCAATGATAATCAAGCTGCAGTCTAGGTTTAGAGTAAGCGACTTGGAGGGGATAGATCTCCCCAGGCAAGGGAAATAGAGCATATACTTATGGATGGATGGAGGGGGGCTGGATTGTGAGGATTAAATGTGGAGGTGGTGGGAGAGGACAAAGGGAAGAAGAGACAGCTAACATTAAGGGTCATTTGAGCGGTATTGTGCAAAGTTAATGCAGTATAAACTTCCTGAAAATACATACAGGAAGGCCGTCTAAATGAGATCACAAATAAAGGAGCAGACAGAGTAGCAATTGGACATCTTAAATCTCCAAATGAAGCTTTCTGTACTGGGAGCAAGGTATATCTAATTGAGTTGTTGGTCAAAGGTGTCCCCTGGAAGCCCCCAAACAACACAGGCTGTTGTCATAACTACATATTGCTCTCCACAAACTGATGGCAAGCCTTCATTGCTGAGGAAAACACCTCTACACTTCACTGAATGTTCAGCTGGTCTCTGCATAGAACTACATTCTAGCATCTTTGGTACAGGAAAGTAGTCTATATGTTGCCAAAGGTAAAATGTAAACACTAACCCAAACACAACCCCTTTGATCTACAGTGGTGTACAGCCTGCAAGATATGGTGGCACAAAATGTTAGTAACCAACTAATACCTCATTTAACTTAAGGCCTGTTTCATGAGATGAAATCCATACCTGATACTGCTTGAGTGACCAGGAACCGAGACTTGATAGCCCAGAGAACTAGGGTAAAATAAAATACTACCATTCTAAAATAAAATAAATGTAAAACAACATAGCAATAAAGACTCCTAATGACATTCTGCTATACTTAGAGACCAGTGCCTTGCTCAGCCATTATCAGAGAAGCTTCCTCCTGAAGTTGATGAGAACAAATACAGAATCCCACAAGCAGAGAGTGAGAGAGCTTGGGATGCTCAGCCTGAAATGGGACCTCTCTATCAAATTCCTCCACTCAGAGCTCAAGGAAACATGTGGAAGAGGAGGCTGAAAGAGTGTAAGAGCCAGAGTAGATGAAGGACACCAAGAAAACAATGCCTTCTAAACAACATGATCAACACACTTATGAACTCACAGAGTCTGAGGTGCATATGCCGGGCCTATATGGTGTTACCGAGTAGGGGTCTAGAGCTGCAAAGATAATAGGACACAAGGACCCATCCCTAAGGCAGAAGCAATCACAAATGGATAACCAATTGCAAATGAAAATTTAAATTCCTTCAAGGGAGTCTCTGGGGAAACAAATTACTCTTAAGGTTTGCCTGCATGTTCAATAGAAGATGCCCAACATCAAATGAACTCAATGACGTTTTTGAAAGACAACAACAACAACAATAACAAGAAAAAAATAAATGAATTCATTGTTAAGGGGTATTTATATGTAGGAGTCTGGAAAGGAACAGGCTGCTCTTTCAGACGCAGGAAAAATGACAAACGTTTAGTGGAGTGGCAGCTATGGTCTGGGAGCTGATTTAACTGGAACACAGTTTAATGACACGTTAGCTTGATCCCGACATGCAGTAAACATTTACTGCCCACGGTATATAATGAAACCATGGAGTAATGCCTTTTATCAGGGGCTGTTTTCTAATCCTTCAGTGCCATTAACAGTCACAACAGAGGCAAACAGGACTGGTGACATGAGCCTCTAAAAATACTGCTTATTGGCAACTTCTTTCTGGAAGAAGTATTTTGTGTTCATTGGAACTATCAGCGTGTGAGTGAAATTTTCCAGCCGTTCACAAAAATACCCAGTCTACATCAAGGGCACATCTGAGAAGTTTAGTAAAAGCAGAAGTAGTGGGAACCATTAGCCAGCAGTGCATCTCTGTTATCTGGGCATATTGGCTGTCACTGAATGCTCTTTGTCTTGGCATAATTGGATTAAATTGCCGAGAAGTCTGTGTGAAATTTCCATCCAATACGGTCAGTGTCCAGCCCACTCAGATTATTGTTTTTACACATGTCCTTCTGTGTACAAGGTTTTGCCATGTCAACATGGATATGACTCAGAAAATGCAGTGTCACTTAGACAGTCATTCTCCACTCATCACCTGGTTTGGGAAGGGCTCTTTGCCAGGGCACCAGACATAAAAATAAAACATAAAAAGGGCCTTTCACTTTTTTTCCAACATTAAATCAATTTAAAATTAAAAATAGGTCTAATGAGTAGGTCATTGAGATGGAAAACATAGGAAACAGAATACATTTTGCATAATTAAAAGGTAGTAGGCCTTGTAATGGCATTGCTCCACATGAGGGTATAAAGTCTTAAAGATATGTTTTGATTTGGTTGATGCAGATACATTGCTGCATATTATAGAATGAAGATGTGAACTCTGTACTTATTTTTTTTTTAATGATAGTCTTCTCCTTTTTTTCCCCAAAATGGAACCATGTTTTGAATATGCACTTGGTTACCTGAAGCAGAATATTCAAAATTGTTCTCTGAAATGTCTTCCCTATATATTGATGCCCATCTTTGAAATTGGTCAATCTCTCTGCATTTCCTCTGTTATAGTTATAGATGAGGTCACCACTGATAAGACCTTTCAAATTCTACTCTGCCTCAGCCAACCTTCCACGCTACTGCCAGCTGATAGGCACGTTGTCACGTGAGTGTCCTGTCACATTTTCTGTGGCAGTGCCAATGTCCTGGAGATAAAGTCTGAGTTATTTCATAGTCCCTGTTTCTTTGTGCTCCATTTCTACTTTATTTCTTATACATTCTCCATACTGTACTTTCACCACTACCCTCAAAACCTAAGTTCTCTTGCTCTGTATGTCATTCTAACTTGAACTTTCCTCTGCTTGGAACACTTTACAATCCAGACACAGCCTATTATTTAGAGCAATTCTTAACTACTCACCAATTCTTATGTTAGGTATCACTTCTAAGAGTGAGGGCCCCAGACTGCAAAAAGCATTTCTCACTAACACATACAAAAATGCTAGGCAACAGAGGTTTACCATGGAGCTTTGTGAGAAATGGAGTGTCATCACTACACAGACTCGCTATTTCAGAGTTGGGGTGTAACCTGAGCATCTATTGGACAAGATGCCTCAGGCAGGGTATTGATGAGGGATGTCCTTCTGTATATGTATATCTTATTGGTTGATAAATAAAACACTGTAGCTAGTAAGGCAGAAAGATAGGCAGGACTAGGAGAAGAGGAGAATTCTGGGAATGGTAGGTAGACAGAGTCACTGTGTGAGCCACCAAAGTAGTTATAGGTCCAGACCCTTCTCTGGTAAGATAAGACCATGTGGAAATACTTACATTAACAGCAATGGGCTAATAATTAAGACGGAGCTAGCCAATAAAAAGCCCTAGTCATCGGCCAACAGCTTTATAATTAATATACTATCTATGTGTTTATTTGGGGCTGAGAACGGTGGCAGGACCAGCTGCTACAAAGAACCTCTTGTTATAGGGTATGATGGTTTCCATACACCAGACCTCGGACTTTGTCTGGAGGAAGACTCAGAAGAAACTTGCTAGCTTCATGACAGACTTTGCTGAGTATAAAACCTGTAAACACCTCCTTAGGGAGAAGAGACTCTTCAGTAGACCTGCCTGGAGGCTATGCAAGGAACTCCAGGGGTGCAGCTCTTAAGGGTCAACATGAATGCTGGAAGGGGACTTCAGTGATTAATCTGCTCAAGGTACTCATGCCCTTTCAAGGATAATGAATAAGCATATATGATCATCAAGATGGACTCAGGTGGATTCATTATTTCATTTATTTATTAATTTATTTGTTTTTATATCTCATGATTACAGGCTCTTGACTGAGTACAGTTTTTTCATATCTCCCCAGTAAAGGCCACACAACAAAGATAAATAGCTTTTTTTTTTTTTTCTTTTTCTGAAAGTTCAAGGCTCCAAGCTATGTGGTTATTGTACCTGCCATTAAGTAACTATGGATGTGTCTTGCATTTCCTGTAATTTTAATTTTGCCTGTAACTTTATTCCTGAGATAATACTCCTATTCCCCCAAGTCAGTCTTTTTTCTGTGTCTTGTATGATGAGCCCTGAAATGGAGCTCACAGACGCTCCCTGGAAGTCTATCTGTAAAGTTTAGAAGCAAGGGCAGCATGTGAAAAATGATGGGTGTCTATGAATGAATACTACAGAAGGAAAGGGACACTCTTCCTCTTACTCTGCAAGATTCTTAGAAAAGCCCCGAATCATCAATAGGAAGCAATGGAACTAAGAACAGGAACAACAAACAATAAGAGAGCTGTTTGTCATGTCATACTAGTACATCTACAGTCTGTGTGACAGTATCCATCAATATAATGATACAATTTGCTAATGATAGTCATCAGTACTTGGCCATTAATTAGTGCTTCTTTCAATATTACTGTTTCACAGCTAAATTTCACATCATAAAGAATTCTTACCTAAATTATTTCTTTTTAAAAGTCCTTGTCTATGTTATTACTTGAAAACATACTTCTCTATACTGTACAGATCTCATAATTAAAACATCAGTGTACACTATAAATTACAGTAAACTTTGAATATTGAGTTTTACAGTACACAGGGAATTAGGTTGTAAGCTTGTAATTCCTCTGTAAAGTCTATTAAAAGTAAATAATCCAAGGAATATACATGCACATATAATCACAGAGACTCAAAATGATTTTTAACACAAAGTCATATACCATTTAAAATACATAATTGTGAGAAACTAGAATGAATTAAACTGTTAGACACTTGTGAATTTCCACATGATAGATTATTGCCAATGATAAGAGTAAGATATGTCAATAATATTCAGTGCTGTAGGTAAGTGATACTGTTGTAAAGTTAAGTGAATATAAACAAAACATGCATCATGACAAAAAATGGGAAAACACATTCATTGAAAAATATCAACAAGACATAAAGTTACACTTAGAAGTCACAGTGTTCAGTGAGGTTAGTACTGACCTTTTTTTCATACTATTTTGAGTTTTTGAATTTTACTCAACAAGTTCATGGATTTTATAGTCAGTAAGACATACAAGGCAGTGAGCACATCCCTAAGGGCATTCAAGGCTCAGAATGCAAGCCTTGGATGATAACGTCTATAGCAGAAAGCAAGTCCTATTTTTAATTAAAGTCTTTATGATATGGGTCTTTATCACATGACATTAATTTTTATTTACATTTATGGATATGAGTGATATTTTCAGTGTTTCACCAAACAAGAAATACAAGTGTCCAGTAAACATTTGAAAAAAAATGGTCCAGTATCTTTAGCCAACAAGGGTATGGAGATTAAAACAATATTTCATCTCATTCCAGTCAGAATTTCTATCAACCAGAAAGGAAAATGGACAAATACTGGTGAGTGTATGGGGAAAACACTGTTATACAATGCTGGCAAAGTAATAAACTAGTGTAGCCATTGTGAGGATCAATGTACAGATTTCTCAAAAACACTGAAAATAGGATTATCAAAAAAAATATAACCCACTGAATGTAGATATTCCACTCCTGAATGAAAACTGAGGCACATCAGTAAAGAAATAAAGTCAAAATCCAGGATGCTCTTATGCTCTGGGCATCCTACTCTTCCTTTACGTCACCATCTCTGGGAAGAAGTAAAGGATACTTCTTCAATAATGGGAAGATCAAAGTCATGGGAATACGACTAAACATCAGTTTGTTTATGTTTAGGAGATTAAGTGTTCTCTTTTCTTCCTCTCCCCAAATGAAGCTCAAATTATTCACAAACAAAAACAACTGTGAGAATGAAGACTCTTTCTTCAAGGATCTCTGAAAAGCTACTTCTGGAAAAAAAATTATGCAAATACTCATTGCATTAAACATTTAGTTTCAAGGTTAACAAAGTGAAGAGACCCGAGGAGCAACACTCTCCCGTGATGATACTCTGTGAACAGGTTCAGAATGATGCTGCTCTTCCTTGACAGTTTCCATAAAGTTAGAGCATTCACTTGACATTGCCAGAATTTGTTTAGAATTTAAAGGAGAATATTGGTATGCACAAAACTGAATGTTTGTGAGGGATATACTGGTACAGGAACTTTGGAAAAAGCTCTTTGTTACCAAAACTACGTTTAAGACTTAAACCATTAAATATAAAGTCTTGGAAAAGGATTACAGATGTTAAGGCTTTAGAGTATACATCCATCACTATCCACATTAGACTTTGGGAAATACAACTTTTAGGACATTCAAGGAGGCAATATGGAAGCCTTTCTCACGAAGTATCTGTGGTTAGTTTAGATCCTTCCTGCATCTATTTTATAGACATTTTGTGAGAACAAATTAAAATTATAAAATACAAGTAGAACAAACAGAAGCAAAATTACTTAAAAGATAAAATGATTCAGGAGACTTGGGTTTTCTTTCCTACATGAGGCAGAGGACTGAGTCAAAGAGCTAATTTTGTCATCACATTAAGTTCAGGATTGTTTATTTCTTGGTAGAAAAATGTGTGGGTGATATAAAAGTGAGTGCCACCATTGTTTTGCTGCATAGGGGAAGGCAGGTCAAATAAGAGCTCATTAGGAAGTGTAGCTTTACTCCTAGAAACTCAAACTGTAACTCAGAGAGCACACCATGGGTGGGAGAAAGGGTGGTTTTTCTCTGATAATTATTTATTAGTCTGGTCATTAAAAGCACATGATAAAAATGTACGAAGACAAAGTATTAATAACCAGAGCAAACCAGGTTCTCGTTCTTTGTTTTTATACGAATTTCAAAATACCCAGTAATTAGAACACTAAAGGAAATTGAATAAAATCAGAAACCTGTGTTTTGGAGTACCTTCTTCTTCACCATCATTTAGACAGATGTAACTCTACCTCTTTTTTCCCACAGTTTGAAAAAAAAATTATGTAAGGTTGCTATGACAAGAGAATGCATGCAGAATTCTTAGATTGACTCATGGACCATGGTCAGTGACATTTGGTTATCTATCTAATCCAATAGCTGGACTCTGGGGTAATTTATTCCCAAGATAAAGATGACTGTGCCAACAGCCAGTTACTGTTCCATCCCCATGTAAGTGTCAAGGCCTAGCCCCCCAGTCACCATTCAAATACTAATCTGTATCTTGCTTTGTAAATACAGTTAAGATCAGTCACCAGACCACTTTGAGGAAAGGTGGTTACCTTCATCATGAAGGTAGGTCTCACCCAATCAGCTGAAGAGCCTGAAGACCAAAGCAGGGAGTTCCCTGATGAATTCTGCGCCTTCATTTCCTGCCTGAAAGTATACATTCTGCTAGCTTTTCCTGGCAATTCCAGTGTCAGCTGATTCCTCAGGTGTGTATGCTGAGTCCCTGGGACTAATCTTACTCTGCCTTGGTTTTTTTCTGGCTACTCATTTGCTTATTTCTGTCACTCATTATTTTTCTGCATATTGTAAGTACTCCACCAATCCCAAATCTTTGGAGACCACAAGCTGACAGAACTTTCTTTCCCATTTAGATGAATAACAGGCAATTTTGAGACATATTCCATACATTATACGCTATTTATATGGATTTGCATATGTTGTTCAATGTAAGAGGATTTAAAAATAGATTTCAAGGTCCTACATTAAATATGTGTGGAAAGATGTTATTAAAATTAGGTTACAAAATATCGACCACACACTTAGCAACATAGCAAGAACAACCAAAAAAAAAAAAATGGAAAGATCTCCAATGCTCTTGGATACATAGGCTCAACATAGTAAAAATGGCAATCTTGCCAAAAGCCATCTACAGATTCAATGCAATACCCATCAAAATACTGGCACAATTCTTCACAAACCTTGAAGGAATAATCTCAACTATATATGGAAAAACAAAAGATCCAGGATTGCTTAAACAACCCTATTCAATAAAGGAACTTCAGGAGGCATCACCATCTTTGACTTCAAGCTCTATTATAGAGCTATAGTCCTGAAAACAGCTTGGTAGTGGAACAAAAATAGACAGGTAGAACAATGGAATCTAACTGAAAACCCTGATATTAACCCATACACCTGCAAACACCTGATTTTTGAAAAAGAAGCAAAAATTATGCATTGGAAAAAGGAAAGTATTTTCAACAAATGGTGCAGGAAACTGGTTTATGAACAAAACGCTAGTCTCACAGACACTGAGATCAATAATTTAATAGGTCCTCCTGAAATTGAAAAGATTCTGTAAGGCAAAGGACACAGTCAGCAAGACAAAAGAGCAGCCCAGAGAATGGGAAAATATACTCACCAACCCTACATCTGACAGAGGGCTGATTTCCAAATTATAAAAAGAATTCAAGAAGCTAGACACTAAAGCACCAAATAATCAAATTAAAAGTGGGGCACAGAAATAAATAGAGAATTCTCAATGGAGGATTCCAAAATGGCTGAAAGACACTTAAGAAATCTTTCAACATCCTTAGCCATCAGGGAAATGCAAATCAAAACAACTCTGAGATGCCATCTTACTCCTATCAGAATGGCAAAAATCAAAACACCAATGAAAGTTTATGCTGGAGAGGATGTGGAGAAAGGGGCATACTTCTTTGTCCATTGCTGGTGGGAGTGCAAACTTGTACAGCCACTTTGGAAATCAGTAGGGCAGTTCTACAGGAAAATGGAAACCAGTCTACCACAAGATCCAGGAATTCCACTCTTAGGCATATACCCAAAAGATGCACATTCATACAATAAGGACATCTATTCAATTATGTTCATAGTAGCATTGTTTGTAATAGCCAGATCCTGGAAGCAACCTCAACTGAAGAATAGATGAGAAAATGTGGTGCATTTACACAATGTAGTACTACTCAGTGGAAACAAAACAAAACAATGGAATCTTGAAATTTGCAGGCAAATGGATGGAAGTGGAAGAAACCATTCTAAGTGAGGTAACCCAGTCACGAAAAGACGAACATTTTATTTACTCATTCATATATTGCTTTTAGACATAAAGCAAAGGGTTATCAGCCTACAATTCACACTGATAGAGAAGCTAGGAAACAAGGGGGACCCTGAGAGAGACATACATGGTCCCCCACAGGAGGAGAAAGGGACAAGATCTCCTGAACAAATTGGGAGCATGGGGGGGGGGAGGAGAGGGAGTTAGTAGAGAGAGAAGGGGAGAAGAGGAGGGGAGAGGATGACATGGGGGGGGCAGGAAGATTGAGTCAGGGGAAGAACAAAGAAGAGAAAGAAAAGATATATCATAATAGAGGGAGCCATTATAGGTTTAAAGAGAAATCTGGCACTAGGAAAATGTCCAGAGATCTACAAGGATGACCCCAACTAAGAATCTAAGCAATAGTGAAGAGGCTACGTTAAATGTCCTTCTCTGATAATGAGATTGATGACTACCTTATACGCCATCCTAGAGTCTTCATCCAGTAGCTGATGGAAACAGAAGGAGGCACCCACAGCTAAACACTGAGCTGAACTCTTGTAACCCAATTTTAGAGAGGGAGAAGTGATGAGCAAAGTGGTCAAGACCAGGCTGGGAAACCCACAGGTACAGTTTACCTGAGCAAGGGGGAGCTCAGGGACCCCAAACTGATAATCTGGGAAACAAGCATAGGACCAACCTAGATCCTCTGAACATGGGTGTTAGTTAGGAGGACTGGGCAGTCTATAGGGCTCTGGTATTGGATCAGTATTTATCCCTATTATAGGAATGGACTTTGGGAGCCCATTCCATACAGAGGGATACTCTATCAGCCTAGACACAAGGGACAAAGCTTAGGCCCTGGTCCAAATGATGTGACAGATTTTTGAAGATCTCCCATGTAAACCCTCACCCTCCCTGGGGAGCATAAATGGGATGGGGATGGGGGTTGGTGAGGAGCAGGGGAGGAAGGGAGGGAGACGGAACTGGGATTGGCATGTAAAACAAGTTTGACTCTAATTTAAAAAAAAATGATAAAGGGGAAAAATAGATCACAAACAATTTAAAGAGTTTTTAAAATTAAACATACGAAAAATAATTTTTATGGAATAGCAACATCAATGTGCTGTGAAATGAGGGATTCATTGGTCTTTCATGTTGAGCATTTGTTTTTATAAGTTGTATAATCTATCTCAATAGGCCCAGGTAAAACCAGCTTAGAAGTCATTTAAACGGTGAAGTGTGAGGCTGTGTGGGACAATGCTGGCATGAGCAGCATGGGAACGTACCTGTGTACCTGTGAACTAATATACATTCTACTCTGTGATGCAGCGTTTCTTAAGACCTAGCTCATTTTCTATGACTCTTGTTCCGAATGACTGGAACATTTCACTTTTAAACCATGTACCAGCTCACTCAGTATATTTTGTGTTTGTCCTCATCATTTTAAGTATTTCATACCTCACATGTATTCTGGACTATTCATTTCTAAAGAAGGCTTTGTTGTGTGCATGCATATGTGATTTCATGACTGTGTATATGTGTGCACATATATGTGGAGGTAAGATGGTGACATTTGAGGTCAGATAGTGACATTGGGCATCTTCTTTATGTTGACAGCCACATAGCTCTTCTTCAAACAGGGTCTCTAATGAACTCTAGTGACCTTCCTGTCTCTCCCTTCCAGTTACTACTTACACATAGGTATATTGTCACTCATAGTTTTGAATGTGTATGCTGGGGACCCAACCTCAGGCTTTCACACTTGAATGGCAAGGAAATTCTTGAGCTATATCCCCAGGCTCTATCTCTGATTTTTTTAAATATCATTTTGATTGTATTATTTTTCCTCAAGGACAGGTATTTTGCATTTATTAAATGCCTAGCTTCTTACAAGGCAGTTACTGGAGGTCATGGAGCAGCATGCCTGGTTCTAACTCACTGGAGTGATGTACTGTTCTTCCTGGCTGCAAAGATTGATTCCTGACCATTTTGCTGAGAATGGCAACATTCCAGCAGTAACACAACTTCACATACACATTGGAAAGAACTGAGCCTCAGATTCAGCTTCTCTAGAAATGTCTCCAAGACCTGTAGCCTCTAATAAAATGACACTGTCCCTGAGCACACATCATGCCCAGTCTGTATAGAACAGGCTATACATGAACACAGCCCTTTTAGGAATGACCATTTCTGTTACTGTGGTTGTTTATCATTTTGAATATGAGACCCTCGATGATGGTTATACTAATTTGTTTCTCATAGTGACTGGCTTTGTTGCCTACACACTGCATCACTAATATTTCAGGCACTCAACTTTTGAATGGTGGTAACTAATACTGAATATAAAAGTTTTAATTTTTAATGAAGATCATGTGCCTTTAAATATCATAAATAGCATTTTAACTCAGTGGTATGAATATTTCACACAATATATTGTAAGTTTCCTGCCCCAGATCTAGCTACACATCAGATCTTTGTTAGTGTACCAAAAATGTGAGATAATTAACTTACTGAAGCACAAGGTTTAGCTTGACTCAGTGTTTTAAGTGTTGTAGTCTAGGAGGATGGCAAGGGCAGAAACATGCAATGTGTATCTATTGCTTACCTTATAGCCAAGAGGCACAAGGAACAGAGAAAGGTAATCTACACTCTTCACATGACCTGAGCACCTACCACAAGGCCCCAAGACCTAAAGAAACCATCTCCCACTATTGATTTCCTAGAGACAGAACCTGCAATGCATGGATCTTAACAACATTCCATATCCAAACTATAGTGTGAGACAAAATTTGAACCTGATTTTGTTATTATTTTTTCACATCATGACTGTCTATCACAGCTAATGCAAGATGCCACCATGCTTGAAAAGTCAGGTGCAGCTTCCTGGTTTGAAATCCATCTTATTTACAGAGTTAAGACTGCCACTGAACATTCATGTAATTGGCTGTGCTCTGATAGTTTGTTATAGACACTAGCCAATGTAACCATAACAAACAGTATTCTTAGTTAAGATTTTGATGAGTCCAGCATGGTGGCTCATGCCTAGACTAACAACACTTAAAAGAGTTAAGACAGGAACACTAGGGGAGAATTTGAGACTATCTACTGAGTTCCATACTTTATTTTGTGTGAGACTTTGACTTTAAGATATTTTCTATTTCTAAAAGTTGGGATATTGGTAAAGATTATGGATTTTGGTTTAATATTCTGTATTGGTTATCATAATTTAAATAGCTATATTATAGCAAAATTTAGATTCATAAAAGTTTATTTATTTTCACAAAACTTTTCTGAGACTATCATAATTATTTATGATCTGTTAAGGAAATCAGCATTAACATCATCAGCAAATCATAGAGGCCATGAGTTCATAGAAACTGCAAAGTAACATCTGCTTTCTGTAGTGCATGTTCTTGCTTAAGTTAAGGTCTCATCTGCCTGGGAATAATCTCATTATATTCAATGAACAGATTCACTATTCTCTCTTTTTGCCCTTTAATCCTATTACAGTATCTATTTGTATTTCAATTTTTGACCTTTGGAACTTTAAAAATCTGCAATCCTTATAAAATTTAATAATATGGTCTTAAATATGACAAAGACCTCTAGTTACATTGAATCCACAAATGAGCTTTCATAGGTCAGTGAAGCTACCATCATCCTGTGATTCCTAGTTTTGAATGTAGAGTCTGGTCACTGGCACAGGAGCAATCACCATCATTTACTTGTAGCCTGCAAGTCCTTTTTGTCTTGGGGATACAGACATTGCCAAAGACACAGTCTTAGATTCAGGGTGCTTCAGGGCATTTCCAGAGAGCTAGTATCTAATTTTGATGGAGCATCAGCTGCTTTCATGAGCTGAAATGAGCAGTAACACACACACAAAAATATGTCTCTCTGGGTCTGATATCCTTTCTGACTTCTGGGATTACAGTCACATAATCTTCAAATGTGGGTCAAAACTGGCAACAATGTAGCCTCAAATATCTATCTTCATGGCACCAGTAGTTACTTCAAAATACATTTAACATTTTAAAACATAAATTATATTTAAAAACAAATTGCTTACAGTAGGCCAGTGCAATTGTTTATATGCTTATATGGTAAAGGGATGTTTCTTTTCTGGAAACAGGGATTACATTTATCAGTGGTAATTAGGACAAATCTTGATCTCAGGAATCAAAATATAAGATTAAAAAAAGAGAAAGAAAAGTTATTTTCCAATACATATTTTAGATTAGCCAGTTACTCTAAAACAGAAATTTAATAAATGGTAACATGGCCTAGAAGGGAAATAAGATGGTTTGTTTTCCAATTTTAAATAAACTTTTGGTAATAATTTCTGTCATCCAAATCAAGGTGCAATTTCCAAAGTATCTTCAGATGCATTGTGGATGGTTTTTAATAAAATTTGTGTTCATATTTTACACTGCTTTTCTCAAGTGGATTACACTGCCATAGCAAGTGTCAGTCTAAAAGCTACCAAACTCGAAAGAAGCATTGACAGTGATGATATTCAACTAAATCATTTACACAGTCTCTTAATTCTTAAAACTCAGTCATCTCCAAATTGCACTGTCTTAAGGAGTGAGATTATTAGATCTGTGCCTAGCCCAAGACTCATCAGAGAGGTTTCATTCATCTACAGGAGAAGATGCAGAGGCCCACAACACTGGGGGGATGGGGGAATCTTCTGGAACCTCCTCAGAAGAGGAGGAGGAAAGAGTTTAGGAGCCAGAGGGTTCAAGCACACCAGGAGAACACAACCCACAGAATCAAACTTTGGACTACTTATAAAGACTGACCAGCAATCACTGGCCCTGTAGGAGTCTGAGCTAGATCCTCTGCATATATGTGAGAGTTGTGTAGCTTGCTGTACTAACAGAGTAAATAGGGAGTGTCTCTGACTCTTTTGACTGCTCTTGGGACCCCTTTCCTCTTCTGGTTCCATTGCCCAGCCCTGACATGAGGTTTGTACTTAGTCTATTTGTATCTTGTAATGCCATGTTCAATTGACATGGGAGGAGGGTAATGGAGGAAATAGAGGTAGGGGATTTGGAGGAAAGGGGGTATGGTGGTGAAGAAGGAAGCAGTAAAAGGAGGGGAAATTGTAGCCAGGATTTACTATATGAGAGATGAATAAATATTTAAAAATGAGGAGTGGGGTTAGATTTATATGACTATGCTATTTTAAAAGGTTCCCAATGTCTGAGGCTTCCTCCCTGATGAAACCACTTAGCAATTGATGCCTACAGAATTTCCTCTCCTGAGTTCATTTGGTTCAAGCTGTGGTGGAGCTGATGCCAAAGTCCTATCTCTTCCTGCCACTTAAGGGGACAAGGTCTCAGTAGGCCAATTAGCATCACCCACTCCCCCAAAACATAGAGCTACACCCACATGGACACATGACCCAGATCCATTCAGGAAAAAAAAAACAAACAATAACAAAAATAAATAAAACATGTCCGTGCTTTGCTTAATTTTATTCTAATTAGATATGGATACTTGAGACATGGTACTTTGATGACCCCACGGTGAAACTTCTTTACAACATATAAAGAGTATGGGGGATGGAGAATAACAATGTTTTAGCTTTGGAAAATCTAGTTATGCCTGAAGGTAGTAACAATCACAGAATTTCCAATTAGATAAATAGACATAGTCTCTTTTTTGGAAAATATTTATAATCAGTATGTGTGTATGCATATATGTGTGCATTTGTACAGGGCGTGTGTGTGTGTGTGTGTGTGTGTGTGTGTGTGTGTGTGTGTGTGTGTGTGTGGCGGGGGTTCATGTGTAGGGGCAAGAGGACAATTTGATGAATTGGCTCTCTCCTCCCATAATCTGGGTTGTTGGACTTGAACTCAAATCTTCAGGCTTGGCAGGTCTTGGCCACCATAATTTCTTTTTTGATTAAGCTTGTCTTTTTGTGTTTCTAAAACTTGATACCCAACTTTGCTATCAAGGGGCTTTTCTGACTTTAGTCATCTTCCATCTTATTGCTGTGACTGCAAAATGTCATCCCTTCCATATGTGTATCTACTCTTCTGAGCCTAGCCTCCTCTATTTGCTCACTTCCTTCTCACAGTACTCCGCGGAATAAAAGACAAAATGCTCAGCCACACACTCTCACTAAATGCAAAGCTCTAGCCATACCTAACCATCTCCAAGGGTAGGCAGTATCTTCCCTTAACCAAACTTATGGTGGGTTTAGATCAATATGTCTGAAATGTTAAACAGAAAAAATTACCTTTATTCTTAAAAATCCCAAGGCAATATTGATCTATTAGAAGTCCTCTTTTGTCAAATCAACTAACAGTTGATTGGTTATGATTTATGGTGTGTTTTATTTCATATAATATACATCTTTTAAAAGCAATTCTGTCGGATGTATTATTGTTTTGTCAGTTTTTGCTTTTACTTCTTGTCTTTAGTTTATCTTAGGAATTTTAATTTTTGTCCTTTTCAAATGCCTGGGATTTGGCTCAGTGAAGATAGCACATTTTGAAAAAAAAAAAAAAAAGAAGAAGAAGAAAACTCCATATCTAAAAGTAGATATAAACATATGTGTAGCATTTCAATGTTCATTTATCACTTGCAAATGTGTCCCAAAAGCTATAAATAGGAAGTACATGCACATCAACGTGCGCTGATATTCACATGCATATAAATTCCTATACGCATCTACTATTTTGTTTTTAATTTCATCATACTACATTTTCGTAAAAATGTCAACAACTACCGTATTTAATAGAAATTTTAAATAATTCTCACATGGCAGGAACACCAAGAAGTTTCATTTATTCATCTCTTCTTTTTCTCTGCTCTCCAAACATCAGGCACCAACTCTGAATGTGGTGCAACAGGGTCACAGTATTCAAAGCATTTCATAGTGCCATGCACACAAATGAGGCCGTGCATTTGAAATGCTGGGCACAGGGCCTAGCACACAACTGGGCTGGAATCAAGCTGCTTCTCCCATCTCTCTTTCCTTCCCTTTCAGTCTTTATCTGGAGTGTGTATGTGAACCATCCTCCTCTTCTTTAGAGGCATGGCATATTTTCGAATCATTCTTCACTTCATCTCACAAAAAATTCTTCCTCAAAATACTCTTGTTTTATAATGTCCTTATGATATAGTAAAAAAATTAATTAATAAACAAACCATTCCTGTTACTTTGTCTAAACTCACAATTTCCTTAACATAAAGGAAAGATATTAGGAAAGTGGCTCATAGTAATAATGTATTTCAGCCAGTAAATGTTTGGACAGGGTATTTCTGTTGAGATGATATAATTGAATCTTTGGGTGGTAGCACATAGACACAGAAGCCACTCAACTGCAGCTGCTGCAAATGTTTAATAATGTGGGCATGTTTTATTGGCAACTAAAACACCACAAGCTGTGCTGCCATCAATGGCATAATTTTGTTTTTAATGGCAAAAAACACCAACCCTCACAGTAAAGTTTTGAGCAGAAGTAGCTACTATATTAGTTGAAATTCTGCAAAATTTATTACATATTAGAATTATACTTCTTTGCAAAATGAAATTAGGCTTGGGTTCAGAAATCTGTAAGTTGATATTTTAACTACATAGAAACCCAGTAAGGTATCCCACAAATATTACAAATAGCTGACCTCTACCCCGGAATTATAGCCACCTGAAGACCCTTCACCCAGTTTAAAACTCTCCCTGCAGGAAAGAAGGAACCCACATTTATTGAGCCTTTTTCTTTAAGTCATGGTTTGAATTGGCTCACACATCAAGGCTACAGTCCATCTTGGCATGGAAGTCATATTGGCAAGAGATTGAAACAGCTGGTCACATTGTGCCTGGAGTCAAGGAATGAGATGATGAATGCTTGCATTCAGCTCACTGTTACTTTTTCAATTCAGGCTAGGACCTCAGACCATGAAATAAAACCACTCGTATTTAGGATGGATCTTTCCATCTCAGTACATGATTCATTTAATTTCAAGTCACATACTTTGGCATGATAAAATAGTTGCAGAGTAGTGTTGTTGCAAAAATTCATCTGGCTTGCTTGTCTTCTGACATGAACACTGAATATATCACAGGAAAAATCTCAAAAGTCTTCATATGCATTCCTACACACACACACACACACACACACACACACACACACACACACGCATGTGCGTGCGCACACATACACACACACACACACACACACACATCTCTGAGTTTTCAATTTGCTGAAATAACCTTGATGTAGAAGACATCACTTATATGCTTATTTGTAGACAATGTTTCTTTACCATAGTCATTGGAACCCTGTAGTTATGCTATCCTAGTTATTATACAATAGCAACAAGTTTTAAGGCATATAAAACATCAAAGGCATGCAGGATGGAAATAGCATCTCAAAGTCCACTGAATAATTTCAAACTAATAAGTAAATGATCCATTACTAACATGCCCATGCATTTGTAATTGTGGAATATAGCCATTTAAAGGGCCATATTCATTTGAGGACTTTTTTTTATATTCAAGAACTGATTCACTTGTAAGACAATTAGAAAATCATTGATCCTAAGAGGAGAGAAATCAAATGCAAGAGGAGGCCTCTATGTTTCTTCACTGTCCTTTAAAATGTTGAAGAATGACTTGTAGCATTGCTGGCTGTTTACTGATGGCTTCCCTTCTAGAATGCTAATGACTGGAAGGTGCTATGGTCATTCCTATCTTACTATTCATTCTTACACCAGATTTATGGTATTCTATTTTTGTCACAGAAGATGATCAATATTAGGGCCCACTAAACAGGAGGGAAATTATGCCTGGTACTAAATAGAACTCCAGCCAACTATTTGGGGCTAGAGACTTAACAGATCTTCAAGAACCTACTACTGCACTTTACTAAGCCAAAGTAATTACTAACTACTTTCTACATATTTATCCTTATACCTATTGATAAGTGTTGCTTTCAAACATCAAAGATGTAGGGGCTGAAGAGATGCCTCAGTAGTTAAGAATACTGGCTGCTCCCTCAAAAGACCTAGGTTTGAATCCCATCACCCAATATGACTGTTTACAAATACCTGTAATGAGAGTTTCACACCCTCTTCTGTCCTCCATAGGCATGCACACAGATAAAATACTCATACACATAAAATCAAGAAATTTAAAGACCCTTCTCTTTGAAACAGAAAGAGGCTATTACAGAAAACCACAGCCAGTCAAAACATAGAAAACAACTGATCATGGCCCAGACCAAATTCATTCATCTACAGTACAACTCCTGCTTTTCAAGTTCATGGAATACTGTGGAACAGGGAATAGAAGGGTGGTAAGAGCCAGAAGACAAGGAAACCTGCTGTGAGACTGTAACTTTTAAAAATAACAGGGAAGCTTCACGCTTGATGCCTCAGCAAAATGGCTGCCTAAACAAGACCTTACGAAGTACAATACTAACAGACAGGATAACATGAAAGGGAGAAATCTCATGGAGTATTACCTACTGACAAAGAACCATAAGCAACTAAATAATGTTAAGAAGTGGAGATATAGTCTTCTCCAGGGATGAGCCTGCTATATGATTATGCAATAACAAGTGGTCAGCCTTTAATTAATAATAACATAATAACACTAAACAGAGTGAGGAATTGTGTTTCTAATTATGTACGTGTGTGTGTGTGTGTGTGTGTGTGTGTGTGTGTGTGCAAAAATAACAAAGTAAAAGAGGGCACGTATTAGAGAAAAAAGTAGGGGTGGAGGAGATCAGAGGGTATGGAGGACAAAGAGAAAGGGAAAGTTATATAATTATATTTTAATTAATTTTTTAATTATTAAGTTAGGTGTGGTTAAATATGCCTATAGTCCCATATGCTTGGGAGCTGGACAGGCTTGTTTGAGCTTTTAAGCTCTAGATTAGACTGGAAAATATGGGGAAATGCCATCGCATTAAACATACTAAAACCCCAAACAACAAAAATGACAACTTGTTGTTGTCAAGAATTTATCATGCACAAAGCTTTTGTAGTGAAGGGAATAGAAAATATGAGGCTTATTTTCAACACAGGGAAACAGCATTTGCTTGCAGGGGTTTCAGGTGAATAGAAACTTGGAAAACTTTCTTTTCAAATGAAGACTGCACAAAGGATTCACAGGTAGATTCTTAGGGAACAAATTATTAAATACTAAATTACTAAGCTATAAGTTAAGATTGGGAAGATGACATTAAAATTAGTAATTTAGTTTGGCATCTACAGTTTCAGAGTTAATATAAGCATAAAAATAAATTTTCTTTCCTGAAATTTATAAGTATATTTTAAAAATTCAATTTAAAAAAACAGTAGGTGACATACACTGTACTTGATTTTTTATTTTTATGTTTAGTGCTTTGTGCTTTATTAATTTTTGTAGTTTTCTAAATGATTGTAGTTTCCAAATAGCAAAAAATTATACACCTTATTGTTCTATATTTAATCTGTGGCTCAACCAGTAATTTAATCTCTATTGTATTCTGATCTCTGTGGCACAGTAGGGTTATATTCTGTTACTCTCTTTCTCTTCCTTCCTCCCTCCTTCCTTCCTTTCTCCAACTCTCCCTTCTCTCAAATTCTCCCTCCCTCAACTTTGGGATTGAATTTAGGGCCTCATTCATTCAAGTGTTCTCCCACTCAAACTTTCAGCTTTTTCATTTACACAGAGAAACTTTCTCTACTGTGGAAGTATATATTGTAGTCACTGTCATTCCGTAGACCACAGAAGACAAGATTTCAAGTTACAACATAGAAGAACTTCTGAGCACATCTTTTTATGAACCAACAACATATTTTTTTTTTTTAGCAATGGTTAGCACTTAAAGCAACATTTTAATGGAGTTGGGACTATTATGCAATCTTTATCTTGACAAATTGAGTAGTCTAGCACTAATTGTGTTTGATCACTTAAGGATACCCTAATCTCAATACTATTCTATTTTCTTGCTTTGGGTCCCATCCGAATTTGTTATAAATGGCCCTTTGTGAAATATAGGTTCATTCTGATCATTATTCCTAATCCCAGGGATCTATTCCTCTCAGCTTCCAAATAGCTTAACAAAACAAAATGACTTCTCCCTCTGCCTGTCACTCACTGACTGGACTCATCCTCTGTCTGCCACTCACTGACTGACTCCTCCCTCTGTCTGTCACTCAATGACTGTCCCCTCCCTCTGCCTGCTACCCCCTTACTAGCCCCCTGTCACTCACTGACTGGACTCTACCTCTACCTGCCACTCACTGAAGGTGCCTGGAAAACAGTCTTGTAGCATCTTACTGAGCTATCCTGGATGACTTTTCACTACCAGGTTACTGTTACAATTCAGCTCTAGTTTTCCCATATAAACAAACTGTGATAATCAAATTACTAAACAAAATCAATTGAGGTGTTAATTTATTCAGATAAATTCATAAAATGCTAAAAGATTATATAAATAAGAGAGTAGAATTTTAGGGTGGGGAATTTTTAAATTTCGGATCATTTTCTGAGTGGCTGCCACCAGCTATGTGACCTAATATAAGTTTTATCTACCTCTGTGGACAGCACTCCTTCTTACTATCCAAAAGGAAACTAGGATATAACTATTAAAAGAAGAAAGGGTAAACAGTGGGTCATTAATGCAAGAAATAAACACTGGAAATCTTTAATAAATTGGAAGTATTCAATTATATATAATAATCTATAAAGCTACATTAAATTGGTCTACTTTACTAAAAATAGAAATAATAACATCTAATAATAATATCACCCTGCCTAAAAGGTAAATATCCTCAATGAATTCAATTAAAACTAATTCAACACACATTTTAAATCTTCTACCACTGGTAGTTTATTATGCTTATATATTTAAATTAATTTCATGACTATTCCTTTAGAGAAGTTTTGTATGCATCAAGAACATATTATTTAAAACTTCTGGTTAGTTTTAGCCTGGAACACTGGCCCAGAGCTAGCAAACCTGGGTCTTAGTTCCAATTCATCTTAGGAGAAAGGACCAGTCTTGTAACTGCCAGGTTCATTTACCACAGATGCTGAGCACAGGGGACAAGATAAGGAAGTGGCTCCCAGACTTAGTCACATATTGGTACTTTCCAGTAGACTAAACTAGAAAATAGCTTGGCTCCATGTTCAGAGACTATGGCCTGCTGAGGGGTCCTGATCAACTGCTTTTATCCTTATATGGTCCAAATGTGAAGCTAAGATCAAAAGGTTTTGATATCTATGACTATCCCAAAACCAACAAATAGGAGAACACAATGATTTCTTGATCAAGTGGATCATGTTTTCTATAAGCATATAGATCTTGAAAAGCAGGTTAACAGGAAGCAATCTTTTAGCACAAAACTTTTAAGAGGACTTTTGTAGGAAAAAAATGAATTGCAGTTTTCTACCAAAAAAAGGTAGGATCCACCAACACAATAGATTTTTGTGGCACTTCCATTATAGAAAAAAAATTCTGTTATTATAGAATTATATTTTCTAGAATTCTTTTAAAAATATGTACTATAAAAATGTGTAGAAAAATAAATAAAAAACAGTTTATCAACTAATCTTTACTCATATTTTCCTTAGATGTATAATTTAATAAATAAGATATATATATATATATATATATATATATATATATATATATATAAACAACAAAGGACAGTTAAGGTTGTGAAAAATCTTCCTGAGACAGAGGAAGGAGGGGAGAATGTCACTCTGTAGAGTGTTGCACAGAGTGTCACACAAAACTTCTCTATGCTTTTCCTAGCTTTTCTTTCATATTCACCTAGTGAACCTATTCAATCTCTAGTGAACCTACTCATCAAACTCACAGGTGACTTAGTGCCCGACAGGCCAGAGCCTCAAAGAT
Source organism: Phodopus roborovskii (assembly GCF_943737965.1). Classification (NCBI taxonomy): domain Eukaryota; kingdom Metazoa; phylum Chordata; class Mammalia; order Rodentia; family Cricetidae; genus Phodopus; species Phodopus roborovskii. The sequence continues at coordinate 9,747,846 of NW_026126588.1, forward strand.
AACCAAGGAAAGCAAAGATTAGGTTTTCTAAAGCAGAGGCACTGGAGCAACCAAGACATATTTGGGGGCAAGCGGCAAATGAAGAAAGAAGGAAGAATCGGATTAGTCTTGAGAAAAGATAAAAAGCAGCAATGACTCAGAAAAAAGCAAAAGCGTGTTGGAGCTGTACAGAATGGCTCCCAGGCTGATAAGTTGGATTAACTGGTGAGAGCAGAGGAAGAATGTGTAAATTGGCAGAGGAACTGGCTAAATTTGGAAATATAGGAAGACCAAGGTCGAAGAGGTAATTAACCAGGACTAAGCTCTGAGTCAGAGGAGCATGCCTTGGCATGCTGACTCCTGGCCCCTGTGCTGATGGGTTCAGGTTTAGCATGGAGACTCTGGTTATTTCTTCCCTCCTTCTGGCCCTAGTGTATAAGTCCTACAACAAAAAAGAAGAAGAAAAGAAAAATCTGTTCGCTTTGGTCTCTTGTGTATACTGGTTACAGCATTAGACTCTGCTTGCTGCTGTTATTAATATTCATATTTATGTCTTAGCAAAGACTTTCAATTAGTTTGGTGTGGGGTGTGGCTACTGTAATTCTCTAAAGCTCAAGTGACACATGGAACATGAGGTTGGTAAACAATTCAGAAGCCAGATAAGCCAAGAGCTTGGGCTTAGAGGGACATATTGTCTGGGTTACAGCAACTTCTCTATTGTGGTACAAAAGAATCTATAGATCATATGTAAATGAATACAGTAAGACTTTATGGGCAATGAAAAATTAATTTAGTTCATATTTATCTATCTCAAATTTACTTTTATACAACTATTTAAAAAGGTAAAAAATTAATCTCAGCTTTTGTTTCTACAAAAAAAATGCATATTGGAGAGGGACATAGCTTATCAGACAGTTGACAGAAGTCAATCCTTCTATGGGGATGCCTTCATTAAGTGATTGTTTCTGGAGAACTGTCTTCTCTTCTGTAGTTACCTACATGTTCAGTATTTTTTGACTGTTTGAAGATAGGTTTTTCTCTGTTTTCCTGTAAGAACAAGAACAGAACTCCTTACATGCATGTCTTTGTACCATGTGTATGTGCCTGGTGCCCATCAAGTCAGAAAAACTTACTGTATCTCCTGAAATTAGAGTTTCAGAGGATTGCCAGATGCTATCTGGCAACCAACCCAACACTGTGCTAGTAGCCAGTATAATTAATCACTAGCCACCTCTCCAGCTCCAATAGACTTTGAATGAATAAAGATTTTCTTGATTCAGGTGTCTGAGTTCTACAGCTTGAGCAATGATGAAATCAGTAAGACTAATGTTTTCCATCTACTGGAAAACTGTCTAGGAAAACTGTCCCTCCTCATATAAAACAGCTTCCATTAGTACCTCATGTCATGAACTTTCTCCATTGTACATGTATTAGGAATAATCAACATATCTATAAGCCTTCTAAGATGGTGGGCTTTCAACACATATAGCTACTGACAACTTGAGATGTGTTGATCCAAACTAGATGTATAAAATAAAGAAGTGTAAAGACTGAATGAAGAGAATGTAAGAAATCTTACTAATTATTGTGAAATTCAATAATAGCAATGTATGTAAAGTGATAATATTTTCGATATAGTGAACTAAAAACATATCATTAAAGATTATTTTATGGTTTTACCCATTTCTCTGTTTTTTTTTTAAATCTTATTTTTGGGGGGGTATCAATTTTTGCTAAGTACTATGTTTAGGCTGCCTTTGAAATAGAAGCTCTGTTAGCTCAACCTCCCAATTAGTTACCAGAGTTACAAGTATGAACCATCATGCCTTCCCTCTTTTGCCATTGGTGTGTGTATGGGGGGGGGGTGTTGTTATGTGGGTATAAGTGTGTGTGGGAATATATATAGTGTGTTGTGTGTGTGAAGTGTGTCTGTGTATGTGTGTGCGTGTGTGTATGTATTATGTGTATGCATGTGTTGTGTATGCATATGTGCATATGTAAATATTGTTGGGTGATGTGCAAGTCTGATTCCAAATTAGACACTGATGTCAGCTACCTTCTTCAAACACTTTGACCCATCTTTCAGACAAAGTCTGCTAGTGAATCTGGAGCTCATTAATTTGATGGAGGTCCACAAGGACCCTTATGCTTCTGCCTCCTCTGTGTTAGGGTTAGAGATGCACTACTGCACCCAGCTGTTTCTATTGTTACATGGATGCTAGAGATCTGAATTCAGGTCCTCAATCTTGTCTGGAGAGCACTTTGACAACTGAGCCATCCCTCCAGCCATTCATTTTTTTTGTGCCACTTTCAAAAATAGAAAACCTAAAAATTACCCATAGGACTCACATTCTATTTCTCTTGGCAACATTGCTGCGGAAGGCAGAGGTTGGATTACTCTAAATTCTGGCTTATAGCAGGACTTGGTTCTTGGTAAACTCTGAGGTAGTGATTACTTTGATAAAGGCACACACCAATTGTGGTGTATGGACACAAGAGGAGCAACTCCCTTAAGACAGTGGAGGGGACATGAGATGCAAATAGAATTTAAGGAAAAGTGAGGTTTATGAATGCTTGAACTTCAAGATTCCAAAGACAAGCAGATAAGGAAAAGTTAATTTCTGACATGTTGCCCTTCTTTGCCAACAGCTATGAAGTGTTTTCAGACAGTACCTCAGCTCCATGACATCATAAATCTTAGTTATGGACACTTTGCCCCAGACCAGTGTAGTGAGATACCCATCTTGTCCACACCTATAGCACTGACCAACCTGTTTGCCCATGGTCACAAGTGCTGACTTGACTGGGAGTGTGTTTAAGTCTGGAGTCTGGGCACAGGTGGCTCTCTCTCTGGCTCTCTCTCTTGGCTCCTGGTAAGGTCACTGAGTGCAGCCTGAGTGTGGATTCTTTGAGCAAAAAACTTGTGGGTCATCAGTTTCTTGTGTAAGTGACTTCTCCGCGAATAAAATTATGATAACCTATATTAAACCTAGTCCTGTGTATCTTTATCTGTGCATCAGCACACCAGGGAGCACATTAATAGTGTCAGGGCACTCAGGTGTGTTTTTACTTCTTCTTTGTCCCGAGGAGCCAATATTTTCTACATAAAATGCTAAATAGTCTTAGGCTCTATGTTCTCTGCTAACGCAAAAGAATAACCATTTTATACGATATAGAATGGATCAGGGAACACCTAAAGTGTTTTGGTATTAGTCAATGCCTTTGATAGACATCATCTTTATATTGTTTTAAAATTTTTACATCTTTGTGAGATGAATTATGGTAATTCAACATACACAAGTATGCAATATATTTTTTTAAAAAAGTGTAAAACACATTTCTATCCTTTCAACCATTAATCACTTTGTGTGTTTGGAATATAACCTGAACTAATACAATCACTCTTGTAATCCATCTTGAACTGAATCAAACAGAAGAAAAACCAGGAGGGAGTCCTATCCTCTGCCTTTTTTGGGGGGCCCATTGCTGGATGCCTTTCTTGACCATCTGACTCACTTATCCTATCTTCAGTGTCTACTATTCCACTCTATCTTATAAAGTTGACGTTGTTGGTTTCTACAGATTATTTTATATATCTTAATTGGCTGATGTTGCTTGTTGATCATATAGCTCTTTATCATTTTGTTGCTTAGCCTTGTGTCAATCCCATATATTGTCTTTTGTTGTTTGATAAAATGAACCCATTATGGTTCAATCATAAGTCGATTCTCTTCTGAGCCAGCCTCTATATCACAGGAGGGCAAACCACAAAAGACCTCCAATAAGACTCCCTTTGGGCATGTGTAGAACTTTTGGAAGAGAAGCGTCTTATAAAAAGATGACGTTATGTTGTGAGTTCCTTGGTTCCATTGCCACAGAAGTGGGATAGCATTTGAGGCTGAAGATGAGAGACTATATTGAAACCATGATAAAGAGAGAGAGAGAGAGAGAGAGAGAGAGAGAGAGAGAGAGAGAGAGAGAGAGAAGGGAAGGAGGACATCCCACTATGGATGATGGGCCAGGCAAGAGCTGAAGTCCCGGGTGATACTGGGGGGCCTGACTTCCCCCAGATTTCTTTTTATATAAGAACAAATTCTGAATTTTGCTCTTAGCCCAATTTTCTACTAACTGCAGTGAATGCAACCTTAACCAAAACAGTCACCATTTTCATGATAAAATTGTTCTTACTGCCAATATTTCATAACCAGCCTTCTCTTAGATCATTCATTCAAATGTCTTTCTTTCTTCCTGTTATCTTTTCCTTTGCAAGTCATTGCTCATCAGACTCAAAATGATCCGGCAATGTTGAACTCCTCTCTCTTCCCTCTGACACCCTTGCTGTGTTCTACTTTAAAGGAAGAACATCCACCAGAAGATATTGTTGAATGTGTGCCCACACCCTTCACCAGACTGGGGGAGGATGAAAGGCAGAACGAACTCACACTGGAGCTATGGCGGCAGGAAAGGGATTCAGCAGTTACTGTGCATTTGCTCCTCCCATGGGTGTTCTAGGACACACCTCAGTTCTTTGTGAGCCACACAGTCTGTTGTGTTGTGGGTAAACCCACACAAGCCACATCATCTTAGCAAAATCATCAGGCCCTGGCAGGAAAAGCATTCTCTTCAGAGATAAGCAGAAGAAGCCTGCAGTCCACAACAACAGAGTCAACAGAGGGATACTGAAAAGACGCCCAGAGGATAGCACAGAGGCACATGAACTCATGAGGAGGGAATGTCTATCTCCCCCGGAGCTGTTTATCCAGAATGGTTTAATGTAACCAGGTGACAATGGGAAATGTTGATACAGCTAACTCTCCACTCTTCTTTCAACATCATGATAACCTCTGCTTTCTTTCCAGTTTCTTCACCTGGCAATAAACACATACCTAGGATATTTGGGGTGGAATAAACCTCTCTTGTTTTCTATAATAACCCACATAAGAAAACACGTGGAGAGTCTGGGCCAAAGCACATCACATTGCCAAGTGAATGAGCATTTCTTTGAATGTGCCTTACATACTTTAATTTGGCAAAATCAGATTTTCTTAGTGTGACACTGCACTGTACAACACTGCCTGACTATAGTCTCATTTTCACAGTATTCACAGAAGCAGAAATAGAAGATATTAAAAAAATATATAGCATGGTATAAATCACCTACAGTGGTTCTTAGAAATTCACAGCCTTTTTTCTGAGACTACTATTCACTTGTGGTTTATTTTTTTAAATGAGGTGTGTATATGCATCCCCCTGTGTGTGTGTGTGTGTGTGTGTGTGTGTGTATGTGTGTGTGTGTGAGTGTGAGTATGTGTGTGTGTATTGTACATGGGTATGAGTAGAGTACTTGTAAGCACATGTAAGCACAGAGGATTTCTGGTATCTTCCATGTCTCTGACCCCATCATTTGGATTAGAGGTGTCCACCATCATTACCCACTTTTATGTTGACTCATCCTTGCACAGAAAATGTTATGTCCCACTGGGTCATCATGCCATCTGTAATTGTCTGTCATGACTAAAAAGTTAAAATATAATTGCATTTCCCTCACTTTCCTTCCTTACCTCCAAGTCCTTATCAATGTTCTGCTGTGCCTTTCTCTCTCTCAAATTTATCACACACAATGAATGTATATATACACACACACACACACACACACACACACACACACACACCCCTAAACACGTAAATACAGCTAATCATTTTATAGATAAACTTTGGAAAGGCTTAGTTTAGGGAGACTTCTATCCACAGAATTGAGATTTAGCATTTGACTTTGCATATTGTCTTAAAAATATTTCTTTTATTTTTGATATCACCACACAATTATATCATCATTATGTAATGTTATATCTGCATGTAGACATATATACATATAGATATAATTTTTTCCTCCAAAATATAATCTGCTCAGTCTGTTTAATATTTTTTGTCTCCTAAGAATGCCAGATTCTACACCATAAAGTCTCACCAACATGATTGCCCTAAACATGAGCAAAACAGGACAACAACAATAAACAAGGCAAAGGGAATTAAAGACCATGAGGCCTCAACCCTACACACAAAGCTAGAGGCAACTAAGGAACGCTGAGAGCAAAAGAATGATCTTCCCCAGGAAACAGAACACCAATTGTTCATGCAATACCAAATAGTCAGTCCTGAAGACATACATAAAAGTAATATTCTTCAACCTCTTGTTACTTTTAAGGCAATCTCTTCTCTAATACCAGCCTGAATGCCACAGTTAAGTCCTCCCTAGTCTCCTTCATCTTTTATAACAAAGAACCACCAAGCTCAATTATCACTGTTCCTTTATTTCAACACCTATTCCTTTTGGTGTTTGGTTACTTAGACTGAATTAACTCAATGACTGAAGCTTTGATTGAGAATAGATAAATTATTGGCTTTGTAGTTACTGTGGCACATGGATGTCTATGGATTTTCAAAGACAGACAATAGTCCAGTAAATAAAGGAAGTACCAAACTCCAAGTGTTGCAATAATATCAAGTGGCTGACAAAGGGACAGAAAACTTTCTGTAAAGGAGTCGTTTCAGAATGAACACACTTTTGAAGTTCCTCACCTGGTAAGTCTAAAATCCATACCCTGAGTCATACATTATTAGTTCATCAAACAAAACCAAGGCCCTAACATGAGTGAATGTTCAAAAGAAAGTGGACCATTCTTTGTGACCACATATTTTGGTTTGTGGAGAACAGGATAATAGTTCCTCCATATGAACTCCTGAGATGTCCAGGACATTTTATGGCACTGGGGCATTTTATTGGTATGGGGACATGGCTCTTGGCAGAGGTTCTTAGATCATTAGAGCCATGCTTTCCTCTGTGGATGTATCTGGAAGCCCCTGTGGCATGTGTATGTCTGTGTACACACCTGTGTGGAGATGTCTCCACATCTGATGAGTCTGAGTGGGCAGCCCTAGTAAATCTCAAATGTAATTCTTTACAACTCTTGTCTGTGACAAAATAAACAAGGAAAAGAATGATTTCCAGAGACACATGAGAAGAAGATACAAATTGATGTATTATGTCATCAAGAGGATAGCTGACAGCAAAAGGACAAATGGGGTTGAGTTAAAGTTCCGTCTATGTCACCATTTTTCTTGAAACTAAAATGATTTTTGACCTCTGTTATTTCATATTAATTGAACTTGGCTAACTCTGAAATTCTATGGTTCTATGTTTATGGAAATGCAGGATTTCAAAGATGTGAAGAGTCTTGATGCTGGATTGCTTGCCTGGCTTCTTGGTATCCTGTACAAACAATTTCTGATATTTCCAGTCTTGAGAGACTCTGCCAATCTCGGGGTTTGTGCAAAAGACTAAAGCAGGCTTGAGCACTTTTTCCATGCTTTTTGTAAGTATAGATGTTGTTTGGTTATGAAGCAAGTCTTAGATTCATGCTACTTCAAGGCTTGGGTTTAAAGGATATAACACACACACACACACACACACACACACACACACACACACACACACACACTACTCAAAAGACTGAAAATATAATCAACGGCATCAATATTCAGGTGAAAGCAAGATTCCTCTGGGGAATACAAGTGAAATTCATATACCAGGCAAAGCAGAGTAGAAAGGAATAAGGATAAAAACAGGCTTGGCAAATCATCAACAGAGAATCACCTTTTTCTCAAATGTTACACATTTCTCTGAATGTAATTATAAATACATGCAAAATTACTCTCAAATGGAAAATGGCTTGAATGTATATAGTTATATATATTTATATATTTACTACGTTCCTGCTACAAATCTCTACAAATTTGGCAACCTAAAACAACAGATTAGGTCTCAGGAGATTGTTCAGTTGGCAAAATACTTGATTGTGCAGGCACGGAGAGCTGAGTTTGAATTCCCAGAAACCATAGGCCCAACAACACATGTATGTTATCCTTAGCACTCCTATTGTAAGATGTTAGTGGAGATAGAAGAACCCCTGGAATATGGGCTAACTAGTCTAGCATATATAGCAGCAAACGAAAACGGCATCTTGTGTCACACAGGTAAGGTCTAAAGCCCAAGGTCATTCATCAAAATTATCCTCCCTTCATAACATTTCTGTGATTAATTTGCTGAACCTAAAAACATCACTTGTTGCCAGACCAAGAGTGACAAATTGTAATTATTATGCTCCTTGTTCTGAAATCCATCCCGCTAATTACTGACAGGGCCATATTTCAAAAACTCAATTCTGATGTCATTCTCTCCTTTGAGAACTTACACTCCAGTTGCTTATTAGATAAAGTAAGCTCTCTGTAGATAGAATGCCTAGTGTTTTCTGATCCCACAGTCTGCCTGTTTCATCATACTGTCACTGTGCCTCAGATGCATTCATCCCAAATGCTTTCCTTCTCATGACTCTTGGCTCTTACATATACAGCTCTGTCTGACTCTTCATCTGATGCATAACAACTCAGTGGTAGTCAGTGCTCAGCTATCTTCTCAAAGGGAAGGAGTCCCCCAGTCTTAGTACCAGTGGAATAAAATCCTCTGTTTTGCTTTTTGGGGATGCTAATTCCTCACTGCCATATCTGCCTTGGTTGCATTAAAAGTTCTGCAAACGTAGGGAAACTGTTTTAGCAGTTCTTAAATGTCCAATCACTTTGGGGTTGGGAAATCAGTAGACTTAATAACATTTGTTTGGGAGTTGGTCAGACTGTGCTCTGCCTTTTATTCAGTAGTCCAACCTTGGGGAAGCTACTGAACCTACACATTGAAGTAACACAATTGGCAGCCTATTGGCATTGGGGTGATGTTTGTAGTTTATACTGAATAAATGCTTTTAAAGTTTTAAGTAACGAGGAAGAACTGGGGGGAAAAATGATTCAAGTCTGAGAACATTGTGGCCTCAAATTAAGAGTCAACCACTCATTTGATCTGTTGGGTTTATGGCTTTCTGATTTTCTTCCCTGCTTCTCCCAGTCTCTATCCAGATACTGTTCAGTTAGGAACATAATTCATCTCATTCTCAGCAGATTACCTTCCTTGACATGAGAATAAAATATGAATAGTTAAACTACTATCAACCAAAGCGTTCAAGACCTTTGTCAATACCTCAATGCTCTACCACTTTGTAGAAAATGGAGGTGCAGTGTCTCTTTGTCTGTCCGTCTGTCTGCCTATCTCCACATTCAAGTCAACTGCCCATTAAACTTGCTTTCATACTCATCCATGTGGGCTGTAGCTCTTTCTGGTTTTGAAAAAGAAATATTCCTTCACCAGTTGGATGCCAGCCCAGCTTTCATGTACCACACACCTCAATTGCCTTTGTCTGTTTCCCCAGGACTTGACCCATTCTGCTCTCTCCTCAACATCTGCTTTCCATCCAGCATCTTTCCCTGTACAAATGTGCTAAACAATCCATCTAGATCAGATAGCAAATTAGTCTCCTGTTGTTCTGCCTCTAGATATTTTCTTGCTCCTCTCCTTCCAATTTCTGCCTAACCTTCAAAGGATAGTGGAGAAAAGCAGTCTCTACCACATGTGTATACCTCAAGCCACTTTAGCACAACTGAGGGCAATTACTGCCAAAATAGCCTTCACTGAAGTCACCTGTGGCTTCTCTATTGTAGTGGGTAATTGATTTTTAATGCCTCCTCTATATGTTCTTTCTTCATCACACAGACCGTGTGATGTGAAAACTTTCTAAATGTCTGCTTGGAAATAAGACTCCTCCCTAAGATTTTTCCATAGATTTTACAAGATTGTGTTGACCTTTGATTTTAAAAAATAAATAATTTTCAGTTTTGCAGCGGCACAATTAACAAGTATAAATGATATGCATTTATAATGGGATGTGATGGAATATGAGTACACCATACAGATAATGACCACAGTGTGATGAACTTGAAGGTCCACTTTCTTAGAAGTTTCATGCATTTGACCCTGTCACCTACAGTCACCATGATCACAAATACTCCCTCTTCCACAGGCAACACAATCTGCCAGAGGTCAGAGCCTAACACAGGTGTTGGGGTGTAGGTTGAGCTGGTGCATCCTTACAGGGTATATTTAAATTTAAGAGTGAGCTCTCTGGAGTCCAAAAACAGGAAAAGAGCACTGTAGGCAACTTTTAATCATGTCAATGAACTTTCATGGTAATGTGTGTACAGGCCCAGAAGGTACTTTTAGTCATAGGATAAAGGCCAGGCTTTGCCGATCCTCCATGGGAGCCTCAGGGAGGAGTGGATTGAGGGTGTGCTGGGGAGGAGGGGGAGCAGAAGGAAGGAGTGTGAGGGAGAACTGTGGTTGGACTGGAAAATAAAATTAAAAAATAGTAAAATTTTAAAAGATAGGCTAACCACAGGGATTCTGTTGTTGGTTGTTTTCTCTAGTTTTGTGTGGAACATTTTTCACTTGCTGGCAGTCAGAGCCATAGCCTGAGGTGGAGATTAGAAAATGAGAGAATGGAGCCCAGGGCTCATATGCACTCCTAGATATCTAAAAATTCCATGGGGCAGTTAGACTCTTCGCCCATGGCATTCACCTATCTGCCCTACTTACCGTCATCCAATTAATTATCGTTCTTGCATATGACTTGAATTAACTCTCTCCTCCATGCTTACTAGCAGTCTTCTTATCTGCTACCTTGCCACGCATCTCTTGAGCACTACAGTGATATCTCTGATAGAAGTTTCAAAAGTAAGGGATGAAAATTCAGGATGTCATCTAGTATGCAGCTAGCCCTCTCTGGAGACACACCATTTTCAGATTAATATATCTCTTCTCCGTACTCACACAATTCTATGGTAATAGCCAAGAGCAGGGAACTTTCCAGAGACTACATTAGTACTTTACCTCTTCCATCTTTGACTTGTATGATCAGCTTTGCTTGGAATATTTCTCTGTTTCTTGCTTTTTCAAATGTTTAACTCATTTCCCTTTTCTACAACATCAGGTGATGTCTACTGTGGATCACGTGATCTTAATTTCAATGGTAGCCAGTACTCAGTTTTCTGGCTTGCTTTTAGATTGCGTTACCTTCATCCATCTTTTTCCTCTTCATGCTCCTGTCTCTCTTTGTTAAAGGATAAAGTTTTACTCATTGATACTTGTCTAGGACCCATCCCAGTTCTTGAAGAATCATAAAATAAATGCTTGTTCAGCCTAATCCCACAAATTTATTATGACCTTGGGCAAGTCCAAAATTCCCTGGCACTCAGACATCTCATAGAAAGTTAAGGAGCTGAACTAATCTCTTAAATGTCCCTTTTGGTTCCAACATTCCATGAGGTTTCTATTATATTTGTTGAAAGCGTGTAATGGAGTGTAAATTAATTTTTAATAGGCTGTAATTACTAACAAAACATTCCTCATTTCATCACTCAGCTCATTGCATGAAGTGTGACATATAAAAAGTTTAACTCAAAATATCTGTGAGTAACTAACAACTCACACAGCTGCCATCTTAATATGCTGGAGTAAACAGATATTTCACATTTATAGTTTAATCACCAAAAGTCCATTCAATGTTTCTGAGAAGGCAAATAATAAATCCAGCATTAAAAGGGGAAATTTGGTTGTGAAACCTAGTCATTGTTCCCAATCTTTATATTTCCTCACTGCCAGTTACTTAAGATCACAGGTCAATTCTCAGTCAAGTATAACTCAGTATTTATTATTTATTGTTGCTTTTAGAGTAATTTTTCATTATGTAAAAGGCTGCAAAGTTGTCATAAAGAGGTCCATACTAATCTTGTCCCATGCTTCTCCTATTTTTAACATTTACATGACATATGTGTCTTAATTAATGGACCGCTATTTTACATGACTACTGATATCCATACTTTATTCAGATTTTTTAATTTATCATCCTGCCTTCAGAATGTCATTACTGATATCTCATCAAATTTAGGGGATGAATAATCTCCAGAGACTGTTCTTGTTTTCCAGTTCTCAGGATTTTTTTGCTTTTGATATTCTTAACAGTTTTTGTTTGTTTGTTTTTGTTTTTTGAGTCAGGGTTTCTTTATATTGTTTTAGAGGTTGTCCTGGAACTCTCTATGTAGACCAGGCTGGCCTTGAACTCACAGAGATCCACTTACCTCTGCCTCCCAAGTGCTGGGATTAAAGGCATGAGCCACCAATGCCCGGTTATTAACAGTTTTAAGGAGTACCCATAAAGTATCTTATGGATTGTGTGTGTGTGCATGTGCATGCTTTTGAGTGTTTGTTGTGGAATCTTGTTACTAAGCTTGAGCTATGGATTTGGTGGAGGAAACATAATGAAAATAGTTATTATCAAGGTTGCTCATACATAGCAGTTTATTCATACCAACATGGATTTGTGGCTTAATTTTGGAACAAGTTTACATCAAGGTGTAGAAAATTAACATGAAATAAGGATGAAACAGGAAGCCAAGGACCATCAATTCTGTGGTTCACTTGTTAATTTTCCTCAAGTAGCTTAAGCATCTGTACAGCAAACATCAGAGTAAAATACACATAGGGAAACATAGTGACATGTGCAATAAAATAATTTTCACAAACTAAAAAACATGACTCCAGTGTCAACTTCAAGTAATAGAACATTACTGGGCCTTACAGTCGAGGCACCAGAAGACACTATGCTTGTCCAATTGCATCCATATACACTTCAGAAAATTTGATACAGATTTCATCAATGCCTTGCTAGCTAAGTAAAAAAAGGAATTGCCATTTTTAAAACTTCATAGTTTCATGAGATGGAGAGATGGCTCAATGGTTAAAGAGCTTTTACTACTTATCCAGAGGATCTAGGTTCAAGTCCCGTCACCCTCAAAGTGGCTGACTATTGTCTGTCTGTAATTCCTGCATCAGAGGATCTAATCTCCTCCTCTGATCTCCTTTGGCTCTGGGCACAAATGTGATCATACAAACATGGAAACAAAACATCCATGCACATTCAATAAATTAAAAGTTAAAATAAAAAATAAGAAGTCTGTACTTTTCTGATACAAGAAAATGCTTCAAATGAAAAGAGACTGAAATTTAAAGTCCTTTAAACTAGCGCATACTTTCTATGTTCACAGGTTAATATGTTTACGTTGTTAATGTGTGTAATACTGTACTTAATTAAGTGCAATATTAAGCAAACAATCTGGATGATCTACAATATTGACATGACAGGCATTTTTGGCAATTTAATTCAGTGTCAAAATTTTCTGTAGTTAATTCATGATAGCCATTTTGATCCAGCTCTCACAGGTAGACAGGCATTATCTATTCAACAAAGAACAAGCTCTCTGGGAGACTGAAAGATTTTTAGGAAAAAGTTCTTTTTGCACATTTCTCAATGTTTTCAATTCAGGTTATATATAGTGTTTGTGCCTGAGAGCTGCAGAGAGGTCCCCCTTAAAAGTAATATACCTTCTGACCAAATCTGAAGGATTATACAGAGTAGTGCCATGGCATACACCTCTTCCATAGGTACACTGACATTTAGAAGGATTTGGAATTCATGTTGGACATGTTCCAATGAGACTCATCCATGTCTTCATAGAAGCGAGTGTTACTCATGCACAGCCATTTATTTTTATCAGAATAAAAAATTGCCTGTTAAACATGTAAAATTGTGGGACAATTGACGATTAAGTATATAGAAGTGGTGTAAGCTGGCATACTCTAGCTCAGACTTCTTATTAGTGAATTTGGCAAGCAAGCAAGTCCTTTCTCATTATTATATTTTTTCAAACACTATTACAGTTTATTGAAATGGCAGATTGTAAGCTTGGGCCTTTGATGTAATTAGCACATAATTTTCTGCATCAATGTATTAGCTGTAGTGACTAGGCTAAAAGATGGAAAATGTTAAAGAATACAAATATATGAAAGACAATATATCACAATACACAGGACACCCTAACTTAATGGCTACATTACACACTATAATCTATCTTACAAACTCAGGGATAAAGATCTTGACTGAGCCTCTGAAAATGTTCATTATATATGCAAAAGAAGCTCTTATTTTGAGGCAAGTGATTTTAACTTTACTGATGCTATGAATCACTTTAGAATTTGTTGAAAATGGTAGAATATCTTTCCAGAAAAATTAGCAAACACACATTTTTGTTTCCATGAAATAGTCTAGGTATTCTCAGAGACCATTAATACTCCTTCCTACCATGTACAGAGAGGATCCTCCATGTACCCCTACTGTGATTCTCAACCCACAAAAATTATAAATCAGTCTATTGCCAGAATTACTTATCTATATGAACTGCTTTGCCTTCTGAAGCAAATTTTTATTCTATGCATTTACAGTTCACAAAATGACTGGAGTCAGATAATGTAACATCCATCATCTCAGATTCTCTCTCTCTCTTTCTCTCTCATTTTATGTTTTCGTTTCTGTTGCCCATGGTTAATGAGGTCATACCAAAGGTTTTCTTTCTTTCTTTTCTTTTCTTTTTTTTTTTAACCATGCCTATAGTCATTGTTGTTTACATATGTTTTTCTCTGAGTACATTCTAGTTTTGGGTCTAGCGTGTAAGTCATGATTCACTTTTACTTAACTCTTTTTATGAGATATGATATAAGGATTTACTTCATGTTTTGCATATGGCTATGGCTATCCAGTTAATACCACTTTCTCATGTCAATCCCTATTGACTCTAAGTAACAATTACTGTTCATTGAAATGTCCCTATCCAAGCCAGAACAGAACATTGATTCCATCTTGGTAAACTCATTGCTAATCCCTCTCCCTTCATTTCCAACTCAGAAACTGACATAATTGTGCACTTGGTAGTGAAGAAATAAATTTATCGTTGTTTTCCTTTTTTTGGTCCATAAGCAAGTTGATTTGTTTCTACCTTCAGAAACAATTCGGAATTCACCATCATCCTCTCCTTTTCTCTATTTATTTCATTTGCAGGAGATTTCAGCCAATTTTACCTCAATTCCTATCTGTATGTTGCAATAATTCAAACAAAAAACTTTAGTTTTGTCTATTCTATATCTCTACACTTCTCACAAATACTCCACAGACACTGAAAAATTTGCATCTGCAAACGTTCATACTTGATACTCAATTCTCCCTTGCTACATACTATACCTATCCCTATGACATTCCGCAAACGTCATTTTGTTGTGGAATTTCTCAGGATAAAAGCCTGGGAATTGTTTCATCTCCACATTGTCACACCAGTCTCCAGAATTCCCTTCCTTCACACCCTCTGCAGAGCATCACCAGATCTTTATCCCCACCCTCACACTGTAGCCTAGCACACCACTATTTCTTGCTTGTTTTACTCAGATAATCTCCAAGGGACTCCTTTTTTTCTTACCTTCTGTGTATTGTCCACACCCTCTGTCTTTCTTTATTTAATAAATTTCAATACACATCTGAGCTTAGTCACTCCCTTAATCAAAGCACTAAACAGATTTCCATAAAATTTACAATGTAATTCAAATTCCTCAACACAACCTACTTACACCATCACTATCTAACCTGTATCTGGCCTTTGGAGCTTGTCCTTTGCCTCTCACACAACTAAATTTCCATCCTAGGGTCTTTTGGGTACTGCCCTTAGGGCCCTACATAACAACAATATTCATTCCTTATTGTTAGTTAATCAGAGATGCTTCTCCACCTGTATATCTAAAAGTAGCCCCAACACTCACTGTTTTTCTAGATCACCTATGCCTACCTCTGAATAGAAACTATGAAGGGACCTTTGACTCTTGGTGCTTGATGAATTTCTAATGCCAGTTTGGGTCGATCGTAATTCATTAGTAGATATACATCAAGTTATGTAATGAAGGAACAAGCACCTATTTTAACAGCAACCTACTTTAAGCCACTGTGCTCTCTCACTTAAACAAATCAATTACCCTCTAGTCTAGTCTGCACTCTTGTCTCCTACAGTCAGATCAGTTTCACAGAGCAGAGATGGTTCATATATACAAACATTTGCTTTTGTAAAACTATACAGAGGCAACTCACTATGCTTGCGATATAAATCCACATCTTAAATGTGGTATGGCAATATGTTTCTGATAATGTGTTATGCTCAGTGGTATGGTCTTAGGCTTTTGGCTGGTTTAGCTCATCCTTCCCTTGTTATGAGCAGGTTTTCCTGCCTGCCCTTGTCCCAGAGCCACACCAGCCCCAAATACACACAGAGATGCTATATTAGATTTAATAATGCAAGCCTGCTACTAACATTTATTGGCTAGCTCTGTCTTAAATATTAACCCATTTCTATTAATCTAAATGAGTCCATGTGGTCTTGGCTTACGAGAGAGAGGGCCTGGTGTTCTACTCTCTCCATCCTCCATGTTGAATTTCCTCCTCCCTCTCCTGAATCCTTCTTGTTTCTTAGTCCCCCCTATCTTGTGTTCGTATTGGCCAACAGTGCTTTATTCATTAACCAATAAGAGAATCATATTTAGAGAATGACATCTCCCATTATATCCTCTCAGCCAGTAAACTAATGCTAAACTTTCAAAATACCATGGTCACTCTTATGCTTGGGTCTGCCTTTGTTGTGAGAGTTGTGTTGTTTCGTTTTGCTTTTCTTTTGGTGTGGTTTCTCCTGTATGGAATATTCTTATTGCAATCTTCATAGAATAGCTGTTCCTGCAGAATGACACTTAAGGGACTTTACGGACTACCCAGTGTCAGGTACCCAATGGTCATTTTTATATAAATGGCTATTTTAGACAAATTGTGTGTATCTTGATCTAATATATTTAATTACTTATTATTTTATACACCAGTCCTTCACACACTAAAATATAATCTCCAGTTACATTTTAATACATTTTATACTTCAGGGCTGCTTCTTTCCATACTTCTACATGGTACTTTTATATCAGTTAACACTACTGGGAACAGTGTGTGTGTGTGTGTGTTGAATCAAATAATTGTTATTGTTTCATGTAATATGATTCCAAACATCAATTTACAACCAATAAAAAATATATATATTCTGATAAAAACTTGAGTTTTAGTCTTTTTTTTATTGTCATTGCAAGTGAGTACATTTTAAATTGGAACTAAATTTTCTCACTGAACTAGTAGAATGCATCTTCATGATTAAAAATCACATGTTGACAATATTTCCTGGAGTTCTGAGTATGACCTTGGCAAAAACAGACATTCTACTGACTTGCTTAGATTTCTTTCCTCTTTCTTAGGTAGTTTTCATCAAAATAATAAATATAAGATTCCTAACCACACAATTAGAGTTTACAGTTATTTTATAAGAGAGTTCTGCATTTGCTCAGAAATACTTGTTTTCATTAGTATGTTTATTGAGACAGAAACAAAAGTGAAAAGAGATTAAGTGATGTTTCCTGAGGATACAGGTCAAGAAAATGGTGGAGCCAGAAACAGAGATTAAATTTTTTCTCTCATACATCATATTTTTGTTCATAATAGCAATGACCCCTTGAGGATAAACTTGGGAAACATGGAACACCAAAAACATCCGTCCATGCCTATTCTCTTCATAGGCTTCCCTTCTTTGTGTTTGCCATACCTTAGTGAGAACAGCTAAGAGATGTGAGGAAGTGGAATCGAGAAAAGGCATTAACTGAAGAGCTCCTTAAAGCAGAGCCACTGACTTGAAGTGAGCATCTGCCTACCCTTAGTATACCCTGTTCCAGGCCTAAAGCAGCAGTTCATATCCTAAGCCTTTGGATATGACACAAGTCAATGCATGGCACCAAACACTATCAGCAGCTGACAGTTTGCACACTTGTTTAAAAGAGAAATTTAGTGGGAGAAAGAGATGGGCAAAGTTTGATAAAGAATATGAGAAGAGATGAGTATATGTGTGGGAGAAAAAAGGAAAATAGGTTCTTGAATCTACAATTTTGCCTCCCACTCTGTTTCTTTCAAATGTCTACATGATAATATTTATAATAACTCATCCCCTTGAGGCTAACACTGCCTGTGTGGCTATCAAACTTGTTCAACAAATAATTAGTATATGGTCTGCTAGTAGTGTTCTATGTGCTCTGGAAGATCACACTCAGGGTCTTGGGCACAAGAACTTTTCAGGGAAATACGTATGATGCATATTTATGTGAACATGAACTTTTTATGACTACAATAGTTAAAGAAAATATTACAATGTTCATAGTTCAATAAAGTCTACCTTTTATTTTTGTTTAAAAAAATGGTTTCTCATACAGCCCATGTTGGCCTCAAGCTGAATGATGTTTGCCTCGGGGTCCTGATCTCCTCCCTTCTCTTCAGAAGAGCTATGATCACAGGCATGCCTCAGTATGCATGGCTGAAATTCTACCATTTCTGGAAAAGATTTTCATTATGGATTATGAAAACAGATCTCTTTCTGGGATAATAACTTAACAATTCAATTGTGTAGGCTTCTGTGTGTTTTCCCTGTGTTACTAAACTGGTTCAGTGTTGCTCATTTTTTAATCTATCTTGGGAGCATGAGACTAAACATTCAGATGAGATTCAAAGGGACATTGACAGACCAATTTAGCACCAAATATAAAAAGAAAATTTAACTAACATGCATAAATGTAATTTAGTTAAATAATTTGTAAAACATAGTAGTAAATTCTAGTTATTTAAAGAGTAGCAAATGTCCTATAGCATCACTCATTTATTTAATTATGCCATGGGATCAACTGCTCCTTATTTGGAAGATTGTCTGCATTTGTTCTAATACCTAAGGAAACACTGCCCAGAAATACCAGTTTGGATACACTGTACAATCTTTTGGTCCTGATATTTATTTTCCTGTCCTTTAAATATTTATTTTCTTATTTTTATCTTATGTGTATATATGTTTTGTCTGAAAGCATGAATGTGTTCCACATGCCTAGTACTCATGAATGACACAAGAGGGTGTCAAATCCCCTAAAAGTGGAGTTAGAGAGAGATATGAGGCAACATGTGGGTATCTGAACTGAAATTACATACTCTGAAAAAGCAGTAAGTGCTGCTAACTGCTGAGCCATCTCTCCAGCCATGGGTCCTGAGGTTTTGAATATGCTTCACTGCCAAGCCTTCTTCGATCATTATGAATACTGAAGTATCAAAGAAATGACAATTTGATATCATATTTAGAACTACATTGCTTTAACTCAAAACGTGTGAGTATAACGGTTTACATTTGTAATCTATGCTGTCTGAAGACTACGTAAGAAGAACTTCAGGTTGGACAAGAGCCTTGCATACTTTGTAAGACATTGTCTCAAAAACAAATAAGGAAGAACAGAGGAAAGAAATTAAAAGATTGTGTAGGTGTGTGCATGTGTGCAAGGCTGCATACACAGGCCAGATAACAATCTTGGTGTCATTTCTCAGTTGCTTTGCAATTTGTTTTACAAGACAAGTTCTGACTCTGGTGTATGGCTCACAAAGTAGCTTAGGCTGGCTAGCTTGTGTCAGGGATCCACCTGTCTCTGTATCCCTAGTGTTGGGATTGCAATCAGGTGTCACCCCAGCTTGGCTTTGTACAAAGTTTCTGGAGATCAAACTAAGATCCCCATGCTCAACAAGCACTGTACCAGCAGACCTATCTCCCCAGGCATAAATCTCACCTTAAACAAACTTTCTGGGTCACCTGGATTGTCTGTGAACAACATGGTTTTCTAAATTGGGTCTGCCTACATGTAAGACCTGCTGATTTTAAACTGTTCCTCCTTCCTCCCTTCCTCTCTTCCTCCCTCCTTCCTTCTATCTCTCCCTCCCTCTATGCCTCCTTCTCTCCCTCCCTCTTTCCCTCTCATGTCTCTCTTGCTTTCTTATACAAATAGAACAAAATATGAATCTGTGTGTGTGTGTGTGTGTGTGTGTGTGAGAGAGAGAGAGAGAGAGAGAGAGAGAGACATAAAATGCATGGGGTGTGTACATGTTTCAGTGTAGTTCTATATGCAACAGAGCCCATGGGGAAATCAGCGAAAACCCTTGGATGTTAATTTTCTGTTTATAGATGCCTGAGCCAGACTAGCTCACTTGTGAGCTCCCAGGGAT
The DNA here is from genome assembly GCF_943737965.1 of Phodopus roborovskii. Taxonomy (NCBI): domain Eukaryota; kingdom Metazoa; phylum Chordata; class Mammalia; order Rodentia; family Cricetidae; genus Phodopus; species Phodopus roborovskii. Next base: position 9,767,798 of record NW_026126588.1, read on the forward strand.
TTCTCCTGTCTCTGCCTCCTATCTTCACGCACATGCATTGGAATTACAAACATGAACAATCACTCTGGCTTTCATGTGAAATGATGAGTAGAACTCATATTTTTCCAGAAGTTGTTTTACCCATGGAGTTATCTCCACAGCCCTTGTACCAATACTTTTAGGTTTAACAGAATTAACAAGCAGAGCAAAAAGAATGTGTTTCCTGGCTATGCCACTAAATAAGCTGTAGTTCAGCCCAATAGGGGGCCCATAACTTGTCTCCATGGGCCACATTGAGAAAAAAACAAACAGACTTTAGAAGCCCTTGCCCTGGAAACTTGCAAACACACTATGGAAACATGAGATCTTTTTATATCAAGCTTGTTTCTAGCCATTCGCAGTGATAGTTAGGAATCTGAATATCAAATATGCATCCCTGTAGCATATTTTTTGAGCTGTCATATATTAGGGTTTTGAAACTCAATTTTATTTAAATATATAAATACTAGAAAAAAATAACAATGCTATGGTTCCTGATACAAAATTATCTTTTGGAAATATGAGTAAAATAACATAATCTACATCAGGAAATGAAATAACAAATGAAGAAAACTCCTTATCTCTTAATTATTAGAATTATAAAATGTGACTTAAAACCTTCCAAGTTTACTGTGTTTATGATGATTAGATCTGATCCATATGGAAGGCTTTCCAGGTTATTAAAGACCATATTAATATGCTGATGATTATTTTTATTGTACAAAACACAAAAACTACAAAACACATAGTAGTAAGAATACAAATGGGTAAAATAACTGAAAGAATTGATGCTTTACTTTTAAAAAATCATTGTCATTAAATCAGGTTAATTTTGTATTAAAAACTATTTGCAAAGAAATCTTCAGTTTTACTCCAGTCTTCCTTTCTCAAAGTTAAAAAAATACCCTAAAATTCTTATTTCTTTATTTGTAAAAGCACAATTATAATACACCCAAAGATATGAAAATCCTCATACAAGAAGTGGATTACATTAGACCTCAGTGTTTAGGAATTTTTACCTGTACTTTAAGGCAATGAAAATTGGAATGCACAAAAACAAACTTCATGCAGCTAAATTCCAGATGGATCTTACAGCCTTTATTCTCTTAGCTCCCAAGGACTAGAAATACATCCAAAGGAGTCACTTCCCTCAAAATGAGAGCTGCAGAGAAGAGTGATGCATGTGCTAGACAGTATGTAGGGCTGATAATAAAGAAAACAAAACTCTATCTGCAAACTAAAGTCGATGAACAGCATAAGCATGCACGCACTGTGAAGCAAGGTGCCACGGGCTTCTCTTCCCATAGTGCTTTTCTAGCAGAGCATCTGAAGTGCTCAAGGACTGCTGATAGGCCTACCACATCAGTTCGTTTTATCAGTTTCTGCAGTAGAAAAATTGGGCAGGAGTCATCTGACCAATAACTGGTGAAAAAAAAATTAATAGCTGCCCCTTGTAGCCCTTAGGGTTTCCATGGGAATTCTGTCTATATTAGCTTTGGCAGAGGCTTGTAGCTATTTTTAGAGGATCTGAAAGCAACTAAGAATGCCTTTCACTTTTATTCCAAGGCTGAACTGTATCTGTGTTGCTCTCCCCCTCACTCCACACACTTTCATACGCATACTTCTGAGAAACCAACCGTATTCAGCTCTAGCTTAGGTACCACTCAAAATCAAAACCCAAGTCAGCAACTCTGGTCTCACATTGTTCAGGTGCTGACAGCCTTGTCTCTTTAATTAGCTGTGATTGCTCTTCAAACTTCACTCAGAACGCCATGCTACACTGTCTTGCAGTACTAATTGTAGACTACTAATAGATCTCTTCCCCAAGAGCCTTTCTTGGTACTTCATGAATTGATGGACTTGGTTTATTAATGAAAGTTACAAACTAAGGACAAAGCCTCATCATTGAGAGAAATCCTGTCGTCTGGAAAGCAGTTCCATTTTTCCATCTCACTCATTCAAGAACTCCTTACTATATTGGGGCAGAAGTGCTGAGTGTTTCCGTATGTTCTGGTCAGTAATAGCTGCACTTTTTGTCCCGTTTCTTTCCTTTTCTTATAATTTATTCGTCATTCTTCACTTTAGAAAAAGAAAGGCAAGACAAGGTCTGTGTGTCTGAACATGTGAAGTATTATCCCTTTATTATTAATATCAGTAGCTAATTACACTATTGTTTTTAAGTAACTACTTTAACTTGACTAAAATGTTCATCATTCTCTTTTCAATGGTTTTTAAATACTCTCTCTAGTCATGTCCAGTTAGCTAGTTTCTCTTGTGGAGTACATCCACCTCTCAAGCAGTAGACGGGTAATACATTTGAAACATATTTTACAGATATAGGAGAGATGGACTGGGGTTAAAGTGTAAACTGGAAAGCATGACTACCTACACAGTGGTGTAATAAAGTTAGTTCCTTACATACAGACACATGCGATCTGGGCAATGTATGCCTCTACTAAAATCTTTACTGAAAACTAAGCACTTTTTTAAATGATGCAGACGGCATAGCCCCAAACAACTTTAATTGATCATTCTTGTTTTTTCACGAGAGAGAGAGAGAGAGAGAGAGAGAGAGAGAGAGAGAGAGAGAGAGAGCGCATTGGAGACAAGAACACTCAATTGTTAAAATGAATACATCACAGTCTCTGTGTTTAGATCACAAAATCTGGATGGGGGTCATTGATCACCTAAAGTATTGGATTCCATGCAACTCTAGGTGTTTCTCAATAATGAGTTTCCAGTTGCACAAACAGGGTTATTATCTGAAATAGGAGAAAATAGAGTGTATATGTTTTGCTTTGGTTTTAGGTTACTTTGTCTAATGCAATGTTCTTAAAAGCCAACAATCTTATTGAGATTTCGGTCTATTTTACTTGATTTTTAATAATCTTATCTTACTGGTATTAGCTTAAGATAAAGCAAATCAGAAGGAATACAAGGCCAGACAAGACCTTGACTTAACCTTGCTACAGACACCAGATTGGCTATATTTTACAATGATAAAGAAATTTATATTTACAACTTGAATGAATGAAAAGTCAAAGGTTAGTACAAGCACTGAATATAATTTTACAAAGAGATTTATAAATGAGCATCTCTGACAAAATTAGTCACAAAAACAATCTTGGCAAAATACTAATAAATTGAATTAAACAAAACTCTGAAATATTTTACAGTATTATCAAGTTGGCTTTTTACCCAAAATGTAAAGAGCTTAACAGGTGAAAATATGAAATTGTAGTACATGAATATAATGAAGTAAAAATATCATGTGACTATCATATTAAATGCAGAGAAAGAAATTGGTAAAATTTGACACCACTTCATGGTAGCAGTTCTAAGAAATTAAGATATAGAAAGAGTATATGTGAACATAGTAAAGCCTTTATATGACAAACCAAGAGCCAATATCATACTAAATGAAAATGCCCTTAGTGTTCTCAATAAGGAATGAGAGAACAATGCCCACTCTCACCAATCCTATTCAATATACTACTTGAAATTTTAGCAAGATTCATTGAAGAGTAATAAATAATGATACAAAGATAGAAAAGAAGAAATCTAATTCATTCCCACTGGCAGATTATATTATCCTTTACTTAGAAAAACCAAAAGACTATTTAAGCTGGTATGTGAATTCAGTAAGGTAGCAGGATAAAAAAATCAACATATAAAAATCAAGATCTCTTCAGGGTTGAACACTTTACATTAGACAACCCAGGAAAGCACTTATGCCTGGGAAAAGCTAACACACACACACATACATACACACACACACACACACACATACATACACACACACACACACACACACACACACACACACACACTAGCAATATTGTAAGTAAATTCCTTGTTTTATTTTGTTCTTAGAATATATTAAAGCAAGTGTTGGAACCCTTTGTACAGCCTGTATCACATACATAAACTTGCTTCCTTGTCTTCTGGGGTCTAACCAGCTTTATTGATGTGGTACATGCCTTCAATCTCAGTACCTGGGAGGCACAGGCAGGTGATTTCTAGGCCAGACAGAGCAACATAGTGAGACCCTATCTAAATAAATAAAGACATCATAGTGAGACCCTCTGTAAATAAATAAAGACATCATTTAGAAAATTAAAAGTAAAGCAAGTGCTGTTTCCTAGGTATTTAATTTCCTCATGGAAGTATATTTTACAAGTAAATGGATAAAAATGAAAGGTGCATATTTATTTCTCAAGATAGATTCAGTACACACTGATTGGATGGTATTATATGATAGCTTTTTCCAAGGTTGACTCACTTGGAAGACTACATATAATCCTTCACTGTGGCTACAATATAATGCAATTACATTTCCCCTCCAATGGTTGGCTTGTGATCTTGTCACATAAAAACTCAATTTTAATTCTTTATTTTATTTCATCCAGTTTTTTCATATACATAGGGTGCAAGTTTAGAATACAAATTCATCAAATCGTTTGAATTATTTGAAATGATCATTTCTAAAAAGTCAACAACATACAAACACCATCAGTTTTGTAGAGTTCACCTTAAAAACTGATTTTATAATCAGAAATGGTTATTTAACTATGAATTACATAATGAAAAGAATTCATTAGGATATTTAATTAAGATTAAGTTAGTGGATACCCTATTTACTTCTGTTACCAGTTTGACACACCTGGACTCTAAGATCAATTGGTCTGTGGGTTACTGATTTGATTGCTAATTGGTATAGGAAATTTCAGCCCATCATGGCTGGTGTCATCCCTCAGGAGGTGGTCCTGGCCCATATAAAAAAGGTAGCTTGTCCTGGAAACATGCCAATAAGTAATATTCTTCTTTTTAAAAATAGTTTTTCAAGTCAAGATTTCTTTGAGTAATAGCCCTACTTGTCCTGGAATTCTTTCTGTGAACCAGGCTGGCCTGAAACTCACAGAAACCCACTTGCCTCTACCTCCTGAGTGCTGGGATTAAATGCGTGTGCCACCACCTAGGTCTGAAGAGATGGTTCAGCCATTAACGTCTCGGCTCACAACCAAAAATGTAATATTCTTAAAGCTCCTGCTTTGGGTGCCTTGGCTTCCCTCCATAATGAGTATGAGCACAAGCTAAAATCAACCCCTTCTTCTCCAAAATGATTTTGGTCAATGTTTTATCACAGCTACCAAAATATCACTGAATTAGTAAAAAAAAAAAAAAAAAAGCAATGACTTAGTTCTATTATGTTTGACTACCTACTAAGTTCTGAAAATAGTATAATACAATGGAACTACTTTCATTCCTGATTCATTTTAGAGAAGAATTTCGAGTGTAATGTGATTTTTACAACACAAAATACATTTTTGTCTTAGTCATATAGCATACCTTCCATATCTTTTCAAATATGTCTTCAATTTTTGCTTTGATTTGTATTTTCTAATATATTAGTTTTCTGTTCTGAGTCCAAGTCGCATCCAATGGTGTACTACCTACACTCAATTTGCACTTGGCTAATACAAACATTGGATCACATGGTATTCTCTCCCTGAAATTGCCTTCTTTCAAAAGTATTGCCTTTCCCCCCAAATCTGAATCCAAAGGCTGTTTTTATATCCCCTCTCTCTTTCTCCATCCCTGCAACCTTTTGAAAAACCTTTCTTTAATTAAAGCTAAGTTTAGACAGGTTTTCCTGTTGAGCAATTACAAGGTTCTTAATGGTACAAGCAATTTCTTTGCCATATTTTGTACCCTATTATTAGTTCAATTTACATAAAATTCTCAAATAATATCTTGGGTCAACTGGAAGAATTAGAAGATAATTTAGTTTTAAATTATATAAAGTAGTTAAATGCATTAAAATTATGTTGAAGGAATGACATGTTTTTGCAAAGGACCCAGGTACAGTCCCCAGCCCTTACTTGGTGGCTCACAATAATCTGTATGTAACTCCAGTTCCAGAGGACTGACAACCTCTCCCAGGTTGTCTCCAGACACTAGGCATGCATTTGATACACACACACACACACACACACACGGAAAATATGCATGTACATAAATTTTAAAATCTGTAATAATAATAGTCATTTTTCGAACACCATCAATGTAGTAGAATTAGATTAGAGCACATAGAATGACACTATGAAATGTCTATGATGTTCTATGGTATAGGTCCATTTGGGACCCTTTTCCCCCAGACGGGTTGCTTCACCCAGCCTTGGTTGGTGTAAGGGATTATGACTTGTCTTATTGTATTTTGTGCTGTGTTCATTTAGTATTCTTGAGAAGATTACTCTTTTCTGGGGGTAGACAGGAGGAGAGTGAATCTGGCAGAAAGAGAAGGCAGGGGGTAGCTGGGAAGGATGGAGGGAGAGGAATTTGTTATCAGGATGCATTGTATAAGAGAAGACTAAATAAGAATAAAAAATAGACTTAAAAAGCACCATGTCATGCCTATTACATCAAAATGTTTTTTTTTAAAAAAAACAATAGCTCAATATTAAAACAATCATCATTTTACATCTCAGTCTATGTCCAAAATGTGCTATCATTGGTTTTATAGCTTACTAAATTAATACATTTCCAATGGCAATGATAAGTCATTAAGAGTTATTTTGCCTAGGGGAACTTTTAAATAGCCCAGTGGTTCAAAATCTATTATTTTGAATTATAATTGTTTTAATCTTAACATTAAATTTCAAAATGATATTGAATTGCCTTCTAGGAACCCTTTACTTGTAACTAATTGGTACTATCTGATCTTATAGGCCATTCCTTCCCTCTGGATAGGCATGTTAAATACATTTGGACTAACACTCCCTCTTAGGAAATGTACAAAGTTTTCCATGAAACATAACGTGCCAGGTTACTTGTTTCTTTATTATTTAAGTTTGGGAATTTTTGTTTGTTTTTCATGACAGGGTTTCTCTATGTAGTCTTGACTGTCCTGGAACTCACTCTGTAGACCAGGATGGCCTTGAACTTACAGAGATTTCCCTGCCTCTGCCTCCTGAGTGCTTGGATTTAAGGCATGAGCCACTACTGCCCAGCTAAATCTGTGAATGTATAAAAGGTGTGTGAAATGTTCTATGTGCCAGTTTGGATAGCATTTTGACACCAAGATATACAAGCTAAAGTTTCTATAAAAATTAAAGTTTAGGCCATTTGCATTTGAAACCTGAATGACAAAGTTTGAGATTTAACCCCCCCCCATTGTACTGTTATTTTGATCATAATGTGTCCCATGGATGGCATGCAATTCCTTGGTAAGCTACATTGTTTATATTTTGCTTTTCATTAGATAATGCTATGAAAAGGAAACACAAATGCCTAAACATCATGTTAAATTGCCACCCCAAGTTGACGGCATAAATGAAAATAAAAAAATGTTTGAAAAATATTGTCAGTGACTTCTTAAGGCAAGATTATTTCCCATGTTGGCTATTTACACCTCATTTTTCCATCCACCTACCTGTGGTTGGACCATTTCCCTGAATGTTTCCTGTGAATGGAAAGCAGGGCATGGCAGGAGAAATAAAGTGTAATGAAGTTCAAATCTTTCCTTTTGAGTACTTGCAAGCAACTGCTGGACATGGTTCACTGTGGGATTTAGCTGCAGGTATTACCTAAGCTGAAATTTAAGAAATATTAATTTTGTTACTCTGCCTAATTCCATGATTCAGGCAGCTGAGGAGTCATTAAAAAAAATGGCTTCTGAAGAAGAATAATTCCTACCCTCAACTAAAAACACAGTAAAGAATACCTCATAACCAGGTGGCTTTAAATATGTAATAAACATCACTTTCTAATTGGCTGGGTAAATCGACATTCTGTCTACACTTTTAACAGAACCTCATTCTAAATATCAGAGCAAGACATTGCTAAAGGAAAATTCTGGGAGTATTGAGAATTCCTGTGTGGTTTATTGAAGCATCTCTCAATTGTAAGATTCTCTGATGGCAATGAACAGTGAAAAGAAATATGAGAAGAAAAAAAAAGTAAATATGTAATTTAGAGTTTGTTCGGGATCCAAGAGTTAACTCCCTTTCTCGAAGACAGTTGAGTCATGGGCAAACCACAGGTGGTCAGGCAGTGGGAGAACCATGGCACATCTGTTTCCCATTACAACAGCCGGTGCCATTCTAGAGCCCTTACTTTTTCTGAATGAAATACATTCATGTGTGAGCATGTCAGAGCGAGTGCAGGAAAAACACTCATTTCCTCTGGCACAGCATGTGCTTACACAAAGTCTAAATGGAAGACCTAGGCCTTCTAGCCCCAACTGACAAGGACTGTGACAATAACAGAGATGAGTTTTCTTACACCCAGTGCCCTCAGTGATGGAAAAAAATATTTTTTTACAGATTAAGGAAAACAGCTTGATCTGATGAGAATTTTTACCCAACGTCATTATTAAATACATTTGTATTTAGTACAAAAATGTCCTCATTTTTCTTGATGAAGAAAAAAAGCAGCAAGAAATGCCCTTAACCAATAGGAAACAAGTATCAGCTGTCACATCCACCTACCAATTATGACTGCTTTACTTCAAGCCATGGGTGCTCCTCAAACTCTAATATGAATTCAGATCATTTGAGAACTTTTGTTAAAATTCTGTAAGCCTGAGGTGGGGTTCAAGATCCTCATTTAAACTAGGTTTTCAAGTAATGCCTAGGAAACCTTGATAGCTTTTATTATGGTGAAAATGTGTGAGTGTTTCAATGAGAGAGTCCTGGGGCGTGTCTATTACAGCCAACTCAGTGATACTGAAAACAGTCTGAGTTCATCTAAGCTTGGTTCCATCTGGCCCTATTTTTTTTTATGAGAGAAATATTTGCTTTTAAAAACACATTATGATATATATATATATATATATATATATATATGTATATATATGTGTGTGTGTATTTAATTTAAATCTAATTTTAAAAACAATATGCATCACCTACATTCATATTCTTTATCATAACTATAACTATGTTCTCACTTCCATCTTCATTCTCTACCCACATTCTTTTTCTAGGATACCTGCATCTCATGGTCAGCCCATTTATAACCAAGTCACCTTGCATAGCTATTGTTCATATTATGCCTTAGTTACTGTACTATTGCTATGAAGAGACATCATTAAAAGTCAACTATCATAAAAGAACACATTTATTTGGGGGCTAGCTTACAGCTTCAGAACATTAGTACATAATCATCATGGTGACAGGCAGCCAGGGATGCATGACTCTGGAACAGAAGCTCAGAACTTGCATCCTGATCCCTCAAGCAGGTGGCAGATAAAGATGGAGACAGAGCCTGTCATGGACTTTTGAAGTCTCAAAATCCAATCCCAGTGACATGCCTCCTCCAACAAGGCCATGCCTCCTAATTCTTCCAAAAACAGTTCAACAACTGGGAACCAAACATTTAAATATATGATCTTGTGGGGGCCACTGCCTTTCAAATCACCACTAACTATATACAGAAAAAGACGGGATTTCTGATGTTGGCTTCTCCCCCAAGTACATTTTGATGTAATGTGAAAAGTCCTACTGAACTATAATTTTCAAGAGTTGACCATTTTCTTAATCCATCTTCCACCTAAAGAATTTAAGAATATGAGAAAATCATTTTATTTATTATTATGAAATTGTAATGATAATGTTTAGCAATTGAAAATCCCTGTAGATGATATCTTAAGAGTTATTATGTAGGATAGCTTTTCTAGACTATTTTAAAGGCATTTCACAAGTACACGTAATTATTTTCAGAAAGATACAAATCTACAAATCATGAAAATTCATGTCACATGTAGTTAATTAGGCTGTAACATCACTGAGGACAAAGTTAATATGGCAGGATGTCACCGAATCTTGACTTATCATCTGGTACTTTTGAGTTTCAATAAATCATCATTAATGGCATTTTTTTTTTAATGTTCATCCTGTTCCTAGACTCAAAATTATATTGAGATTACTTTAAAGAAGAATAAGGTAGCCTGAAATACGGCTAATATTTGAAGATAAGAATCCTTTTTCTATTCCAAAGGATCTGTTGAAGGGAAAAAGGAGGAAAAACTATCTTAGTTGTCTTGGCTTTGGATTTAGTTTAGTGACAACAGCCATTAGTATCTGTCAGCAGATCCCTGACACATGAGGAAGATAGTGACTCACGCTTGCTCACCAACATGTCTGTTCTGGCACATCTGAAGTGTCTCCAATGCTTTGTGGACAAAGGTAATGCTTGACAAGTTTTGCTAAGAAAATCATGAAAAAGGGAAGGGCTAATCTCGGGGCAAATAAACAGGATGCCAACTTATAAACTCAGTGGCCATCAGAAAGCCCAATAAAGAATACAGAGAAATGATTTGTATTTGGATGAGTTTTAAAAGTATTTACAGAATCCTACCTACCAACTGATGGTAAAGAAGTATAGACATTTCAATGAGGCCATTGCTAAATTTTGAACTGCATTTCCACAGAAGACATGTGTTGAAGTCCTAACTCTAGGGGCCTGTGGGTGTGAATGTGTTTTGGAAGTTAAGAAGAGAATAGAGTGGGCTTCGGTGGTCCCTCAATTCAGTCACTTGTCTCCTTATAAGGAGAGAGTGATCTGTGGTCAGGAATGTAGGCACAGAAAGAAAATAGCCTGGTTAGAAGAGATTGAAGGAATGGGGAATTAAAAAAGTCAGGAAGTTCTAGGAACTACCAGAAGCAGGGGAGGGGGCAACAAAGACCTTCCCTATGATCTCCAAAGGGAATATGACCTTTTAATTCCTCTTGATTTCAAATCTCTGGCCTTATGGGCTATGAAGAATAATTGGCGATTAGTGGCTGCTGAACGAGACAAAGACATTTTTCTTTGGGGATGTGGTCTCTGGTAGGTTGTTGTTTCAGCAAGTGGTGCCACACTGATTTCCATATGGTCAGCATTAACTGGACAAAGGAGCAATCAAAATTCATTCTATTTGTGTGTAAAATTTTCAAAGGATAAATAAAAATGTAAAAAGAAATCGCAAGGCAGTAACATTCCTATAGATAGAGGCTAAGCATAGGAAGAACTGTGGGAAAATTGCTAGCATTTAAGTAGAGCTCTTCACAATGACTTTTCACTTTAATGAACAATACTCCTGTATAGTCTCAGGAGCTTCCTAGAAATTTCAAGGACTATGACATGCACAACCATTTACTTTAAATATTTAGCATGCCGTCAATCTGATAGTGTAACCGCTAACACTAAAGAGTTCAATTCAACAAATCATTAATTAGAGTCAATAAAAGAAGTGTGAAGGAGGCAACAACTTCTTAATTGATATTTTAAATTTTTAAAGAGAAGTTATGCTCATAGAAACAGACAGAATTTCCACAATTTCCTTTGTGACTAGATTTCTAAACGTCAAAGCACTAAGGCAAAGTGCAGGAGAAAGTAGAGAATAGAGAAGTTGTTTCATTAGATTAAAAGGTCCTGATATTTTAGCAAAAAAAGAAACCTTGTCTTAAAAATATATAAAAAAGAAGAAAGAAAACCACAGCGCAAATAAAGTGAAAAAGATGTTCTGATGTTTTCTTTTTAAGTGCAAAAATCTCATCTTCTCAAATCTTGGTCTCAAACAGCCATCATTTACAGTAGAAAGTTGTTAAAGATTCTCTATACCAATGGAAGGGAAAGATCATTTTATCACTAGAATAATTTTTGGTATGTGTATATTACACAGTACATAAATACTGTGAACATCACTTATAAGAAATAGGCCAGTTCTCCTTCCTTCCCAGACACTGTGGTCCAGAGGACACATCCCCATATTGCCTCTGGACTTAGATGTAGCTATGGTATTATTGACTTTGGGTAACGAATTGTAAGCTCAGTTAAGGGCATCATTTTTGCAAAAAAGATTTAATTACTAGCATGTGGTATCATGGAGTTTCCATTTGCTTGGGTAGCACCTAGATCGATCTGCAAGAACAAAGCTCCTTTAGACATGGAACATGAAAAAGAGATAAGATTCCACATCGGGAGACATTCACAGCCACTGAACTTGGGCTTTTTTTTTTTTCCCCCTGTGATTGCAGAACAACTAACAGAATCAATCTATCATGAGACACTTAGTAATGCCAATTTACATCACACCTAATATTTGATTTTCATGTCATCTACGTTAGGGAAAGCTCATATTAGGATCATCAGTTCACCAAAGAGAGGGAAAGGTTAGTGGGAAAAGAGAAGACAAGACGGTATGTCAGAAGCTGAGTCAGGTCTCTTCACTAAATTTTCTGTAACAGAAACAGAGTGCAGTAGGCACAGTCCTGATAGCAAGCATAGGATGGAAAGGACTTTTGTTTATTATTTCATAAGCTTGGTTGGTCACTAATGATACTAATGATATTAATGAAACAAAACTGACGACATTGTGTTTCAATTCATTATATGATAACCTAAAAATGATATGTATTTATCAAGTTTCATGTTAAAATTAAAATTATGAAGCCCCACAGTAGAGTTGCCTTAAATCCATTGAAGTTCTATTAGCTCAATAAAAGTTTAATGATGAAAAATAATAAAAAATATTTAACCAAATACATTATTTAAAAATACTTGATCATTTAAGCTCATTAGAAGCACTGAAAAAATAATATAGTTTAATTGTAATAATTTTGTTTATATGGTTAAACTTTTATTCCTTACCTAAACTTTGGTCTTTATATGGTCTAAGTATTTAATGAGGATAGCCACAATACCTGAAGTCAGAGCATATCTTAAAGTGGTTAAAATGACTAAAAGATTAAGAAGAATTTAGGCTAAAGCTAGACTGGGGAGTCATTAGAATAGATACTTTTTAAGGCAAATGGATAATGGTTGGTTTTATCTTTTAAGGGGATGTTTTGCATGCTTCATTTTTATGTGATGTTTTCCGATTTCTCTGAGTTACAATATAAAAACAAGCAGATACTCACATGCCTATGTCTGAAGACATCAGAACAGACAGCTGCATCCCATTGAGTCCATTATGTTCATTTCTACATTTGTACATCATTCTCAGGGAAAATTCCAACTCAAGGGCATATCCTCAAAGACGACCACCGCTATTCATTTCTAAATGTACCTGCAAAGAGCTCAACTCATTGTCGCTCATTAGAAACACTGGTATTGGAATGAAAGTATCATTGAGGTCAGGTGAGTCTCTTATTATACTTTATTTGAAAAATATTAACATTAGTGTTCAAGATATATGAGTGTTGCTTTATGTTTATACACACACTATCCATATTTGTTCAGCAGAGTCTAGATTGAGCATCATGACTTTTAATATCAAACGCTGAAATGCGCTTTCATCTCCTGTAGGTCAGCTGATACAAATAACAACAGAATTGAAACAGGGGAAGCCAACATTTGTATGTGTGAATAAATTGGGCAGTACAATTACAACCCTTATGAACTTTGAAAGCTATTTAGAACATTGCTTTACAATACACGCAGCTATTTATTTATTTAAGACAAATAACACCTTCTGGCAATTCTTGAATTCTACAGCTTAAATACTCAAATTGCAATGGAGACTGAAGGCCTCCATCATCACTTTATCCCTTGAAAGATTCTCTGTCCCTTTTCCCTGAAATTATTATTCTAGAAGTCTTGAGATACGGGTATAAAATTTATCCCTATGTCAACCTGCAATGATTCTCTGTTGTGTGAAAGTAAGAGAGAACCAGGGGGAGAAGGCATAGATAGCATCAACGGCAGGGCATGAGGAGGGTGGGTAGGGGTAGGGTATGGGGTTATAGCAGGCAGAAATCTTTAAGCTGTTAGTATTAAGTTGCCTCTAGATGTAACTCAGTGGTAAAACATTTGCCTAGCACGTGAGTAATTCTGGCTTCAATCCCCTGCATGAAAAACAGAAGTAACTACTGAGTCATGTAATCCAAAATTGGTTTCTTTCTTCCATTCACTATGTGTTTTCTATTTTTCCATAACATATCCTTTAGGGAGACAGAGACTAGTTTTAGGAGGTACAGTAGTTGTTACTATTTTCTGTGTATGTCTCCATAGAGGTATGCACACATGAGTGCCCATTCTCTTGGAAGCTGGAGCTAAAGTTCCAGATGGTTGCCATGGGGGCTGGGAATAAAAATCAGGGCCTATGGAAGAATAGTGTGACCTCTCGTTCCCTGAGCCATTTCTCCAGCCCAAGTTTTTCTTCTATCCTTCCTCCTTCCCTCCCTCCCCCCCTTCTTTTCTTCCTTTCTAGATCTGTAAATATTCCTGGAAATTTCTATAATTTGTATTTCAGTTGGTTGGCACAGAGATTCTCTGTTCTAATACACTTATGTCTAAATTGCTTGGAATTTAGAAATGAGGATGCCTACATGTCTAATGTACTGACCTGGAATTACTGAAAAAAATAGAGCAACTGTAGTAGACATTACTATCCAGAGAATGTATCAAAGCCTACTGATATGACAATGATATTGCTATGATTAAAAATCATGCGTGTGTGGAGGGGACAATCTTGATTTCAATCAAGTGAGACCCTGAGAAGAAAATCCAAATGTCTCATATACATAGATGTACAATCTACAAGTACTGTGAGATGACACATTTACACTGTTTGTTGCCACTAAATAATTTATCATTTAGCAATAAATAACTAATAACTAATAGAACAGCCTATACTTAGAGCACTGTAATTATTCCTAAAATGTGTAAGTTAATTTTATTTTCTCACTTTATGGATTTGTGCTATATAAAGCAGACTGTAGTTGACAACAGCTCTTGGGACCATTAAGTAGCAGAGAGCTGTGAGAATTAATAACTTCTCCATCCTGACTCCTCAGCTCACTGAGCACACCATCTGCAGCTCCCCTGCATTCTCTGATAGAGAAACAAATTATTCAGGAGACCTCAGTTTTCTTTAAATGTGGTGTGTGTACAGGTGGCCTCTGTGTGATCACTTTTAAGAAAGATTAGGTTTAAAATAAAATGTACCCAAGCAGCAGAAGCCCAGAGTTTCCTTTGTGAGATAAAAAGACATTCCAAAGCTATGGAGACCAAGCAGAATGAAGGCAGAAGGAGGGGTTAGTGTAAAGGTCCTTTATATAATAGCATGTGGTAAACATCAAGACACCCCCACCCACATCTTACTTGTTGCCCCCCCAATGAGACAAACAGTCTATTCAGATATAAAAATAATGTCTCAAAATTGTTAAATTTCCAACACAGTTTCTTCATGGAATTGCACGATGGAGACATTATTTAGCACTTTGCACAGCAATCATTAAAAGCTCTCTAACTACACTACTACACACATATTTATCATCAAATTAATTTAATATATCTTTAATGGTTTAGGATGATAATCCTTGCCATAAGAGGATCACAAATTCAAGGCTTGCATGTGCTCAGCGATGGAATGCCTTGTAAGTATGCGTGAAACTGCACTCTGTGCCTAGTACGGAAGAAATCTCCAGTGGGGAAAGGAAATGATCCTTTCACATTTACATGCCGACTGTTTTAAGCAGTTCCCTTGATTCCCTATCTACAAAGGAGTATAACTTACATTGTCATGATTCTACAGATTTTTTCCCCTTCCTTTAAGTGCTGCTTCATACGTAGATTCTTAGAACCAATCTGAAAAATCAGATTAATGATCTATATGTCAATATGATATTCCATGTGCTACTGTAACTTATTTATGTATGCCCTTGCTGTTGGGCACTTAGTTTGCTTCTGTATTTTGTTCTGTAACAAACACCACTAGTGTTCTTTATAGAAGAAGTGCTTTCTTCTTGTCTGAAATATTTTCTAGAGGTACATTCCCAAGAATAGAATTTAAACATCACAAAGGCTAGATATTTTAGGGACTTTTGGCAAAACCCCTCTAATATGAAAAATCTTATGTTAAGATTTTGAATCCGTAAATCTTTTCGAGTGTGTATAACTAACTGTGTACATATGAGTTATGTAACTATAACCATGACTTTTCGTACTCTAAAACATTATTAAGGAAGAAAAATCAGAAACATCAGGAATATATATATATATATATATATATATATGGGGTGTCAGGAATATATATATATATATATATATATATATATATATATATATATATGTTGTTACACAAAGTATATGCATTCTGACTTTTTACAAAGATATTGTTTTTCAGCTAGCCTGCCTCAGGGGAACTCACAGAGTCTAAACCATCAACCAAGGGGTCTGCATGGGACTGATCTAGGCCCTCTGCATATATGTCACAGTTGTGTAACTTGGTCTATCTGTGGGAGTCCTGGCAATGAGAGCAGGGCTGTGACTAGTGCTTTGCCTGGCTCTTAGGAACCTATTCCTCATGCTGGGTTCCCTTGCGCAGCTTGAA
This sequence comes from Phodopus roborovskii, assembly GCF_943737965.1. Classification (NCBI taxonomy): domain Eukaryota; kingdom Metazoa; phylum Chordata; class Mammalia; order Rodentia; family Cricetidae; genus Phodopus; species Phodopus roborovskii. The sequence continues at coordinate 9,784,131 of NW_026126588.1, forward strand.
TGTGGGGAGAGGTGCTTGGTCTTATGACAGCTTGATATACCATCCTTTCCCGATACCCATTGGAGGGCTGCCCTTTCTGAACAGAAACAGAAGTGGAGTTGACTGAGGGAGCAGGGTGGGGAGGAATGGGAGGAGAGGACAGAGGGTAGGCTTTGGTCAGGATATAAATTAAATAAATAAAATAATTTAAAAAACATGCTGATTTAAAATTTCTTGCTCAGATATAAAGTATTCCTCAGTATATCTAATGTTTCCAAATGTTATTTTAAATAGCAGCATATGATGTTAAATTTCTACCTCTATATTTTTCAAAACATAAAAAAAATCCTGGATTAATGAAGCCCTCAAAAGAAAATGATTCAATTTGCTTCATAAACATCAAACAAAAATAGTCATCAGTAATAAACTGAACTATAAATCTAAAGAACTGGCAAACTGTGGTGCGTTTGAAATTCACTAATTAAAAACTTTGGGTTAAAATATTTTTAAATTTGTTCTTTAAATCATATATGTGTGTGAACACACACACACACACACACAGAGAGAGAGAGAGAGAGAGAGAGAGAGAGAGAGAGAGAGAGAGAGAGAGAGACTGTGGTGTGTGCATGTGCATGGGCATGCCCATAGAAGTGCATGTGACACAGAGCTCCTGTGGAATTCAGAGGACAACTTGGCGTGATTTCCTCTTTCTACCATGTGGGTCTCCAGGATCAAATTCAAGTTGTTAGGTTTGGATGCAAGTCCCCTTATTTGCTTAGCTCTTCTAATGCACCTAAAGACTGTCTTGAAATGAAGACTCTTTTTGGTTATTTAAAAGTATACTCTCTCTATATATATATGTGTGTGTATATATATATATAGCCAATAACAGTATATATATATATATATACTGTTATTAAGATATTCAAAATATGAGTAGTACCTCACTCTTCAATAATAGCTTTTAAGAGAAACATAGGGAATCATTTGAATCATTTACTGTAACAATAGTTTAAACACCATCTTTGACATATTTATCTTTAAACAGCTAAAGTGAACATGACACTTTCATTGCAATTATTAAAAGAAATGGTAATTGTTACACTGAATTCTGCCTAAACATGTCCTCTGGAGGTCCGGTTTTGTGGGGTATTCCTTTACACTGTGTAAAGATACATCACTGTGATGGGTTTAATGAGAAGCTGAATTGCCAATATCTAGGGAGGATCTCGGGGACAGAGAAGATACTGGGAAGAAGAAGGCATAGTCGCCAGCCAGACACAGAGCAAGCAGCAATTCACCACGGGCAGTACATAATAAAGGTAATAAAGCCATGAGGCAGAAGGCAAATGAGTAGAAATGGGTCAATTTAAGTTATAAGAGCTAGTTAGAAACAAGCTTAAGCTATCAGCTGAGCTTTTATAATTGCTAGAAGTCTCCATGTGGATGCTGTGAGCTGACTGACCAGACAGAAAAGCCCACTTAAAGTTTAGCCTCAATGGTGTCCTCTATAACTCTGCTGGAGACATCCTACAGATGGGGTTAATTTTAACTTCACCTACAGAGAATAACATGATGTTTAGTCTCTTTGACAAGAGACTTTTAATGGTCAGTTACGCAAATTGAGTCTTGGGCCTTGGATTTTCTTCCCAGATTGTTTTTGTGAATTTGCTCAAAGGTCCATATGAAGTCCCTCTCTGATCAGTAACCTTTCTTTGTGTTGGGACAGAAAGCATGAACACATACTGAGTTGTAGAATATTTAACTGTGATAGGTATTAGCATTTTCATGATATTAAAATGACCTTGAACATAAGATTGGAATACAGAACATAGAGTCAGAGCTCAGTTAGATTCCAAAACTTCTTGATTTTTTACAATTGAGAAACTTAATAGAGTAAGATATCTGTTGAAACCCGGCAATCCTAAATTTTAAATTAAATTATTAAAATCATCTGACAGTGTCTAAAGTAAGTAATAGTCCACAACGTTAAAACTATGGTGCCATCTATTTGTGTTACTGGGCTCTATTGCAGAATAAGAGCATATGTCTTTAGGGCAGAATGTTAGTTCATAAAGCTAAAGAACTAGTCATAATACAAGTCAGTAGCAAAGGACCAAACAACTAAAAGTTTAAACAACTATTTCAGACAAAATTACTTAGAATTATTATATTTGCTAAAAAAATACTGCATGTTGAACTATGTATATTAGCACATACCTATATCACCAATTTTGGGAAGGCAACAATCTGAATTAATGAAAGTATGAGTAGAATTTTCCATGGGTGGGGAGAAGGTACAGAGAAGAGGGTAAAGGCAGAGGAGGAAATTAACTTGTATGAAAATGGCCTTATATACACCCATGTAATGAAAATACAAAATTCTAAGTTAAGCAAACTAGAAAATATTTTACATGTGAGTAAGAATGCTAATATTTTATTATTTTCCTATGAGATAGTCATTTAAGTTGTTTCTTAGTCTCTAGCAAGAGAAATCACTGCACTGAAATCATGTGTTTCAAGCTGCCAGCCCACTCTTCTCATCTTGACTATCAGCCATTTTAACATTAACAAATTCTAATCTCCTTCCCCATGTCCATGATAAAAATTATGCATGTCAAGTTTCTTTTGTTTTCAACCTTTTTCTGTATGCAACACTTTATCTTCAAAACCAACCTTGTTCTTTTATCCTTTCTTTACACCCATCTGGGAGAACACTAATCCTGGAAAAAGCTAACTGTCCATCTTCCCCTTCCCATGCCTATCACACAGAGAATTAATGGAGAAGATGACGCAAACACATGGAATGAAGAGCTGAAACTTCATAGGCGTCAAGGCTGCCTTCCCAGGTATTCCCAGAAATTCTCTCCCGAGTTACTCTTTCCTGGGACTGACAGTCACTAACTTTCTTGCTTTCTATGTGACTACTGTACATAGACAACTCTTGGTAATGATGGCCTTCCAGGTTTCCTTTCCTCCCTTACATCAAAAGACCTGTTCCACATGCTTCAAGGCAAATTCATTCCCATATATTCTGTCTCCTCTCTGTCTCTCTCTCCCTCCCTTTCTCCCTCCCTCTCTGCCTCCTTCCCTCCCTCTCTTTACCCTCCCTTTCTCCCTCCCCTCCCCTCTCTCTGTGATTTCAAATGGAAGACACCATACATTGATTTCATGGTACCATATGGGACCATGCAAGCTTCCAAAGAAGAGAAGCAACCATCTATCCTACAATGAGGTCTGTTAACAACAACGACTTGTGTAGCATGATAACCCTAAGGTGCAACAGTAGCATATGTACTTTGGCAGCAACCAACAGCTATTTAATATGTCTTAAGGCCCACTCAACTAAGAAGTCAAGGCTGGTTACTAGAAACCTAGCCAACTACCTAAAGCTAGTGAAGTCATGAGATTACTGAGGAGAGTTTATAATCCTCTTATTTTGACTGGTCAGAACTTTTTTCAACATTCTTTCTCTCTTCCATTGCTTCCCACATTGGTATTGCTCTGGCTCATCAAAATTTAAACTTACTCCCGACAATTCCATCTTTAAAAGGATGTGTATGAAATCTTACCAATCCTTAATCCAATAGCTACCATTGCATGAAAGCAATTTACAGACAATGATTGTTTCCTCCATGCCTACCTCTTATCCCTGTCTTTTCATCAAAGCTAACTTACCTTGGTAATCCAATAATTTTTTGATGGCAAAATTCAAGAGGCATATTGATAGTTTATCTTTATTTTATTGATTTTCATTTACATGGTATCTATAGTATTTTAAATGTCTTCTTCTATAGTACTATTCTTACCGAGTTTCTCTGCCCATATTCTTGCTTTCTTTGCATTCATTCTAAAACAATAACATGGTCCACACTGTATTTAATTTATTCTCTAGACCTGTGTGGGTGTTGAATTAGATCCTGAAACTAATCTCCCATGCAACTAAAGACACCTTAGCTACAAGATCTCAGTGAAAAGTGGTACATTTCATGCAGCTGTCCAGGACAGAAGTTAGGGCATTTCCATGCTTCATTTGACACACCCCCTCACTTCTATATTCAGTGCAGCTTAAGTCCTGAAGTCTCTTCCTAATTAAGGACTTGTTGTTCCCAACTTGTAATATTGCTCAAGACATCATCATTTCTTATCTAGATTAAGCAAACTACCTCGACACCCCCTTTGTTTGGACCCTGTTTGTCCCCAGCCTATTTTCATTTTGCCTGAGTAATGATCCTCTGGCATGCAAGGCTGAGCACATCACTTCCTGTTTCTAGGTCCACAATCGGGGATAGCATAAACTTTAATTAGTTTGGCACAGAGGCCCCTAGATCTAGCTGCATGCCCACTCTCATTTCTCAGTCATTCCCAGCTGATAAGGGATGTAAGAACTGGCAGAGCTATGCAATAAATGGTGTGTTCTTTCATTTTACTGTTTACGGACATTCTATGTTCATGCTTGGCCTGTTATCTGCTGCCAATTAGCTCTCCTTTCTAGCCAACTAGATAAACAAGTGTGTTTGTGTGTGTGTGTGTGTGTGTGTGTGTGTGTGTAAAGATGTGTGATACATGTGTGGTTTATGTACACATGTGTGGTCAGATTTGTATGTCCATATATATTGATGTCCGAGAAAGATGGCTAATGTCCTGTGCTACCATTTTCCATCATATTACCCTGAGACAGGGTCTTCACATTGCTGGAAAGCCACTCACTGCTTCCCTTTCTCAGGGAAGAGTACAAAGCCATGCCCAGGTTTTGAACTCATGTCCTTTTTTTTTTTTTTTTTTTTTTTTTTTTCAAGTACTCTTACCCACTGGAAAATTTTTTCAGCGCCCAAACATTCAAACATACAACAAATCTTACCCTGCAGCCAGACCTTCAGAACTCTGCTCAGTTTTCACTGTGTAATACAAATCCTCCACCTAGGTTATTCAAGTGCCTCTTGTCTATGTCCAGTCTCACCTTATGCATACCTCTGTCAAATCACTTATCACCCTATGTTAGAAGTACTTCTTATCAGTCAGCCTCCCACATTAGGCTGCATAGCAGTCAAGGCAAGGATTATGTCTTAATCCTCTTTGGGAGGTCTGTACAATTGTACGCTTTGAGGATTATATTTTAAATGCTTGCTGAATTGCCTGGATTTAAAAAAAAAAGAGAGAGAGAGAGCGTGTGATTCAATTACAGTGACAAAAGCAAAAGTTGGTGCAATTTCTCCTTTTTAAAATTATGAAGCTGAATCAACACCTAATCAAAAATATTCTATTATTTCACAGGATAACCTATAGACATCTGCCCCATGAGATTTCAAACCTGTTATGAACTAGTAACCATTATACACCTTGCATTGGCCTTGCCCTTGACTACAGTCTTCACAGAGTTGTCACAAGAGGACAGTGAGGGGCACATGGTATGGCTGTTTAGGGAATGATGTGTCAGAGAGAAGACGATTCTCAGGCCTTTAGAACAAGAATAGTAAATATGGAACTGATACAAATCACTAGAAACAGGGGATTGGATCTGGTTCCATGAATTAATGATAATCCAAGAATGTTCTTTTCAAGAATGTTGCCAAAATTAAGGTATTTGAGCATGAAAATCATATGAGAATTTGTGGTATAGATGGCTTAGTACAGATGACTGAATTTTCATTTCCAGTACACATTTTAGCAAAGCTATGCATGTGTAACTCTTCAAGATCTCTCAAAAAAAAAATGGAAGCAGATATTTCTCCTTGTTGATCACAGAATTGCTCACATGGCTTGCCTTGATATGCACACACACACACACACACACACACACACACACACACACAAATGGGGTTAGAGGATTAAAGGCATTTTTTAAATTTTTGAAATATTTTATTAATATGTTTTATGTGTAAGAGTATTATGCCTACAATCCACACAGCCAGAAAAAGTTAGGAAACAAGGAGGCCCCTAAGAGAGACATACATGGTCCCCTGGAGAAGGAGAAAAGGACAAGATCTCCCAAGCAAATTGGGAGTATGGGGGGAGGGGAGAGGGAGTTAGGAGAAAGAGGAGGGGAGAGATGGGCATGAGGGAGCAGAAAGATTGAGTAAGGGAAAGACTAGAGGAGAGCAAGAAAAGAGATACTATAATAAGTTTTAAAAGAAATCTGTCACTATGGAAATCTCCAGAGACCTACAAGGATCACCCCAGCTAACAATATAAGCAAAATGCCCTTCCCTGATAATGAGATTGATGCCTACCTTATATGTCATCCAGTAGCTGATGGAAGCAGAAGCAGACAGCCACAGATAAACACTCAGCTGAACTCCTGGAATCCAGTTGCAGAGAGCAAGGAGTGACAAAGGGGGCAAGACCAGGCTGGGGATACCCACAGATATAGCTGACCTGAGCAAGGGGGAGCTCATGGACCTCAGTCTGATGGCTGGGAAACCAGCATAGGACTGACCCAGATTCCCTGAATGGGGTGCTAGTTGGGAGGACTGGGCAGTCTATGGGGCCTCTGGAGTGGTTCAGTATTTATTCCTAGTATACGAATGGATTTTGGGAGCCCATTCCACATAGAGAGATGCTCTCTCAGCCTAGACACATGGGGGAGGGCCTGGGCCCTGCTCCAAATGATATGACAGACTTTGAAGCCTCCCCATGGAAGGCCTCACTCTCCCTGGGGAGCAGAAAGGGGATGTGATAGGGGTTGGTGGGGGGAACAGGAGAGGATGGGAGGGTTCAGGAACTGGGATTGACATAGAAAAACAAGCTTGTTTCAAATTAAAAAAAAAATCAAAATAACATACCATGAGAAAAAAGAATGTTTCATATGATTTCTATACACTTTCCCAGGCACAGATCCCACCCACTCATTCTCACCCTCACTGGGGAGCAGAAAGGGGATGGGATAGGGGTTGGTGGGGATAACAGGGGAGGGCAGGAGGGAGAGGGAACTGGAATTGACATGTAAAACAAGCTTGTTTCAAATTTAAATTAAAAAATTATAAAAACAAACAAAAGAACAAAACAAAAACAAAAGTGTACTCCTCCTGCTTGTATGTCTGTGAGCTATATGCATGCCTTGTGCATGTCGTGGCCAGGAGGGATCTAGCTTCCCTTGACCTGGAGTTCATGCATGTGGGTGCTGGGAATTGAGTAGCCAATATTTTTAGCAGCTGAGCCACCTCTCTAGCCACAAAAGGTTTTGCTATGGGTTTTCCAATATCTGTGGTCAATTCACCTTTAAACATTTGCACTTTTGGATTTAACTAGATATAGCATTTGCAATTTAATTGCTTCCTTTGTTAGGCAGAATCATCAGGTAAATTTAAATGAAAACCACAAGGAGATATCACTTAATACCTGTTGCCCCAACTGTTCTCAAAAAGGCAAAAGGAGCTAATGAGGTTGTACAAAAGGAGAATCATGATACACAGTTCATGGGAATGTTAACTATTACAATCATTTTGGAAAATATAGAGGTTCTCAATACAGAAAAAGCAGAATCACTATATAATCCAATAATACCATTAATTGGCAAGCATCTAAAGAAATTACGGGATAACTATCTGTATCCATATGATTATGTCAATACTATTTACAAATAAAGATAGTAAAGCTCTCTCGCTTGTGCCAATGAGTGATGACTGCATAAAGAAAAACAGTGTACAGACATACTGAGATACAGGATAGCCTTCAAAATGCTTTCATGTGTGGCAGTGCTACTATGATGGGACTCAAATACTCTATGATCTCACTTGTGTGTGGAATGTTAAAAGGTCAGTGTTGGAATCGATGAGATGTTTCAGCATATGCAGGTGCTTGTGCCAAGCCAGATGACCTGAGTTCAACCCTGGCACACATACGATGGGAGGAGATCATCAGAACTCAGTTCATACGCACATTGAATGAATGAATGAATGAATGAATGGAGAGGGATTTAAATAAATAAATTAAGTGAATATCAGAAGCAGGACATAACTCATTACCTGAAGGTGGGATTAGTCTGGAGACAGAAAGGACATTGACCAAAAGTTGCAGAATTTCAGTTAGAATGGAAGAATAAATAACTGTTAATTGTCTATTGCTATACACAGTGACCACAGTTTTTATAACAGTTTATATTTCAAAACTGATAAAAGAATGAACTTTAAACATTTTCATCACAGAAAAATTAAATTGGTTGGATGATTAGCTTTCTTTCTAAAATACGGATACAGTTCAAAGTATCACATCTAATTGCATCCACATCCACAATTCTTGTTCAACAATTAGAAATGCATTAAGTTTTAATTGGCCAGGGGGGCTTTTATATTTCCACTTTTTGTCATGAGGCCACTAGGTTTTGTGTGGCCCCTGGTCCAAATACCAGATAAAAAAATGATGCAATGGTCTTGGATCAACCTGTTCAAGGCCAATCTCCAATTTTGCAATTTACAGCCACACCCAGCAAATATGATCCAGATTGGCCACACCCTAACAAACTGCTGAAGAGATGAATGCTTCCAGGATATCCAACTTGGTCAGGTCATCTATTACACACTGCTATTGTGCAGACAGCAAACTAATGTAACAATCATAGAATGTGAAAAATCACTAAGGAATAAGTAAGTGATTCCCAACTTAGTTCAGAGGCCAATGTTGGGAGTCATTTATTTAATTCATTCAAATGTATGCAAGTTAAAAGAAATCTAGAAAAAAATTGAAACCAAGTGACCATCACTCAGTGAAGAATGGGGATATATATCAAAGGAGGGTCACCAGGTACATATATACCACAGCTGAACTTTACTAATAATGACATATAGATAATATAGAGTAAACCTCACATACAAGCTAGAAATCATTACCCTCACAGATGAGCTTGACATTTTCTGCACCTTTTATTTTCCCATAAATTTTGATCAAGGATAAGATAGAAATCTAGCACTCATGAGCAAAAAATAACTCTGAGCAGTTTCTGCATAGACACAGCACATCAGGTATACATTCTGTGCCCGTGGCAGGTAGGTCACAGTAAGACTATACCATGTTTTATTGTTCATAGGATATACTTCATCAACTGAAGGTTAAGTGTGTTCCATGTCAGGAAGGAGTACATTGTGTAAGGATATCTTAACTTTGCTATAGTAATAAACAACTGTCATGAACATCTGTGTATCCCCATGTGAATGGGGTGCTTGTGTGCTATGGGACAGGGTGGAGATCATCAGGGTTCTGCTGCTATTGGTCCTAGATTTCCACCTTTTTTGCAGCAGGATCTGTTGTTATTTGCCAGGGAATACTCCCTGGCAAACTAGCTAGGTCAGTAGTTTCCAGGGACTCTCCTGTCTCCATCTCTCATCTTCTCTCAAGCCCTACTGTGTCTGACTTCATGTCAGTTTGGAGACAAGACCTTATAGTTCGGAGAGCAAACACATTGCCTACTGAGCCACCTCCTCAGCTTAAAACTATCTTATTTTTCCAAAGAAATGACTCTCTTGAGAGTCCTGTGTGAGCACAGCATGAACGGTTTAATCATCACAAACATACTTTACAGGGTAAGGTCTTATTTTTATTTATTCCTTCCTTTAGTATCTTCTCTATTATGTTTCTTAACTACACATTGGCATTTAAGTGACTATTAGCTTTTCTTTGCTTTTATTCAATAACATTTTGTAATCTATACTTCATCTAACATAATGTTGTAAAAACCCATTTTTTTTTCTCCTTTTGTCACCCCTGAATTAACAGTCATCTTTAGTGAGAATTTTAGAAGATTTCCTGGTTGCAATGAACATTAAAATTTGTGACAAGAAAAAAATTGTTTTGTATGTGACAATAGTAACAAGCACCTTTTATTTATGTGATGCAATTATTTTTTTCTGAGACCTTTAAAAGGTCATTTATTATTAAGTAGATTACTTTGACCACATCTCAGGTTTTTCTTAGGTCTTGCAACATGAAAATTTTTTATGTACAATGAATCCATTCATGATGTATATAAATGACTTTGGGAGTTAAGCAATTTAGGAAACCACACTAACTGGTATGGCTTAAAAACATTTCCTTTAGTCATATAATGAACTATCAGAAATGTATCATTGATTTTATAGGCTCTTATCCAGTAAAACTCAAATATAGTAATTCTGAAAGGAAGCCACAATAAGATTTTAAATACTATATTAGGAATTTTTGGCCAGTAAAATGGTTTCTTTATAGTATTATTTCACTAATAACTGAATATATTTATAGAGTACAATATTTAATGAACTGATATTTCATAACGACTAAATCAAGATAATTAATAAATCTATCACCTCAAATAATTATTTCTGTCCACAACATTTAAAATCTGTTCTTCAAACACTTTTAAAACATAAATGTATCACTTCATTATAGTAACTGTTCTATAAAGAAATGTTTAAATACAGTCATTTAATTGGGCTTACAGTTTCAGAGTATCAGAATCCGTGATGGCAGAGTGAAGACATAGTGACAGGGACAGCTGAGAGCTTACATCTCAAACCATAAACAGGAGGCAGAGAGCATACTGGGAATGGCCCAAGTCTTCTGAGATTTTAAACCTTGCTTCCATTGACACAGCTCCTCCAACAAGGCAAACAACCTAACTCTTCCCAAACTTTTCTATCAACTGGGGATGAAGTACGCAAATATACCAACCTGGGGCCATTCTCACTGGAACTACCACAAGAGGAGACAATCTTTCTTTGTTTTAAAACAATAAAATGGCAAGCATTGAATTATGAGGTACATATCGCTATCAGATATAGGTATTCTTTCTCTTACATTAGCTTGATTTTCCTCCTTTATTTCTAATGACAAAAGGTTGGCCTTGAACATTAATGCTTCCTAATATTTGAACCATATTGCATTGCTCATATGGAATCATTTTATATGTTTTAAATAAAAAGAATAATTTCACAAAGGTCAAAGATTGACAACTGCAGAGAAACACATAAACATCTATAAAGATGAAAGACATGCTAGTAAATCTGGGTTTCTGAATAAGAAAGCATGTCAGAAGTAATTCAATTACAGAAAAATTATATTACCATGCTAGTAGACAAAGGAAGTGCAGAGATGTAGCAGCCCTTAATTTTAGCATACAAGCTCATGAACTCTCATTTTGAAAAATGAATTCAAATTAACTCTGATAGGAGTGCTCTCATCTGCACTAAAATAGCATGAAGGGTTGCAAGGAAAAGTAATGATTAATAGCAAAGTATTGAATCACGTATTTTTTTTCTTTTGCAAAAAAAATGTTCCAATATATTTAAAGCACTCAAAATACTAAACTGTTCATGCAGCTATCTGACATGAAAAAGAGGGAAAGCAAAAGAAGGGTAGAGAAGGAAGGGAAGGAAGGGAAAGGGAGACAATTTAGATATATTCTGTGATTTTATTTTACATGTTTTCTATACTACGAGCAATGCTCTAATAGCCTGTAAGAAAGACATTCTATAACACATGATAACAGAGATTGGCATTAAATATTAAGTGCAACTCTAGTTTGTTGATTTTTCACTTATCATTGGCATGTATAAAGTTATAGCTTTATTACTTCTACCTTTATATATATATATATAACTAGAAAATCAATTGTCATGATTATAATGTGTTGAATTTATACTATATGTGTTGTATATGTAAGACTTATTTAAGAGGCCAACATAATTCTAATTTTATCATCTATATTCCTACCCACCCATTTATCTATATATCTTTTGATTATCACTTGTCTGTTTATCAGTCTCTCTATACTGCAGATAAACCTAGGCCTTGTAAGTGCTAGGAAAATGGGTTGTCTAGCTTCTAGCCTAATCAATTCCATTTTAAATATGAATAAAGAAACCCATTTTATTCTCTTTTCATGTGGCCAATAAATTGGGAAGCTAGACTTGGTGGTCTGTCCAAGTGTTAGGTTCTACTCACTGTTCACTATTAATATTTCATCATCGTTATTTCAGCTGCTATTATAATGACCATGCTGACTTCCACAAACTTAACAGGGAATAAGAAACAGAAACATTTTAAATCTAAACCTCATATTCTGAATGGCAGCTTAGAACAACATTTACACAAACCGAAAAAGAATAAATTAGGTTGACAAAAGAGGTACAGTCTTGACTGTGCTTTGGTGGCCACCATGATGACTCATTTTTGTGCAAATCCTGTCTAAACTTCACAGCCCAAGGAAGTTGATGCAAAGGAGGACAATGTGGCAAGCCTGAAGAAATTTAAGAAACTTCTATAAAGTTCCAGTGGCAAAATTTAAATCCTGGTGCTCTGTTTTGAGAAATTTTCCATTTACTGACTCAAGGATAGAGGTTTTCAATTTTGGATCCCAGACCTGTTGTACAGATCCTGATTGCCTTGGTACTTAAAGGGAAGGGAAATCACTAATGTTTGTGGAAGCCAGGGAAAGTCTTAGACAAAAAAATAACAAAGAGGACATACAGTTGTGCAGTGAGTAAAAAGGAGAATGAAAGGACAGTATACAGAGTAGATGGGAAAATAAGCACAGTCCAGAGATGCTGAGGTCAATACTGGTTCTGGGGGAATGCAGGAACATGTGAGGAGGGTAGAGAATGATGAGGATAGAGTTGAAAGAAAAGTATCGGCTTCTATTGCAACAAGTCGCCATGTAGTTAGTGGCTTGAAGCAACACACGGCGGCCCTTACGTCACAGTTCTGAAGCTCAGCAGTCGGAAACAAGCCTCGTTGCACAAAGTCAAATTCATTGAAGACTAGTAAAAGATAGTGAAGGCCATTTAATGTATGCAAACATCATAATTCAAGTAATGCATTAGGTAGACTGACCTGGTGTTTGATAAATGATTCACCTATAGCAATAGTTCTCAAAAATAAGAATCTATAAAAGTCACATTTGCGGTTCATTATAAAAGAAGTTTCCAAGACCTTTTACTGCTGGAGATTCTTATTAATGATTCCTTTACAGAGCCCAGAAATCACCATTTAAACATAATTATTGGAGAAGAGGTCTAAGATCATTATTTCAGAAAGACTGGGCTATGACGCTTACTTTTATGAACTCATGTATTAATAAAATTTATCACAAGCTCATGAAAATTACAATGCAGTAGAAGCTACTCTTACACTCATAAAAGTAAGTTATTTGTTTCTGATGAAGGAGAAAGAGACGGGATAATTGTGCACCCCATTCGCTAGGAATGTACTGGTGCTGTCCTAAGCACCATGTAGTATTAATTCATTTCATTTCACAATCACAATAACCTGGCATGTTATATAATTTTATGGATCAAAAGCTTAGAGGGATTAAATAGTTTTAGCCACACCACAAAGCTAGAAAAAAGTCAAAACTCACATTTGATGATGTCCCTCTGGTTTACAAATTTGTATATTGTTTACTTTGCTATTGTGTCCCCAGCAAGATGGCAATCCACATGAAACTAGGTATTTTTTCATAAAATTTCATTTTAAAACTAATAATCATTCAATAGTTTCTTCCTGGCACTCCTTTTAAACTATGAATATTTTACCTGCATGCATGTACACTACATGTGTACATGGTGTCCTCAAAGGTCAGGAGAGGGAATCAGATCCCCTAGGACAGGAGTGACAATTGTGAGCCACCATGCAATTCCTGGGAATTGGATTGAGGTTCCCTGGAAGAGCAGCTAGTGCCCTTAACCTCAGCATCATCTCTCCATCCCCTACTCCTGATATTTTTAAGGAGAAAGTGGAAGCAATAACTCAAGATCCAGGGATTGGTGTTGCCTTCTCTCTGAACTGGCTCTGGACCTCGAGCAGATCTGTGTTAATCTCTGTGCTCTGTGCTCTGCCATCTTGCTATAAGAGCAAATAAATAAATCCCCAAACTCCTGTACCACACTGCATATATGGGAAAATTTTAAGGATTTATTTCTTTTTATTTTGTGCGTATGGTTATTTTGCCTGCATGCATTTCTCTGCAGCATGTGTAAGCAGTACACAGAGGCTAGAAGAGGAAGTCAGATCTCCTGGGACTGGAATTAGAGGTTGTTATGAGCTGCCATGTGGGTGCTGGGAACTGAATGCAGGTCTTCTGCAAAAGTAGTAAGTACTCGTAAGCATTGAAAAATCTCTCCAGCACCCCTACTGTGTCTGGACACTTAATGAATATAGCAATTATGAATCACACCAAATACAATCACTACACACTACTAGGATCAAAGCTTCTCCATGGAATGAATTCTACATGTTAGCAGAAACTCTTTTGGTTTAAGGATAGCTAAATTTAGTAAAGAAATGTAGGAAAGTCACATGCTCAAGCTCTGTTCGGAATCCATGGGACTAAGACCAAAGTCAATATCCTCACCCATTACCTATTCCATGGATGCAGTGACAGAAATAATACAATGTAGCTGAGAGACAAAATAAGCAGAACACTTTTGAAAGAAGAAATCAATATTTGATAGAATTAGAATCTTAAGTGTGGGCACTGATTCATAAAGAAGTCCTTGCCTATGAGTTTTACTTTTATTTTTGAGGCAATTGAAAAACATGGTGAAATATGATCACCACTGTAATGCAGCAAACAAACCAGAAGGTAAAATAAGCTGTGTGCTCATGGAAATGCAAAGCACTGATGAAGATTGTTAAGCTCGATAGAAAGATGAAATGGATAGAAAGGAAGGGAGGAGGGAGGAAGGAGGGAGGGAGAAAGCAAAGAAGGAGGGAAGGAAGGACAGACACATTACTTCAATGCGCACCGTCTGAAACTCTTCAATAAGTGACAGAATACAATTATAAAGGTCACTCACTGTCCATGCTGAGTGCTGGTAGATGGACTTCAGATCAAGACTCCAGTGCTGGCTGGGCCTTAATGGAGGTGCAACCTGACTTTGGTTTACATATCAGGTATCAGAAGGATCAGAATAAAAAGGAATATGAGATTCTTGCCAAGTCCTTCATTAGTCTGGACAGGGTGGTACCTAGCCTCTGGTTTTGTGGTGTCAATCCAGGAGGCTCTGAGTTTAAAGTAGATCCCTAAGGACAAATGATACTGACACTTGAGTGTTTCAATGGTGCTGAGCATAGCACTGCAGTGCCTGATCCATGAAAAGCTGTTTGGGAAATCAAGGGTGTTTCCAAGGATACACAGGAGCAATGAGTGAGGGCTGCCCCAAGGGTTTATCGCAATACCACAGCCTATAGATGACACCTGTACAGAACTCTAGAATTAGAGGCCACAGAGTTACTATTTTTTAATGTTTTTAATTATTTAAATATTTTTACATATGGATCCCGGTTCCCTGTCCTTCCCTCCCTCCTCCCCTCCTTCTCTCCCTCCCTTCCATGCCCCCCCCATCACCCTATTTTGAGATTAAGAGTGCCACAGGGCATCATGACTCTGTGAACACATTTTGTTCTTTCTTTCAGAACTCAACCCTTGTAGATCCGTATCAAACACACAACCACTTGGCTACATTGCCAGATCTTTTTAAAATTTCATTTTATTTTGAGGAGGGACGTCATTAAATGCTGCCTGATCTTTCCTTGAACTCACTCTGTAGTGTAGCAAGGCCCTACACTCTTGATCCTCTTAGCTCTCTGTTCATAGAGTTGGGATTACAGGCTTCGGCCACAGGACACAGGTAATATACTCTGGTTTTTATGAGCAAACAATCATGTTAACTTGAAAATTGAATGAAATATTGTAGTGGAGAGTTGGAATTTGATGGATTGAACTCGTGTGTCATTCACTGTAAGTGTAGATGAATGTATGATGGGAGTGTCAGGAGAATGAATGCGTGTGAGACGGTATGTGAGAGGCGTTTCCCTTGGAGAGGGCAGATAAGGTAGCGGGGAGTGCCCGATATTTAAATACAGTTCTGTACCCTCGTTCTTCTGCAGTGGGCACTGCCGCTTTTCAAAATATTTTTCATGGTGAAGACAGAAAAACTTTTCTATACAAAACCTTGCCTAAGTAGGGGGATCTAAATATCTGGGTAGCAATTTGGATTCCTTCTGGGTCAGGGTAAGGTTAGAATTTTGTTCTATCTAAACAGCATATTCTATGAGAGCAGAATTAGCTCATCTTTATGCTTTACATATCCTAACAAATAGATGTCCATTCAATCACTATGGAATCAATGATTAAATAAGTGATGAAAAATGCCACTCACTGATCCCAACGGCATCTTTAACTCCGCCATTTTCAGCCTTTCACGTTGATGTTGGAACTACTTATGGGATTATTTTCAGGAATAAAAAACCCTAGAGTACTTTTATATTTCAATTCAAAAAGAGCAAATGACACAATACAAGCACATGCAAAACTCCACCCAAAAGGAAACACGAGAAAAGATTGGTGTTTTTATTTTTAGGCCTCCCCATTATGGGCACCACAGACAAGGGAAAGGATCTCCTGTAAGACCATAAGAAGCAGCAGAAGGAAAGAGTCCCTGGGACCTGGCTTACCTCCCGAATCCTCAAGTGAAGGCAAGATGAGGAGAAGGCAGCTGCTTCTTAATGCCACCAACTGCTGATGCAAACTGGCAGGCAGAGTATGGAGACCAGCAAAGGACAAGGCACGTGTTCCTGACATAATTAACTATTCACACCCTCCCAGAGATCTGCTACAAATACACACTTATCAGATCAGGGTGTCTAAAGGAATTTAGCTTAAGCAAGCATTGGCTGTTTCCCAGAAGAGCCACTCCAAGGCTTTTTTTTATTTTTCAGAAGAGGGGGCTCTTTGCGACTTTTCTCCAAAGCCATACATGTTCCATGTATGGTTTCCTACGAATGCTTTGGGGTGGTAGTACAGCATATATACATGTTGAGTATATACATATAGAGAGTATGTTCATATAGAGTGTTCCCATGCTTTCTTATCTATTTATGTAGTTATATTTATCGCAGCTAATAATTTGTAAATGACACTGAATTGGGAGTAGTCTTGTGAAGGCATGCTGGAGAAGACTCTGAGGAGGGATTGCAGATACTGTTGATTCTAAAATACTGAAACTTTGAGTGGATATTATGTTAAGCAATGACCTTTTAGAGGTAAGAAAAGGGATGAAGAGATGGTTCAGTGATTTAGAGTGCAGGCTTCTCTTGCAGAGAACCCATCCTTGATTCCCAGCACCCACAGATGGGGACTCACAACCATCTGTAACTCTAGTCCCAGGGAATCCAATTTTTCTGGATTCTGTAGGGAACTCAGTGAATACACATGGTGTACAGACATATACACACAGGCAAAAATAAATATGAAAGTACATATAAAATGAAATGAAAAAACACATTTAAAAGAAAATTTAAAGATTTTCAAGCACTTTCTTAGTGATATAATTTTTTTCATTCCTTTATATGAACATATTCATAAGTGCACAAACATGAGTATTCAATCAATTTTTATTTCTGTGGTATGGATGATTAAAACCTAAAATCTGTAGGTAGGTTCCTAAAGAGGAATTCTAAACTAATGACTTCAATATCTAGTACATTTTGAATTATGCTTAAAGCTAAAATAATAGCCCACTCCCCCCAAAATAACCTATTTTAAAGGGCATTTTCCCCACTAAAATAATTCCACACCTCTACTGGACACTCCTAAGAGTGTTCATCATCTGAAAACATTCCCCTCTAACATGCTTTTGGTGAGTCTGGCAACTTTGGTGATCTCTGTGGTCAGCTATTCCTTCTAAGTTGGTTGTTTACATCCATAGTAAAAGAACATTAGGTGTTAGGCTTCAAATCTTCTGGTTGTGCTCAGACTAGATAAACAGTGCTTCTTCTGTGTGTAGCAGCTTTTGAAGTCCATCAACACATGCCACTGGGACTTCACCACACAGGGGTCATGGTTTACATTATGGCAGTAACCAGAAATGATACTCACAGCTCTGTGGAAACCACTGCCATGTTCCTTCCAAGAAGAATGAGAATTCCATGAGATCTCTGTTTTGTTTTTCGTTTCTCTCCCTTTCCACACCTAAAATGTGCCTTGGTGTGTAGTAAGGATTTAATAAATATTGTGGTGACCAAATGTGCAAATGAACTTAAATTTGTGCTTTGGGATGGCAATGGAAGTAAGAATGGCTAAAGTAGAACAGGGGATTCATGTATCTTTCTATGAAGAAGCATGCACAACCCGTTTTCTGAAGGGTGATTTTCTCAAATATCTTCCATGTCTCATTACAGTCGAGCATTGCTCTCCAGTGTCAGGAAACCTAAACCTGACAGTGGGTGTCTACCATCTAAGATCCTCTCAATAGACAATAATTAATCACCTAGTGTTTAACACCAGTGAAGAAAACAACTGGTACTAACCACGGCATACCACCATGCAAATAAAAGGAACCTGTGGCTACAGACAATGTGACTTTTGGTGCATTGACAAAAAAGAAAGTTGTATTAGCAATCAAACACAAAAAGAAACACCTAAATCGCTGCTCTTGTGGGATAGCCAAAGCCAGCTAGATATTCCACTGAGTAAGTTACTTACAGTCAAACCCAAATAAAAAGTAAATGTCTACTTGATGCTAAAAGGGCTGTAGATGCTGTTACAGTAGAACATTCACAAGTAAATGGGTACATGAAACACATGACCATACCTGCCACACACTACACAATCAAATAATCATTTTCCTTTGTGAACTAATGACTGTGAAGTTATACATTTTTCTTGTGAATAGCTACTTAAATACATGAAATCATATTTTAATTTATTTCGCTATTAGGCTCCATTCTTTTCCAAAAACTCAAATGATGAATTGTATTTGGGGATGTGCAATAAAGCATTTAGAGTCTTTTAAGTAATAAAAATTACCAAGGTGAACAATAGCATGTGAACTGCAAAGGGATGAAGCTAGCCTATCTTAGGAACTTCCATGTGGTTGATAATTTGATGGAAAGAACACATGAAAAATAAGGGCTTCAGACAGTGCATATGAATATATGTATTCACAAATACATAAATATACACAGTGCACATGTGTCTGAGGGTGGAGTTTGAACACATAACCTCACGTAAGCTGGGCAAGCATTCCACAGTTGGGCTACATTATAATGCTTTTGAATAATGCAAGTACCATTGAAAAACCTAGAAAACTTACTAGCATTTCATGGTCACACTAGAGCTACATGATCTAATTTAAATGTGCATGTTTTTGAAACTCAGTATCATGCTCGCTCTTTAGAAAAGCATTCTAAAAGGATAATGGTATCTCATGAACTTGTCATACTCTAAAAATCACTATCTCCCAAGGGAATCACATGCATCCATCGTTGAAAGCCTGTAAAACCTATACATTTTTTAAAGGAAAACACAGTAGTAATTCTAAATATGAAAATTCCTAAGACAGAATAATTGTATTAAGTTGAAATTTACAATGGAAAACACCCCCTTGCAATGGCCTATGGGAAAGGAAGAGCTGATCTGTTTCATCTGCTTCTTTGCATTCCATTTAGTCATTTCCCACACACAATTAAATCTATTGTTCCCTTTGACTGTGAGGTCTTCCTTCCAAATATATATATATATTTGCTATCTAATTTGTTTTTGTCAAATCCCAGTAATTGATTATGTATTCTGGATGTTTAAATATCATCCCTGTGTACCTTCAAAGGACACACCCTTATTAGATGGCATGGATAGAATTATTTTTAAGTTATTGGAAACATGGTTAACATGGTCTAGAAACAGGTGCTCATTGGTTATATGCATAACGTCAAGGATATGGAAAATTTAACGCCACAGGTCTTAAATGTGAAAACATCGGTGTGGGCTCCTCTTTATCTCTAATCTGTTACAAATCTTTTCCCAAGACAGAACTACTACTTCTCTGTATGCAAACTGTTTTCTCCAGACTTAAAAAAACAACACAAAAGTCTACGGCATGATTTAGTCTGTGCTACACACACACACACACACACACACACACACACACACACATATATATATATATATATATATATATATATATCATGTTTCTGGATACAAACTCTAGTTTTATAAGAGAAAAATTCTCATTGTATTTGTCATATTCCACACATGACTGGTGTTCTTACTGCCTTGAAATAGGTGGTGTTCATTATTACCTCAAATACAGTATTAAAGTTTTACAAGTAACAATAGAAAATTACACTATAAGTATTCATAAGCTTCTGGACTTCATAAAAAAAAAAAAACAACAAATGAAAATTATGGTTTTGTCAGGATACTCAGATTTTGTGACACAATTATCCTCTCTAAGAACCTACTTAGTATTTACATAACAAGAGCTTCAAAGCATTCAATTACTGGCTAATATCTTTAAAATATCATAGAATAAAAACAAATATTATCTTAAAGAGGTTTTATAAATGAAGTGTTGTTGTTATTTCTATTTAAACACATCGGTAATCCAGAGGGAAAAAAGTTGTAATTTCAACTTTGTTAAGCCTCAGTGAAAGATCCAGAATTCTCAGTACTATGCAGAGACTGAACCTGAGGGTAACAAGGGTTAGAAATGGCCCTCTTGTTCTTTCCTCTCTTTCTTTAAATTTCTGCACTACAAGAAGCTTTGAAATCTTCAAAACCAATCATTCCACTAAGATTCACAGTGTGCAAGACTCCATAGGCCAAGGAATTCAGTGGGGGATTTAAGACAAGTCAGGGGGAATTTGTTGTACTGTAAGCCTACTCCAGCACATGGCCATTGATAGTGCTACAAACGATTGTGAATTCTCTGCACCTTTGCACTTCATACCTCTGACTCTGTGATGACCTGCCTGAAATAATTCCTGTAGGGATAAATCAATTTTTTATTTACTTCAGTGCAATTAAAGAAATAGCCGCTATTAAATACTGCCATCATGCTTCATTGTAGAAGAACACACACTTAAACATCAAATTCACCCTCAATAAAGATACAATTACTTAAGAATAGGGGGCAAATATTGTTGGGTAACTTAAATTCTTCAGAAGTGTCATCCTGGATTAAAAAAGAAGAAAGAAAGGTTCATCCGCTGACAGAGAATATTTTTTTTGTAACATTTCATTTTTGTTTTTCTGCTTCCTGATTATCTCCTGTTAGAAAACTGTTTTTAGCACTAATTTGTTTATTCCAAATTTGATGGCAAAAATCCATCAGAATTATTGCCCAGACTCCCTGGTGCCCAAGAATATGATTCTCAGGATATTAAGAGGAAAATCGTGTTTTTACTATTTTTGAACTGCCTTGACATTAGCAGTTATCATTTAGAAACTGTTGGGAATTAGCCAGTGTATAAAGTTCTGATGTGCAGCAGCTGGCAGTTCAGCTCTGAGTCGTGTGGTCATTACTGACATTGCAGTAGCTCTCAAACAACGCCCAAGGCAACCGCTATCCACACTTCCGACGGAAATACATTTCTGTGTCCTTTTGAAACCCACATGATATTAAGCATGAAGTACGCCAGCAATCACTCCTGAGCTAAAAGCAGTAAAGGATGAGAAAGGAGAGTGTTTAATGACATTACAGGAGATACACTCAGAGGACATTTGTCTCAGTTTAGTTCCAGGAGGCTTTATCCATGTAAACGTATCCGTTGGTTTTGCTCCTCAGGAAGGGAAGATACCCTGTGTGGGACCAGAATATTCATTTCTTACTCCTGAAATAGACACAGGAAAGGCACTTCTGTAGGAGGAACTTGCTTATGAGCAATGAACACATCAATTATTGATTATCTCATTTGAACAAACCAAGGCTGGCAATATGAAATATTGTCAGAGAAAAGAATATCAGAGTGACTGAGATGGAAGGTGCTTGATGCCTAACCACCCAGGTTGGATCCCTGGGAATTACAGAGTAGGACAAAACTAACTCCTGTAAATTGTCCTTTGCCTCTACACACGTGATGTGTCATGCCTCCCTACAACGTATGCACAAAACAAATAATGAAATTAAAATATATCAGAAAGGAAGGCATCTTGGGAGGAAGGTGTAAAATACACGAGGAGGAGGAGAGTTAACAGCATTTTGTGGTTTGTTGGAAATGTGAATAACATGTTTTATAACTTAAATGAGCATGCCATTTGTCTTTCACATGGAAGCTCCAATGTGGGTCTGGGACTCATGGAAAGTCAGTGCATGGGATAACTGTACAAGATTCTGGCTTGGATTTCGAATGTATATTATGAGGAGTTGCACCTCTAACTATATTGCAAACCCAACCCAATCAATATTTTGTATTTATTTACTGACATCGAACTTCAAGCATCAATCCTTTTTTTTTTTCATAAATATTACCAAACACCTACAAGATGCCAAGCTTGATTTGGGATCTATGGAGGGCGTTAACAGAAGAGATAGTATTTGGGTTCTCAGGCCGATTTTCTCCCAAAGGCAGACTGACCACAGCCAAATAAGTCATAAACATATAAGAGACAGCAAGTCGGATAAGCATGCTAAAGCAAAATAAAGCAATGGAGAGAGGGAACTATTCCTTAAACCAAATATTTATGGTACAGTTGGGAAGTCAACCAAGGACTAATTAATTACTTTTCCCTGAGACTTTCCACTGAAGATAATAATAGCTAAAAAGCCAAGTGGGTTATTTGTCTCAAGAAATAGTTCACTTAAATCAGATGGGCAGGCAGTACTTTTCAGTAAACACCCTTAATCTCTAGGTTGAGAGCTATGACCCCAATTTAGTTATAAGATAGCCATGCTTATATGTGTTCAGAACAGTCTTCCAGTGGACTCAGATGGGGATCCGCTGCACGGGTGTGGAAATGACTACAGCAGACGTCCTACAGGCTTGAACATTGTTTGAGATCTTTACCTTAATTTGATTTGTTAAAATGTGCTTTATTCTTAGAGAAAGGTATGCAAATGATAAGAGAAAATTAATTTTTGCTACTGAGCATAATTTTAGGGCTCATCACGTGGTTTTGTTGAAGTTAATGAAGCCTTTATGAAAAATACAGAGAAGCAAGAAGTAATATAAAAGAATGTGTACAAAAAAAAATTGGTAGGAATTTCACCCACAGGAGACCAGCTAAATATTTATTATTATAGGGATGAGTGTTTGTCTGTATGCATACACTGCACCTGTACTTCGCCTGTAAAGAGTACCACAGTGCCTGAAACTGAAGATTCATCCAGCTGTGAGTTGTCATATGGATGCTGAGAAAGGAAGCCAGGTCCTCTGCAGGAGTAACAAGTTCTTTTAACTGCTGATCTATCTACCTTCCCAGCACCCCTGAAAGAATACTTGCAATCAGCTTGTCAAGAAATAATATTGGTTATGTAAATGTATTTATGTAGGATACATTTTTCTAACTGCCAATGGAGTCCTAACTTAATACAAAAAATAGTTGTATAGTTATGTATGTACTCAGGCTAGTAATTTGTTAGAGGTCTGCTTTCAAATATAGCTTCAACAGGTTGTTATGGAAGGCCAGTCTTAGACATAAACAGTTATAACTAATTTAACTGAAAGACTGAGCACAGAGGTGAAGAGATTCAAGTATTTTAAAGCCCAGCTGGCTGTAGAGATTCAGAAGTATTCATTCATGCCCTTGTTTGGATGCCACAGGTCACTCACACTAAAGGAGCCATTCTCCTTTCTTCAGCATCTCTTTCCTTGGCTTCTGTAGCTAGGGTTACTCTGCTCCTTTCTTGCTGTCGCTCTGTGAGCTCATTTCCCTCCACAAAATTAATCAATGTTGGCACTCCTCCAGAGTTTCTCTTTTCATGTTAAACTCTCCTTATTGGTGGTCCTCCTACTCAACTACTCATTCAGAACCATAGGGGGGCTGCCTTCCATATGTCAGCAAAAAAAAAAAAAGCAATATTCTCTATACATCTATACATCTACGAATCAGTAATGAAACACCTGAACACAGAGAACTTATGCTATATCAGGCTGTGATTACACCATTTACTTCTTGTAGCCTGTTTTTAAATGTCCCCTGAGCTTGATTCCTCCGCTTACTGATTGTCAACTGAGATGTTCAGAATTTCACATCTCAAAAGGAACAGGTCATGTTGGGGGTAAAATGATCAATTTTAAAAACAGCATCAATTTTATCTCTGATAAAACCACAAATGGAAAAACAGTCCTCAACTTGTCAACTTCAACTATAAATACCAGTCCATTGTGCTCCAATCCACAACCACCATCCTGTCTACAGCTGCTTCTTCTTTGTTGGAATGCCGGAGGAGCTACTCTATTCCCAGGCTTTCCCTACCCTAGTTGTCCAAAATTGGCTTTTTGAAATGTAAATATGATCATGGTGACCTCTTTGGTAATTTGCTTGTATGCTATAGTTGTTCAGCAATATGAATAACAAACAAA
Organism: Phodopus roborovskii; assembly: GCF_943737965.1. Taxonomy (NCBI): domain Eukaryota; kingdom Metazoa; phylum Chordata; class Mammalia; order Rodentia; family Cricetidae; genus Phodopus; species Phodopus roborovskii. The sequence continues at coordinate 9,808,380 of NW_026126588.1, forward strand.
TCTTCAGCAGAGCCAATCTGACCTGGCATAATTTGACTTTTTGGCCACATCTTCCATTTTTTTCCATAACCCACTCTAGTTTGCACTGTCTTTTATCAATAGACAATCTTTCTGATTCTCGAATATACTAAAAATTTCCAACACATCAGGCAATTTCCTAATCCAGAATTCTTCATGTGGCTGACCCTCAGTCAAACTTCAAAGATCACCTCTTTGGAAAGTCTATATTGGCCTGCTATTGGCGTCCTAACTAAAAAGTAGGTTTTTTGTGTGGCTGTAACTACATACACTTGTGTCCTCCCCATTTTGGAGGGCTGTAGTGTCAGACTCGGGTGTTAGGCAGAACTGGTTTCTCAGGGAACCTCCTCCTTTCTGGCAGATGGCTCCATTTTCCCTGGCCCCTCATATGATTTTACTTTGCACACTCAACTTTTACTTTGCAAAATTTTCTATCTCCAAATACAGTTATACTGAGAGTAAATGAATTTTGAAATCTGAAAAGCACAGTCCTATCGACAAGATAATCTTCCCATGACTTCCCAGTTGGGTTGAGCTACCTGTCATCTACTTTCTGAGTACCTGGATTTGCCACAACACACTCTGTATTCCCTGATAATGAGCAAAGTCTGGCTTCTTCCCCTATTGTAGAATGTTATTTTCACTAGGAAAAGATGTGTTACATTTGTTTATGCGGTAGAATATTAGCTTCAATTGTATAACGGGTGAGTTACATTTGTCTATGCTGCATTTGTTTAATGATGTAAGGGTGTGTGTTTGGGTATGTGAAGACCTGTTGCTTGTTTCACCTTGCCTGCCTAAGGTACCTGATTGATCTAGTTAAAAAGCTGAACAGACAATAGCGAGGCAGAAAAGGGGTAGGTGGGGCTGGTAGGCAGAGAAAATACATAAGAGGAGAAAGCTAGACTAGAGAGGGACAAGAAGAGAGAATGAGTCAGAAAGAGAGGGACATGTCTGGGCAAGAAGCCAGGCAGCCACCAGCCAGCCAGACTCAAGGAGTGAAAGTAAGGTATATAGAAGGAAGAAAGGTAAAAAGGCCCTAAGCAAAAGGTAGCTAAAGAGAAACAGGTTGATTTAAGTTAAAAGAGCTAGCCAGAAATAAGCCTAAAGTAGGCCAAGCATTCATAAGAAATAACAAGTCTCTATGTCATGATTGGGGTCTGGTTCGTGGCCCAAAAGAAAGAAAACCTGGTACATTCCCTTCTTTCTGTTCTCATGCATCCCATTTCTCTGGCTAATGCCCTAATATTTCAGGTACCTTTAAACCCTTGGTTTCTCTTCCATGACATGACCTCTCTATGTTTGTTTTTCTGTTAAAATACCAACTTAAACAGAAGTCCTTCTTCATCACTGGCTCAAACACATCACCCTAAATCAAAAGACTTTCAATACCCCTTAGGTGTTTCAGTTTTCTCTTAGCATCAATCACTATATCTAATCACGCTTCTTTGCTTATGTTCTTATTCGATCACAGACTATGTCATGGCTTCAGACACACCATGTCTAGTATAGACTCAGAACACAGAGCATACTTAATAGACATATTTGAACAAACTAATGAGTGTATTTGTGTTTTGTGACACTTTTCCTGGGGAGACATGAACAAATGTTTCCTCACCACAGGTAGGAAAACAAAAACAGAACATCTATAAAGCCTAGCATGGTGAACTAGTGAGTGTTCTTTGGGCTACTTACAAGACTATATGTGAGTGGTTATTACAGGAGCAGAAACTACTCAAGGACAACCACATCCCTAAAACATCACCTCACTGTAAGTGACAGCTTGTGGAAGCAAGAAATCCAGAGTTCACTGTAACATGTATACATCTCAACAGGTTGGAGACTGTCCACTTCAGGTCTTCCAGGCAGCTCAGTTGGTGCCTACATCTTTGAGGAAGTTTATCTAGCCTCTGCATCTTCCAGGCAGGTCAGCTTTTCTGAGAGTGTGTCTCTCAGCAATTCTTAGTCCTACAGATTCTAGTCAGTTGCAGCCACTTCCTGAATCTATTGAGTTATGTCCTGCACTTAAGAGGATTCTCTGGAGGGTGGAATGTCTCACTCCCTTTTTGAACATCTTAAGGAGCTTCGGCCTACATGTAAGTTTTAAATCTTAGGAGAAAAAAGGATGTGTAGCTTGCATAGCTATTTGATTTTTTTGCCGCATGTATGACTAGCCCAGGACCTCCAACGTACAGAAGAACACCTATTATAATCACTAAAGACAACACCTGAGATTTAGTAGCTGGCACATAGTTTGTTTTTGGCAAATAATATCCGGATTATTTTTTAAGTTAAAAAAAATTGATGCAAACATTTTTGAAATGATTTTCCACTCATGAACAGGAGCTGTGTTTTTGGCTGGCTCTTTCACAATTGATTTCAGCTAGCATGGGTACACCCTTCAAATTAAGCATGTCTTTTCTGGGCCAAATCTCTGTTAGAGACCATAAAAGTGCCATCAGAATGCAATGAAAATTACATGAGAAAAAAATAAGACAGCAATTCATTTTAGAGATATTTTCTCAAGTGTAATCTGAGATTATTACTTCTTAGACTGGCACTTCAATTCTTGAATGAATGGGGTAGCAGGGCCAAAGTATTGAAATGCTTTATACAGATTAAAGTAAATGTGCTTAAATACATGACACAGATTACAGAAAGCCAAGTATTATCAGGAAAATGAGCACTTTTTCTTTGTTTTATTGTAGAAAATCTAAAATGAAAGAAAACAGACTTTCATGGTTTATTGTTTAGAAATCTTTCAAAGATTGATATAATTCATTAAAATTTTATATATAATGTTTTAAAATTTTACGGAACTTGAGTGGTTCCCTTCTAGAATATCATCATGAAAATGATCTGAACACTTGTTGAGAAGAGCGCAAGTTAAAGACTAATGGTGTTTACTGTCTTTTATTGCCACAAAAGCATTTGGTTTGTAACTACATATTTCCTGTTTTCCTTTGCTGTGAAGGAGCTATTCCAAATTCTTTCATTTCTTTAAGGGTGATTTTAAAAAATTCTCTCTGATACAGTTGAAGCTTCCTAAAATTTATACGTGTGTGTGTGTGTGTGTGTGTGTGTGTGTGTGTTCTATATGAACTTGTCAAACAACAGGGCCCCAACTGGCCATCTCTTATCACCAAATGAAGCTTCTAACACTGGGAATAGGATATATCTAATTGAGATGTGACCCAATGTTGTCCCATGGGAACCCCCAAGCAACGCATGTATTGTCAAGGCCATTAGTTGCTCTCCAAAAACTGATCGGAAGTTCCTACTACCAAAGACAACACCTAAACAATTCATTGAACACAGAGAAGTTGAGCTGGTACAGTTTTTGAAAGATATTTCAAACCATTTCAACTTGTACACAGTTTCTTTGTGCTCTAGGTATGTTTCTGCTTCTGCTTTCATAAGACATAAGCATGGCAACATTGCAATGGTAATCTTGCTTCCAATTTTAAATATACAATGCTGGTTTGAACCCAGGGTCTCATGTACACAAAAGGAAGCACTCTACCAATTGAGATAAATCCCTAGATCAATAATTGTTTTGAAGGCTGAAAATGTAACTACCCTCTGAATGACATTTTTAATTAAATTAAATTTTATAGTGTTTGATAGTTCTGATTTCTGTTGCCTCATTAAAACAAAATTGCAATTTTAATTAACAAAACTTTTCATAGAGCAAACATTTCTGAAATACTAACTGAAAAATTATGTAAGCATAATTTCTTATTCCAATAGGTCTATATTTTATTTAGTTTTCATATATAACTTCATCTTTTTTAATAAGACAGAAACATGAAGAAGAACATAAAAGGTTATGTTATACAAGACTTCTTATTTTATTCCAGTGAAATTGGGTCTGTCAACATTGTAACAATATAACAGTTTACTTCCCAGATTGAAGTAATTAAAGTATAAAATACGAAAGGTCTTTTGTGTTAAAATTTAGATCTGATAATTGCTTTGAATTTATTCCAACCTCATATTTTGAGGAGATTACAAAATCTTATAAGAAATTGCGCTTTACAAAATTTTATTTCTTATTGCCTGTGTTTTATTTAAAAACATCCATCCTTTGACATTAAAGCCTTCACACATATTTTTAGGAGTAGTTACATGAAAAACAGGAGTTCCTCTCGATCGTTATCTATTTAACTTTCTGACTGCTCAGAGAGAACCTCATTCCCACAGGGAAGAAACTAGAGCTTTTTTCAGTCCACGGAAGAATCTACCATAGCTAAAGAAGTTTGTACCTGTTCATAATTAATAAACACGAAGAAACGTACTAACTGGCTTCAGGATGACGATATCTATATTGTAGCCTTGCTGACAGACCCATAGTGCATTCTACTTATCGGGCTATGTGTCTGCAAAGGTTAGCCTCTAGACAAGAGCGAAGAATTGTTTACCAGAAACCCGCAGGGTGTCAAAAGCATCACTCCATCTCCTCGTGTGTTTGAGGGTTATATGAGTGTGAATTGCACTAAAATCCACAGCTATACATTAGGTAGCAGAACTAAATTGAGCAAAGACAGAGAGGCAATAAAAACAGAAATCATTAGGAAAGCAATAACTGGTTGAATTTATTTTCAGAAAGATACCAAGAAAGAGTCAAGTGCCAATCTGAAGGCAGATAAGGAAGTGTGGAGGCTTTGGTTTCCGCTGTGTTTACACACTGAGGGGAGCCATAATAGGACTTGAAAATGTAACATCTTTCCTAGAAATCACCTGGACTGCAATGAAAGAGCACAGTAGTCTTTTGAATGTTGCAGCTGGTGGGGAATTGGGAGACAAGGGAAGACAGGAGGTTCTCTGTGAATCACTGAATCTAACAGTTTTCACTGAGATTAAAGACACAGAAAGATGGAATGATAGCATCTGCATTTATAATAGCTTCTAGGTTCATAACAGTGATTCTAAGGAAAGGGTTTTTTTTTTACATGTTGTATAGCAGAAACAACACTTTTATTGCTTACAATTATTTTTCAGAGAAACTAAAATTACATACTTTTCCAAAATCAGTATAAAGATGAATAGAAACCTTAGCTCAAAAGATTCCCTACTTTTATTAGGAAAGAGCGCAATAATAAAGTTATTAATGGCAAATTACCCTTTGTATGTGATTTTTATCTTGGAAAAACTGTTAGTATATCATATATTAGTACAAAAAAGCTATTACTACAAAACACTGAAAATTCTTACTGAATATTTCATGTACCCATTTCTGCCAACTTCTGGTGGAGAAAATTAGAAAAGTAGCTCAACTCATGAAGAATGTGTATACATGAAAGTGGATCTTACCAACTTAGGTAATGAAGTTGCAAATACTTTGGTTTCATATATATATATATATATATTATACATATATTAATATACATATATGATATATATGTTTTAGAAACATTTGATTTAATACTCTAATATTATTTCATCAATATAGAAATGCATATATGAACATCTATAATTACCTTTATAAAGACAAAACTTTCCTTTTTTTATGCACGTAAAATTATTTTTATTTATTTACATTGCTTTTGCTTCTTCTTAAAAGCATACTGCCATAAAATTATTTCTATACACAATCAAAAGAATATATTGAGAATCCATAATTATAATATTAACTGTACTAAAGCACTAAATCAATCTTCAGAGCTTATATAGATTGTGTAAAATTATACATTTTAAACAATTTCCTAACATTTCAGAGAGAGTTTTACAAAATTAAGTTAGAAAAACATGGTGGAGAACGACACACTAAAGCATTTATTTATTTAGTATTTTGTTAGTCAGGTAAAAGAAAACAAACCCACAGAGAATAAAAAGTTTCTTATATATGACACTGCACATTGCCTTTCATAATTTGTAAGCAGTCTTCAGATTGTTTTAGTGTATCTTTTCTTCCTGGCTATCAGGAACTATTGAATGTATTCTGAATGGTGTACATGGGATAAAACAACTGAAATGATCAGAAATATACCAGTCAAAATCATTTCTGAATACTGTAGAAGCCCATTAAGAAGTCACAGCAACCAAACATCTAACTGAGAAAGAAAAAATCTTCACCCAAGCCAGTTGATTTTCAACCACTGTTTTTCAGCTTTTTAAAACTGCAGTCCTGGTGGTATACTGATGCAAGTGTGTGGAGACAGCTGGGTCCTAGCTCTTTCCATTGCTGCATTCTTTTTCCTTGCCTGATTCTCCCTTAGTTAGTAACCAGTGACTATATTCACTGCCTCACTCTGGTGGGGAGTGACAGGAACCCTAACACAGTTTGGAAACCAAGCCCCACGTTCACCATTTGGAAGAAGAGCAGCCCCTAGAGACACAAGCTTTAGCTGCTTTTCTCTCGAGGTGATAAAAACACAATGACCAGGGCACTTTACAGAAGGAAGGATTTGCTTTGGTCTTACAGCTCCTGAGACGGGGTGGGGGAGGGGGCACATCTGCATCACAGGGCCAAGGCCTGGCGGGAGGCAGCCGTGGCAGATGGAGCTGGAAGCTGAGAGTTGAGAGCTCACATCTCAAGCCACAAACAGAAAGCAGAGAGAGCAAACCGAGAATGGCATGTGGCCACACTGTCTAAGCCTCCCCAAACAGGGCCAGTAACTGAGGACTGAGCATTCAAAGGCCACAGACTATGAAGGACATTTATCATTCAAACCTCAGCAATAATCTTATGCACACTGAATTGTGATAAACTACACCAGAGGTTATCAAGATCGACTGTAGACTGAAAGCGCTCCAATTGCATTTTATTTATGCGTGCGTGCACACAGGTGTGGCAATGAGGAGATGAGCGATCCACTTGCAAGAATCAGTTCTCTCCTGGATTTCAGTGATCAAATTCAGACTGTCAGGCTTTGGGACAGGCACCTCTAACTGCTAAGCCATCTCAGGAGACTGATAAAAAGTTGTCCTCATCATTGCTAACCGTTTGCATTGCAGGGTCAGTTACATCTTCTCAATTCAGGTGAAAATTAAAGCACATATTGCAGGTAAAATTGGATAAGTGAAAAAAAAAAAAAAAACGTTTTAAGATATCTGACCAAATCAACAGCCATCTAAAATTGCTGACCTGTGTTCCATTGAAATCACCCGAGAATACTGAGATGAATTCTTCGCAAATGCTCTTCGTAACAATTTAAGTCTACCTAAGGTGCATGGTTCTGGCCAAATAAAATACTTTTTAAGAAGTGGCTTAGCAAGCTAATTTCAGCCTGTTTGGTTTTGTAGGCTTGGTAAGTCCCTGTTCTTGGGTTTGAAAGAATAACAACTAACTGAGAGAAGCATGCATTTAACAGATAATTCCAGAATAAGAAATAAGTACCAACTTGATCAAGGGGTCCCAAGAACATAAAATAGGGGGTCACAGACAAATATCTACAGGAGGTGAATGGGTGCTGAGTTGAAGATGTGGGTGTGGGGGTAGGAGAATGTAACAGCTCAGGGCATGCTGTCTATTCCTGACCACAAGGCCCATAGTCTGCCCCAGTCAGAGGCTGCCTTTTGTGTTGGTTGTAGGGAGCCAGCTCAGGACTCTAGCCAGGAGAAGAGAACAAATCTGAATACTGAGCAAAGGGTGGGATGAAGTGGAATAACCCAGGTAGGAGGTGGTTTGTATAAAAAGAAAGTTGAAAATGGCTTGAGGCTGGTCAGTAAAAATAAAGGAGGAAGACTGGTAAAATTCATCAAGATTGAGTCCAAGAGTTGAGAGGGCTGAGCTTAGGACAATAATGAACAGTATCGATTTTTTTTTTAATCCCCCAGGTCCATGAAGTGAAGCTATGCTGTGACATCAACTGTGGAAGACATGGGACAATAACATCACCTTTTATCTGATGGCAGGGAGTCCCAAGGCTGCCTCCAAGCGTTTCCATGGAGCAGCTAAAAACAAGAGAAGTTTTGTTCCTTGAAATGTGAAAACATAACTTCTGTACTTGAGCCACAGTTATTTATTGCATCACCTCAAGGTTTAATATTTTTGTCAGTTTTTTTTTTTTTTATAAAAACAATACCCATTCCTTAAACCTTTCATACGCTCTCCAGACAAGGGTTGTAGAAAAGGGTGAAGGCGGTGGAGAAGGCACGTTATTTCCTTAACTCACTTATTTCCAGTAACTCAAGAATGTCTACTTGAATTTGCCTTGAGCCACATGAATCTGTAGTCATGTTTGGCTCCTACCCCTTATCTAGGCAACCCTTCATTGCTAAATAGATTTTAGAGCTTTATCTTTGCTCAGCCTCACTTCCATGATGTATTTCTGTTGAAGTCATTTGTTTGTGAATGTTCACTTTCCTCTGGAGGAAGATTCTAGGACAATATGTACAAACTAAGATCTTTAGCCAAAAATAAAAACAAAAAAAAAAATTGTATTTGCCTCGAATTTCTGTCTTCTGTAATCCTAATGTGCTATGGAGAAAAAGGTGTTAATTTGGGGTAAATATTCTCAGACTAAGGATGTATAATGTGCAGGGTTTATTTGCAACATCAAAAGGCACCGCATAATATTGTGGATTGTTTTTAATCCATATGCACAAGCATAAGGTAACTTCAAGCTGTAGAATTTATAACACTGTTCACAAAATCATCAAATTATCACTAATTTTAATAGTACTTTATTTGGAAAAGTGATCATGTATTTGGCTCTTGTATTTCAGAAGCAAAAATGAATGCTCTAAAGATATATTTCAGAGTTTAAGCTGAGTGGACTGATTTCAGAAGGTCTGAAATTAGGGTAAAAAGCTTTGGAATTTATGTGACTTCAGTTCAGCTACATTAAGATTTGGCTCACAGCTTTGTTAGATGTTGCTGGATACTAAAGCTTTAATTAAAGTTTTCTTTTTCCCTAAAGAGGTTATTTCACAAGTAGTGTTTTCTACAAAGTGGATTAAATTATAATTTATTCCTCTCTTAGAGAGTCAGTTTTGTAACTACAACTACCAGAAATTCCTTCAACTAATGTCTTCATTAAATCCCTACCTAGAAATGTTGCTGTATTACAGCTTACCACAAATTAAATCAGCAAACAGTCATGTAGCCAAGTCTTGAGAGTTAGAGGAAAATGCAATCTGTCCCTGGACTTACAGGATATCTGACAACATAGAATATGTTGCATTTTTTACTCACCAGTTGAAATGGGGAATGGGGGGAGGGTAGTTTGGCAGAGGGTTAGCTGAGGTGAGCCTTGCATGTTTGCTGCCTGACATCTGTGACATAAAACATGGACCTCCTCTTCTGGGCACAGACCTGGGTTATTGGTCCACAAAAGTTTTTCTTTGTTTTTCAATTATTGAGAAATATTTTGCATACTGTACTATAAAATAGACATTCAGTAAGTTCAATAATTTAGATATTATTTGACATAACCTCTAAGGTGCTTTTTGCATATGTATGTATGTATGTATGTATATATATGCTTATTTAAAATTTTATATATATTCAGATTTCATGCTATATTTGCATTCTTTATTATCCCATTTATCTATTTTTTTCCCCTATAAGGTTCTGAAAGAAGTAATTGTAACTCCTTCCCCTCCCTTTCCTTCTCAAAGATGCACACAGATTTGAAGAGGATTGAAGTGGACATTATTTCTGGAAGCATCTGCATGGTTTAAATTTACATTTAAGAACTCAGTTTTGATTTTATCGTTAATGCATAATACCAGTGCCCTGAAAGTGACACTGATTGTTTTAACCTGGCAATTAAAAGCATAAAAAGAAAAAGAAAGGAGAAAGAAAGAAAGAAAGAAGGAAGGAAGAAAGGAAGAAAGGAAGGAAGGAAGGAAGGAAGGAAGGAAAGAAAGAAAGAAAGAAAGAAAGAAAGGAAAACAGCAAAGGAAGGAGGGAGATGCGAATGAGAGATCATCCAATAGCTGCGCTTGAGCTGAACAATGATGTTCTGAATGTCCATTTCATAGTGTATTATGCAAAATTAAAATATCTCAAGAATTAAAAAAAAAAAAAACAAAGAAGTATCAGGCCTGGCTGGGTAAACCACCAGCCCTGTTAACTGAGTTTAGTTCCTGAGACACAGAGAAAGGAAGAAAAGTATAAGCTCTCAACAGTTGTCCTCAGCCCCCCACCCAATTACATACACACACACACACACACTTACTGCCCTCCCCCATCTCTCCCAAACACACACACACACACACACAACTTTAACATTCCAGAATCTTTTTCATATTCATTTAGTGTGTGTATGTCTGTGCGCATGCGTGCACATATTCACACCCATATGTGTGTTATAACTCCTTAGACATAGAACAATAATAATTACCTCAAACTACAATATGCATACACTAGACTATAGAATTACCAAAATAGGGAATTTGTTTTAGAAATAGTTTATTTCATTTTGTCTATTTATTTTGTGTATGTGTGTTTTTGTGTGTGTTCCTGCACACGCATGTGCCATGAATCATTTATGGAGGCAGAGTCAATATTGTGGCCATTGATTTTTCTCCTTCCACCATGTGTTTTTGGGACCAAACCTAGGCTGGGTGGCAGGCAACCATACTGGCTGAGGCATCTTGCGGGCTCCTGATGGCAGCTGATTTTTCTGCCTTGTATTTACTTAATACTATCTTATATTTACTTACTAACTTACTCTATGCTATTTTAACTGCTTTAGATACATAGTCTCATTTAACTCTCAAGCAAGCCTTGGAGACAGATAATGTGGGAGTACAGAACAAGAATTACACCCAAAAGGTAAAGCATGATGCCTGGAAAGCAGGATTCCTAAAATATAGGCTCAATAAATATTAACATTTTTGCTGACAAGAGATTAATCCTGCAGCATAAGTTTAAGCAGTACTCTAAAATAAGGGCACTTAAGGCTAATTTAGCAAATTTGATTAATTTTCAAATTAATCAAATTTCAAATTAGTCATTTCATTTCAACACACAACAAATTAAGTGACTAAGAATGAAAACTGCATTGTTAAGGATTCTTACATTACCTGAAACTCCAACTCAGAGTTATAAGTTGTTTGGATTAATAGTGCTGTCGCCATTTGTTTTCCAGTTGTGATGTTTACATACTCCACATTGAAGTGAGAGATTTGGCAAGCTTTTCATTAATTAGTTATTAATAACGAAATAGAATAATGTAACTTTTACAGTAAGCTGTTTGTACTTAATCAGTAATCTCTTCAGTCAAGACAAGAGGTAAGAAAGGTTTTCTGTAGTCTACACGAAGACAGGTATTGTTGTAGTCCACACTGGGCACTGAGGCATGTTTTATATCCCTGCTAGATTGCCTTCAACTACCATGATCTCACGTTTAGTCATTATTCATTTGAACATGAACTAAGGTTTAAATCATCAGATAAATAGGATTCTCTTGCTTTCTCTGTGCATGGGAGTGCACATGCGCATGCACACACATGTGTGTGAGTGTATGTGTGTGCGTGCGCATGTATATGCATGCATGCCCATGTGTATGTACCTGTGTTCATCTGTATGTTGTGTACATGCATTGACAGATACAAATTGGTGCGAACATGTGTAGGGTAGAGAGTAACTTCCAGTGTTATTCCTTGTATACCATACAGCTTTTCTGACACTAGCCCGGTGCTTGTCAAGTAGTGCTGGTTTGTAAGACCCAGTGTTCCACCTCTCTCTGCTTCCTAAACACTGGGATCAAAGGTGTGTGCCAACATACTCATGTCTGCCTTTAAAAACAAAAACAAAAAATGGGCTTTAGGAGTTAATCTCTGATCCTCTACTAACTGAGCCTTTTTCATCAGCCTAGAATCTACACCTTACAAATTATTTAAAGGTAAAGATCCTCTCTTATTTATGACCTTTATGATGGATCTAGACTCCTGAGCATTCTACCATTCTTGTGACCTTTAGTTTTTCCAAGGTATCATCCTTAACTACAAGTTTGAACCAAGCATTGTTTAAAGAGATAGTTCTGGAACTCTCACTAAAAATCCAATTAACTTGCTAATTTTATCTTAGTGTTATTGTTAACTCTACTCGGCCCATTTAATAATAAATTGAGAAAATCACAAGTCTGTTTCAGAATTCTCATTGAACATATATTTCCTCTTTCCTATGTGATACTCATCCTACACAGAAACCTAATTGTAACACCAAACTAAAAACATGTAAATATACTCATTTTTAGTGATTCTTCAGATATTTAGCTTTAAAGGCAAAGGGTTGCATTTTCCTGTAAATACTAACTTGCTAACTTTTAAGAGGAAAGTGATTCACAAAACATTTGTGAACCTACCTTTTAAAGGTGTTTTATTTTTATCAAGATCCTTTTTTATCAAAGATCATATGTATTTAAGGGGTACAACTTGCTGTCTTGAAATAGTGTGAAGCGATCACTACAACTAAGCTAATTAACATACCTATTCATAAATTATACTTCAGTAAAGCTAAAAGGAAGAATTCCTGTAAAACAACAGAGCAGATAAAAAAAAAAGTCATAGACTAATAAAATATTCACACTTAAACACCAATGTAAACTGCTTTAACTACAGTCATGTTTTAAATGCTTTGGAGGGTTTTTATAATCATTTATCTTTTATCTTTCTTCACCATTTCCTTCCATGTATATTTTATACCTATGCCAATGGAATTTTATGCAGTTTTTTAGAGTTTTGAAACTGAAATTCATCTTGCATTAATTTGACCAGTTTCTGCTGTTTTCTTTGAAAATTATTTACAAAAGAAAAATATCAAGATTTTTTTTTGATATTCTAATAGAGAAAACCACTGGAACAATAGTTTGACCTATTCTGAGTTACTGAATCCTATAACTATAACATTGGCTTACCCACTCCTATTTCCCACTTCCTACTTTCCCAGTTGAACTGATAGTCAGAACTACTGCAAACGTAAAATGAGTAAGAAGTGTGGAATAACTACTCTCCGAAATGCTACTTCACAAGGGAAAGATTGCTTAATGATTCTTAGTACAATTAAGTGACACAATTAAGCCCTAGTCTAGCATAGCAGTGTATAATCAGATGTGTAGCCATTGGAAGGCTCAGCAAGATCTCTTGAGCTCATGAATTTGAGACTGGCTAAGATAACAGCAAAAATTCTGATAGAAACAAAGAAAATCCCCATTATACAAATTCTTTCTTGACATTTATGATTTATTTATAACACATCAGACTTTATAATGGTAACCTGGCCTTCTTTGCATTAACAAAGCCTATTGCCACTACTGTTATGTGATTAATTGCTGGTAAATGTCTACCTTCCATCATGTGAAGCTATCTTTCTTCTTGTAAAAGTATTACTGAAAGATTGGGACAGATCATTTCATATTCTGAGTCATATTCAAGATCCTCTAGGTGTTCCTTGGAAAAACTTTTAGTTATAAATCTATTTTCCCATTTTGGAAATCCCCCAGTCCATACTATGTTTTTAGGTCAATGTTTTAATATGCCAGATTTCCCTAAAGTAGAGAACCCTTGGATAACATTAAGAGAAAGGGCTTCTTTGACTGAGATCCTCTGAAAATAGCACAGAGATGTCATCCATTATCAAAGAAAATGGAAAACAAGCCATGAAATGATCTCGCTATTTCATCAAGCCTGTATTTCTTTTGGAGAATTCTTCTTTTACTTCTATAACTTTCTCATCCATTAAAACAGAAACCAATTATATAAACTATATGGTAACTGGAGTATTAAAAAAAAAAAGTATTTTTGTTTATAAATTATCCAACATTTTATTTTTCACACAGATTTACCAAGAATAATTTGTAATATCTTCACATTTCTGTTCTAATTCCATTGTTTCATTGCTTATTTGGTTAAGGTACTGTTTCATTTATTGGTAGACCTTTATTGTTATTTAACTGATGAGGGGCCACAGACTATTTCATTGTTTTTCTATTAAAACAATTGCTTTCCACAACTCTGTATACATAATTTGTCCACGTCATACCTTTTGAATATAACACAGGGAGAGGTGCTGGATGTCTCATAAATACTCAGCTCTTCAAATGTATCTGATGTTTTGCGATGGTCTACTAAATACTTGTATAAGGTTACCCCCTTCCAACAACTTACAGACCATATTTCTAGCCAAACTAAAATGAACTAAAACTGTACCTATCAGTGGGTAAATATTCCCAAACATTATCTTTGAATGAAATGAGTAAGTCTATGAATACAATTTATATTCCTCATATGTAAGTGAAAATCATGTGTAGTTGAAGTTCAAAAGGTATAGTCAGGAAGACATCCATTTCAACATTGTGACTTTCAGAGAGGAAAAAGGGAGAATAGGATTGTTTGTTTGGTGTTGGAAACATCTGTATTGTGGGGGCTAGGGGGCAGGAGGACAAAAATCTAAAGGAAATATGACAAAATTACCACTTCATTTTATGTAAAGAAAAACATACAAAAATATTGTTTACTATATTTCAGTTTTTAAAAGTACTAAATGAAAATGGATATGAGTTTCTATGCAGATCAGTTTTGATATATTGTGAGACCATGAATTAGACTTGTGCAGTACACAGTGACCTCAGATGTGTCCATTTCTCAGTTCCTCCTGCTCTCTATCAAGGATGATGAGTTCTGATGTCAGTCATGGTGCAGTTCCTTTCATGCTGTTCTGTGAATCCTCACAGCCAGTTTTGAAGTAGCACCTTCACATGTCTCTCTATTTTAGAGACATGAAATTAGACTCTGTAAATTCATTGACTTGTCATCCAGCATTGCACAGTAGATAAGAGCCTAGTCAGCCCTGGAAATCATGGCTTCCTCCTAAGACACTGTTTGCCCTCTTAACCTTTACTACTCAACCTCACTCATCTCAGCATACTAGAGAGAGGACACAGAAGGAGGATGTGTGTATCACTTTGTCAAGCCTTTATATTGAAGTAACAGACTATCAGCCATCTAGCTAGTGAATGTCCAAAAGTCCTTCCATGCTGTGAGCACATGCCCAGCAAGTCTGTCTAAGGGCCATACTTAGATACTCCAGCTCACAGACACAGATATTACATCTTTCTTTTATACTGTTTCTCAAATATGACAGTATACAATCTATCCAAGAGAGGAATCATCATGAAAAGCACCTATATTTTATACAATAAAAAATATCTATAATTTATCATTAATCACCAGCAACTTTGCAACTTAAAAAAAGGCCCATGAGACAAGATTGTCACAGTATGGGCTTGGCAGAAGGAAGCTATATAGTGGCCTTAAGAAATAAACTAAGGCTAAAACTTTAATTTCATCAATGATCTCCCTAAATCAGTGTGTGTGTGTGTGTGTGTGTGTGTGTGTGTGTGTGTGTGTGTGTGTGTGTGTGTTGGAGGGGGGAAGACAGCCTCAGTAACTACAACATCTGAACTTGTATTTCTTCCTTTATTTCAGCAATACTTTTTAAAAAGAGTATCTGAGGCTGGGTAAAGTGCTTCCCACCCAATTCTGGGGACCAGAGTTTGTATTCCCAGAGCCCATGTAAGGGCCAGGTGGGTATGGTAGCCACCTGCCATCTCAGCAGCTGGGAGGCTAAGATGGAATCCTTAGAGCAAGATGACTGCCCAGACTAGTTAAAAATGAGAGTTGTAAATTCACTGAGATAGCCTGCCTCAGCATACAAGTTAGACAATAAGAAAGGAAAACACGTGAATTCACCCCACCCCAGAGCTTCCATATATGATTCACACACATCCATGTACACAAACCCCAAACAAATGTCAACATGAATACATGCACACACATGCACAGCGTATACAATTGCAAAAGGAAATTAAAACACAGAGAACCAATTGTGCGATGAATATGGGTTTGAGAAGGGCAAAGAGAAATATCTTAGAATAGTTAATAGAAATGCCTGTCTCCAAATTAAATCAGTGGGATGGTAGCTTGAATGCCTCTTCTTATTAGTTCATAATTAGGATTCAGTATAAGCAATTAAAACTTTAACTGCTACAGAATAATCTAGGTGGATTTTTGTTATATGGTGAAACAATTTATGTATCCAGTAACAGTTCTATGATTCTATGTTAAGGGCTTCCTTCACCAACAGATGAATTTTATTTTTCTAGAATATTTTCCTTCTTTTATACCAAAGAATTTGTTCTTTTTGTTGTTCCATTAATTTCCGTTTCCTTTCTCTACAGGAATCACCTACCCTAAAATTAACAGGTTTTTTTTTTTCCTATCAAGAATTCTTTGATATTTCTACAGAAGAAGCCACTGGAACAAAGCACAGACATTGGGACTGGCCTCACTGACTAATCCATATTCTTCCTCAGTTCTCATCCAAATTAGCCCTTAGTCAGCAGGTTTCTGTCCTTATCGGGTCAGGTCTCTGTCTCTCTTCTCTCTTTCCATCCTCACTTTGCTCTTAAACACATTGTCCTGGCTGTCTTCTGACTTTATGCAGTCACATTTCTGGTTCATCCTCTGATCCACAATCACGCAAGCTTCTGAGGTCTCTGTTGCTCTTTTCCTTGTTCTTATTTTACATGTTTGCATTGGGCCATCTCAATCATTCCCATGGGTTAACTATCATTTGTAAATTAGTAGCTTGTGTATTTATATCTCTTAATTCAATTTCTTTCTCTCTTTTCCCAATTGTTCTCTTATAGAAAATAGATTATTGTATACAACATATTCTGATTAATGTTGGCTACCCCTACTAATTCCAGATCCTCTCCCACCTCTTCTTCCATTCAAATCCACATCTTTCTTTTCTCTTTCTCCATTTTTCATTATTTCTATCCTAATTAGTACACCCCCCCATTTTCTAAACTATCCAGCTGCCTCTTTGATTGGGAAAGTAGTAGTGGCTTGTGTGACCCAGCTCTCTTAGAATTGCATACAAATACTTTCACACAAATTCCTTATACAGTTTTTCTACTTTCATGTATTCTGCCCTGTGTCACAACAGCACCTCACTAACCTTTTTTAACTCCTCTCTATTTGAAAAATTACTGCATTGCCAGGATTGAGTGCATCGATATACAAGTGTCTGACAAGCACTCATGAGAGTAAAAGGAACTCTTTTAAAGAGTCAAGACTCCCCTGAAAAGTCTAGATCATGACTATGGTCATAGAGTTTATTCTATTTTCATACAGGTGTCTATGTTCTAGAATCTTCACTTCAGGAAAATGAATCTTTCCCCAGAAGAATGATTTTCCTTAACAAAGAAGGTAATTTTAGAAGTGAAGTCATTTTCACTTACATGAACTCTGATAATAAAGGAATTGACATGACTGTGTGCATATGATTTTTCTGCATCCTGCAAATCCTAAATCACAATGTGAGCTCCATAAACTTATCCTATGAGTGTATTTCATCTTTTATGTTCTCATAACATTTACTTTCAAGATTTATAATAGTTCATAGTATTTATGTATATGTAATTATTTGGGTTTTTTTAAATACAACCTTCCAATTAGTTTGTGAGCTTATTATAAACAAGCAGAATATCATGTCAATAAAGTGATGATCACTGCATCCTACAATAGCATCAATGCTATTGATACAAAGATACAAGGATACAAAAAATAAGGAGTTATTTTTCTTAAACACCGCAGACATAGTAATAGCTACATTAAAATACAACAATTTGGCCAAAGATATTATGAGTGTTGCTTCCAATACACTCAGAAAACAAACTGAAATTCACTCAGAAATGGCTGGCTCTATCAAATGGCTTATGAAGCAATTGTAATGGCATATAATATTTTTGCTTGGAAACCCATGCTCAGAAATCCTTCCCTGTGCAATTGTCTCAAAACTTCACTTCCATTATTTTTTCAAAATTCTCTAAAACTAGAGTCATAAATTCATGTTATAAAGAAAAGACTTGGCCAGTAAACAGTGTTAATCTTCTGGGTATGACGCATGGAAGTATAGTATGCCCAGGAAAGTAGAAAATTTGTGCAAACTGCCAGGAAGTTACCAAAAAATGTACAGCAGCAAGTAATTCTCTTTTTATATATCCACAACTTTAATATTCCTGTTTCCATTTCTTCCCAGATATTTCCCATTTATATGCCTTCCTTGTCTACAATTTAGCTCCTTATTTAGCTCACAAAGTAGGCATTATACTAAGGAGGTAGAGTATTCATCTTTTGGCATCAGAACAGTTGCCAATAGCAACTACCACTTGAAGGGAAATCTTATTTTCATCTGGTAACTCAAAATAGGGCTGAAGGGTCAACTACAGGGCAATTGTGTGAGGCAGGCCTTAAACTGCAAAATTGCTCAATATAAGAACTTCTTTCATTTGGATCATTCCAGTGACATTGGGAGTTTTGTTCACAAATATTTCTTAAATCACAGGGTTTATAAATTGGCATATAAATTATACTTGTAAAAATAGAACTATGCACTCCAACTTCAAATGTCCTTATTGTTGAGGCTATGAAGATGAAATATAATGAACACACTCTACACAGTAAACAGAGAGACAGGTGAAGAGAATAATATCTCTTTAAAATATATTATGCTAAGTACTCTGAAATTGTAGCTCCACTTGAATTAGCTGTTTTTCAATAACACTTCTGTTTACTCTTGAAATTTCCTATTGCTATGCAATGAAATGATCATATCTCCTTCCCCCATTTCCCTTCTCCATCTCTTCCTATCTAGCTACCACACGATCCCCTGTGAACTTCATGTCCTCTTATTTTCTTGTTAGCTACTAAATCTAATTCATGCTGTTCGTGTGTGCATTGGTGTGAAGCCACCCACTGGATCATAGGAACCCACCAACGAGAACACCCTCAAAAATAGAATAATTCTCTCTCTCCACAGAAGCTATGAACTAGCATATTAAGCACTGAGGCCCAGAGAGCTTATCCCCTATGTGTATTGGAATTTTGGCAGGATTTATCTTCTACAGGTCTCATGCAGGTATACACAGCAGTTACAAATTCATGAGTTATGGGTATGGATGTCCACATGATAGCATTTCACTGCATTGTGCACCATCACATGCATTTTGTATGATTTCTGCTTTCTCTCCCATGATTTTCACTGCCTTGGCAGAGTAAGGAGACTGTTAAAGATGACTTGCTTGGGGATGGTTAAAATGTCTTCCCTGCTAGGTACGTTCAGAATGCCAGAGGTGTATGTGGACTTCTGCAGGAGAAAAAAACAAACAAACAAACAAAAACCCAAAAAACAAAAACGATGGTCTCTCTAGTGCTTTATTTTACTTGCCACAATACTGACATGCCCGGCAAAATGCCTCTACTCATACCAAAGTGACATAACCATTATGAACAAAGAGCTAACAGTAATGATTTTCTGGGTTTTAATTTGAGTTCAAGCTTGTAAGAACAGATGCTTTTCAGCAAGGGAAGGGTACTTATACAAGGGTATAAGTAACTCAATCAAATGACTCAGAACCTAAGGAGTCTACCCTTTTCTGAAAAATTTGATGAATAGCAACTGTTTATGAACTTATTCATGCAAAAAAGACAAATAATAATTTCATTATATATTCTTTGAAAGCAACTTATATCTACTCTATACAGTGTTCTGAGTAATGTTTAATATATACCATATACATATACATTAGTGTGTATTCTGAGAATAATGAAAAGCCCTGGCAATGATCACCTATAGTCCTATGAATGTGTCTTGAGATTTCCAAGGTATTGTGCTATCAGGATACCTCAGCAACTGATCTCAGGAACTCTGTGTGTGCTTGGGAAATGGATATTAATATCAACAGCATCATTTGTGTTCATACTCCACAGCTTTGATTCTACTAAAAATCCTTTATGGGAAGATGCTGTTAAGGTTGGAGTCTGGAATCTGCTTCATGCTTTGAATACCTTTCCTCCACCTAGTGGTCCTATTTTTGGAGACTGTGGAATCTTTATAATAAACTGCCTAATTAGAGGAAACAGGTCACAGATAGGCCTTTGGATGCATTCTCTATCTCTAAGCTTAACATTCTCCACTTCCTGGTTCAAAGTGATGTGAGAAGCCCCTGTAGACATTCCTGCTACTATGCCTTCCCTTCTATGGCACATTAAATCCCTCCTGAATACATGAACCAACAACTCCTTCTTTCCTTAAGTTACTTTTGGCAGGTACTATGGATAGAGTAACTAGTTAAGATGCCTATGGATTGGGAACAGCAATGCTATTTATGCCTTAAGTCAATTTGATGATACATGGAAAGAAATTTTATCAGTGTCTTAGCTATAATCACAACAAAGCTTCCTTTCAAAAACAAAAAATTTAAGAAGAAAGAAGAGATAAATGGAAGAATGGGAACCAAATCACAGAGAATCAGAAACAGCTTAAAAATTCAGGGGAGATTTATAAGGTTGGCTCATTTGTAGCTGAGCTTTTATGGTCACCTATTCCCAGCATGTTGACCAGTTATGAGCCTCTATATTGACTACTGCCCACTACAGAAAGCAGCTTCTCTGACAAAATGAGAGCAGCCAAAAATCTATAGGTACAAACATAAACATTTGGAAAGCTGTTTGACAACATGTTCGTTTAGCACAACACAAGTAGGTTTCCTCCTTGAATCTATAGCCTCCCTACTCATGGTCTTTTGACCAGGATTGTAGTACTAGACATGGAAATCCAATCTGGAGCAGATCTTGAGTTCAAGACTCAATCAACACCACAGAAGAAGGGTTAGAAACAATGGAGGAGCTGCAGGATGGAAGGAGATCTGTAAAATGCTTTCTTCTGAATATAACATGTATGATGAACACAAAAACTCATACCATCTATAGTTACCTCCACAAGAGCTTCATAAGATCAGGACAGTATAAGGATCCTCATTCGTAGCTGAGGAATTATGGGAAATTGATGGCTGCCAAATGAGGCAAGTCACTTTTCCTTGGGGATGTGGCTACTTATAGCTTTCCCATATCCCAGTTAATGGTCCCATTCCAATACATGTGTGGTCAACATTAATTGAACTCAGGGATAATCACAGTAACAATAATGAAAGAGGACAAGAAGGAAGGAGAGATATGGGTTTGAGGGACCTGGAAGGGTTTGGAGGGAGGTAAATAGTGGTAGATATAATCAAAATACAGTCTATATATGCATAAAATTTTAAAAGAATAAATAAATAAAAAATTGAATTTTAAAAAATTCAGGGAAACATGTAAATGTTGATGATGATTGTGATAAAATCTTACATATATAAAGGAGAGAAACTATGAACAATTTTAAGACAAAGCTATGCATAAGTGTATGTATTTTCATGATTTTGTAAGCTATTCAATTCAGTTCTGAAATTCATGTTACAAATTTAATTTTCTATCCTTTAAGTCAGTCTTAAATAATTTTTCAAAACAGAAGATAAGTTACTGAATCACATTACAGTCAATTTACTATGTGGTTTTGCTTTGTTTTTCATTTTTCTACTTTATTGGGGTTATATCAAAACTTGTTTTGGCTAGAAAATGAAACATAGCTTTTATAAAGCTGCATGTAGCATGAATAAATTGTATGCTTCATGAATAAAATTCTGTTATAACAACAAAAAGTATAATAAACACAGACTAACATTTGTTTTGTATTTAATGAGTTAATATATGAAGTGGAACGAATATTCATTGTCTTCAATTTTTATTTAAACCCCAATTTTTAGATATGACAACGTCTCTCACCTCTGAAACTTATTTCCCAAAGGGTATTAAAAGCTGGCATGTGTTTATCATGAGTGTGATTCATCCTTGGCTAGGTTGTTGGAACGGACCCATTGCCCCATCTGTCTGAATTTATTTGACCTTCTGAGTTGATGCTCCCTCACCCAGTTCCCCTTGGACATGCTTGTGGGAAGCTTGGGTGGCTTGTGTAGACTGCCTGAGAATATGGAAGTCTTCTTTTTGTTGGAGACTGTGTTGTTTTTTCCTGTGCAAAGGCAATCTCTCTCCACAGGGGAATTGGACTCGTGACTGAAGGACCCTTAGTCACTAGCCCTAGTCACTGTTCTCACTCACTGTTCTGGCTGCCAAGACATTTGGAGATGCAGTAGGAGGTCACAGCTTGTATTCAAACCAGTTGCTCTGGAGGGCATTGGGGGCCCATAACTGGATGTTCTCAAAATTAAATGTACATTCAGACAGATAGTAAGGAAATTAAGTTGTCAACTGAAAGAATTTTTAATGAGAAAAGGCTAGGATGTGACTCAATGCAGTATTTTGACTGGCCAAAACCCTTTACCTTTGTAAGTATGTGTTTTCCTCTAACCCTTTTTGTCTTTGTATGTATTTTTTCAGCTTGATTTTTTTTTTTTTTGCTAATTTCTTAAATTTAAATTTGACATAAGCTTATTTTACATGTCAATCTCAATTCCCCCCAACATCCCATCTTCCCCTGTCTCCCCCATTAACTCCCACCCCATCTACTCCCCAGGGAGGATGAAGCCTTCCATGGGGAGTCTTCAAAGTCTGTCATATCATTTGGAGCCCTGACTAGGCCCTCCTCCAAGTGTCTAAGCTGAGAAAGTGTCCCTCCACATGGAGTGGGCTCCCAAAGTCCATTTGAAGGTGGTCATCAATCTCATTATCAGAAAAGGGTTATCCTCCTGGAAATAGCTTGGTATTGGCACAAAACTAGACAGGTAGACAAATGGAATCGAACTGAAAACCCTGATATTAACCCCCACACCTACGAATACCTGATTTTTGATAGAGAAGCTAACATTCTACAATGGAAAAAAAGGGAGGATTTTCAACAAATGGTACTGGCATAACTAGATGCTGAAGTGTAGAAGACTTCAGATAGAGACATATCTATCACCATATACAAAACTTAAGTTCAAATGGATCGAAGACCTCAACATAAATCCAGCCATACTGAACTTCATAGAAGAGAAAGTAGGAGGTACCCTTTAACGAACTGATACAGGAGACTGCTTCCTGAACATAACACCAGTAGCACAGACACTGAGATCGACAATTAATAAATGGGACCTCCTGAAATTTAAAAACTTCTGCAAGGCAAAGAAGACAAAATGGCAGACCACAGAATGGGAAAAGATATTCACCAATCCCACATCTGACAGAGCTGATTTCCAAAATGTACAAAGAACTCAAGAAGCTAGTTACCAAAACACCAAATGATCCAATTAAAAAGTGGGGTACTGAACTAAATAAAGAATTCTCCATAGAGGAATCTAAAATGGCTGAAAGACACTTAATAAAGTGTTCAATATCCTTAGCCATTAGGGAAATGCAAATCAAAACAACTCTGAGATACCATCTTATTCCCCTCAGAATGGCTAAAATAAAAAAAATACCAAAGACAAGTTTATGCTGGAGAGGATGTGGAGAAAGGGAAACATTCCTCCATTGCTGGTGGAAGTGCAAACTTGTACATCCACTTTGAAATCAGTATGGTGGTTCATTAGGAAAATGGGAATCAGTATACCTCAAGATCCAGTAATTCCACTCTTAGGCATATACCCAAAAGACGCACATTCGTACAAGGAGGACATCTGTTCATCTGTGTTCATAGTAGCATTATTTATAATAGCTAGAACCTGGAACTCACTCATATATAGATTTTAGGTATAGAGAAAAGGATCAACAGCCTATAATCCACACTGCTAGAAAAGCTAGTAAACAAGGAGGACCCTAGGAGAGACATGACATATATGGTCCCCCCAGAGAAGGGAAAAGGAACAAGATCTCCTGAAAAAATTGGGAGCATGGGGGTGGGGTGGGGGAAGGAGTTAAGGGAAAGAGGAGGGGAAAACAGGAGGGGAGAGATGGGCATGAGGGAGCAGGAAGTTTGAGTCAGGGAAAGAATAAAGGAGAGTAAGAAAAGAGATACCATAATAGAGGAAGGCATTATAGGTTTAATGAAAAATCTGGCTCTAGGGAATAGTCCAGGGATCTACAAGGATGACCACTGACCGCAACTAACAATCTAAGCAATAGTGGAGAGGCTACCTTAAATGAAGTATTTCTTTAAGAAATAGTTTTTTTTTAATGATCATGTAATTTAGAAGAACTTGAATACAATGAGAAAATACACCACTATAGTCCAATACTTTCTTAAACTAATGTTTTATGATTATCAGTATTTTATAGTATTATAACACTAGGAAATATTCACTACATAAATATGATAAATATTATCTATAGACTAACACAATGCAATCTTTATGAGGAAAGTAACCCTGCATACTGCTTGAAACTTTATTATACTTTCTTATATCATCCTATTCCCTCTATGCACAAGATAAATTATACAGAAAAGTCAATTGGGTGTCTTGGCATATGCCTGTAACGAGGGTCACCTCATGAGGCTGAGGTGAGAGGATTGTAATATTAATGCCAGTGTAAGAGGTATGATAGAGAACCCTCAACCTCAAATGTTCAGCAACATTGCTGAGATATAATTAATTTTAGGAAATGTGATGGCAATCACAGTTAGTTGAACATGCTCAGTCAGTGAAACTCATAGAGTTATTTGTAACATGAAAATCCATGTCAGCTCAGCCATGGTATAAACTCTTCTTCTCATATAATTCTGACTGGCTTCTGCATGTTTTCCCAAAGAATACATTATAAGAAGCAGAAAGTGAGAAAAGATAGACTACATGTCAAGAACTACATCTAGATTAGCCTGGGGAGGAGAAGAGAAAAGGGACTTTCAAGAGCTGATTTTGAGACAGGGTCTCTCTAGTCCTGGCTGTCCTACAGTTTGCTACAGAACAGGCTGGCCTGGGGCTCACAGAGGTCCACTTGCTTCTGCCTCCCAAATACGAGGATTAATGGTGTGTGCCACCGTGCTGGGCCTCAA
Organism: Phodopus roborovskii; assembly: GCF_943737965.1. Lineage (NCBI taxonomy): Eukaryota > Metazoa > Chordata > Mammalia > Rodentia > Cricetidae > Phodopus > Phodopus roborovskii. The sequence continues at coordinate 9,833,164 of NW_026126588.1, forward strand.
GAGACTCATTTTAAAAATCATCTCATCAAGGAGGCCCTGAAGGACTGTGATATGCAAAATAAAATACCCAGGAGAGTATTCCAGTCACCTTAAATAAAGTACAAACTCCTGTTAGAATAGATGGATTATGAAAGCAAGGTAACATGCCTTTGTGCCTTTTTTAAAGTGACCAGTTAAAAAGTTAAGGCTCTGTAAATTCAAGTTTATATAAGCTCTCATGGAGAAAGTGTTTCTTTTCTCCTTCCAGGAAAAAACACAGTAAACTAAGCAACTCTGAGACATGATGTTTACAATATAAAAAGATATAAGGTACTGGTAAGGATTTTCCTAACTACTTTTCATCCGTAATTTGCCTAGCACTCGGTCTAAATGGAAGATGTCCTTACAAATTACCATCCTTGCCAGTCAAATTGGATGGCCTTCACCTGAACTTGTGGAGATTCTAGGAAAAAGTCACGTGCAGTATCACTGTTTATGTTCCCGTCTGTGTCTCCAATACATCCCATGCTCCTGGAAGACAAACCTATCTGTACACAGTTAGGCTTCTCTCAATTTCAAGATTATTCTTGGATACGGCAGACAGTGTTTTCTGAGTAGATCAAATGGAAAATAAGGCACAGTCTGCTACAGACTTCAGAGCTTTCCTGGGGGAGATAAGTTTTGCACGATAGAGATAACATAAAGAGGAAATAGATTTTCCACTCAAGGCCTACAGTACAGGCAATAGATGTCAGTGTAGTCAGAGCAGAAAGCAGCATTGGGGAGGTTTCTCATGCTCTCAGTGTTACAGTAGAATCCTAACACTCCTGCCTTTCCTGGCTACTTGAGGTAATTCACTTTGACTATGTAAGTGAATCTATGGATCCAGCAAATTAAACCGAAGAGCTAAATGATTAATGGTACTAGAATATAGTAATTCTAGCAATTAAAATGTACATACGCATACATATACAGTTATGCATGCATGACCTGATCTTAATTATTCAAATGGTACTTATAATAAAAGTACAGAATCATATTGCTTTAGCACTGTTTTTATTTTAAGAGGCTTGTTTTCTCTTATTGAATAAATCTGCCTTCTTTTTTTTTTCTCTGAAGATATCAACAAACATAGGCTAACAGGATAAGAAGTATTAAGAGGATAGAAAAAAACTATAAAACCAAATTAAAACAGCAGGTCCTATCCCATAATGCATATAAAAGTAATTGGAAAGTTCCAGTGACTTTAAAACAAAAAAAAAAGGTCAAGAATGTTCTATAAATATAGATGAGAGAAATATTTTATAACCTTTGTTATAGACAGTACAGAAGAAAATACTTTTAGTACAGCACAAAAGTACACATTAACAAAATTCAAAGTGTAAAATGTAAGCTTGTAAAACTACTGGAAGCCCATGCACAGGACTAGCTTTTATATAGCATTTACAACAAAATATGATAAAGACCTCCTGTCCAACTAGAAAGTGAGTGAAGATAATCATGACTATCTACCTGTTTCCTGAGAAATAAAATAAGCTGTTTACATTTCCCAATCTTATGAATTATTGCTCAAACTTACATACTAACAATAAAAAGCAAACTTCAAGGACTGGAGAGATGGCTCAGTAGTTAAGAGAACTGCCTGCTATTACAGGGGACCCGGGTTCAATTCCTAGCACATACATTGTGTCTCATAACTATCTGTAAGTCCAGTACCAGGGGATATGTCATGCTCTTCTGGCTTCTACTGTCTGTCATATAATGTATAGACATACCTATAGGCAAAAACCCATAAACATACAAGTAAATATTTTAAAAGCTAACATCCAAAGATGAAGAAACATATAAAATCATAATAATTTGCTATCCTGGCAAGGTTCAAAGTCTTACCCTTACATAGGAAATATTTAGGACAACATGTGGGATAATGACCAACCAAAATTTTACACTGTTGACAAAGTTGACAAACTAAGTGTTTTGAGTCCACTCCAGGTTCATATGTTGACACCTTTGATATGGTATTATTAAGGAGTGAAGACTTTGGAAAGCAATTGGGTTTACTATTCATTTATTACTTGTGTATGTGTTTTGATGTGCTTACATATGTGTGCATGTGCATACAACACATGTGTGAGCGCATATATGCTCATGTGTACATGTATGGAAGTCTGACATCGACTCTGGGTGTCTTCCTTGACCATTTGCCACTTTATTCACTGAGACAGGGTCTTTTACTAAATTAATCTAGACTAGGCAGTCAGCTTACCCAGCGGAGCCTGTTTGGGCCTTCAGATTGCTGGAAGTATGGGAAGTACAACACCTGCCCAGGTTCAGGGAGGATTCTGAGAATTTTAACTTCCTTCCTTGTGGAAGAAGGGCTTTACCTACTGAATCATTCCACCAGCCTTCTGTTAGGTTCAGATGAAGTCGGGAGGCAGGGCTCAGTCTCTGAATATACATGGAGAAGAGGTTGTGGAAATGTAAATGAGCTGGCAACTTTTTGTAAGGCAGGAAAAGGGCAACTACAGGAACAGTAACTTGATTTTGGACTGCTCTGTTCCTAGAACTATGAGTAACAAACACTTTCTATTTAACCTATCCACTCTGTAACACTTTATTATAGCAGCCCAAGTTAAGGCACACATAGAATTATCTTCTGCATCTGTAAGCATGCAAGAACAATGGCCCTCGTCTAAGCATTTTTATTGAAATATGACGGGCAGTATTGGAAATAATAGAGGCCTAGTTAAGTAAATAGATTTATTTATTTAATATATATGTATATGTCTATCCACACATGCCCATTTGGTGGATTCCTCCTATGTACTTGGAAATGAACAAAACAGTGTTATAGGAACTGTTACAGCAGAACATACAGTTTTATGATATGCTAACACACAGAAAGTAGAAACACACCTGAAAGCAAAGCACACCTTTGATAAACATCAGAAAACCTCAGGACCCTGCTACTGAAGGTGAAGGAAATTCATTCTTGGGAAAAGAAAAGGGGGTGGTGGGGAGAAAGGAACTAAAGTGAGCAGGAGACTCTATTAGCCACTGCAATCCTTTTCATGTTGGGTTATATACTAATCACAGTTGAAAGAAAAATAAGTAAAGTTTTGTAATGGTTAATAGTGCTTATTAATAGAGCAGACATGCTGGGAGACTATTTAGGTATGCACTACGCCCATCTCTTGTAGTGCTGTACATTTCTTCATATGTACATACTATGCACATATGTGCCCCCAAAGAGTCACTAAGCCCCCACACAACTGTGACAGTGCCCCACCTCATTCAGGCTACACATAGTTCTATCTCTGAACAATAGTGTAATATAACAACAGTATAATGGCAACAACCAAATTTAAATAGCTTGTATTCAAATGTTTCTCAGTGTAACAGGATATGAAGAATACAAGAGCCAATCTGGTCTGAAATGGCTTTAGGTGCATGGGCAGCAAGGCAAAACTGTGCCATCTGGGTAACTTTTGGAGAGAATCTCCTGTTTAACCCTTTGTGCCTATCCATGATTAGGTGTGCATTTGATTAATATTGGATGCTCAGTAGAAGGTGGGAATGTATGATCAAATCTCTCATTTACAACAGAACCACCCAAACTCAACCTCTTAGAAACCAAAATCATCTTTCTATTGAACCCCACAATATAAAGCTTGGGAAAATAGCTGGGTCCCTGAGTACTCTATCCATGTGATCTGCTGCCAGTCTCAACAGTGTATCCTTTTTATAATCTGCATTGTTGTTTCAATCTAAATTAAGCTATTTTCCTGGTTAGCTTGTTGTTAATTTGATACAGGTAGAGTCATATTGGAAGAGAATCTCAGTTAAGGAGATGCCTCCATCAGGTTGCCTGTAGGCAAACCTTTAGGCCATTTTGTTGATTACTTATTGATACAGGCCGGCCCAACCCACTGTGGGTGATGTCATCCCTGGATCTGTGGCCCCAGATTCTATAAGACTACAAACTGAGGAAGTCATGGAGAGAAAGCCATCAAGCAGCGTTCCTCTGTGTTGATGTTTCAATTTCCACCTCCAGATCCCTGCCCTCACTTCCCCCAGGCTGGATTGTGGATAGTAAACTGAAATAAACCATTTCCTCCCTAAGTTGATTTTGGTCTTGGAGTTTATCACAGCAATGGAAAGAAAACTGATAGAGTTATTTTGCTTCTTTTCTATGCATGAGACCTTATTTTCAATTATTTTGATAAGCCACATAGAAGAAACAACTGACCTACGTATAGATCATCAGTCACAGCTTAATAGGATCTAGAACCATCTAGTACATGAAGCTATGGATGTATCTTTAGGGAGGTTTTGGATTGGGTTGAAATGAGAAGTCTCCCTTGCCCTAAACATGGGCAGCAATTTTATGTGATGAGGTCTAAGGCTAATAAAAAGAAAAGAAAAAAAAAAAAAAGCAGAAAGTGAATGGAACGCCAGTATTCCTTGCTTTCTATCTTCTGATTTTGGATATAATTTGATCAACCATCTCAAGCTCTGGCTGCCATGCCTTCCCTACCATGCTTATGTTTAGACTGTGAGCTAAATGCATTCATCCCTCTGTTCCTTAAATTGCTTTTCTTAGGCATTTTTGTCACAGAAATGAGAAAAATAACTAATACACTAGTTATATAGCTGCCATACATGTGATTTTATTAACTAAAAACTTATCTTCAACTCGGAAAATATATGCTTCAATTGGTGAAACTATTGATTCTAAGAATGAGCAACAAACTCAGTGTCACCGGCAGACATCACTACATGGGAACCTCAGCTCTTAGGATCTGTGCTCTAAATACAGGTGGTAAAACAGAGGCTTCAAACTCATCTGAATGTTTCTGAACTGAACACAATGCAAAAGATTCACAAACATGTCCACAACCCCTGCACTCATGTCATATTTATAGCCCACTTCTCTTATTGTCCTGTGTTCCTTTACTGTGCTCACGTATTTGGTCCCAATGTATTAACAAATAATATAGGAAGCAGGGCCATGTTGTGGGGTCAGGTAACGCAGCCCCACATTGAGAATGAACAAAACAACGCTTTTACGCCTCCTGTTATAGCTTAAGTGTGAGAGGTAAAGTTGTCAAATAAAACAAAACACTATTCCTTTTTGTTTGTTTGTTTTTTGGACATACCTGATGTCGGTCACATTTTCCACGCAAAAGTTAAGCAGCAGCCCCCCCAAGAAAACCCAAAAAAACAAAAAACCAGAAATGCCTAATCAGTAGAGTCCCAGCTCTCCTAGCAAGATAAACCTCGGAATGAGTTAAGCTCAATTTTGTTCATCACTACCACTGATAGTGGAGAAATAAGAGATGACGTTGCTGGTAGAGCAATCCAAAGCTCCAGTGCCTCACAGAGGAAGGTTCAGCCATGAATAATGACAATGTTGTCCATGGCCATTGGGAAAGCACTGATTCACAAGAAGGAAAGCCACAGTGTGCTTATTATGGATAAGTGGCCGCGCCATGTGTTAGCAGGCAAAGCTGCACACATGTGAAATGATTACTGAGAGACCTGTACTCTGACCTTGACTATGAAAGTCAATGAGCTTGAAGTCTCCATTTCAATGCCAGAAACTAAAGATCCCAAAAGCTGTCTTATGAATAGAGATCCCTGTGAAGATACAAAAGGGTGATTGATAGGTGAACATAAAGGAAAATGTTTCGAACGGTGATATAGCAGAGCTCCAAACATTCTGACAAAAGCATGTCAGCTGTAAGCTACTCAACAAATGGCATCATAGAACAGCTAAACATGCACAGTTAACATGTACATCAAGAGTGTGTTGCCTGCTCCCACTACAGAGTCCAGCAGTGACCGGAACTGTAGCTAGATTTCTCCATTCTCTGACCACAAGTGTCTGACAAACAAGAGATTCTAGGCACCTCAGAAATTCTCTGGAGGCCAAGGTGGTTTGGCTTCCAAGTTCAGTTACACTTTAAAAACTAGTTTTTTAACACTTTCACTTATTTAATGAAGTCATTTTAACACTTTCATTTATTTAATGAACCGGGAGAAGTCAACCACACACTGTGTGTCTCTCAGATGCTCATTGAGAGGACATGGAGAATGCTCTAAGAGCGAGGGTGATATGACATGGCCAAACATATGAGGCACTCTGGTAATGGAGCAAAGCCACCAGTGGCCTAAAGACTGCAAGTCTGCATGCATCAGCAAAAGGAGAAGGAGTGGGACTCAGGAAAGTCAGCAATATCAAAGTTGGAGGGAAAAATGACATTTCCTGATGAATGAAAGAATGGAAGGAAGACATTTAGAAAATTATCAAGAACAGAGGGCTCTAGTAGCGAGTGGCTTCAGGGGCAGCTGGTAAGTGGCTGGGTGTCATATAATAGATCTCATCCTAATAATGTATATCAGAAGATTAGTCTTAAAAGCAATACCATTAAGAATCACGATTATGCTGGCTCAAATAACTGTGAGAGAAATTTGCCTGATACTTTTAACATTACAGATGTGTACTATGGTGATTTGGTGTATCTTTGGATATAGGTAAGGGTGTATTTGAAGTTCTTTTTCTCATAGACTTGAAATCAGAGTGAATATAAAAGGTCTACAGAGAGAAAGGTAGTGTGCACTTTCAAATCTTGTAGAACTCCAGCACTTTCTCCGGTCTCCCTTAGGAGTGAATACTCTTTCACCTTCAAAGCAACCAGGAAGGAAGATCAGGGAACATCTCAAGATTCCTCAAAGACTAAATGAAATGTAGAATGGTTTCAAATATTCCAAAATGAGCACTTTCCAAAGAGTACCAAAAAAGAATGCTTCTTAGGTTTTTCCCATTAAACACTATCACTGGGGCCTGAAGAGATGGGTCAGTGGTACTGTCTATTCCTTCAAAGGACCTGGATTGGATTCCCAAAAGTCACATATAATAGCTCAGAAGCATCTGTAACTCCAGACCCAGGGGATCTGATGCCCTCTTCTGTTCTCTTCAGACATTGCACACATGTGATGCACAGACCTTCCTACAGGCAAAACGCCCACACACATTTAAAAGAAACTGATATTACCTGTTAAGAATATCCTATGATAATTACATGGCAAGAATAAGCACCAAGGATAAGCTTGAGGAAGCAAGATAAATAAAATAAAAAGCAGTTTGAACAGGCTTATGTGGTGGGAGACAGTTGGGTATAATCAAGAGTGTGGCTAACCACCTTTTCTGGTGCTTAAATGCCAACTAACCTTCTCACCCAGAGAAAAACATTTCACTTTGGTGACATTTCCTGACTGTAAAGTAATGATAATAAAACTTACCTTGGAGAATTATAAAGTTAAATGCAGGTGCAAAGTGTCTAGCAAATAGTAATTACTTAATGAACAGCACCTGCAGTTAGCACAGCCTCTTTGTTGTTATCTAAGTAGAAGTTACAGGAAAGCATCATCACTGGGCAAGCCCTTAACGAAATCCTCTAAGCATGAAGGACCAATGTCCTGGGATAAGCACTCAGGTCACTCAACATGCAATATGGTTCACACAAGTATGTAAATAGGATGGAGGAAGTTTTCACAGGAGTTCACCCTTCTTGTGCTCAAGTTCTGGAATTAATACAGCAATAGTAAGGGTTATATTCTAGGTGCTCCTGGTTTGTAGTAACTGGTTGTATACTTTTGCACTTTCTTTTATTGCTACTTGCTAAGTAATTTTGTAGATCACAAAAGTCGCCAAAAATTGTAATGCATGATTCTCTTCCTAAGAGCAGAGATGATTCCACAAAAGACAAAGAAAACCTTTGGGATAAGGTATAATTTTGGTTACATAAAATCATATTAATTATTTACATATTTAATTGGGTGTACAGTAGTGTAAAGTGATACATCCTTCTATATCTTTATGAATGGAGATTGTCTTTGTGTGTGTGGTGGGGTGTTCTACACAAGGAATTTCTATTATCAAATTTTGGACACAAAATTTGAGCCATTTTCAGTGAAGGAAGAAGGCTTGTAAAATGCTGTAGAACTCTGGGTACTGGGGATTCAAACTCAGGTCCACATTATTGTGCAGAATGTCATCTCTGCAGATCCTATTAATTTTATAGATAAAATACGTTCAGTGTGTGTGTGTGTGTGTGTGTGTGTGTGTGTGTGTGTGTGTGTGTTATATCTCACATCTCTAACCAGGAAAATCCTCACCTGTTATCACCATTTTCCCAAAAGAATATTTTCCTGCAGCTTACTATGTGAAGTTTGATGACTTCCTAAGTGACACCTCATTAGCAAAACAAAGTAGAAATCTTTATATGCAAATCTGTTTGGTTTTCAAAGTCTTATAAACAGAATTCCCTGCCAATTTTCAAGTCGGAAAAGAACAAATGCTTCGGACAAGCCTCACTGTATTAGCTTTTCCAAAGGGATCAAAGGAGGGTTTCACGGTTTTTGTTTTTCTCTTTGTTTTTAGAACAAAATGGGATTCAATGAGAATGATATTGTATGACTCCTGGAAACAACAGCAGACCAAATGTGGAACACATCCAAAGTGGGAAATAAAGTATTTAATTGAGCACATTAATTAAAAAAAATCTTGCAAATTGAGTGTTGTCTTGAAAACATCTTAAGTACTTATTTGAACATCTTACACATTTGGTGAGAAAATGCCAACTATTATATTTCTGACTTCTGGTGACTATTTTCTTTTGCCAAATATATTCTTTTTATTGGTTTCTTTTATTTCCATTGTACTTTTCTGATTTTTTGGGAATTTTACATATGAACCCCAAGCAAACTCACTTTTCAGTCCTCCCAGGTCGGCCTCCCCCAACCTTGTGAACACCTCAAGAAGAAGAAAAAGAAAAGTCCAATTTGTGTTGCCCATATACTCCCTGGAGTATGATTAAACATGCAGTGGCCAGCCCCTTAAAGAAAACCGAGTCCTTTTCATTTGCGCTCCCTCAGAAGCCATCAATTGGGGAGAAATATATTTGTCCTTACCACAAATTTTAAGAGTTCTCTTAGTGACTTTCTTTCTAGGGTGTTTGTATAGTGAATGTTTTAAGAAAGAAAAAGAACCATGTAATTAATGAAATACACATGCACACACATGGCTACCATTCCTTTGCTCTTTATTTGTACCATGTATTAGTTGTGGATTAATGAAAGGATTATGGCAGTTAAGAGATCAAGCCATCATTATCTGACTTGAGTCCTAACTTTCCCATATATGCCCTTGAGAAATGTTCTTGTTCTGTGGAGCCATTAAATTCTGTATCTTTAAAATAAAGATAGCAATATATGGATGGCATTTGCCATAACAATGGTTGCCACTTTGTTGAGCTACACTATTGACGTCATCACGATCGTCAGATCATCAGCATCATCTTCAGCAGAGACATGCTTAATCCTATCATTGGATCATTTCTTATTCCAGTGACATTGACAGAGTCCACGAGTTCCCAAAAGATGCAAGGTTACAAACCAAGTCAGTGCTACAGTGAGATACTGGCTTTTACTATTTTGCTATGAAAATTCAAATTCCAAGAAATCATTCACCCTTTTGACTAACAAGCCTATAACCACAAAGTCATAATATGTCCTTTTTCCATAAACAAGGCCAAACATAATATCTTGTTCATCTGATTATAAGCAAAATAGCTGCTATCTGAGCTATCCTGTATCACAAACAATAATAACCATAATTACTAGTCACCCAGAAAAAAAAATCTTATGGAAAGACATGTGGCATCTATCAGCATAATCAGTTTCCCATTCAACATGTGTGTCACTCTCTAGATTACAGTTCAATAACATTAGCTCTGTTCTAGAAGCAATTCCTACTTACAAAAGGTATTTGTTTCATATAAAATATTTATCATTCAACTTAACTCCCCAATACTGTGTCAGGTGCCACAGATACCAGCTAAGTAGGGTTTTTCCACCCACCGCTGGTCTTGTCCCACCGCCGCGCCTGCCACAAATAATACACAGAGACTCTGTATTTGACATGATGCTGTTGGCCAGCTACTTGTTTCTTATCGGCTAGCTCTGTCTTAAGTATTAACCCATTTCTATGTATTTCCATGTGGTTTCACCTTACCAGGGAGTGAGGCAGGCATCTGATCTCCCCGGTCTCTCCATGCTGACTCCTCCTTACTCCTTCCTCTTTCCTCCTTGTCTCCTAGTCCCTCCTATCTTCCTTTCCTATAGGCCAACAGTGATTTATTCATTAACCAGTATGAGAAACATATATACAGAATGACATCTCCCATCAGATAAGTCTTAACGTAAGTGTGATGCTGATGTCAGAGTCAGTTATCCTCCGAGGCAGGAGGTACAGATCTCATCTAGGTGTTAAAGTAGTCTACAAATGTTCATAGCATGGACAGCAAACATGTAGTCATATCCATGACAGTCCTCCTATCAATCTAATGCAAGCTTTCTTATTCCCGAGGATCAAAAGTTGTCTGCCCATTACCCTCATTCATTACGAAGACAATCTATTGGGACAGGTGATTACAGAACACAATTCTTGGAGGCCTAGACCGCATTGCCTCTGTTTTGTGTGTCTGGCTTGAGTAACTGAGCTGACCACAGTTTCCATAGCAAGCAGGGTAATGGTGTCCTTGGGAACTAATGTAGCAGGTTGAACATTTGATCATGGCAACTAGTCCTGCTGAGCCTGTGGTTAGAAAGGCAAAGGGAACTGAAATTCATTTTATGAACTAGTCTGCTTTGAAATACCAAGAAAATCCCAAATTCTGTATAGAAACACAAACACACACACACACACACACACACACACACACACACACACACACACACACAATCTACTGGAAAACAAGCTGAAAACACAAGTACTATGCACATATCTTTTAACATTTAGTCCTGTATTGTTCTACAACAGGCCTTTCTAATGAGAGATCTAGATGTATTAATTTCTGTAAGAAATTTATAAACATCAACATTTTATAAAGAATAAGAAGACATTAGTACAAGGATATGTCCAGATTCTAAAGAAAATGTCCAAATGTTAGAAGCAAAGCTAAGATACAAATTAAAATATATAAGAGTATTACTTTTTAATTAGTGTTAGCTGTCCTGAGGATGTGGATGCTTTACCTAGCATTTGAGAAGTTTTAGTTCAATCCCCAGCACTGCTGAAAGTAAAGAAAAAAAAAAAATAAGTAAGATAAACCTTACGTGATTACTTAATATAAAATGTGCTATTCTCAAAGAAAAAGAGCTGTATTTTAATCAATCAATACATTTGCTTGCTAACTACCAAAGCATTGTTTTCCATCAATTCTGTACAAAAATATCTGTTATTCCTTAAATCATAAAGCGTTTCAAGTAATTTACTCCAAAATTCACTTTAAAACCAAATAGGGATATAGAAGTCAGGTATGATGACAGTAGAAGCTGAAGTTCATGGCACACTTGGATTATCTGTCTCAAAACTTCTACCATAACCACCACAAGAGTCCTAGGGACAAGGACACAAATCAGCAGCAGCAGCAGCAGCAGCAGCAGCAGCAGCAGCTTCTTCTTCTGGGTTCTCTCTGGCTTTGGAGGCTGTCCTGGAACTAGCTCTTACAGACCAGGCTGTTCTGGAACTCACACAGACCTGCCAACCCCTGCCTCCCCAGAGCTGGGATTAAAGGCATGCACCACCTCTGCTAGGCTTCAAACAAGAGTCTTAATAGTGACCCTGCAAAAGGAACACATCTATCACCTTGCCTCTGTTAGCACAAGGCATATTCTGACTGGGTAAAATTGAGTTTATGTTAGAGTGGGGTGCTTTAAGATGGGACCATTATTGTACCGTTCCATGACAGTGAAAGGCAATACTTCACAGACACTGAGAAATGTGAGATAAAACTTGCTGTTCTTCGTGTTGATCTTCACACGCTTCTGCTCTGACTCATGTTCCAAAGAGTTATCTTTGCTTTCGAGATAAGATGAGAGAATAACCAGGTGCCTCCACGGACTGAAGATGTCATATTCAGCAGATCACATCAGATTCATTGGCTGACACTTCAAAAGTCAAAAGGCCTTCATGAGAGTTAATAAAAGTAAAGTAGATCATATGTCAGTCAAGCCAAAGACACTTCTTGAATTTATTTAAACAGCTAGGTGGGAATACTGTGGTTTCGATCAATAGGAGGCTAAGACGGTATATGGTAGAAACAAAGAAAAGACTATGCTAGCATAGTAGGTAATATCTAGTGATTTACTCCCTTAATACCATAAACGATCAGGTTTTCTAAGCCACCGCTCTCATCTGATGAAAACCCCTAAAATCTCTTCAAAAGATTAATAGTGCAAAGCTGTAGGAGCAAAAATACCAAGGGCTTGGTTATAAAGAACTTGGAGTAAACAAGAAAGGCAAATGCCACAGAGCCATTGGTTCACTGGGGGTCATTCTGCAAAAATGATGACACATCCTTCAGAAAGCTGGTATGAGAGGCATGCCAGTAAAGCTGAGTTATTATCTCACTGCCAGGTCTCACTTCCTTCAGGTCACTCGGCCTCCGCCTCCAATGGCTAGATGGCTAATCTCAAAAGACTGCAGTTTGTCAGAGTAATAAGCAAGACGGCAGACCTCAGGGCCAAAGCTAAAAATTGAAAAGCTATAGCCCATTGACAGATACCAGGTCCCGCAACAGAATTTCAAAAGCATTGTGATTTAATTTAAATATCACTGTAGTTCCAGAATAAATTAACACAAACTTGAATTTATGTACCCTCCCCCCCCCATCCCAGGAACTAAGCATCTCCTTTCAACAGATAGCAATTTTATATTTTTTCAAATCCCTTGGATAAGGAGTATAATTAACTTGGTAATTTAATGTTAGTTCGTGAGTAAGCTTTATATGTCCCTAAGACTGTTTCAGACACTCAATTCTGAAAAATCAATTAGGCCCCAAGTACCAAGACATAATACCTCTGGGAAACATAACAGGGCTTTTAAAGATTTGTTTGTTTCATTAAAAACATAAGCAAAGTAAAAGGTCTTTCCTGCCACTGTAACATGGTCACACATATTTAATCACTAAATGGTAAAGCCTGAAGAGCATCTATGAGGCTAGTTCAGAATGACCTGACAGCAAAACCTTTCTGTGAGCATTAAAATATGACTCCGCACCTAACCACAGTCTTCCTCAGAACCTCCACCAAGCATCCTTCAATCCATTCTCTACTCCAATTACCTAAAGAGTTTAATCACTGTCAAGATTTGAGGAGACTGAAAAAGAGTTATGATGTTTTGTGTAGAATGGCTTTAATCGTTAAGTCTTTCAGTTAGAAATGTAGCTGATAAAATTCTCATGCTGTATAATAAAACAGATATGTGCCCATGATTTGGTGTAATATATTGTTCTACAATTGCCTGAAATTCTGGAAATAAGCAGCTCATTAATTCTAACCCCAGGCACCTAAGATAAAGATGTTGCTGGGGAATGTTTAGTTTGATTTAAACTGGATAACGTTGACTTGTTAGTGCTGTCATAGTCTAGAAAATATTTTCAGGGTCTACTGTGTGACACCCCTCACACACCCATAACTTACTGAGCCAAAGTGACAGCATAGAGAATTACCAAATAACTAATCTTCAAAACTAACAGATCCTTCATCTTAGCCATTCTTAATGGGGTAAGATGAAATCTCAGAATTGTCTTAATTTGTGTTTCCCCACACAGGAAGTCTCAGACCCAGATAAGAAGTGATTGGGCCAGTTTTCCTGATGATGTGGCCTCTGAGAGACTATCCGGGTTCAGTAGATGGTTCTAGACCTATGCACACACAGGCAGTACTGATGACCTCAGCAAGGTCAACTTTATTTTAAGACAATATAAGGTGCTGGGAAGGAAAACTGGTAGGGAGACAGGAAAGGTATGGGAGGGAAGGGGCTGGGAAGTGGATTTGATCAATATATATGACATGTACATCTATGATATTGTCAATAATCTTTAAAACAAGATAAAAGATGATGCTACCCAGCTTTCAAAGTCTAAAGTATTACCTCCTATGCCTTTCACTAAAACATGAATTCTCTACACCTCTATCTCCTCCCTCCTCTGACCTCTCTATGTATTATCCTGCATAGATAACTCCCGTCCCTTTCAGAGTCCCTTCCCACAGGCTTAAATCATGTCTTGCCTGGAAGAGCAGCCCAACCCTCATCCTTGACCTTTATCCATTTAACTCACTTTAAGTGACCTTGAGAAGACTATTCTACTATTTCCTATCCTCATTACATACTAGTGCTTTCAACATTTTAAAGTAATTATTGGAGGCTGGAAATATGGTTTACTGGGTAAAGGCACTTGCCACCATGCGGGGAGACTTGAATTCAACCCCAGGACTCACATAGTGGAAGGAGGCAACTATCTCTCACAAGTTGTACTCTATATAAATGTCCTGGCACGTGTGTAGTATGCACTCAAAGAAAGTAAATAGAAATGTAACTTTAATATTTGAAATAATAGACACTTTTTTTTTTTTTTTTTTTTTTTTTTTTTTTTTTGGTTTTTGCAAGGCAAGATTTCTCTGTGTAACTTTGGAGCCTACTGGCACTTGCTCTGTAGACCAGGCTGGCCTTGAACTCACAGAGATACACCTGTCTCTTTGTGCTGGGATTAAAGGTGTGTGCCACCACTATCCAGCTGACACTTTATGTTTCAAAGAAGGAAGCAGATACATATCATACACATTCGAGGTGTGACTTTCCTATCGCTTGTTTCTTTTACACAGGTAAAAATTACACCCAGGAAAGTATGTTTCCTTCCTCTAATTACATTACCCTAGATCACCACAGCTTCCTATTTACATAGAGTACAAAGCTGAGAGAGAGAGAGGGAAATGAAGAGGGAATGGAGAGAGAGATGGAGGGAGGGAGAGAGCCAGAGAAAGGGAGAAGGAGAAAGAGAGGGAGAATAAGAGAGGGGGAGAGAGAAGGAGAGAGAGAGAGAACCCTGCCTCTTTTCAGTGAAAGGCCCTGTGTCCAGCAAGACTAGCTCAACTGTTCCCAGACCCCAGGATATTTGGCCCTGAAGGCGATTCTACAGCCTCACTAAAA
Organism: Phodopus roborovskii; assembly: GCF_943737965.1. Classification (NCBI taxonomy): domain Eukaryota; kingdom Metazoa; phylum Chordata; class Mammalia; order Rodentia; family Cricetidae; genus Phodopus; species Phodopus roborovskii. The sequence goes on from NW_026126588.1 coordinate 9,848,201, forward strand.
GCAAATTCTACTTTGCAATGGCTTTCTCTACTGAAAAATTATTCTGTTTAATTAGCTTGGATCTTACAGGCTGCCCTTTCCCTTTCTGTTCATCGCTATTAACTCTCCCAAGTGCTGGGTGACAATTACCATATTACCGGTTGGACATCTCTTCCCCATACATAATCACTACACATTCTTTAACCTTTCACGTGGGCTTTTTTTTTTATCATGCCTATACATTTTTATGTGACACTGATATCTCCACACTTGTTACCTTTAATCAGGAAACTTGAAAGTAAATAAATAATAGAAAAATACTCACATTGTGGTGATGACATGATTAGCAAAATAATTGTGATATCAAAAATCATTTGGGGGCATTATTGCTAATTCTAATGAACCCACAAGGTAAGGCTGAATGAGAATAAAACTTTCAGTTTTCTCAGATGAGAAAAATGAAGCCTCGGGGGATTACTCTTCAAAGAACTACAGCTAGAAACTGCTAAAGAGTAAACTCAAATTCCGTCATAAAATTTCACTCTTTAGATTCTTCTTATTTTATGTGTTTAAGTTCTTTATTTGCATTTATGTCTGTGTATCATCATGTGCATCCTGAAACTGGAACTATGAACAGTTGTTACCCATTGCAGGGGGGGGGGGGTTAGAACTGAACCTGGTTCTTTTGCAAGAACTACAGGTGCTCTTAAGCACCGAGCCATCCATATAACCTCAAAACTTTGATTCTTTTACTTGTAAACACATTAGGCTGCCTATCTGTGCCTGTAATACAATCCTAATAGCCTTCTTTGGCTCTTTTTGTCTTTAGCTTTAAAAGAATTGTTAATATATGTACATGCATATAAAACTTCTGGCAGGGTAAATATGTCTCATCCCAGACAAGATCTTCCTGCCAAAGATCTGCATGTTCATGTACTCTGCCTTCATGAACTGCATTATAATAGTATTTGTTGTCATAGTTACTTATTTTTTATAGATCTCATATACTTATGTGTAAAGGTGAAATTACTACACAGTTTATAAAATCATTGCTATGTCTTGAGTAGTATTACAAAACTTAAGCCCAAGAGGTATCATTCTTTTGAAGTGGCAAATAAAAAGCATACTTGCTGTCATCTCTCCTCTCTAGAAAGCAAGGCTCAAGTGCAAATACACAGGAGGAAGCTGATGTGGTTGTTGAAAACTGAGTATTCCTAATTACCGAAACACAAACTGAGTGGTGGTAAGGTAAGTGTGAGAAACCCTTCTGGTGTTTCTGAGAAAGTGCACATCAAAACTCAATGAGCACCCACTACAGACTCCTGATGGAAATATGAATGTCCCTATCCCTTATGCCCTCAGCAATGACTCACTCCATTTTCCCTTATGGACTTAATATTTATGTCTTTCTCGAATTCATGGACTGAATCTCTAAGCCTCAATGTGGCTGCATTTGGAGATAGACATGGCGAACTAAAGTCACAGAAATCATTTCTATATAAAAAGGAGAAACAAGTTCCATACACTGTCTCCCTGCCATGCGAATACACAATGTGAAATTGGCTATCTACAGCTAGGAAGAAAGCCAGGAACTAAATTGGTGGCTAGAATCTAAATAAAGCTTAAATGATATCACCCTAGTTCAATAGGATTAGTACCCTCAGAAGAGATGACAGAAAGCCTACATATACTTTTCTGACTATACAAGGACCCAGTAGAAGGTCTTATCTATAAATCTCGTCAAGAAGCCAGTTTGGCCAGCACACTTCTGTGGAATCTCTAGTTTCTATACTAAAAGAAACTGAACATGCAAACATACTCTGTGAAACACTCCTATTATACTTCCATAGCTGATCCCATTTATAGAACCTCTGGCTTAGAATTGTTTCCTTATATTTTGATTATAGAATCAAAAAGGAAAGCATGCACTACCGAGAGTAATTCACTGATCACAGATTTGAGCTCATTTCACTCACATCTAGATAGCCAATTATTAAAATTCTAATATGTTCATGAAGTGACCCTAAGTAAAAACTCTCTTTCAGCCTAGATACACAGGGGAGGGCCTAGGCCCATGGAAGGTCTCACCCTCACTTGGGAGCAGATAGGAGTGGGATGGGGGGTTAATGGGGGACATTGGAGGCTTGGGGGGGAGAGGGAACTGGGATTGGTATGTAAAATTAGATTATTTCTAATTTAAATTAAATAAATAAATAATTAAATAATTAAAATAATAAAACATCCCCAACTCTGTTGAGATCATTCTCTGGGTATATGACAATGCTCTGGCTGCCTGAGGATAGTACCTGCAGGACAACAAGGTATATGTTACATCATTTCCGGCATGCTCTAGCCACCTCATAATTGAAGCCCTTGATGATTTATGCTGATGAATACTAACAAATAGAAAATTGAAAACATGACCTCTCCATGGAGAAGGGAAAAGAAAATGTGATGACATGAAAAGAAACAGCTTGACAGTTTGGGGCAAAATCCACTTGCTTCTGATGACATCCCTTTGTGGAAAGTGATTTCTTGTGTACCTGCAAATTTTCAACTGAAGAATTCACAAAAATCTATTTAGAGATTTAAAAAGACATTGTTATCTTTCCACAAATACATGGCAAGAATTGAGTAGATTCAAATGTTGACAGTGGGAGATTTGGAGCCCAGTCGTTTTTTTATGCATCCAATGTAATTGAATTTTAGTTCCAAATCATAGCCTTAAAACTGCAATTTTTAAACATTACAATTGATACATGCAAACACAATCTTGTGAAAAGATGGGTCTTTTTATTTATGAGTGAGATTTGGTTGCATACTTCAAAGGTTATATTGTATTCTAAAAATACAATGACTTCACTCTAAAATACATGTGCTTATAGTAAATAATTTGGCACATAAATGGTGAGATATCTTTGTGGCTAACAATTTCAAGTTTTCAGCTATTTGTCAGGAAAAACTTGAAACATTATTGACAACAGTTTTCATTCAAATAACAGGGGTTGTACAAATGAAAGCCATGAAACTTAACGTTCATTCACTTTATGATGAATTTGTTTTTATATATACTCTTGAAAAAATTGCACATTCTGTTGTTTCCCTCCTACAGAAACTGTCTTCTATAAATCTCAGGGTGTTGTAAACAAGACCTACATGTTTGGTTGACTTCTGCCAAATACCTGCTGTGCAGCATGAAGTTAAGTCTGAAATTAATTACTATGTGTAATAAGGCTTCTTCTTGCAGATCATGCTATGCATGCAATCATGACTGCTACCTGGATTCCAATGTCACTGCTCACTGCAATATATGGCAATATGTCCCATAGGGATTGTAATTAATACCTCACCCTGCCTCCACTTTGACCTTTAGGATCTTAATTCATTTCAGAGGCTTTCTAAGTATTCTACTACTATGCTATAGAAAATTATATAAAGCAGAACTTATGAGGTTGCTTAGTTCTTGGGAAGTCTAGGAGGATGTCCCAAGAGTGGATTTTATGCAATATTCTTCACAGAACTATGACATTTAAAAATTAGTAATCAGTCTTTTAATTACACTGGTTATAAATACTCCTAGGAGAGTCCAGAAAAATACTAATGTCTAGCAGTTTGGATGGTGTGGACTAATTTAGTCAGTGATGCTGACGGATGGAACCAAGGACTTGCTACCTTGAGAATGTTTCCACTCTTCTATCCTGCACTTCTGTGTGGAGATCAATGGCACCTCCATGTTTGGAGCAACCCACAACTGGGGTTTGCAATCAGAGGATGGAAGAGGAGGGGGTCTTACATGGGAAACAGAGATTTAGAGAAAAATAGATCTCTTCAGCACAGCCTATGAGGACCCTCATTCATATTCTGAATATAAAAGATATCTTTTAAGAAGGGAATTGTGTTAAATACCAAATGTGATCATAATTTCAATATATCATGCTTCACAACTTGACAAAACTTAATGAATGAAACTGTTATTCAAACTTGCTGAAGACCTTAAAAACATTCCATCTTGGGTTTTTAAAAGAGCAACACAAAACTCACTGATATTACTCCCTATGCTTTATATGCTTAGGAATAATTCAGTGTGCAAGGTAGATCATACATTTTTAGGTTTCAGCTGTCAAAAAATATACTTTTCTCATTTTTCTTTCACTATTAATAAGGGTGCTTTACAGAAACACAATGGCAGCAACAAGAACAAAGCAACCTTCTAGAAAAAATGAGGAGTGAGTCAGTACTTCAGGTGTCCACACATTGCATTTGCAGAAAGACAGACATCATGACCTCATGTTCTGTCCTCAAGTTTTTGATCACTTGGGTGCTTCTGCTGAATTGTTTGAGAACATTATTTAACAATTCATTGTTCTCTTCTCTTCGTAAGAATAGAGTAATGTCCATCTAGTAGCTGCTCCATGCTTGCTTTCCAGTCAATGAAAATGCTTCTGAGATGTCATAGCTCAGATACACTATTCAGAAACTAAATTAAAACGGGGGGGGGACTATAAAGGCTGGAAAGATGGCTCAGCATTTAAGAGCACTGACTATTCTTTTAGAGGACCTGACTACAATTCCCAGCAGTCACAAGGAAGATCATAACTCTCTATAACTCCAGTTCCAGGGTATCCACCATCCACTTCTGGCTACCATAGGCTCTGTATATACATGGTACACAGACAAGGATGCAATAAAACACCCATAACACATAAAATAATAAAATATTTTAAAAGATTATAGCTTACTGTGCATGGAGTTCTCAAATTTTATTACTTTTCTTCTTCAATGAATTGGTAACACTTCCATGCATCATATTTTACTCACTGAAATACTAACTGGGATTGTACTTGCCTGGTAGAAAAATGTAATCTTCTCAGCTGAGTTAATTAGTATGTATGCTTAAAATTCCTACAAATCACAAAAAAGACTACTATGTATTTTCATTAGCATGTTTTATTCTGTGTCCATATTTAGGTTATGATAACTTTGGTTTATAGGCATTAATTAGATAATATGTAATAATAGTTCTCATATGAGCAAATCTTTACCTACAATTGCATTCATTTTTAACTCTTGCTAATTTTCATGAAGAGTTGAGTTTATGAGTATAATTTTCTTTAATCAACATTTACCACTAGCATGCATTTCTCAGGTGAATGAACAATGATTTCACACACACAATTATGATTTAAGTGTCAAAAAAGCATTGCTAGTAGAATTTTATTAAACATTCACATATAAGATGAACATTAAAATCTATTTTTCTTTTTTATTAATTTAAAGTTGAAGCAAGCTTGTTTTACATGTCAATTCCAGTTCCCTCTCCCTCCCCTTCTCTCCTGTCACCACAACCCCCTATCCCATCCCCTTTCTGCTCCACAGGGAGGGTGAGGCCTTCCATGGGGGATCTTCAAAGTCTGCAGTGTCACTTGGAGCAGGGCCTAGGCCCTCTCCAGTGTGTCTAGGCTGAGAGAGTATCCCTCTATTTGGGGATGGGCTCCCAAAGTCCAAGTGCTATGTACTCATAATTCCTGGAGGCTATGTTGCTTCTTGGGCTCTCAGTGTCAAAAGAATCACCTGGCTACTAGTGAGCTGCTAATTACCTCTTACATTACAGAATGCTAAGAAACTTCATCTCAAAATGCAGTACATACCATAAAAATCAACACATACTAATACATCAATGTGTCTACAGCCAAGTGAGCTTCATCAAAGAAACACAAATCATACATTAGAGAAATGACAGTCTCATTAGTAAACACAGTCAGGAAGCATATGCAGAAGAAAGTAGATCCTTATTTCTTCATATTAGAACATCAACTCAAAATGGATCAAAGGCCTAGATGTAAAACCTAAAGCAATGACACTACTAGAAGAAAATTCCTCATAATATTGGTATAGACTTATGGATTGGCCGCCTCCACTCACAAGAACAAAAAATTAAAGTGCGTGTATGGGAAACACACTAACAAGCACTGCACAGCAGGTAAAATATTCAAAAAGAAAGGCTGATCTCTAGAATAGAACGAAATTCTTGCAAAATATTCATTGGACAAATGAAAACATATAGAATTCATGAGAAGCATTAAGACTTCAAGAGCAAAACCAAAACCAAACAAAAACCTAAATAATTGGTTTTAGTTACTTTTCTATAGCTGTGACAAAGCACCATGACCAAGACAGTTTATAAAAGGGTTTAATTTGGTTTACAGTTTCAGGGGGTTCTTGGTAGAAGAACAAAGGCATGGTGATGGGAAGGCCAAAGAACTCATATCTCAATCCATAAGCAAAAAGCAGATTTTAAAGCAAGTCAATGACCTGCATAGATATTTCTTTGAAAACATATAAATTGTCAATGACCTTATAAAATGCATAGTCATAAAGAATGTAAATTCCACAATGAACATTCAAGTCACACTAATTACAATTAATATAACTGTGTAAATAACAAATACTGATAAGGATATAGAGAAAGGAAAGCTCTTTCCCAATGCTGGTGGAAGAGTAAATCAGTATAGCCATTGGGAAAGCATGAAAGATCTTCAGAATAACTAAAGAAAAGACTAACACATGATCCAGCTATCACATGGCCAGGTGCATAGCTGTGCAAAATGACATTTCAAAATGACATTACAAATTATATGTTACCAATAAAAGATACATGAATTCTCAAATCAATTTAAACATTATTCACAATAACCAAGTTTTCTTCAATGGATGAATGTATAAGGAAACTGAGGTTCTTTCCTGCAATGCAATATTACATAGTCATAAAAAATGAAATCTTGTCATTTGCAACAGCATTGATGGAAATGGAAGGCCAACACATTATTCTGTTATGTAAAATACGCCAATGAAAGAAAGACAAATACTCCATTGTTACTCATTAGTGGAAACTAAAGTTGATTTCCAAAAAAGTAGCAAATAAATTGCAGAATGTAGGTCAGAACAGATAACTCATCTAATGCATGAAGCACCTGTGTTCAATCCTCAATACTGCCACTGCCACTCCCTCCACACATGTACACACACACACACACACACACACACACACACACACAGAGAGAGAGAAAGAGAGAGAGAGAGTGGGGGAGAGAGGTATGGAAAGGGAGGGAGGGTGGAGAATGGAATAATCATCACTAGTTGTTTAGAAGGTTAGTGCCTGGAGGTAGGAGGAGATTAGATATCAGATACCAAAATGTAGCTGGATAGGAGGAATGTATCCTGGTATCACAAAGCACAGGTGTAACGCTACAGTTTATCACAACTTATCATGTATCTTATCAAGACCTCAAAGAGAGGAGTTGCAAAGATCCAAAGACAAAGAAATCATAAATTTTTAAATGCCAACCATCCTGATTTTAATACCCCATACTTGTATAAATAATCACACTGTATTCCATGGCTATATGAAGTAATTACATGTCTATTATTAAAATTTTGAAGTATCATATCATATACATTTTGGGGTTTTCACTTATCAGTACAGAGTGATAACAGTGTACCACATTAAGTGGCTAACTGATTACAAAGAGGAAAGAAAGCATGTCTGTGCTACCTGGCTATCTGAGAGACCTTGATAAAGTTCCTTATCTTGCCATTCCTCAGTTTTTCTCATGTAGAAGACAAGGTAAGTGAGAAATTGTGGTGAGGATAAATGAGGGTAGGCTTACATAATATTAGGTCTGATACAGAGTAAGTGAGGCATGCATGCTCATTATCTTAAGTTGTTATTATAATGCTCACAATGCTTCGATGATGCTTCAAGGTTTTCAACACAGGAAAACACTTGATCTGACCCGCAATCTGGGCTTTCCGTGAGTTTTCAGTATTGAGATCACAACATACAGGAAAAGAAGAACACAGGCAGACAACTGTGTTGGTAGCCATTGAAGAGACAAAGATGCTTGTGCAGGGAGAGGGGCAAAATGGGGAGTTCACGAAGATATAATAAGGGATGTATGTTGATTGTACACAGAGCATTTGTAAGAAAGGGACATGCTAATTCAAATTCAAACTAGCTTGCAGGGGATGCCTTAATTTTTCTTTATAGTTTTTATGTTGACAATTACCAATATGGTAATACAAAGAGAGGTACGCCTTTGGGACCTCATTAGTCCTCAGTGCAGAACCCCTATAAATAGGATTAGTGCTGGAGATTCAGCCGACTGATAGTTGTGATCAGTGTGTTCAAGGTCCTGGATGCAATTCTCAGCAGCAAAAAGAAAATGATTGCATCGATGTCCTAGGAGAAGAAGCTAACAAGGAGATTACCATAGTCCTTTTGTGACTCCCTGTTTCTTCCAAGTGTGAGGTATCTGTCTGTCCTCTCCACCTTAGAAGAGGACATAAGTCTTCACAGGAACCCAGAGCTGATGGCACCTTGATCTTAGATTCCCTGATTTTCAGAATATGAGGGAAATATTTCTCTGTTAATAAATCATCAAGCCTGTGGTATTTTGTTGTAGCAGCAGGGATAAACTAAAACAGGAGCGGTATTTGCCTGTTCTCATTTCCTCAAGATATTTATATTTATGAGTGCCAGGAAGAATGATGAAGTTTGGATTGGCAAGATACTTAATATGGGGGCCATTATATAGGCATAGACTTAAATTGAATGAAGGAGGAATTCAGATTTGTATACATTCAGAAAGAAGAGTTATCAAAAATCCTTGCAGGCCAGGTGATACCAGCACTGGGAAGCAAATGCAGGTGGCAAAGGCAGATGCTGGTGAGCACAAGTCCAGCATGGTTTACATGGCTAGAGCTACATAGTGAAACCCTGTCTCAAAATAACAAGAAAACTCTTGGAGATTTCAAAACATTTGTTGGATAAACAGGAGGAAAGTTGTGATTGAGAGTTAATAGGAGAATTGCTATTGATTAAATTATATTGTGTGAGTGAAGCTCCAATATGAGACAGTAGTTTTAAAAGAAGCTACTCAAAATGCACATTAGAGTTAACTAACTATCCCCCAAATGGGGTTTCTTAAACATTTAAACCATTTGAATAAGTGCTGATTGTAATTACACTTGGAAGTATATTTATTTCAGTCCCTGAAGCCACAGACTACTATAAATACTGTAGCTTTAAGAACTGTTTATCAAATGTGATATATATCTGTAACACAGGAAGTGGCTAACACTCAGGAAGGAGGGCCGTTTAGTTCACAGATCTCAACTGTTGATTCAAGACACACTATTCATTGCTTAACTATATGAGTCAAACATGAACATAACTCCTTCAACTTTTCTAATCAGCATGCAGCTAGCTAGCTCTACTAACAGCCTTTATTTATTCTTTCAACAAGTCACTTGTCACTGGGAATAGTAATGAAAGGACAGTACCTGGAGAGATGGCTCAGAGGTTAAGAGCACTGTGATCGTTTAAAGGATCCCAGATTCAATTCCCAGAACCTATAGGGAAACTGACAGTGACCTGTTAACTCCAGTTCCAGGGGATCAAATTCCCTCTCCTGATCTATGCAGATACTGCATGCATGGAATACACAGACACCTGCAGGCAAAATACCCATACATGTAAAATTAAAGAAAAGAAAAATGATTAAAAAGACAAAATCTGAGCTTGGAGAAATAAGCTAAGAGACAAACCTCTACAGGGAGAAATGTGTACAAGTTCTACCATAGACCTCCCCAGGCACTGCAGAAGTAAGAAACCCAGTGATCGCTGGGTGCATGGATAATCTGGATGGACTTTAGATGACAGGAGGTAACATTCCATGGAAAGATATGAGAACCACACGCCGCGACTATGGAATATACACAGCATGCTAGAAGAGGGAGAACACAATGGCATCCCCTCACTTAATGGATTTTTCTCCCCATCTTCAGCCCTCAAGCCTGTCCTACATGTTCTGGTTTTGAAAATAGAACTGTCCTCTACTAAAGAATTTACCATTCAAATTGACAAAAATAAATGTGTCTTAATTTTAGGACACACTTTATTTTCAAGGGGCCTTCCCTGTACATTTGTTCTTTCCAAGTGGGCTTTTGGAAATGTTGTAACGCTGTCACTTCCGAGTACAAGGGGGGAAAGGACCTGGACACTTCCAAGAAAGCTCCCTGCTGCCTATCAGACTTCTAGATCTGCCAATGTGCAGAGCACAGGAAATGCAGCTGTGATTCATTTGAATTTAACTTACAAATTAACAGGCAAACACTGGGGAAAGCTTGGCGACCACTTACACTTTAATGGGACTGACTTGTATTAAATTCTAAGGACATTCCCCAAAGAGAAAGTGAAATTGTAAGGGTAACTGAAAAGGGGTAGATTAGGGAACATCAACACATTAATACTACTTTATAAGAATCATTAAAATGGCAACATTGTAAGAAGTATAAAGAACAGACTATGGAAAAGTGGAATGCTAGAGTATGAATTAAGCTATGAATTAAGCTGTGTGTAAGGCTTTAATGTGAGGAAGACGACTTTTTTATAGTTCTGGAACATCTTGAAAGTCTGGTAAATTTCCAGTGTCTCCCAGGAACCGCTGAAGCCAGCTAGACCTTGTTTCTTCCCTTAGGCCTGAACAGTCCATGAGGGAAAACACCAAAATCTACAGAAGTACTAACAGTATCATATTTAGTGTGAGAAAACATTATGATGTACAAGTATATTTCATTGAAAAAAAAAAGCCTCATTTATTAACTAGGTGACCTAATCAGGAGATTGGTTTTTTAAAAAAGTAATTAATTGAAAACTGCAAGAAATTGTGATTCTCTTAAACATTACCATAAGCACACCTAGTAGCATAGTCAAGGGAATCCTGAATACACTGGTGATAGAAATGATGAGGTTCAGACCAAATTGTATAAGAGGCAGGGACATGAGGTCTACGGTGAATATGCATTTGTGTACTGGAGAAATGTTCCTGAAATAAAATCTAAGGAAGTTGTATCTCTGGATATTTACTAGATCCATACACAAAGAATTCTAAATCTAGTTATTATTAGACCAAAGGGAGAAAAAGCAAGGCTGGAAATGGGCAATTGACAATTTTGACTTCATGGTTACTTAGTTTGTTATAATTAAAGGCATTTAATATTAAAACAATATCATAGATTAATCGGATACTAGTAACTGCAATATTTTCTGCTCAGAGAGCCTGTCTGTCTAATGAGTAGGAAAGTGGTATTCATGGAATGCTTTCAAACAAACACCAAGCAGTGACACACTTGAGGACTGAACCCAGAGGGGAACAATGCAATGTGTAAGGTAAAATGAATGAAGGCAGAGGCGCTTCCCCAGAGCAATTAGCAGTTCATAACATCATACTGTTATGCGTGAGCCTCTATTTCCAATGAAATTTCGCTATGTCCCTCTCTAAGATGAGATTCGAAGCTGCAGCCATTCTGGTAGTCTGACACAGTTGAGGAGACACCATGAATACAAGACAAAAGTTGAACCCTACATCTGATGTTACCAGTGCCAAATCACACTGCAGCTCGATCTGCCAGTTATCAATGAATGGGCAAAACATGGAAATGTAAAACACAGACATGAGCTCTGGGTATATGGGACACTTCCAGGCATTTACATTTTTGGAAGGCATGTAGATAGATTCTTTCCCTTCATCCCATCTTGATTCATACTTTGTTAGCTGCTTCCTGGAACAGTAGGTCCCTAGCCAGCTTCTGCAATTCCAATTTGTCTTCATTCTAGAATACACAATGTGCAGGTGCATCTCAGTATTTGAAATTACTGTCCTCTTACCCAAACCTACAAATGGCTCTTTATTTCCCTCTGAAGAAATCAGAATTTATTTTCAGCATAATATACAAAGGACATGCATTCACTCTTTGCTATCTTAGTCTCTTGACTCCTCCAGTTAAGAGGATATTTAATTTCTCACTAACATCATTACTCTCCCTGGTGCATTCCACATTCCTCCATGATTCTACTTTCTCCAGGAGTCTTTCTTTGCCCTTTCAATTCCTCTCTCTGAGGAATCTTCACAAATCTTTGGAATTGTCTCATAATGATAACAGGCCATTGTCAATGTTCACATAATTGTGTCCTTGTATTTGAAGATTGCAAACAAGGTTCGTAGAACCCAACATGTGACAAAGTAAAAAAGAAAGAAAACAGCAGTCAAGACCTAATTGTGTATTTGAACTAAATCTAGTGGTATTTGGGGCCATTGTGGGAGGTTGAATTATGAGTTGTAATGTTTAAAAGCACATCACAGGTTATGTGTAGGCATTTCTCTTATATTCTCCCTTTTGTTCACAGAAAGTCAACTAAGGAAGAACTTTTCCTTAAAATTAAAACATATCCTGTCTTCTAAATATAACAACAAGAACATTGCTTCTCAAAAATGTATCTGATTTGCTAGAAATCGTGAAAAAAATACCTGCAGAACTAAGCATTAATACTCAAACATGTCTAATTACTATCCAGGGAAAATTATATTTATCTTAGCCATTGAATTGCTATTTCTATACCTTTTATGAAAAAAAATAACATACTAGCAAAGTAGGCTTATGTAATGATTTTGATGCAGAACACTGATAAATATAAGCAACAAGCCATCTGCCATTACCTTTGCTCTCTGAAGGATTTTTATCTCCAAATCACACATTCATTTCTTAGGAAAGCATTTTTCCTCAACAGCTACAGTTATTTGGCATTTTCGTTTTGCCTAATGCAGCATCCGCTTGGTATTCTCTAAGCCCCCGGTGTCACTGCCTTAGAGACCTCCTTTCTTAACTCTTCAAGGCTCATACATTGTTTCTTATGCTTGCATTTCCCTCAGGAGGCTAGCTGGATAATTTTCTTACATCCCTTCTATGTTTCTTACCTGTGCACTGTATCTGAAACATAGCTCGCTCACAATAAAAATCTTTTGAAAAGTAAACAACATAGAAATTCTATTTCAATACATGAGACAGCTGTGGCACAGCTCCACTATAACGACTTTCCGTCCCTTCAAATTAAGGATAACCCAAACACAAGTTAGCACTGCCTTCCTGAGACTCCAAACTCTCCAATTCCTTGAACCCCAACTTCCTTTCATTTCTATTCTTACATTGCATGTTCTTAAATACCACTAAGTCATTCCTAGATATTTCCTTTCTGTTTACACCTATTTAAATATCAATTGTTCTTGAGGCTGAAGACGTGGCTATGGGCTAAGAGTGCCTGCTAGTCTCACAGAGGACCTAGGTTCAACTGTCAGCTCCCACAAGGTGTCTCACAACTGCCTGCCACTCCAGTCCCATGAGATGCAAACCCCTCTTCTGGCCTATGCTTGCTCCTGGGTGCATACAAATTCAGTCAGGTACACATATATATTTAAATATATGTCATGAGACCCTTATCCTGAATTGTGACTGTAGTATGAACTCAGACACAATACAGAGTATTCTCTAAATGTTTGTTACATGCCAGAGATTGCACTGAATTCTCTATGAATTATTTCTATTAAGTTCCAAAGTGTTTTGGAATGAAGTTGCTACAATTATTTTTGCTTTGTAAATGAGAAGAGTGTTCTGAATATTTATTGACTATAAGGATATACAACTGTATATGAAATTATCTGATGTTCAATTTTATGTTTTTAACCACAGAATTAAGTACATGGTATCTATATTTTGACTTTTCCCAATTTCTGTAACAAACACCTAGAAATAAATGCCTTGGAGAGGAATTAAAATATAAGTATTTTGATAAATCAGAATGTCTAGTGGGATAATATATTGTTTTGTGTGTATATTAGGCAATATATTTTCACTTTCAAAATAAAATGCTATATTGGCAAGCATATATTCAGGGGCTGACCCTAGTAAAATAATTTCAAATAATTATTTTTACTAAGCTAATTGTCACAACTGTGAAACAGTTCATTTACTAAATGTAATCAAAATATATTTTTAAAAATGTTAGAAAAAGCCAGGGGGTGGTGACACACACCTTTAATCCAAGCACTGGGGAGGCAGAGGCAGGCAGATCTCTGTGAGTTTGAGACCAGCCTGGTCTATAAGAGTGAGTTCCAGGATAGCCTCCAAAGCCACAGAGAACCCCTGTCTCATAAAAATCAAATAAATAAGTAGATAAATAAGTAAATAAATGTTAGTCAAGGGCATTGTTTTGTTTCCACTTTGAGATACCATTCTCTATCCCCTCCTCTATGAATAGTAATGAGAGATAATTCACTATCTGAGCCATAAATTTCACATTTAGAAATAAAGGTAAAATTGCACGTGGTGAAAATTACAGACAGTGAAGAAAAATCTACAAAAACTAGTGGTAATAAAATGGAAGTGGATAAGCACACCATCCAGTGTTTCTAAGACAAGCAGGAAGGGCTTGCTTCACCGATCCTGATGGCCTGCAGGTTGGTTAGAAAATACCACACACGGGCTAAGACATGGAAGATTCAGGAAAGGTGGCAGCCAAAACAGAAATGAACACCCAAGGGGCATCTGTCTTTTTCCAGGAAGTGGGAGCCACTGTAGCAGATCAGACAAACTGCAGTAAGCAGCTGCGACTGTGGCTCCCATTTCTAGGGATACCTGTGCCTGTGAACAGAAAAACGGCGGCTGACATGCAGAACATAACTGAATGTTGTGAACAGCACACAGAGGGGGGTAAAGAAAAAATACAGGAGGCATTTCTGTCTGCGTGGAATCCTGGGTCCACTGAAATGAGGACACTAACACCTGAAGTTTTCCTCCTTAAGAATATTTGAACTGTGGGTGTTAGAACTTAAGCCACCAGGCTGGACAACAAGCACTTTCACCGTCTGGGTCATCACACCAGTCCCCTTGTAGGGCATTATTCTCCAGTAACTCGTGGGCTACATTGAATCCTTTTTTTTTTTTTTTTAATTGACTGTTCACGCCCCCCACAATAACACCAGATCTGTCCTCAGGGTTGCAACCACACAGGAACACAGCAAGTTTGATGTTAGCAGTTGTGGCTGCCACCTTCAAAGTCCCCTGGCAGTGGCCAGCCTGCAAGGAGAGGTGAATTGTGATAGTGTATCCACAGGTCTGAAAGATCCAGGGAAACGGGCTGGAGAAGGTAGGGATAATTCGAAGAGGACTGGTATCGAAGGTAAGCTTCCCCTTTATCAGCCAGCAACAATTGGCTTTCTTTGCAAGGCAAGGAAGCGAGGGGGGCAAGACTAAAGGAAGGCGAGGCAGAGAGAAAGACGAGAGTTAGAGGGAATGATTCAGAGGAATTAATAACCCACTCTTGCTAAGGCAGTGCGTAATTAAAACTTCTTCACCTTCAGAAACATCTAACCGAAAAAGACACCAAGCTACAGAGCACCCTCACACCGCTTCTGTCTCAAGGGCTTCCAAAGTTACCTAGGCATTCTAGAAAGTTCGGGTTTCCTTTTCACTTTCCAGAGACTGTTTGAGGTGTTCCTTAATTCATGAACCGTATGTTATTGTTTATACCGGGGACCCTTATTAAAAATAAAATTATGAGCGGGCGTGCATACTTTGAGGCAAAAGGAGGAGGTGTGAAAGATGGAACCATCTTTAATATGTTGCTTACCCCATCAAAGAAGAAAACTGTAACTCATGAATAAAATATAGTTTGAGTTCTACTGTCAACATTATAAATGTACTTATTGAGTGTCAGTTTTTAAAATGTTACTGCATTATAAAATTTAATGGAAAACTTCTACTTTCCTTTTAAAAATAAACTCAAATGCCACAGACATTTCCCCAAAATTCCAGCTGCCTGCTTGGTCTGCTTGTGTCTCCAGAACGGTTTTATTTTTCCTCCACTGGTAGTTTGAAGGTGTACTCCCTGGTATTCAACACCACTTTGAAGGGGTTAAGTGAACCTAGACTTTTTTTCCAGTGGAATCAGCAGTTTATTTTCACGTAATTGAGGTACGCACTGCAAAAGTAGTGTTTTAACTGGAAGGCTTTCTTTGCTAGTTAAAAGCTGTCACCATAATGAGAGAATAGACTTCTAAAGCAAACACGACTTAGTCCAACAATTTAACAAGTATATTAGTGTGTGCATGAATGTGAAGTTTTGGAAGGTCCAGGCATAGGTGGAAATATTTCCCAACTTATAATAAAGTCCAAGTGTATTCCTAGTAAAAATATTTTTACATCCTACCACACCCAGTGTTTTGCATTTTTCTTCCTATGTTGGTTTTTCCACTGTAGCAGTCATAGTCCAAGTACAAGACTTTCTAAATACAGAAGGTCTGTCCATCACTCCGAGCTATCTGTTCCGGTATCTCTCCATCTGTCCTTTCATCCATTCATCCATCCACTTTTCCATTCATTCTGTTCAGCTAAAAGAGCCTTAATTTTGTGGCCACCGGGTGTTTGGTCTTGTGTTAGGTGCTAAAGAATAGAGATGGAGTGTTTCCTCTCTTGGAGATTTTATAGAGCAGGATAAAAGCTAGTGAGGTAATTACAGTACATTAAGTGGCAGCTACATTAAATAGACAAGCAGGTATAAGAATAAGACTAAGCAGAAGTCTTGTCGCTCCTCCATCTCCATACAGAAAGTAAATTTATAACTCATAAACGAATTTGCAAAGATTTCTCTTTTGCCTTTGGTCTCTGTTTCAGTTGTATCTTAGATCACATGTACTCAGTTTGGCTGTCTGTTATCTTCTCCCATACCCCCATGGGACTAGTTGCTGCACATTTCATTCTCTTGGCATCTCCAAGGTCATGCCATGCTGTGCGCATGCCGAGGTTTCTCCCTTATGTCTGAACCTACCTGAAGACATGAACTGGTTTCATCTTTATGTCACTGATTGTCACCATGTATCTGTATGAAAGAGATATAACCTGTCCTCCATATGTGGTTTCCTCATAGGTGATGAATTCCATGGACTCAAGTGTTGAAATGTGTGAACACAAATTGTGTCTGTACTAAATATGTAGTCTCTTCACAGTCATCAGCCTGTAAATAATATAGCAGAAGAACGACTTATACAATATGGACACTTTATTTATATTATAAGTAATTTAATGGTGATTTAAAGTATTTTGAAAGACTACATAGGTTAAATACAAACACTGTGGAATATGACAGTGGTAGTTACCTGTGGGGTTTCTGGAACTAATTTCTACTATATAAAGAGGCACAGCATTCTGCCCTGTCCTAGAGAACACAGAGACATGCTCCCCCAACTTCTAAGGAGGTAAATGCCCTCAGTGAGTCTCCTGGCAGAGAAAACAATAAAGTGTTAAGGTGCTTAAGCCAGTTTGAAATGATTCTGGAATGTCTAGTTTCCTCTTCCTGCTTTTTACACAGCAATATAAAGCTGGGTCTAATCTGAAAGTCAGCTTGAAGAGCACATTTTCAGAAACTTGTAGCATTTTTTCCCCTCACACTTCACTTTACTAGGAAGGTTTACAATCTGTGTTAATAGTACATCCATTTATGTTGATTGTGTTAAAATAGTTACTGATGAGTTGCCATTTTTATATACTTAAGCTAGTCAGTCAGAAAAGAAATGGTTAAGGTAAATGATTAGATTGCCAATTACAGGTTGCATGATAGAATGCAGATTAGATGATAGAAGTCAAATAAAACAAAACTTAGTTTCTATCTCACATAAGTGTATTTTAATAGCCTATTTCGACCAAATATCTGTATTTGTTCATATGTGTGTGAAAAGTAATTGAAAATGGGGCCTCTGGTAGTGGATCAGTATTTATCCCTAGTGCACAAATGGAATTTGGGAGCCCATTCCACATAGAGGATACTCTCTCAGCCTAAACACACAGGGGAAGGCCAAGGCCCTGCTCCAAATGATAGGACAGACTTTGAAGATCCCCCATGGAAGGCTTCACCCTCCCTGGGGATCAGAAAGGGGATGAGATAGGGGGCTAGTGGGGGGCAGGGGAGGAGAGGAAGGAGAGGGAACTGGGATTGACATGTGAAACAAGATTGTTTGTAATATAAACAAATACATAAATAAAAAGAAAAATGAAGTTTAGTATTTAAAAAGGCATTGAGCACTTAAATCCTAAATAAATATATATAACAGTCAGGAGAAAATCACATTGTTTGCAATGGGGCTGTATTATCTGTACCTGATGCCAGGCAATACAGTATTTACTCACAAGTGAAGCAACCTCCTGGGAGCTCATGTCAACTTGCCTCTTTGTGACTAAGAAGTGTGAAGTTCACAGTGTTTGTGACCTTACACTAAAGTTCCATTCTTTAGTCATAGTCTGTACTGGTGGTCACAGTTCAATGCCAACAACTTATTTGTCATCTGACTGGGTTTCTTTTCTTCACATAAAATGCTTCAGGTAAATCACACCGTCCTAAATTATTACACACAGGTAACAGAACTGGTTGATGAATTTCCTATGCCGGCAGTTTCATTCCTTAAGCATGAAAGAAGCTTTGAAACAAATAACCAGATCAAGGGATGACTGTATATTTTTGTCATTTGTGCTCCAAGATTGATGTTCACAAACGTTATCTAAATCAACAAACTTATAGACTCCTTGAGTCACACAAACACTTCACTGAATCAGCAGTGCCCATGACTGAATATATTCAGATACTACTCCAGGAGCAATCGCCACTGAGGATTTAAACAACTTCCTCCAAGGCAGTGGTTCTCAACCTTCTTAAGGATCTGACCTTTTAACACAGTTCCCAAACATGAAAATATTTTTGTGGCTACCCCATAACTAATTTTGTTACTGTTATTAATCGTAATGTAAAAATTTGTGCTTTTCCAATGGTCTTAGGAGACCCCTGTAAAAGGGTCATTCAGTCCTCAGGGGTCACAGTCCACAGGTTGGGAACCACTGCCCTAAGACCACTGGTTAGTCTTGAGGTTCTAAAGTATTGTTTTTGGATCTCATGTTATATGAACTCTTGAAAATGTATACATTCATGAGTATGCTCACATGAGTTCATGTTTGTCTGAGGGCATGGTTCATAGTTTTGTTTTACATTCTGCAAAAGGCTATGAGCAAAACCATTTGGAAACAGCCCTTAATCCATACTGAGTATTCATGACCAATATGCCACCAACTTTCAGCATTGCTCTGCTGCTGTCTATCTGTAAGCAGGACCAGGTCTGTGTCCACACACAGACCTCTCTGACCATCATTCATTAGCCTTTCCAAAGGAAGCCATGTCTCAATTTTACTAAAAATTCATTTTTTCTCAGAGAAAGTCATGTCTTGGACATATTAAAAAAAACTCATTTTTCTCGGTGATAATACAATTCAGTACCCGCTACAAACATGAGAAGCTCAGAAATAAAGCCAATCTTAATATCATCAGTTTGGGAGATTAGTTCAGGAAAATGCCTCCTTTTAGAAGATGCCTTGTCTTTGCTGTTTTTCTCTCCACAGAGATATTGGAAACAGAAAGGGTCTGAGAGAAATAAGATGAATGTCCACATATACCCTCACACATGCAAACACTCATCTTGTATTTTCTCATACTTAAATTAATTTTATTTCTAAAGAAAAGAATTATTACATTCAGTTGAAACCACTAATATGTTTCCCCAGTTTTCATCACCCAAAGCCATACTTGTAGATACCAACTATCAATTCTAAATATTAAAAGAAAAACGTTTTACAAATAAACACATGCCTAGGTAATCTATGAATATCGGTTTCATTGGTTTTGAACACTGTATAGTCCATTTCACACTTTAAAAATTTATCCCATATTTTACCTCTTTTTTGTTAGAGGCAAGCTTTGCTGTTATAAAGTCCAGACTGACACTACCCCATAGAGCTTCTCAACTCGGCCTCCTGAGAACTAAGGTTGAAATCACTTGTTGGGCATGCATGTCTGCTTATGTTAACTTAGTTTTGACTCAACATTAAGTTTCAGAGGCATCAATATTGATTTAGTAGCTCCAGTTTATCCATCTTTACCACCACATGGCATTTGCTGTATGATACTGTCCATTGTTTATCTATTGTTTTCCTTTCGAGCTTTGTTCTATTAGCAAGGTTGTAGGTATTCTAAGTAGGTCTCATGTGCCATCTGCACAAAACCCCATAATCCCCTCCCATCAACGGTAATGAGAAGTAACACAGTTTCCTCAGAAATAGGACTATAACATTTCCAATGTAAAAGAATCAGCCTCTACAACACAGTCACCACGGTGACTGCCATTATGCTTGCATCGTATCCGTTGTCAATATCCATTTAATTCATTGCCTGAGTTTTCTCTGTGTGGTAGTTCTTGTACATGTCTCAATCTCTTTATGTTCCCTGAGTGTAAGTTTTGGCATATTCACATTCACAGGTTCTATATACTTAGTAGACCTTCAATATTTACTGACTGAATAAATGAAACAATTTCAATGACAATTAATTACACAAAGTTTAACATAGCTGTTAAGTCAATATTCCATTTAAGCTTTCCATTGTACCACCCTATAGAAGGAGAGGGTGCTTGTAAGCACACCTGTGGGATGCTCAGCTGTCTGCAAATGAGAAAGCTTGGGGAGGACACTGTTGAGTTGCTGAGCTTCAGGTTCTGCCCCCGCCCCCCGACACTCTCTTCGTTTCTCTGTGTTTCTTTTCTGTTTTTCTTTTTACTCTGGGTTAGGTCTATTCTTCTCTGCCTCCTGATTTTCTGTTCAGCTTACTTTGTGCTTACTTGTTCCTAACAACTCATACTACATTCTCACTCGTTTTAAACAGTGATATCCTCCGGACTTCAACTCACCAGTTATGTCTCCGTAGTCAACCAGCCTACACGACAAAGACACACAAGAGAAAATCACTACGCCACATAGCAAAAATTTTCAGTATATTGTACTTGAGATCATTGTTGGAATTATTCAATTATGTGCTTCTAGCATGAGAACATCATGGACAATACGGGAATAAATGTGAATTATTGGTGTTCCCATAAAAGTTGTTTGCAGTGGCCTTGAGATCTACAGGACTTGACTAGAGTTCTATTGTTCTATTTATCTTTACCAAGACAGTTTCTGTTGATAGTTTTATTCTTCCTACAGTTCTTTCTATAGGAGAAAAAACCCAAGACCATTATTATTGCTTTGATGCGTCTAAGTTGAGGGTTTTTCAGGTCTAGTAAATAAGATGAACCCCTTACAATGGGATGAAATCAATACTGACTTGTATCTTAGCACTCACAAATATGGATGGATAATGTTGTATAATGAGGACAACCTTTCTAGGGTGAGCACTTGTCTTTGGGCCACCTTATAATGCAATAACTAATATTAAACCAATCTCAAAGAACATTGTCCTAAGTAGATGACATCCCAAGTTCCAGCAAACCTAGATTGGTAGAATACATGCCATCTATGCACAGCTTCTCATCCTAAAAGGTCTGTCCCTGGAAAATCTTCGTACAGAAACAGTAGTAAAATATATACTCCCACAGACATGCACATAACTTTCCCCAAAACCCCTACAGTTCCTCAGGCATGAGATCACCAATAACAACAAGCTGTTCCACTTGAACACAATTGTCACATGTAGTGAGGGAAATAAACATTTTAGAACTTTTAATATTTTTATTTTCAGAGGTACATGAATTTATGAAACTTATTCTTAAAAATACACTCACCATTTGTTGTTGAAGTTATTCTCACAAACTTTGTTTATGCTTTCAAATGAAGGGGTATTTTCACACATTTTGATTATATATGTGTACATGCACACAAACATATGTAAAATACAGTATTCTTGATATTTAAGAAGAGCTACAAGGATACACTGCTGCCTGAAACCTAAGCACACATCATACAGAACTATCACAGTCTGTGGAAGACATTAACATTATGTATCTAGTCCATAATTAAATATGAAGCTGCCTTATATATATTCTCCACACACTGTCAGCTTAGCCTTAGCTTTCTTTTAACCAAGGATGCACCACATCAAAGAAGTCACCCAGAGGGAAGTAGAAATCTCTACATTAACTGGGGCAGGGTATGTGTGAGAATTTTAGGGAAGCCTGAAGTATTTTCTCTTCAGGGTTTTCTTACAATAAAAGAAAATAATATTGTGATATATGCAGGAAGAAAATGTAATACAGAAGTTATAACATCCCTGTGCTTCTCAAATAACACATTAAAAATGTCAAGATTTCAAAAATATTCCAAGAAATCAATCATGCTGAGCCAGAAATGGATGCTTTTGATTATGAATATCCTGGGTAAGATGGTGACCAATGGTTCTTGATGGTACCTATTATGAAGTCAGTGGGGACCAATCTAAGAAACCAACTACTCATCTGCTACTATTCAGCAAAAGCAGCTAGCCCAGATACCGGAGGGCTACCCAAAGAGATGAGACCATGGGTAATGCTTCACTTCATAGTTACAGAATGTGTGATGTTGCTTGTTTCTCATTTATTGTTTTAATTCTGATGACCTGTTAGAAGAGTTTAGACAAGAGTATTACAGACCCGAAGTGCCCTCAATTCCTAGTTCCTTGAGTTCTAGAAGACAAGAAGACATGATATAGTAGAAATTACTTACTCTGAGAACTCATGTTCTCAGAGACATAGTGCTAGTCATTCTCGAACACTCTTCATTTGCAAATTTATACAAACTAAGTTTCCAAGAAGTCCAGTGGGGAATCACTGTAGTCAGTTTGGTTCAAATCAAACTTGTCTATTGCACCTCCCAGAAAATGCACAGAGCTTCCTCTAAGAACAGAGGATATGGTGGGAGATAGAAAGCCAGGAGATTGAGAATAAGAAGGTTTTTGTGATATACACATTTCCCACATGTACTATAAACCAGAAACACATATCATATGTTTATTCATTGATAGTCCCCACTATTCACAGATTCAATATTTGAATATTCATATACGGAGCACAGACTATCAATAATGCATTTTTAAAAATGTCATCTGTAGGTATGTGAGGAACAGCTCACAATTCAGGCCTCCTGCTGCACAGGTTTCTAGTTAATGCCGAACAAGGCTAAAGGACTAGTAAATGTTCCTCAACCTGCGAGGGTTGTGATGTGTCTTGGGGAGAAAATGCATGAGGCACCTCAGGCTTCAATAGTATTGATTATGAATTCAGTGTTATTAAACCATAAGTGTGTGCATATACAGACATATGTACACACACACAATGAGAGAGAGAGAGAGAGAGAGAGAGAGAGAGAATCATTCATTACCCAGGGATGCCTTGTCACATCTTCTAGTACTGCTACTCTCTGGTTTTTATTTTTTATTTAATTAGTTTTAAATCTTATACTTCAAACATGTGTTAATCGTAATTTCAATTCTCTCTTTTTCTGATGTCTTGTCCATTTCTATTACTCCAATTTTCCTCCTTAGGACAAACTTGCCATACACTTTACTATATATGTGCAGAGACCCAGCACTGCTTGGAGAAATCCAAGTTTCAGTTTTACCCTGCTGCTTTCCAATGTATTATTCTCCTTCCTCTCTTCACCCTCTTAGTTGTTGCTTTCACAGCCTAATCTGTCTCCTCTCTGTCACCCCTGCAACAATGTCTACTGCCTTATCTCTAGCTCTTTAGAATGCTTGGCACTTACCAGATTCTCTCTTGCCCATTGAGAATGTATGTTCCCACCAGATTTTCCTACTGGCAAAGGAAGGTCTACATTGCTCCCTGAAGTTTGCTCACTGGTTACAATTATAGTCAGGCAACTCATTACTCTTAGGTATTCTTTTTTTTTTTTTAAATATTTAAATTTGAAACAAGCTTGTTTTACATGTCAATCCCAGTTCCCACACCCTACCCTCCTCCCTTGCCCCCCCCCACTCCTCCATCCCATCCCCTTTCTGCTCCTCAGGGAGGGTAAGGATTTCCATGGGGAGCGTTCAATGTCTGTCATAAGATTTAGAGCAGGGTCCATGCCCTTCCCCATGTGTCTATGCTGAGGAAGTATCACTCTATGTGGAATGGGTTCCCAAAGTTCATTTATATAGTAGGGATAATACTGATCCATATCAGAGGCCCCATAGACTGCCCAGGCCTCCTAACTAACACCCACAATCAGGGGATCTGTGTCAGTCCTATGCTGATTTCCCAGCTATCAGACTGAAGTCCATGAGCTCCCCCAGGTCAGCTGTTTCTGTGGGTTTCTTCAGCCTGGTCTTGACCCCTTTTTATTTTTATTTTTATCATTTCTCCCTCTTCACAACTGGATTCCAAGAGTTTGGCTCAGTGTCTAGCTGTGGGTGTCTGCTTCTGCATCCATCAGCTACTAGATGAAGGCTCTAGGATGGCATATAAGGTAGTCACCAATCTCATTATCGGGGAAGGTCATTCAAGGTAGCTTCTCCAGTATTGCTTAGATTGTTAGTTGGGGTCATCCTTGTAGATCTCTGGACATTAGATCTACAAGTATGGCTCTTAGGTATTCTTGCTGATGCTAATTGCTCTGTCCATACACAATCTCTTTGCTGGGTTCTTTTCAACTCTTTTGTCCAAGACATTGAGTGCATTCACTCTCAAACTGGACCCCCCCCCCCCAAAAAAAAAAACACATGATGCTTCACAAGCTATTGGCTCCAAGATTCCTGACTTGTCCATTGGTTACCCTCATTTAACCTGGGTTTCTGCTTTGCTGCCTCTTTTTGCACTATGGTTTTTGTTGTTGATGTTGTTTGGGATTTACCCTCCTATGGGCGCTGTACTTTTGATTTGTTTATTTTTCTCCCATCCTATCATCTCCTGAAATGGTAGTTTTCTGACCCTGTGCTCTTTACCTGGCACCTTCACTATCTCTTCATTTCACACATCCTCACAGTCAAATGATAATCCTTCCCAAAATTCAAATAAGCCACCTGTACACCTCATCTCTATGTAAGAATTAATAAGCAATAATTGCTTAGGGATGGTCATAGGTGACTGGGATATTGAGAGCTTTGATTCTTTAATTCCCTTTGCTTGTGAACCCCTAACTAAACAAGAGCTCAAGTTCTTCCTCTGAAATCTCCCTATTCTCTCTGTTATCATGTTCACAGATGGAGTGCTCCGGTTGACCCTTGGCTGTGATATGTGGCTTCTAAGCTGTCAGATGTCACTCTGGAGGAAATAACTTGTTAGCTTTACATGGGGCCCTTGAAGCAAATGCAGCAAGACACAACAGATGACTGTGAAAACGTCTCTTAAATATCGTAAGACATGCTTTGGAAATCTATATTAAGACATTAAGACTATAGCATTGAAAGGGAATTGGAACCAACAACAAGCCAGAAGAAGAAGAAGAGGTGGAGGGAGAAGGAGGAGAAGAAGAAAAAGAAGAAGAGGAGAAGGAAAGAAGTTAAGTATTTGCTTTATTCTTTTATAGAGGGAAAATTCTATGATTTCTCTGGGGACATTGTGAATTGTGCTATCTATCCTTTGATTATAGGACATTATCTTTTTTTAGGCATAGTATGATAATTTCTTGACTCTTCTTACTTACAGTTATTTAGGTTACTTCATCTAATGCCATCTATAAACTTATTTTTATTATCTCCTTCCAGCCCCGAAGTCTAGAATAAAACTTCATATCCACAAGCTCTGAAAAACAGCTCTCAGTAGCATGACCTAACTAGTTTAAAAACAGGAATTTGTGAAGTAACTCATCAGGTCCAACACTGGATGCAATAGCTTGGGAACCATGTAAGGGAATTTTGCTTGGTAGAGATGCTGTGAAAGTAGCACTTCCATTTTCAGTGGGATGATGAGAACACTCTTCAAAGGGAGAGAAGGAAAGGAGAGGCTACTGAGCCTGGTCACACCAAACTGGTAGCCTACATAAGTCTAGAAACCAACATGATCAATACAAACACAGTGACTGGATGATTTCTTTCTTAATGTAGATACTTTTCTACCTTTGGAAGGGCTGTAGGGTCATCTCAGTGTGAGAATAAAATAGAACCATGTAACTTACAGTGGCTGAGCTCAGTGGGAAGATTGCAATCTCATTGTTCTGACTCCTAGAGAACCAGCTTGGCTTTCTTCTAAATACTTGAATATCCACTTGATATTCAGTGCTATCAAACTGTAGCCTATAAGTAAGCTTTGTTTCTTTTACTTGTCAACATCTGCATGAATAAGAACAGTAACTTCTGAGTTAAGGAGCATATCCTGAAAATTTTAAATGTGGTCACTCAGAACCTTTATTATTGCTATTCTGTATCAGAGACCTATGCATTTGGTGAACTGAAATAGACCTATATAACATTATCATTCTACCTCAGAGTTTTTCCTATGAAAAAAGCACATTTTTCAAAGCCAGGTATTAACCTCTCAATTATAAAGAGAATGCAGATTTCTGGTGCCAGATTAAAGATATTTTTCTTGAATATAGAAACTCCTAATGACTAATTCAGAGTATGCTTTAGATATTTTTAAGTTACATGCCACTTACCAATATTTAGTCTGTTTCCTTTCCATCTTATTATTACTCTGTTCCAGTTCTTATTCCTCTTCTACGGTTAACTGCAGGAATTATCCAGGTATCCATAATGATCTACTAACTTTCTCTTTACTGCCTTTCTTGGGCATTATAGCTCCAGAATTTTAAAGCAGCATCCACAAGCTACTGTAAACACACTGTCAGAACTTCCATCAGCATCAAAAGCTCAGTCTCTCCAAACTTAAACTCCTTTTTATCACCTCTTACATCCCTCAACTGGTTGTGCCACCTGAAGTCATGGTCTCAATGTCCCTTGTTTTGGTTAATGACCCCACTATCTATATAATGGTCCAGCCAAATTACCAGAAATAACAAATCCATCCCTTTATCTTATATATTTGATAATTCATAAATACTATTCCACTCTAGTATCATATTTTCTTCTTTCCTTGCATCACCTCCCTAGTCTGCATCCTAGTTCAAGAACAGTTTCAAAGTTGACTATCTCTGCTTTCAATCTCCTTCAAACCATTATTCATAGTTCTGGCTGATTGGTACAGCAAAATGAGAGCCAGTGACAACTGTATGTATTGGTGGTTGGAATTCCAGGACTCAGGAGCCAGCTTGGGCGTGTTAGAGATGTAGAGGAAATAAACAAATAGGGAGGAAAAGAAGGAAAACAAAAGAGGAAAAATAGAGAGGACATGAATGCCTGCCTTAGTTCTATCTGTTTCAAGACTGTCCAATAGATACAAGGTAAAATACTGGAATTTTAGAAAAGAAATACAGTCTTCTACCATATTATTCCTAATTTTATTAATACTTTCAAAAGCAGTCACCACACTAATGGAAGTATGCATATTTTAAATAATATGTATGTGTGTGTATCAAATACAACACTAATATTAAATTTAAGAACGCTGGTATTGAAAGTAACTTGCTCATGGCTATCAAATCAGTAGGAGCAAAGTTGAGCTTGATTTTGAACCTAATCATGTACTGATGTGATGTCATCCACTTTGTGGAATGACTAGCATTGAACACCTTCTCTTCTGTGGCTTTTGGTTACATGAGAAACTGGATTCCCCGGCTATGGACAAGGACATATGAACTGTAACATTACAGTAATAAAAAACAATCCCACTATGGAGTAAAGAAGAAACAGTCTAGAAGAGCCTCATATATATACTTACTATAAAGGGGGATAATGCACAATGTGACTGTGTTCCCAAATCACTTCAAATAAATTAACTTTAAAGTTACCAGATAATCTTAAACAATCGAATGAGTTTAAGGTTTTTCTTCTTTTTATTCAACTGACTGATTTGACTTTCTATGGAGTAACAGGAAATGCAAACTCTCTGATGATGAATGCACTCTGTGTGCACGTGTGTGTGTATGTGTGTGTGTGTGTGTGTATTTATGTTGTGAGATTAGCTATGTGTGTGTGTAGACTACATATGCACTGGTACACATATATACCTATTAGAAAATTAAAAATTATTTTCAAGTTTGAGAATTGCTGAATTAACCAGCATTTAGGAAACTCATTCTTTTGACAAACTCATGTAAGATGTTTCAAGGGTTAATTACTAGGACTCTCTGAGACTGGTCAAAGAATTTCAGTAATAATGCAACAACAACATCACAATGAAGTTGCAAGGCCAATCTGTCTCCCAACTAGAATGTGAAAGAGTACATCTATAAATGCTTGGAGAAAAATTAAAATTACAGTGTGAACATGGACATATCATCCAGCATAACTTGAGTGTGCTAGTCAATGTTTAGTTTCTAGTCATTTCACGCCACTGGGTTAGGCTAAAACATGCTCTGCTGGCATTTTCATCTGCCAAAATAGCCATTTGCAATTAAAAATTAATATTGGCATTACTTCTTTGCAAGCAATTATCAAAAGGCTTCTGGCTATCTTCCTTGTTTATAGTGTTCTTATACCATGATTTTATTCCATTTTGAAATACTGTTCTTATATTTTTTTGTTTATTTTACACCATACTATTCCAAGTTTTAACATTTTTAATTGAGTTATGGACATCAAATACAAAAATATTTACTTGTATTTTTACAAAATAGATTGATTTGCCATGGTGTATATTATACTACTATATTAGCTGAATATTAACCAGCACCTAAGGGGAATACATATGTTTTAATGAGTGCATTTTCAACAAAATGCAAGAATCCATTTCTATAGATACAGTCTTAATATGGAACAAAATTCTTATGCCATTAATAAACAATTAGGTCTAATAGCATCAGATACAAAAAGTAATCAGTAGAGGAAACTTCCATCTACTAGTATACTCTGGAGATTTGGAATAACTGGTAGATGAACTAAGATTAGCACATGGACCACAGCTGTGCAAAAGAAAGTTCTGGATGTTAGTGATTCAAGAGGGGTCTGTAGATTTAAGGACTGTGTGCACATGAAGTAGGGAGAGGCAATGGATAGGGTCCTTCTCCAATCAGAGAAGTGCTGTGCTAAACATCAGAAAGGTGGCTACAGCTATGGTGTAACACATAGAACTTGAGGAAGAGTGCAGGAAGTTATAACCATGATTTAGGATGTGATTATCCAGCTTAGAGTTGAGGAGGGGAATGACTAAAATATCAGACAACTTTGCAATGCAAGTACTTCGTTCCTTCAGTGACAGTATTTTTGACCATTCCGTTCCACCATCTTACTTGGGTCACAGACACTGTTGTGCCTATGCATAGATGAAGAATCAGAAACCCAATGGATCGAATGATTGCTTCACATCAATAACTTAGAAAGGCTAGAGGTCAAACAGTCACCTTCTGAGTTATTTCTAGCATCTCCAGGAAAATTGCAAAGACCTGGTATTTCTTTCAGCTTTGGGTTACCTGAGACTTCTGCATGGAGGACTTCCAAAGAAAACTACTTCCTCACGAGTTAGCACTTAACAAGACTCTATTGGAAACCCACGACCTTGCTAAATAATTAAGGTTAAGAACCAAGCAGACTTTCTGTATGGAAGTTTTCCCTCAGACTGAAGGTCTGGGGTAAGAAGACACCACCACCACAAAGGTACATGAAGCACCACTATTATATTATCCATTGTATTCCCAGAATGCAATGAAATCTAAGACAAGTGGTACCTACCTCATCCCCACCAACTACTTGGAAATGTGCCTAAGAGGTCACTTTTGTATTATAGTTTGAAGAAACAATGGCAATTTGATATATGTGTAAAAAATTCAGGGTACACTAAGTGGGAAAAATTCATCAGCATACCATGAACAAAAGAATAGTCATGAAACACTGGACGAAGTAGGCCAGCAAGGAAAATGGGGTATTGGGGATATGAGGCTATAATTAAGCCAAAAAGATGGCATGTGGATCTTGTATACCATTCCAAGAGTCCCAGAGCCTAATTTTTATAACTCCTAACAATACCTCCATATACTAAAATCATTTCCACATAGGCTCAGGCAACAAAGACCTTGTTATTCAGGAACATCATTCAGAAGAAATCTAGTGACGTCACATCAACTTCCTAGTCTCTGGATTATTCTAGTTCTGTCCTCAGGTTCTTACTCATTCATCCTTTTTGCTTCTTGCTGGTGTTCCTAGCCCATCTCATCAGTTTTTGATTCACTATTTTAAGTATCATGGGCTGATAAAGGTTCCAAAATCTAGGTATTGGATCAAGATATTTATATTAACATCAAGATTTTTTAAATGAATTGTTTTGTTTTAATATTTTCTTGTATGACTTCTATGTGATTGAAATAGAGTAGGGCTTGCTGACCTAAAGCCCCTGATACAAGACTGAAGGTGGCTCCCTGTCCCCATGCCTCACAATCATCGCCCAAATGACCAAGAACATCTGAAATTCTACTTGAACAAATCTGAACTCTTTAAAGATCTGAGAACTTGGATCTTCACAGTTTGCCACATAAATTACTGGCTGGCACTTCTATTCCCAAATCGCAGATTAGAATCATACCCATTGACCCCCTCATTGGGTGAAAACATCCAATCAATTCTGTATTTTTAATATTAAACTAAACCAATGACTGGAGTACTCGGCCCTAAATGGGACAGTGTATCACACCTCTCTTCATACCTATCAAAGCTCTGGAACATCAGGTAAGAGGGTACAAAGAGACTAAAAGAGCCAATGGTTAGGAGGACCTGTTACACCATGACACAGCATCTTCTGGACATGACATAAACTCACATCAGGTGTGGCTGCCTGAACAGAATCAAACCAGTTAACATTCCAGCTTGGATCATGGATGGGTTCTCAAGGTCCCATCCTTAACTGCAGAGTGATTATCAGCTGATGGCTGGTAGGGAAGGAAACATTTTCTTTAGGGGTGTTACCCCTCTCTAGGTTGTGCATGTACCAAGGATAGCCCTATACCTGTGGAGTACAAGCAACATAAATTGGACTCAGTGGATTATGACAGAACATGATGTGAAGTTAGGATGGAAAAGTGGAGGGGAGTTGTCAGAGGCGTTGGAGGGGCAAACAGGGATTGGGTGTGATCAAAATACATGGTACAAAAGTCTCAAAGAATGAATTTTTGAGGAAAAAGGAACATTTCTGATTGACTCTCTTCTAACTCCCTTAGTTCCTTATGCAATCCTCTCTCCCCTTTCCAGCAGCCCAGCATATAGAGAGCCAGCATATAGAGACATTTTCAGGGTGAATTCAATGAAAATACTAGGAAAGAATGGAAACCTTTTACAACTGTTACCTCCTAATTACAGACCTTATTGACTCCATCTTAAATTTCCTCTCCCAATTCATGTTCCAAACTAAGATGTATTCTCTTGATTTTTGCCATTCATTAACATACAGGATAAAGGTAAGATTCCATATCCATCATCATAAGCCACATGGCCTCCATCTTTTCTTGAAGATGGCTTCATCCTACAAGACATTTAAAGTACTTAGAGTTTCTACACTTCCACAACCCCACACTTTCCCTACAGCTATTCTCTCTCGCAAGACTGCTCATTCTCCCTATTCTTCCCACCTGAAATGTGATACTTAATTGTCCAAACTCAGCCCATTTCCGACTTCTTCTCTGAAGACCGCTAGTCTTTCTGCTCTCAATCGCATTGTCTTCCCCTCTGCACGAAGCTTTGTAGCTTATGTCCTCTGACTTAGTACTGATAGCATTATTTCACACTTGTTGAAATGCTTGCAATCCGCCAAGTGCTTTTCCTCCTTGAAATCAGAGGTCTTTGTCTCATTAATTAATTCCTCAGACACTCACATATGTATAAATGGATAATTCTATGAATGATATAATCGTATTTGGTTTTATTAATAATACTTGCATCAGAGTGGCAGCTACAGGATTGGAAATAGAAGATGGCCAGGTAGCAGAGGAGAGGTTGGGAGAAACAGGGAGGGTCAGAGAAATCGGTAAAAGACAGAAAGAGATAGATCCAGAAAACAATTCAAGCTACCATGGTCAACGGTAGCTAGTAGGAGGGAGGAAATGACTCCAGGTTCCCTAGCTTTGGTGGAATATTCTAGTTTGAAATATTTGTGAATTCCCATCCACAGTACTCAATCAGGCAAAGATCCTTTGGGCAATGTAATGTCTGTATGGATGCATCTCACAGACACTCCTGCGAGAGTCCTCAGGACTGACCACATTTGCTACACTAACACAAATTTACATTAGGAATCCTATCACGAACTCCTCTACAACTACCATAATTCTCCTAAATTTTCCCCAAAGAAGGGCAATTTAAAAGGAACAAACAACTCAAAGAAATCAGCTCCTATTTTAAGAGCTCATCTAGTTAATTGTATCACAGCTGAAACAGAGCACACTGCTGCCCGGGGACTCCAAAGGATCAGGAAGTGCCTGGATCGCCGAAGGCCCACAAATTCAGAAGAGGAAGTCATTTGAAGCAGGTCACCTGTGCTCCTGCCAATACCCTTACCAGCAGTCTTGGATATATACTCGTAATATCCCATTTTAGACTATTAAAATATTATAATAATTATTTTACATATTCTAACAGAAATTTCTCTTTACTTGAAGCATAATATTAAACATACTTCTCTCGTTTCTTGGCAGTGGAAACATTGGGCTAACCAAGTAAATTCATCCCTGAAGTGCCTCATTAATCACAATGTACTTGTTCTTGGCACAGAGCTTAATTCGCTACAAAAACTGTTATTAAAGTAAGATTTGAGGATCCCCAGGTTGGCTGGGTATTAGTTAGTTACAACTCTCTAGAAATTATTTTCTTATAGTTTCCTGTAATGGTCTTATTAGACTTAAAGCTCAAAGTACCCTTGCTTTATTAATTTAATGTGTAAATTCCTGCCATTCAAAACGTCATTTAAAATCATAGGGAGTGATTACCCCTCTTTGCTCCGGGCTGTGCAGCGCTGTGTACCATCTCTCCAGAAGCTTACTCTGTCCATTCTGATTTTGTGCTAATGTGGGTCTTGCCTTACCATGTAGCTGTGCTGCTCCAATCCTGAAGCCTCAAGGCTCTCAGAAGCATTAGAAAGAACTTTACATTAGCAGGAGTGTGTTGACAAGCTCATAATTTATGTTCTATTTACCACTGAATTCACTGATAAAGCTAGTTAACAGGCAAATACTTCAGCTGGAACCCTTTAAGAAAACCATTTGTTAAAGTGTAAAAACCCCACAAGCCCATAATAACTGACTTCACAATCAGACGTCAGAAAAAAATGTTGTATTTTGAGAAATTTTCATTCATGTTTGTAAACAAGGCTTGGGAGATATCAATATGTACAACAATGGAGGTTGTGTCAAGCCCCCTCTGAATCCACAGCATGTACTTTATCCAAAGAAAGTGCAGTACATTACATCATATTTAAAGCTCAAAGCCATGGATATTTTGAGCATGTTCTAAAAATATCATCCATACCGCGGATATTTACTGCAAATTAAGCCTCATCATTGCTAAAAATTTTCAGTATATTCTGACAGGTCAATATAATTTATTATGCTCATTAAGTACTAGATTGATTGCATATCAACCCAAGGAGATGTGCTTAACAAGTGTCAGTGGTGTTTCTCTGTCTTTAATTACATGCAAATCGATGTAACTCTTCCATTAACAAATGATAGAACTTACTCTTTTGGATGCAATAACGCTACCAAGCTCTATTCTCTGTGTGTGCCTTGCAAACATATAAAGCTGCCTGAATAGTCCACCTAATCCTACATGTTCACATCAATCTGGAACTGTAAAAATTTCCAGACACCAGGGCCCCAGAGTGCAGACTCTACCAATTTCCTGAGTTCTACCTGGTCGTATTTCAGGTTCACCTATTTACAAAACCAGTCCCCTTTTTATTATTTTTTTAAAGTTTCCTGGGTTGGTGCCAATTCTTCATTCCAGGGGAGGAATAAGTATAAGATAGTATGTTTCATTTCTGCAGGAATTTTTGTGTGTCAATAAACAAGGGATCAGTCAGTATGTGGCTGCAACTTTCTCTGAAGGTCTCCTAAGGTTAATATATTTCATTTTAACAGAAGGAAGGAAGGGGCAAGGTGGGGGCAAAAAGAAGACCAAGTGTTCTTTAAAAACGGTGAAATAGAAAGGGTATAAAGGCATAAAAAAAAAAAAAATGACTGTAAATCATCCAGATAAACCTAACTCTGCTGAGAGGAGATCGAATGAATGGACGTTGTGGGGAAAACAGTAGTAAACTTTAAAGCCACTGAAAGGTTTTTAATGCCTAAGGGAAAAATAAACATTTGCTTCCAATCATTTTCTCATTAAGCATTCTCTGCTAGATGGTGAGGCTTACTACACACACACACACACACACACACACACACACACACACACACACTGTCTCAGAGCCATAAATGCCAACTAAATCCACTCTTTGATCCAGGTCAGAACTGGCCCTTAGAGTCTCTGCCACAGCACTGTGTGTGGGTCGTATTCCTGAACCCAGGGTTCCCCACTTGAGGCTGCCCCTGAGCTGAGAGGAGATTGTATGGCGCGCTAGCACTCCTAGACTCAGGCCACCTCTCTGTGGCAAGGACTACAAGCACTGACAGATTTTCCGTTGGTGACAGCTGTGATGGTGGCCAGGCGTGTTTCCGGGCGGGCGCGCTTTAAAACCTAGTCTCTCTCTCCACCTTGTAGCAGCTTCCTGTGCTGGACCCCAGGGCTGACTTTAGACCCATCCTTCACCTTCTCCTCTGCACTCCATCCCACCCCGCCATTCTCCTCCTGTATACTCTCCAGCCTCAGGTTGGTGCACATCCTCCCAGAGCGTTTCTCGGCTCCTGGGCGCCCCACTCAGTTTAAGTTTATGCATGTCAAGACCTAATCGCTCCTGATAATCTGAGTTGCCTAAATCCTGCTCCTGCCTTCAATTGCCCGGGTACCTGGAAACGACCGGCAGTTCCTTGGGTGCTCTGGGGCACAATGGTTCAATCTGAACAAGTGCGAGACGTGGGACAAGAGAAACAGACGGTTCCAGAGGGTCTGTCGCAAACACGTGCAAAGAAATAAAAACCACCACGTGTGTGTGCGTGTGTGTGTGTGTGTGTGTGTGAGTGTGAGTGTGAGTGTGAGCGCGCGTTCCGCGCCTCCAGCCAGGGCGCGGGCTCCACGCGTGCCCCGGGGGTTCAGGCACAGGGGGGCTCCCCATCGGAGGGCATAGTCGGGGGGCGCACTGGGGTGGGGGCGCGGGTACTCACACGAACGCGTGGTAGACGAACGCCCAGCCGCGGGGTCTCTCCAGCACGTTGTACAGATAGTTCTGCACCCGCCGGTACTTGACGTTGCGCCGACAGCTCTGGCTGCTGGTGTAGGAGAGCGGCTTCCCCAGCAGGCTCATCCGGGCCCCCTGCTTGCCCCGGCGGCTCTCCCTCAGGCCGCCGCCACCTCCTCCGAGCGCCGCCGCGCGGGTGCCGAGCAGCAGCAGGCCGTCGCCCCTGGCGGCAGCCGAGTTCAGCAGCACCCTGCCGCGGCCGGACTCCACATCCTTCATGCCGCTGCCCGGGCGCCCCCCACCCGCCACCGCCGCCGCGCCGCTCCTCACCCAGAGCCCGGCGGCACCGCCCTCCTCTCCTCCCGCGTGGTGGCGGGGCATGGCATCACCACCGGCACCGCGAGGGGGGCGCCGGCGCCTGCGGCGGGGGCAGCGGTCTCATGTGCGCGGGCAGGTCTGCCGGAGAAAACCCGCAGCCGACGGGGCGCCCCCGGGGGCCGGCAAGCTCAGTGCCCGGGCTCCGGGCGGGGGCGGTGGGGTGCGAGGCGGGCCCGGGAGGTCCGGATCTCTGGCGCTGCCGATTCCAAATCCGGACCTGTTGGGGGCGTCACTTTGAGAGGTGTCCCTCGCTCTGCCTTAGTCCCGCTGCGGCCACTCCCTCCTCCCCAGAGTGTCCACGGGCCGGGCCTGGGGTGTGCAGGATGCCCCAAAGCACGCTCCCGGGTCACTCAGCCCAGGTCAGCTTAGTCCGCCCCCTGCAGAGCACCGGCCTGATTCTAAGTCTGTCTCCCAGGCCAGAGTTTGGGTCGCTTCTTCCTGAGGCTTGGAGCTGTCCGGAGAGTGAAGTCCGCCCGGTGCCCGGTGAACAACCTGGACGATCGAGTCTCTGGGGTTCTCCCTCAGCTATACCGCGCCTGGTCCTGCCATCCTCCCGCAAAGGGTGTGGGCAGGAGCGGCTCGGTCCTGCCCTCCAGGTGCTGGCTAGCCTCAGGGCGACGCTTCGAGGCTTGGGTTCCCGCGCTGAGGACCAATCCTCCGCAGTTCAATGGACACACCCGGAGACCGCCAGCGGCTTCCCGCGACTCAGTTCAGCCTGCAGGCTGTGACTTTCCATCCCCAGCCTCAGATAGCATGCCCAAGAGTCACAGAACATCCTTCCCTTCCCCAGGGATGGGGTGTGGGGAGGGCGTAAAACTCCAAAGTGGCTCCTTTGCCGTGAGGGAGCTGCCTTGGGGCTTCTCCTGACAGAGAAGCCTGGGGAAATGAGCCCACATCCCTCCTTCAAGAAATTTCCATTTAAGTGGGAGAAAGTCATAAAACTGCTTAAGTCGCAGCAGCAGCAGCAGCAGCGGTGGGTCCCCAGTGAGTGGGAGAGAGATCCTAGAGGGTGGGGAGACTAGGACCTGCCTCCCAGCCAAGATGCTGTAACTTACAAGGTTAGAGACCTGTTAAGGGGAACCACTGACTGGGTCTCTACAATCTCTGGCAGATGGGCGCCTCAAAGCCCGCGCTCTTGGCTGAGAGTGAAGCCAAGGTGTCTATGGCTGGCTGGCTGGGAACTCTGGCTTTCAAAAAAAAAAAAAAAAAAAAAAAAAAACATTGTTAGCAATTAAACAACAGATTCAGCGTTGGGGAAACTGTGAGCACGCCAGGTTTGGGAACTGCTTCCAAAACAGCAGCCTTCCTCCCAAATATGAAAAACATTAATCACCGAGTTCAACTGAGCTATGCTTTGGACAGAAAGCCATGGTAGACAGTAGCAAGGTGGTTATTCCGCGTGCCCTTTTCCTTTAATATGAAACAATGCCAAGGCAAAAATCATATCTTGGTTGCCTCAAACATAGCAGATAATAAATACTCCACCAACATCCCCCACCTGGTGCATACACCCACACCCACGGACAGCTGCTCTCTACAGTCTTAGTATTAGCTACAAGTTTTACTTTTACTTTTATCTTTATTGTTTTGGGAAGACCCTCCTTGGCCCTTAGAGTCAGTAAGACCTTGCTTCCCTTAAAGGCTCTGGGCAGTAGGCACTACTAACTCCTCGTTCTGTTCAGCTGGCAGTCATACCACGTGACTGTGAGCCAAGCACCAACACCCAGAGTCACTCCTGCTTTCCCCTAATACACTTCACACCCACACACCGTGGAGGTGCTAGAGAGATTGCTCCGCGCCCTGCTATTCAAGGCAAATGCAGAGAGCATCCTGGAATAAGCTCTCCAATCTCAGAGCTGCAAGGAGACCCTGGCTGAAGGCGGGGAGAGTTCGATGCAGCTATATTTAGACTCCCCGTGGAGTTTCTGTGCAGGGACTTTCAGGGTGAAAGATGCAGAGACTTAAAATGACTCGTGTGCACGCTTTGAACGTGAAAAACCTTAGCTTTTCTGAAAATAGGAAGATGAAAAGGCCACTTCCCCTTAACGATACTGTTTTCTTTGCTGCAAGCTTCTACTACTGTGGTTCATCTCACTCGGGGCCTGGGCCCCACATGCAGGCAGGAAATCTCTGAAAGGCAGGACATAAGAGTAAGACAACCCACCCCCCAACTCCCCAAAGCTCCAGGAAGTCAGCTACTTAACGTCTAAATGATGCTTTCCTCGGATGCAGGAATGATACCAGGGAGGCTATGATGTCTATTCCGAAAGTGCCAATGAACTGGGGTGGGGGTGACAGGGACAGCTGTGATTATTAAGGGTTGTGACTGTTGAAGACGTTTGTAGCTACTTTTCTGGGTATCATCCATTTAGTCACAAACCCAGAGAAGGGGACCTGTCTGTGTATCCACCAGGAGTTACTGGATGGGCCCCTCAGAACCCAGCATCCTGGCTCCCAGTTGCAGTATTCATTCTGGAGCTCCAAGTAAATGAATCGAACAGCACCAGGCACAGCTGCATCTACAACAGTCTATGACTACTGGAACAGGCTGTTTTACGTTCAAACCCTAACTAGAAATCATCCTGCCTTTCCATTTCTAGGAAGAAGTGACCAAGTGATCTGTTGAGACCTCTCCCTGAGCCTTGGTCTCTGCCATGCTTTCTCTAACTTCCCTAGATAGCCAAAAGTCAACTTGGAGGGAAATAAAGTGTTTGTAATTAAGCTTGTATTATTGTTGCTGTTCCTTTGAATACAGGTGTTGCTAGGAAACCGCCTTTCCTTTCTTTTGCTAAAGTACCTGTATTGAGGTTAGGTATAGTAGGACACGCATAAAAACATAGCGTATATTTCATGAATAACAATTACATTAAAGTATTATGACGAGGTAATGGTAAAGGCACATGACTTTTCCACTCTTTATATTGGTTTTTGTGAGACAGCTCTCACTCTGGAGCCCAGCGTGCTCTCCTGAGGTTACATATTTACCCTAGGCTGGCCTCCGAATTATGATCACCCTCCTGCTTGTGCCCTGAGTGCTGTGATTACACTCAAGAGCCAAAAGGTCTGTCCAGAGAGTCACTTTTAAAACAGTGTTTATTGCTTATGTTGAGCATGTGAGTTGGTTGGCAGTCTCTCACCTGTAACATGGTTTTGCTTTAACCAGGTGGTGGTGCTGGTACATACCTTTAACCTCAGCACTCAGGAGGCAGAGGCAGGCAGAGCTTTGTGAGTTCCAGGCCAGCCTGGTCTACAGAGAGAGTACCAGGACACACACAGAGAAACCCTGTCTTGAAAAGCCAAAATAAAAATGAGTAAATATATAAGGTTTTGCTTTCAACTATTCCTTTGTGAAGCCTGGCTAAAATTTATGACCTTGGAAACCAAATTCCCCAAACTTTCAGTTGAATATCGTAGTAGAAAATATTTCATTTCAATGTGTTTTCTGCCCTATTATATTTTCTTTCGGAACAGTACTCAGGAATATCATTAGACCTGCCCCATGTAGGCTGGAGATGCACTCATGACTTCTAGCACCTGAAAAAAAGGAGGCAAAAAAGAAAATCGAGATGTGTCTTCAGTCAAAGGGCAACGGCCTCATTATACTCCCCCTTTTCTCCCTCTTCATCGCAAGGTTTTCACCCTTTGTCTTAACCCTTCCAGTGCATCATAGACTCACAATCAAAGTCACATATGTCTTACTGTGGTATCACAAGCACTCTACCGGGACACAGATATACTTGGGTCTGATGTGAAATTTCTGGACTAATAAGTGTAGTAATGATTAAAAAAGAAAGTTGCCAAACTTTGAGCAATAAGAAAGTTCACTAACGGAATATAATGGAACCCCATGGTTGCTCAATGCCTTTGCACAATGCCCAGTTGTACCAATAGACCTGCAGGCAGAGCTAAGTCCCTACCTTTTCAACAGAATGCCCTTTAAACGATATCACCCTTCTCTTTAGCTTTTATTTCCTTTGTGGCAATACCTGATCAAGCCAATAAGCACAGTAGCTACGCTGCATTTTGTAGGTATTTATCATTCTAACGGTTGGCTCAGAAAACTCATTTTCCCATATCAAAAGTACCAGTATGGTGTACCATAGTATCACCTTTTGCCAATCCAGAATAACTATTCCTAAGAGAGACGGCGCAAACTTCTTAAGATGTTTCTCCAATGAGCTGGTATCAGAGAACCCAGCCCAGTATCCGAGACCATCTGAGGATGGACAGACTGCTGGAGGTTCTAATGATTGGAATCTGAGGCCTGCCTTATATTACATTGTCAATGAGAAATGACTACGTGAAAACATCCCTGCTCAAAGGTACAGAAAGAATGTGGGAGGTGTGAAAAGAAGTTCTGTGCTCAACCTTCTACAAGACTGAGAGAGTGCCTGGGACGTCTCTGGCTGTGGAGATCTGGACTGTTGCAGGTCTATGG
Organism: Phodopus roborovskii; assembly: GCF_943737965.1. Taxonomy (NCBI): domain Eukaryota; kingdom Metazoa; phylum Chordata; class Mammalia; order Rodentia; family Cricetidae; genus Phodopus; species Phodopus roborovskii. Next base: position 9,888,044 of record NW_026126588.1, read on the forward strand.
GGCTGGGCCGGGCCAGGCTATCTTTAGCTTCCTTGATTGTAATTTATCGACAGCCTCTGTGTTTGACATAACTTCCTTTTGACTCTCAGGTAAAATCTTTTTAGCTTTCACCACCCCAAAGGTTAAGAATGTTATCAGTTGACATCTGAGGCCCATAGCAGAAGTGCTCTTGCTCTGCTGATATCTCTGAAATAGCTGATATTTCCACTGATGTAGTTTTTAAATGCCTTAACTTTTAACTTTTATTTTGTACTGGTCCATTCCTATAAAAAGTATCCATGAAGCTGTTACTACATTGGAACATTATATTTGCAGTCACCTAAGTCTGTGTTCTCGGGCCATGGTAACTTGTATTGGGCTCCAGGATACTCTGCTCCTCATTTCCTTTGACATGAGTACTATGGTTTTGCTTGAACAGAATATATGTGCCTGACAAGAGGTGTTTTGTAAGGTAGCTGAGGCATAGGGCTTCAAAAGGCCTCACTGTTTTCATTCCAAAAGCTACCTTTTTTATTTTCTAAGAACTTCCCAAATATTGTCCCCATCAACATTGCCAAAGCAAAATAATTATAAATGTTTACTATATGGTTCAGTATGTTCCAAAACTGGTTGAAATAATTATTTCATTGGGTTTTAACAGTAACCTCATAAGTATGTGTTTTAAAACCAAAATTAAAGTTATATTTAAAAACAAGAAGTAGCTACAGTCTTCCTGTGAAAATAAAGAGTCTCCTCATGAAGATATTTGTATTGAGAATTTTAAAGTAGCTGTAAGTTTCACAGTATTAATGTTTTCACATCCTATTTATATTTTGATCCTTGTCCTAATACTAGTTTTAGTTTCATTAATGAAACCCTGCTTAGTTCATTAGCCTATTCTAACATGTTACTATGCGAGTCTTAGTTTCTGTCTTTTAGATACTGTTTGCACAACTTTTCTGGGAAATAATTTGAATGGAGTCATTACATTATTTCAAGATTCATATAGCTAGGAAGAGTAAGTTAATACAGAAGTGAAAATTCTCCCAGGAGCTAGCATACTGGAAAATTCTGTTATAATTCTATGCCCCCTAGTGGTACTGACATTTTACCATTATTCTTCAATGAGGAATTAAAGACATATCCTTTATGGAGTTCCTGCCATGCATATGCAACTGTCAATCAACAGGTGTCTCATTAGCTGAAGTGGTATAAAGATGAACACAGACATATTCTTGGTTCTTTCCATGTCCAAATTAGATGGGAAACATGGATAAATTAAGTCATTATAACTTAGTGATGAGTTCAAAAAAGGTTCTGCAGAGTGCCATAGAAGCCACAGAGGATTTCCTGAAGAACAAGATAGATGAGCAAGGTGTTGACAAAGAAGCAGACTGAGGTGAAGATACAAGGGCAGAATCTTCAAAGGGGAAACACTGGAGGAAACAGAGCTGATCATGCTTTCAGAATGACAAGTAGTTGGATTGCACTCCAGCTGGGCTGCTTTTGAAGACAAAGCTATAATCAGGAGGCAAGAGTAGTACCACAAGAACTCTATGGCTCAGGGACTAAGAAAAGATTAGGACTGTATCCTATAGAACAAAGAGCCGGTACAGAAAGTCGACCAAGAAACATTACCTATTCCTACTGCTACTTCCCAAACAACACTTGGTATAGACTGAGAACTGACAGAATCTTCCAGAGATGCCCATTGTTCCAAGTTAGAGGAGTCAAAGATGAAAAGATGATTACCTAGAAGAACACATACAAATTATTCTATACCATAGACAAGTGCCTTATTCAGTCGTCATCAGAAAAGCTTCCTCCTGCAGCAAATGGGAACAGATGCAGAGACCCACAGCCAGATATTACACCCATATGCATGTACATACACACACACACACAGAGAGAGAGAGAGAGAGAGAGAGAGAGAGAGAGAGAGAGAGAGAGAGAGAGAGAGAGAGAGAGAGAGAGAGAGAGAGAGATTGTTCTTGGAACACACAGCTTCAAACAGGATGTCTTAATCAAATCCCTCCCCTCACCAGAGTGGATGGGGAACCCTAGGAGAATGAACAATCTGAATCAACTGAGCAAAGTTCATATGAACTCATTGAGACTAAGGCAGCAAGTACAGGACCTACATGGGTCTGCCCCAGATCCTCTGCATATATGTTACGTTACAGCCTTTAGCTTAGTATTTCTATGGACTCCTTAATATGTGACTGAAGAAGTAGGCCTTTGATTCTTGTGCCTGTTCTTGGGGCTCTTACCTTCGGTTGGGTTTCCTTGCCCAGCCTTGAGGTGACGATTTTTGTTTCTATCTTATTATATTTTATTTTGTCATAACTGGTTGTTATGCCTTAGAAGTCTGCTTTATTTTCTAATGAGAGACAGAAAGGGGATTGGATCCAGAGGGGAGGGGAGGTGGGAAGGAATTGGGAGGCATAGAGGGAGGGGCAACTGTAATAAGGATATACTGTAGGAGAAAAGAACCAATTTTCAATGAAAGAAAAAAGCTCGCGCACACACACAAAAAGAAAGAATAAAGAAAAGAAAAACGCATATATTAAACCAGAAAGGAAAGGCCTGAAAAGCATGAACACTTCAGGTGATTAGAAGGAACAGAAAGTAAAACAAGCTTAAGCAACCACTGAAGAGCCATGCTGTGATTGCCAGAAAAAGAGCCCCAAGGGGAAGTTGTCAGAAAGAGATCAAAAAAGGTAGGCAGTTTCAGTTTAGCAAGAAAGACATCATTTCATTTTCTTGTAGAATTACATGGTGGTGGGGGAAGTGGGGTTTGAAGATGCAGGAGTGAAAAGAATTTTTCTGAAGGTGAGGGAGAACTGGTAAGCAGAGGAATTGTGTTGGAGGATGGCTCTAGACAAAATACCACATTGGCTAATTCAGGGTCCTCCTGTTGAGTATGTGTTGGCATTTGACAACTGAGATGTGCTTTTGATTGACACTGTATTCCTGTTAACTGTGATGTCTAAGACATCTTTGATGTCCTTTATTGATTTTATTTAGTAAAATATGCCATAAATGATTGCTAATCTTTAAAGATTTATGTGATCATGGATAATTTCTGTTCAATATTATCAAGGGGAAATGCATAATAAAGGATATGTTTTATTTGTTTTGGTTTGTAAGGAAAAGCTGAGGCACTAGTCAGATCATTCAGGAGAAAATAAAACTATGTTAAGAAAGGGGGAAGGCTGATACTTGTTAATCCAACGCCAGCGCTGTGGAGAGCTAGAGAAAAGAGAGTGAGACAGGTTTGAAATTGGTAGAATAAAGGGCATTCGAGGTCCTGGAGTGTCAGTGAGAGGTTTCTTTTATCTTTTACTTATGTGTTGAAGTACGAAATTGTAGTAACAGAACCTCTATTAAAATTATGTTTGAACATCCCCAAAGTAAAAAATAAGCCTGTCTGTAGGAGTTCTGAATAACACTTCCTGCCTTTTTCACTCATGTATCTGACCAGAATACCCCATTGGTATCAAAAGGAAGAGTTCAATGAGCGGCAGGGTGACAGCCCTGAGATTATGGTCACCCTGAAATCTTTTGCACATTAGCTTAGAGATGTCCCAGATTGTGGCAAGGGTTAGGATAAAAATACTAGGAGGAGCCTCTGAACTTTGTTAGAACCTTGTTATTCAAAATAGTTCATCGGAATAAGAAGCAAATGTCCTGAACAGGAGGAGCAGGAAAGTGAGCTAACAAACAAGCTATGTTTTCCACCCTGGTGGGAAATTTTGATGAGTCACAATACGAGAACAAGTGAGACAGGCTGAATATCACTGCATGTGTTTTAAAGAGTTTTATTTAAGCTGGGTGGTGTGGTGGCCCACGCCTTTGATCCCAGTACTCAGGAGGCAGAGGTGGGTGGATCTCTGTGAGTTCGAGGACAGCCTGGTCTCCCGAGCTAGGGGCAGGACCGCAAGGCAGCAAGGCTATATAAAGAAACCATATCTCAAAAAGAAAAAAAGAAAGAAAGAAAGAAAGGAAGGAAGGAAGGAAGGAAGAAAAAAATAAAAACATACAAAGAAAAAAAAACCTGTGTGCTATTTGTGTATGAGTCTGAGTGCTAATGAGGGTGGAAAAAGAGGAGAAAGGTTGTAATTGTTCCAAGGATCCAAGGAAGAAGATATTTCTAGTGATAGTGGTGATACTCTGCATAGTCTGGAGAATGGTCTACACATCATACTTTGGTCATGGAATAACTGGGTTTATTAATTATATAATGCCTTAGTAAGTTTTCTGTTGTTAGAATAACACCATGATAAAAAGCAGCTTGGGGAGAGTTTATTATGGCTTGTTATAGTCCTTCATGCAAGATCAGAATGTAAGACAAGTACCAGGAGGCAGGAACTGAAGCCGAGACCATGACAGAATGCTGCTATTGGGCTTGCTTCTTATGGCTTGCTCAGCTAGCTCTTTCAGAGTCAGGCCACCTGCCATAACACAGAATCACCTACAGTGGGCTGTGACCTCTTGTATCCATTAGTATTAGGAGCAGTCTGAAAATGCCCATAGACATGGCCACAAGCCAATCTTTTCCAAGCAAAAGTCTTCAATTGAGTCTCCCTTTCCCCAAGTAACTCTATAGGTTTGTGTTAGGATGACAGCTTAAGTTAACTGCAACATATAGCAAGCCAAAATTAAAAAATAAATAGAAAGCACTAGGCAAGTAGATAGGTAGAAGGTAGTTAGTGTTCTTTCCTGATAGTGAGTCCAGGGCATATCAGATTGTTCTCTCTGGTGAAGCTTCAAGACAAAAGAACAAATAGCAACAGGCAGAGATAGTATCAAATCCAGCATGACATCCACCAAAAATTGCCTAGGGAATTTGTGGTGGGCAGCTGGAGTTGCCTATTGCGCTCTCTCTCCACAGGCAAGCTTCCCATGTCTGAACTTCCAGATTTTCTCCCCTACAGTAGGCACTTTTGTGTCATGGGATAAACAAAAGTAACCTCTGTTGGAGATGGATGACTTTCTAGCTGTTCTCAAGGGCACAGTGTTTTTACCCTTGGACTGTTTTACTGTTTTCTTCCCTCCATGTCATAGTGTTAGGGGAACCACCCCACCCCCAGACAAGGGTTCCTGAAGGACACTTGGCATACATGCTTGAAGGACACTTGACCTAAATGGAAATAAATCAAGAGGTGGGGCAACTCTACTTCCAGGGTTGGATTCTCAGTGGTCTCAAACAAATTATGACAATTTACTAGAAAATGAACATCAAAGGTGGTATAGAAATATCAAAAAATGAGGAAGAAGCTGGGAGACACGATACCCGATATTATTTGGGAAAATGAGAACTGAAGGGGAATGAGTCACAAAAATACATAAATATGTTAAGAAAATGGAGACAAAAAAAAATATAGATCATAGCATCCTGGTTCCTGAATCTCAGTTCTTCGAAATGTGGAATGGGGTGAAGGAATAATACCATATCCAGAGATTTTGTGTGAATCAAGTGAATCAATTTTCATAAAACACGTAGCAAAATTCTGACTTGCAGCAAATGTTAAACAAATGCTACCTGCAAGTCCTAGTACTCATGAGAATCTAGACCTTAAATTCAATTTGTGCCATAAAGCTTTATAATTGCTAAAATTTGGCTGAAATTGATCAGTAACCTAAAATTAGAAATATAAACCTATAAACATGGTTTGACAGGTCAAACTCAAGATAAATTAGAGATGAAACTTTAAGTTTTTCAGATAATTTAGGAAATTCAACTTTACAGATGATTGTGAAGTTTAAAAGCAAATGACAGAAGCTATATCCAATAAAATGTCAGTTTGCGCATTCATAGATGCATAATGTATGGAAGGTCACTGCATATGGCAGAACAATCCTTGACTGTATTTATACTTCTAACAACAATCTTCAAATTTTCTTTAAAGTACATATGTAAAGTTGTAGATGTCATAGTGATAAATGTTGAGTTCATTACTCTGGGTTGCCCCAATTTATGCTAATATTTCGTAAGTAACACAGGTTATAGAGTTTCCTAGAAGCCATTTTTTCAGGTATACTAATAAATTTGAATACATTTTCTCACGTTCATAAACTCTTGAGAACAATTAATAAAGCTTGGGTTTAAGGGATAGCAGTAGAGTGCACAAAGCTCTTGGTTCAATCTTGAGTAACACACATACACACACACACACACACACACACACACACACACACACACACACAAGAATACTGCTAAATCCATGTTTATGGATCTTTGTTTATAAGTATTTCACTATATTCTTTTCAAATTAATCCAACTATTTTTAGATGGGATCTCTCTATGTTGCTCATGCTGGCCTCAAATTCCTAAACTGAAGGCAATCTCCTGTTCCAATCCTCCAACAGCTGGAATTGCAAAGAACTTGCTACCTTGACTGTGTCTTGTCATCATATTTAAACTAAATTTATTTTGACTGATATGTAAAACCACGAAGTTGTACATATTAATTTGGGAACCATGTAATAGATTTAGGCATACGTTATGTAATTGGATTAAACATCTCTGTCTTCTTAAAGCCATCTATCATTTCTTCTTTGTTTAATCTTTGTTATTGTTTGACAGTTTCATACATGGATATATTGGTTTTTTGGCCAAATCTACCCATTGTATCTCTCCAATAATCTCTTTCTGTTCCTCTCCCTTGTGTTTTAAACCCATGGAGTCCACTTATTGCTGCCTGTATGGGCATGGATGTAGGACCATCTACAGGAGTATGTGCGATGTTCTGGAAACACATTCTTGTAGTAAACTGACTCTGGGTGAAGCAGTATCTAATTGTTAATAATGTCTCAGCTAGAATTGGGGCTTCATAATCTCCTTCATTCTTCCATGCTGGGGTTTCGGTTGAGTTGATATTGTATAGATATTGAGTGTGTAGTGCCGCTTCTGTGAGTTCAGTCCTGCCATGGATGGCAAATCCTGCTTCGTTGCAGATATTTTCTACCTCTGGCACTAACACTCTTCCAATATCCTCTTATGCAATGATTCTTTGTGACAAAAATATTCAAATTCCTTTCCTATCACTGTTTGACATGCACAGAAACTTAATTCCTATATATATTCACACATGTATATGTCTATATATGCTCATCTATACTGAAGTGTAATTTTATTCTGCTGCCTAGCTTTAAGTTAGTCGTCGCGTATTAACACTTCATCTCCTTGCATCTCCTTTTCTACCCATAATTAGGTAGTAACCATTTTCACCTGCTATGCATCATGTTTACAATCCACATATGAGAGTTGTGTAATACTCATCATAACGTCAACTAACAGTAACCATGTGACTTCTTTTCCATATAGATTTTGTTTATCTTGCCTCATAAAATTATATTATATATAATACTGTTATTATATATATATTTATACATATATATGTATATAATACTGTTTTATTCATGTAGTACATGACCTCCAGTTTCTTTCATGTTGTTACAAATAACATGATCTCATTTTCTGTGAGGCTGAATTGCATATGTGTACCACAGGTTTTGTTGCTATCGTTCTTGTTTGTGGTGGTGTTTAAATCCATTTACAAGCTAAAGGGCATAGCCATGGCTTGTTTTATTTATTAGCTAAAGCCAGTAGTACTTTAATGACATGAGAATGCAACCATATCTTCAAAGTATGCTCATCACATCAACAGTTTCAGGCTGTTCTAGAGGTTTCACTTTGAGCACTGTCTTGGGGTAGTTCTACTAACTAGGGCTGGTGGTCTACATCTTTAATCCCAGGACTGCTGAGGCAAAAGCAAGCAAGGGGAGGGAAGGGAAGGGGAGGAGATAAAAGGGGACAGGAGGAAAGAAGAGAGGATTACCCAATCTCAAAATCCTGTAAAGTTAGCCCCCAGTCAATAGAAAAGAAAACACAGTTACCACCTGTGTTATAATGAAAACCATGCACACTCCAAGTGTGCTTACTGCTCTGCTTTAGTGAGCTTCATACCCTCATGATCAAGAGCCAAGTTTTGCCTTAATGAGACTCTTCTATGGGAGTAGTGGCCTCTTTGTCACTTGAACTTGTTTATAATATTCTTATCTCACTACCCATTGTAGTGAAGGCCTCTTTTAAAAATATTTATTTATTATTGATTGACTGACTGATTGATTGATTGGTTGGTTGGTTGGTTGATTTATATGTTCAGTGGGTGTTGCCTGTATGCATGCCTGTGCACCATGTGAATGGCTGACACACATGGAAGGTGGAGGAGGGCATTCAGTTCCCTGGAACTGGAGTTACAGATGATTGGAGCTGCCACATGGGTGCTTGGAATTGAACCTAGGTCCTCTGGAGAAGCAGGCAGTGGTCTTAACCTCTGACCCATCTCTTTGGTCCCTGCAAACAATTCTTTAGTTACTACTGTGTATATAGTTGAATGCTAAGATAGTATGAGTGGTAGTTCTAGGCAAACCTGGGCTACACCTTGAATTCCAAGATAATCTAGCTTTTAGAGTGAGAACCCATCTTAAAAGATTAAAACACAAGATAAAACCACACTGTTCACATTTAATGTGGCTTTTAGTTTATTATAATTTTTAAAAAGCTTTAAGATATTTTAGTTTAATTTTAAATAAATAACATGGAATGACAAAAAAGACATTCCAGAACCAATTAGTATGTTCTATTAACATCATTCATTCACAGCTACTGTCTTATCTTAGTGCTGATCTGGGGCCCTAGAAGATATTTGTAATATCTAACAGCTTTCTATTCAATACTTAAACAGAAGTATTTTTGTGAGACTCGAGAACAAACTTTGATCTGAGACGCTATACATTTGATGCTTATTTGAGGTACACTATCTTTCATAGTCATTGTAATAAAAAAAAGTGTTCATTTCTACAGTATGTCTGACTTTAGAAGAGTTTTATTTAGCTGATAATAATTGCAGTTTATTTAAGTTCAATTAGCAATATACTACTGTTAGTAACAGTTTTTTTTGTTTTGTTTTGTTTTTTTCATGCTGATGGCCTGCTTTTGCCTTGGAAGACATGATGGGATTGAGAAATAGCAAAAGGAAAGAAGCAACTTAGTGACTTGCTTACTGAATAAATGTGCCTGCTGATATTACACAGATTGTTTTGAAGCCAGCTTTGTTTAATCAAAGGTGTTTTTCCTTATGCAATTATTTTTAATCCATCTTCATGTTTAATTTATAGGTATATGTGCTCACACAAAGCCTCTAAAATACATTATCTATTATACTCTTTAAACCTCTTCGTTTTGGGCACTTCTCTTATTATGAAAGCATTCCCATTCCTTTACTACCCCAGGCACTGTTTCGGAGTTTGTTTCAACAAAAATTAAAACCTGTGCTGGTTTGTTTTCTGTTATGAATTCTGCTGGAAAAGCCAGAAACATTTTGCAAGGCTATGTTTAAATTCCAACAACTCTACTTAAAATATGAGCAGAGCTGGATACATTGTTTAATTTTCATTTTCAACTTGGGAGACAATAAAGAGTATACTTGGAGGTGAACTAAATAATTTAATACGTACAAGGCATTTTGACCAGGAAGGCATTCTATAAATGTTAAAGAACACTTAAAAATGTCTTCCCAGTTTTGTTTTAGAGAGTATTTTAGGAGAAAAATTAGGAACCACAATTTGTTTAAATACACACACACACACACACACATATATATATACTTTTATTATAAATGATAATGATTAAGTGGCAGATTCAGTGTTATGAATCTATCCCATTTATCATGTTCTTAGTAGCTCGAAAACTAAAGTAAATTTTGAAGTGAATTTGTGTAAATATTTATATACACGCCTGTAAATAACTTCAGTTCCTTTATCATTTAAAACTTTTATCATTAAAACTTTTAAAAGTTTCTACTCTGAGTTCTCCTACTGTATCCCTTCCCTGATGCTATCACACAACTTTCATTCATTTAGCAGAGTTATCCAATATCAGAATTAGGATGGAGTTTAGATCCCTTTCATCTAAAGGAGAAAACATATGCATTTAAAAGTTTAACACTTTTTTTGCGGAAAAAAAATGAGTTGTATTCTCCTATACATTTTCTTCAGTTTTCTTTAAAGAAATACACTTGTGAGACATTTGTTAGCCTCTATTTTTTTTGTTTGTTTTGTTTTTATTTATTTATTTTTTTTTTCGAGACAGGGTTTCTCTGTGGCTTTGGAGGCTGTTCTGGAACTAGCTCCTGTAGACCAGGCTGGTGTCAATCTCACAGAGATCTGCCTGCCTCTGCCTCCTGAGTGCTGGGATTAAAGGTATGTGCCACCACCACTTGGCTACCTTTCATTTTTTAAGGTATGAAAATAAAGCCAGAAATATAAAGAGATAACTCAGGCTTATGAAATCAATAGCAGTAAAATGGGGACTTGAAACATGGCAGCGGTAAAAGGAGATTGTTCTTAAGCACAAATGCGTAATGTCCTCCCATATTAGAAATACTCCTAGGAGGAGAGGGTTATCTGCTTAGGAATTTTACTCAGAGCCACATGGAGGAAGGCAGTGAAAAGAAGATAATAGAAAAGCCTCATAAATACTGATCGCTCACTCTATCTATGAAACAGGGGGAAGGATAAATACAATCCAATTACAACACGAGCGTGTGAGAGAATGTCACAATGAAACATGCAGCTTTGTTCAATTATTGTATTCTAATAATTAAGAAAACAACAACAGAAGAGAAGAAGAAAGTATGACTTCCTAGAGCATGGAGCTGGACCTGACATCCCTGGATCTCTAGGCCCAGTAAGGTACATATGCTGTCATCATAAAGATTATGAGTATGGGTAGATCTGCTGAGAATCTGCTGGGGTTGGAGAGACAACTCAGCAGTTTAGACCACTCGTTTTTGCAGAGAACAAAGGTAAAGCTCTTGTGTGGCAGCTCATAACTGTCCTTAAGTCAGGTTCTTGGGGAATCTAACAACCTCTTTTGGCCTCCATTATAACCAGGTACATATGAGGTGTGTAAATGTCCATAGAGGAAAATCTCTCATACAAATAAACTAAACTTTAAAATCTAATTTATTATTATTATTTAATATTTTTAATTCTAAATTTCTCTATTTTACATATCGATCCCAGTTCCCTCCATTCCTTCCATGCTCCCCACAAACCCATACATCCCATCCCCTATCCACTCCCCAGGAAGGTGAGGCCTTCCATGAGGGATCATCAAAATCTGAGGAGTCATTTGGGGTAGAGTCTAGACAAAAGGAGCAATCTTTCAACTGCTCTCGATTTCACTTGCTCCTCAGAGTTACTTAGACTGTTATGCTGTCCTCAACATGGTTAAAGATTAATTCTCAGGCTGACTCCTGAAGATCCTACTCCTATCTTTCATATCTCTCTAGTGCTGGGACTAAAGGCATGAGCTCTGTTACTCTTATAGACTGACTGAATCTTTTGTAGGCCTGGGTGACCTTGAACACAGAGAGATCCACCCACCTCTTAATCTGGAGTCCTGGGATTAAAGGTATGTACCACCACTGCCTGATCTCTATAGCTTGAGGCTCTTTGCTTCCTGAATCCTCAGGCAAGTTTAAATAAATCATAAATAATATATCACCACAAACTATACTGGATAAATATTCTTTCTTGCTTTCCCTGTGACTTGTGTGTTTAAATGGCCTATTGAGGACAGGAGGCCAAGGCTAGACTGTTAGAACTGTCAGAATCAAGGATATGACCCCAAGAATTCTAGTAACAGTGGAAGTAATGGAGGAAATGGACATTATCATTTATTTAGAAAGAAAAATGTCTTCTGAAGGGTTGCCTACCTATGGCCCCATTGGCCGAGCTATCACGTGATCAAACATAACTGCATATAAGGTTAGGAAAGTAAAACATTTTGGTTGGACACACTAAAAATTATTGAAATCTATTTTACTAAAGGAAACAAGAAATTAGTAGAAAATCAGCCATCATAGTTCATCCTTGTGACAATCGAATACCTCTACAACTCTTCATGTACAGAGAGAAGACATGGCCCCCTACTAATGCTATTGATATACTTAATTTTTGGATGAGAATTATTCTTCTTCATTGGCTCTAAATGTGGTTCCTGTGAAGGCCAGAAGCTTTAAAATGAGTGCACTGGGCTGCTGAGATGGCTCAGTGGTTAAGAGCCCATGCTCTTGCACAGGATTCAATTTCAGCACCCAGAAGCCATATTAAGCTGCTCTCAACCACCTATAACTACAATGCTTGGGAATCCAGTGTTTTCTGGCCTCTGAGGACAACCATGTTTATATTCATATACCTACAAGCAGACATACTCACATCCAGAGATGCTACACATGTAAGAGGGTACAAGCTACAAGGTGGCTTTTACTCTAGTAGCCCAATTTCTGTTGATGCAAACGTGGGAGCTCAATAGGCTGTTGTCAGCCATAATTACTGTGGGTAGTCTATTAGTTTCTAATGAATTCTGTGTACTAGGCACCACAGGCAGAAGCTCTGTTTATAGCAATTTGTCCTTAGGACAAAAAGCATGCTACTTTTCTATTAACTTTCTAGTGCCTAGCTGTGCTTTGGTCAGTATTTTGAGGCAGTAGACAATAGTGAATATCCCTACTGTGATCTTTGCCAGCAGGCAACTTGTGTTACTGAGTAGGAGTAATACAGTGAGTTTAATCTATCTCTTCATAGAAATATTAACTGATAGCTGATTATTTTTTTATCAGGTTCTATGTTAGCAAAGATGATGGTTTGCTTAACTTTCAAGGCTATCATCACAGGCCTTGCCATCATAGTTACATAGCTCCCCTCAAAAAGCAGTAAAAGGAACAGGAAGTCTGCTGTGAAATTGTGCCTCCTAGAAATGTCATAAAAATTATAACATGAAGTCTCATCAGCATGGCTGCCTAAATAAGACCTGAACGACTATGACACCAGTGGCTATGCAAGCATGGAAAGGAAAAATCTGGAGAGTCCTCAACCATAGACAAAGAATGACAAGTAATTAAGGAGCTCTGAGAGCAGGAGAAACAGTCTTCACCCCAGTGAAAGGCACACAAATTGGTCATCCACTACCAAATGGTCATCCCTAAGACCACATACATACTGGTAACATTTTACAGACTGAACATATTTATTCACACACACACACATACACACACACACACACACACACACACACACACACACACACACACACGAGACAAGTAAAGAAAGCAAGCCCATGAGTTTGAAAGGGCAGGGGCAGAATACATGGGAGGGAACTAAAAGAAAAAAAATGATGCAATTATATTATAATTTCAAAAACGTATTATTTTCCAAAAGCCACTACTCTCTCCCATTATGATTGTAGACCAGCTAACATTAGTTCCACATAAGATTTCTTGGTTTTATGAATTTGTTAAAAGTGGAAAGTTGGATCAACCATATAAAAATTTTGTAATTTGCATAAATATGTGTATAAGCATGTACGAGTACAGTTAAGATCATTATTTGCTAGTACTGCAATTGTTTTCAACATCATGAGGTTTTAGCTAGCAAATGACCTTAAAACTAATGCTACTTCACAAAGCCGGCCACCTCAGCTGAAAACTAGACAGTGAGTTTGGCCTTGTTCCTTACATTTCTCATTTCCAAACCTAATTCATAAAGAGAAATTTTCTGGGATCGCCCCCCCTCCCCCGCCCCGCATGCCTTTATCTGGGCAATTCTACAGTATTACAGCAGGAAATTCCTCAGATAAACCCTCAAAAGAGCCTGAGAAGTCATCAACGTCCTCTACAAAGTAAACTAAGAGTTTCTGCCCCACGTATTGTGGACATGGAGATTTCAATGCAGACAGCAAACTCAGCAATTCAGAGCACTTGCTTCTTTCCAAAGGACCCCAACCTGACACAGGACCAACACTGGGTCCCTCAGAACCACCTATAATAGGTGCTTGATTACTCTATTTTGGTCTTTGTGGACATTTGCACATATTTGGCACATGTAAACACACACACACACACACACACAAATCACATGGCAGAATAACACCCACTGTCAGTAGTCTCATGCAATCACATTCAAATGACTAGAGAAAATAATTACCAGATATATGAATAAATTGCATTTTATTAAGGGGGTTATACCTGGATCATGCCAGATTGGGATTGTGGCTGCTGCACACACTATTCAAGCACTATGGCGCCCACAAGCCACTGCACAGACCTCAGATGTTTTCTCAGTAATTTGGCTGCCCGCCTTCTTTAGGCTGAGCCAAAATTAAATTTTTCATTATAGTTTTAATAGTGAAAATAAAATTTCTGATTCTGAGCATCAGGCAATTACTCAAAATTCCACATACACTTTAGCTTTTAATAAATGGAACTTCTGCCGATATTTAAATATTGCAAATCTGTTTGCAGATGTCATTCTGTGGTGAAATATTTCAAACACATGAATGCTCTGTGATCCAGAGCTGACAATGACCCATTGGAGATCAGAATCATGTCCAGGAGTTACTCTCCCAAGATGGCAGATAAATGAACTAAAGTATTACACCCACAGGATTTTGTGTTGCTTTTCCATGGACATAAATTGTAGATTCATGGTGGCATATCCATACCCAAACACAAATTTATTCCTCACTTGGGACATTGAGATAACTCTGTCTTATTTATTTAATAGAGACATAAAATACAAGTGAATGTAACTTAAAAGATAAGGTAAATTAAAAAATTCCAAAACCAACCAAGAGAAAAAAAATAATACTCATGAATGGATGGCCTTACACAATCTCTGCATTCTAAGTTTTCTTTATCTCTTTTCGGGAAGTAGAAACATTGTGTGAAGCTGTTAGAATCATAGATTTTTTTTTTTTTGTAAAACCTTCCTTTTCATTTTCCTTCCCATTTCCCCCTCCCCACCACTTCTGCCCCTTCCCATACCCTATCTGCTCCTCAGAGGGGGTAAGACCTTCCTTGGGGAGTCAACAAAGTCCTGCATACTAAGCTGAGGTAGGACCAAGCCCTCTTTCTGTATCAAAGCTGAGCAAGGTACTTTCACCATGGGGAGTGGGCAAAAAAAAAAAAAAAAAAAAAACCAGTTCATTCCCCTGGGATAGATCCTAGTGCCGGTGCCCATGCCCCTCACAACAGATGAACCCAGGGAGCTGTCACTCACATTCAGAAGGCCTAGTCAGGTCCCGTGCAGGTTCCCCAGCTGTCAGTCCATAATCCATGAGCTCCCACTGCTCTGGTCAGCTGTCTCTGTCGTTTTCCCCATCATGGTCATGATCCTCTTGTTCATACCATCCCTCCTCCATCTCTGCAACTGAACTCCAGGAGCTCAGCCCAGTGCTTGGCTGTGGGTCACTGGCACTGCTTCAGTCAGTTACTGGATGTAGGCTCTATGTTGACAATTAGGGTAGTCACTAATCTGATTCAAGAGGAAGGCCTGTTTAGACAGCCTCTTCACTATTGCTAAGCAATCATAGCAGGGGTCATCCTTGTGGATTGCTGAGAATTTCTCTAGCACCAGGTTTCTCCCTAACTACATAATGGCTCCCTTGATCAAGATCTCTTTCATTTCCCTTCTCCCTCTTCCCTCCCGCAACTCAGTCTTCTTGTTCCCTCATGTGCCCATCCCCCCATTCCCTCCCTTCTATCCCTCTCCCAGTTTACTCAGGAGCTCTTCACTGTTTTCCCTTCCTGGGGCCCTCCATGTGTGTCCTTCTTAGTGCCCCCCCCCCCTTTTAACCTAGCTTCTCTGGGTCTGTGGATAGTTAGCCTTTACATTACAGCTAATATCCACTTATGAGTAAATGCATACCAGGTGTGTCTTTCTGGGTCTGCGTTACCTCACTCAGGATGTTTTTTTTTTTTCTAGTTACACCCGTTTACCTGCAAATTTCCAGATGTCATTTTTTTTTTGTTTTTTTTTTGTTTTTTGTTTGTTTGTTTGTTTGTTTGTTTGTTTTACCACTGAGTAATACTTGATTGTGTAAATGTACCACATTTTCTTTATCTATTCTTCCATTGATTGGCATCTAGGTTGTTTCCAGGTTCTGGCTATTACAAATAATGCTGCTATGAACATAGCTGAGTAAATGTCCTTGTGGTATGATGTGCATCCTTTGGTTATATGCCCAAGAGTGATATTGCAGGTAGACTGTTTTCTTGAAGCCTTCCATGGAGTCAGAAATAGCAAGGCAAAGAGAAAAATAGAAGAGACCCCAAAATACTACTGTTCAATGAACAGTATTTATGTTATTCTCAGACACAATGATGTTAAATTTAAAAAGATTATTTTTAACAAAGAAGGGATCATATATGTTTTTATTGGCAGAATGCACGTGTGATTACAGACATGCACTCCCGCTAGATTAAGAAGGAAGCACTAATTCCCTATTAGTATTCTGTTTCAGCCACTCAGGCAAACAATGCACTCTGATCCAGCCTACTTAGAAGGAAAACCCTCATGAAAATGATGACAGTGACAGGGAAGTGGCATTTTCACTCAGAACGTATTTACTAATTTTGAGAGGAACATAAAATTCAATTTATACAGCGTGTTGACTCTGAGGACAGACAATAGGAGGAAACAGAGCTAGTCAAGATGAGGTCTAATAAGTAGTCATCCCTGCCTAGGACATCAGGTGGCTGAAATCCCAATTAAAGGACTAATAAGAAAAATATTGGAAGAATAATTACCTGCCCTATAATGTGATATTTGATTTATGAGAAAGACTGTGTGTACTAATAATTCTTAATAGGTCTGAACACAAGGATTTGCAGACTCAATTCATATCAACTGGGTAATTTAAAAAGCACTATTGGTAGTATTTCAGTTCAGGGCTGTCCCATGTTGGTTATGTTCTCAAGAACTCAGTAAAATACAAGAAAGCAGGCCATCCTAAATTCCTCAGCCCTCAAGGAACACTTGCACAGAAAGCTCGAATGAATGGAAGCTCATTGTCAAAATCGCAAACACCCAAGGCAGTAGGGCAAAACTGATCAAACTGCATACATGATGTACTCTGATTAAAATGTCATCAGCCCTTCACATAACAAATATATAACAAAGATTTTCAGAGGGAAGCGTCAGACTTGAGATGGGCTAGAGTATAAAGTAGCTATTTTATATTTTAAGGTATGTGTTTCTATTTTTTAAGAAAGAAAGGATTGTAATATAGGGAAGATGCAAGAGCACAAGTGTAAACTTCAAAAATCAATAAAATAGAAATGTCAAGAGTGAAAACACAGAAATTAAAATTATGGTTATACCAAGTGGTAAGATATGGGCCACTCTGAGGAGGATGAGGCAGGATAATGACAAGGCCTGAGTTACTGGAACCTGCAGCAGAAGAGCTGCCCCCCCATGGGAGAGCTGACCCCTGCACTCAGGAGAGATGGCCCCACCCCTCAGCACAGGTGTGGGAGAGCTGGGTCTGAAGGCGTGGGTCTATGAGGGGCTATTCCCTCTTGCTTGAGGGGTGGTCCCAGTGACCCATTGGTGGCTCAGCTACCACCCAGACCCACATCCTGGACCTTGGATTGGCCCAACATCTCCTTCAACTATGACCTGCGAGAGTACAAGAAGGGACTGGTCCTGTGGAATGATAACCATACCATCTCTGTAACACGGGGCAACAGTGGGATGGATATCCAAGGGAAATTTAAATGAGAGGCCAGAGATGATGGTGTGCCAGAGGCCTTGAACCAGACCAATGACTCATTGGAATGAACAGTTTCAGGTGGGGACGATTGGACAAAAGGGGTATAATGATTGCCACACTGCAGCTCCCGAGGATGCCACTAGGCTTCAGGCAATCATGAATGCTACAGACCTTTCTTTGCCACCATTAACATTCTCTTTGGGGCAGGGGGCATCTGAGATCCATCAGAAGCACTCTTGATGACTATCCCTGACTTAGCATATACCCATTCTATTCTAACCTCAACTTACATGTCACAGTGCTTCTGGCATCAAATGGGAAATTACCTTACAGATATCCATAATTGAGGCAGGACATCACTACACAGATTGATACATGACGATCTTTTGGTACTGTCATGTCTCCAACAGTGCAGCCCAAGGCAACAGTAGAAACTACACTTAACCAGGGATGAGAGCAAAAGCAGCTGCTCCCAGACCAGCTCATTATGGATTAAAAAGCATACTGGGAATGCCCATTCCTGTACTCGTTATCCTGAAATCTCAATAGCATCCTTGTTTTCCCCATGTGTGTGCTGCTGGGCCTACCAAAACTGCTTTCTGTGAAGCTAAAGCCCATTAGGACCCCACACACACTACCCATACCCATGAATTTAAATTTGCCTTGTGGAGTTCTCACAAGATAGACTTAAATTGAAGCAATCTAAGACATCTAGCAAAAGTCATTGTTGACGACAGAACACACTCATTTGATAACTTCACTCTTCCCTAGACAGGTAATATCCTACTACCCCAGACACACTCTGGATTAGGAAAAAGAAGATTCTAAAGGGAAAGCCTCCCACAGCTGCGTGACCAGAACAATAACTGTTCTTCACAGAGTTCTAGGAATTGGCCTCACCTTTCCCACAAAGAAAGACATTTCTATGAGCGATAATGCCCTACCCTACTCTCAGAAAGAAGAATAAATTTCAGCTTCAATGAAAGCTGCCTTAGAGATGTTGCTCACTGACCCTGGTAAAAGTCCCACTTGAGTTGCTTTTAACTACCAGGTGTGTGGTTTGACTCTTGACTTTGCAGGCAAAGCTGGCAAGTTTCTTTTGGCTCTACCTTAGCTGATAGCCTAGAATCCTTCTTAAAACAAATTTTGTAATGATCATCATTGATTGGAATGCCTAAAAGTCAAACGAGTTGTTATTGACTACCTTAGGCTTGTAAATTCCTGTTTTATTAAAAACAAAAACTTTTTCTTTATGAGTAACTGAGTTCAGATACAGCATTGGGAATTTCAGCTAGATTTTTACTCAGGAAGCTAGGATGCACAGGCTGTAAGAGCTTCAGCAATTAATTCTTAGGGCTGCAGATATCATCCTAAAATTGCTTTCTTATGTGGAAGAAAGGAAGAAATGGACCACTCTGATAGTATGGCTAATTCAATATGATTTTGTTTTTCTAAACAGATAAAAATGTTATTAAAGGTCTTAATGGCTCACATCACCTGTGTAGAGAATTATCAACTATTCCCATCATTTGTGCCTTTGGGGATTAAAAAAGAGACTATAAAGTCTGCAATGCAAAATTACTAATGACCTAGCCTATGTGTCTCTGTAATAGCACAAGAGGAAACTAAGCCATTGTCTTTTCTTAACCTGGTACTAAGAACTGACACTTGTTATTAAAGAAAAAGATCGACAGATTTTACTCAAATGCTTCCCTATCAAGTACATAAATATCATCTTATGTCTACTGAAATTTTCCTCAGAGTAGATAGAGGTCTGCCATATCCAGGTAATGAAAACTGAAGAATATATCTCTGCAAGACAGCATACCCACACTGAGTCTTTACAGACTCAGACCATCCTGAGGACAAGATTACTAAAACCTGTTACTTGCCTTTTAAAAAGGCTATTTAAATGACACCAGCAACACAGGGCATTTTTTTCTCAACTACAAAGAAAAGTTTCCTTTCTAACTCTGTAGTTATAACCTCACTCTATGCTCAGGATTGCTTCCTGCTTTTCTTTAGGCACTGTTTTTATATAACTAATGGTTATTATCTCACATCATTTTCTTTCTAATCTGTCACATTATTCAATTTCTTCTTGACATTGTTCTGTTCTGTTTTTGTCATAACATCCACATGTAACTATCAGTATGTTCTTTTTTACAGTCAGTGTGATTTCACCTATAAGCTCACAAGCTAAGATGATGAACACAACTCTCTACCACTCATAAGGGCTCTTGATATTGTGACAGCAGTGTGTGTGTGTGTGTGTGTGTGTGTGTATTCTATGCATACATGACAATGATGTATTCTCAATTAGGATATTTCTATGCTAAAATCTCTGTCAGAGTCTGATTCATTCTTCAAGGATTTACGAACATCTTCTTATCTTTTTGGGTACCTCATAATAAAATGACTTTTCTATTTTGGGGGTTGGCATAAGCATAGTCATAACAATCTACTATTTACTTTATTATTTGTTTGGTTTGAATCCCTGTTTCCACATTCCCATCAAGTCATGAACCTCTGATCTTGGATCCTGTCATGTGCCTCTTAGGTCAGAGATGTCAAGACATTTGATCCTTGGACTGAAGAAGTAACAGAGGACAGACTTCCTAAACCTTTACTGATCAAAGTTTCTGAGGCAAAAAATGGGGCCTGATGGAATTATGAGGGACTGGGTGAGCCACTCACATCAGAGTCTGATTGAATTCATTTTCTTTTGCAGCTACACAAATGCAGCTATTTTTGTTATGACTACAGATTCAGAGTAAGTTGTATCCAATACTAACAGAACACACACTAGAGCCATCCTCAATATTGAGTTCATTAAATAAAGCATTAAGAACCTGGTAAGTTGTGTTTTCAATGGTTTATACAAAGCTTAAGTCTCCAGTGGCTTGTTATGTGAGCTTGAGACTATTTTAGTGATATTTGGGGAAATGGATCTGACTTTTTCATGCTTTTTATTTCATTTTCTGATTTGATTTACAACAACATAAACTGTAATTAATGATCCATTTACAAGATAAGACTTTTAAGCTTCTATTGGGGGTGGGTCTGTTGAGCCTGTTGATATAGGTTTGTAATTCCAGCTTTTCAGGAAGCTAGCAGGTGCGAGAGCTTAGTTCAATCTCCATCCAGTGTTACAAAACAAAAGGAAAACTACCTCAACTTTAGCATATGTGTAATAGAAAAGTAGAACAAAACAAATATAATGGACAAATTACAGTAAAAAAAATTAATGGTGCAATTACATAAGCACAGAATTTATTTTAAATAAAAACAATATTAGAGCTAAATATGGGCACAAAATGAAAAAGCTTCAATTTGCTAGGAAGATTAACTTGCATATTTATTTAATACTCACATATGTATGTATATGTATATAGATGTATAGGTGTATGTGTTTGTGTATATATGTGCATGTATGTATTTATGTAGTATTATAAATGAAACAAAATGGCAAAGGTAGAATACTGCCAGAGTGTGAGATTTTAGCACACTTGTTTAGTTAACTCAGAGAGCAGGTACATAAGACCCCTGAGTAAATGCTAGACTTGAATGATATTATTCATGGGTTTAAGAAAATGGATTACGTACAGGTTGCTACACCACTTAAATAAACTTTGTAGATGTTCCCCAATTAACCCTATATTCTATCATAAAGCAATGGTGGTCCTATAAGACATGTGGTAGTTAGATGTAATTACAAAATGTTAGATCAAACACACATTTAAAAGGTATGCAGAAACAGAAATTCACAGCTAAGCACTGAACCTAACTTCTGGAATCCAGTTGTAGAGAGGGAGGAGTAATGAGCAAAGGGGTCCAGACAATTCTGGTTAAACCCATAGAAACAGCTGACTTAATCAAGTAGGAGCTCATGGTCTCCAGCATAAAACTGAACCAGGCCCTCTGAATGCAACTGCCAGTTGGGAGGCCCAGGCAGTCTGTGGGGCCTCTGGCAGTGGAACCAGTATTTGTCCCTAGTGCATAAACGGACTTTGGGAGCCAATTCCCTATGAAGGGGTACTCTCTCAGCCTAGATACATGGGGAGGGCGTAGGTCCTGCCCCAAATGATGACACAGACTTTGATGATCCCCCATGGTATCATCACTCCTCACCCTCCCAGAGGAGTGGATGGGGGGTAAAATGGGGGATGGTGGGAGGAGTGGAAAGACAGGAGGGAGAGGGAACTGGGATTGGTATGTAAAGTAAGGTGGTTTTTAACTTAAGTAAAAATTAATTTAAAAAAATATATGTATTTCTTATGAACAATTCTTCAAACATTTCTATGCATCTGTGTATCCTTATCTGATGTCACAATGAGTAAGATTCTCACAAACTCTAATAAAGTTTATTTTCTTTTGCATGCTTCCTTCAAGGGTAATTATTGTTACCTTAATGCAACTTTTTGTCATGAAACATTTCCAATGAGAGCATTCTAAAGGAAAAATTCATCATTGAAAATATCCAGAGGGATTTTGTATTCAATTTGTGGAACTGGAACAAAGCAAAATAAAATATTATATGTTTATCTGAAACAACAACAAAAGAAACCACAGGTCAGAGAAGAAACCATAATGAAAATTGGTGCTGAGAACTAAATGAAAACAGAAACTGTACAACGCTGTGCTCCCAGGAGCAATGAATGAGTGTTTCCCTTATTTCACATTCTTGCCAGCACGAGCAGTCATTTGCTTTATTGATCTTAGCCTTTCTGGCAGTTATAGATGGACTCTCTAAGTAGTTTTGATTTGCATTTCACTGATGGCTAAGGGTTTTTCAACTTTTTAAAAAGTGTCCCTCAAGCTTTTGAGAATTCTGTTTAAAGTTGTACCCATTCAAATTGGCTTACCTGCTTTCTTTCTTGTTTATTTGTATTTTTATTCTTCTCTCATACATTACATCTCAGCTGCTGTTACCCTCCCTCCATTCTTCCTTGCCCTCCACTGTCATTCTCTGTTGGAATTAAAGGTGTCCACCATCACTGCCTGCCTCTATAGCTGTGACTAGATTTGCATTTTGATCTTCAGTTGCTTTATTAGATCAAAAACAATATATTGTTACACTGTGTAATTTAAACATTACTGTATCAAGGATCAAAAATTCCCAAGTATCCAAGACATTCCTGAAAAGAATAAACTTTACTGGAGTAAAATGATCAGATTCCAACAATTTTGAAATGAAAAAAAAAAACATACCCACTTGGATGATAAGGAGATGAGATTTCCTATTAGTGCTGATTAAAAAAAAAAAGTTGTAAAAACGATATTGAAACAACTCTGGGGAAATGATACACAAGTGGCTCCTTGGTAGTGTGATGGTGGAGAGATTATCTCTCTGTCCATGGCATAAAGAATTCTTTCTAAAACGAGGCACTCCCAAGATGCATGGAGTGAATTAAAATAAATAAGTTCTGCTAAAAATACCAACAAAGTAATTAAAGTAAAATGTAAGAAGGTATTTAAAAATGAATGCTTACACATATATACTACATATTTATGCCCTTTATATTCGTGATGGATATCTGTACTACAGAATATATAAAATATTTCAAACATCTACAGAGAAAGACAAATGACCCAATATAAGAAAAAAGGATCTGGGTGGCGGTGGCACACACCTTTAATCTCAGCACTCTGGAAGCAGAAGCAGGCAGCAGATCTCTGTGAGTTTGAGGCCAGTCTGGTATGCAAAACAAGTTCCAGGACAGTCAGGGCTACACAGAGAAACCCTGTCTTGATAAAGAAAAGAAGGAGGAGGAGGAGGAGGAAGAGGAGAAGGAGAAGGAGAAGGAGGAGGAGGAGGAGGAGGAGAAGAAGAAGAAGAACTAAAGACAAAAGAAAGAATGGAAGAGAACAGAGTAACTCACCTGAAGTTATTTCTCTTAAGAGAAAAAATAAGCCAGTAAGTGTACAATGTATAGTAAATCTCATTAGGAACAAGGATAATGGAAATCAAGACCACAGTGACAAGGTCATCTATAGCCACCAGAATCTGTTGTCTTAAAAATCTGAGAGCTTCACCATCTCCTTTGTCCATCAAGCCACTAGGTTCCATGAGTGTTCATATGAAACCGGGAATCCTCATTTAAGAGGATTTGATGTTTTCTAACCAAACCAAAGACCCAGAAGCTTTGTGAACTAGCAATTTCATTTTTTTTGCCTGTATTTCCCAGAACTGCATGCATGTGGATACCTGGAAATATGTACGAAAAAATGTTCTTAGAAGCTCTGTTGGCTAGCAGGGGAAAAATGGATACATTCCAATAATAGCCTAAGTAAACACTGGAAAAATTCTTAGGGCACAGTAAATCCAGTAAAATGAATAAATCACAGTCCCATGCAACACTGATGAACCTTAGGAGCCAAAAAGATTAAGATTTTGGGATGTTTGAGAATTCCATTGATATACAACTAGACCATATAAAAGTAAATAATACAGTTTGTGTAAATAGTTTTGCTAACATATTTGAAAACATTCAATGACAAAGAATAATATGTAAAATATGATGATGTTTGTGGGGATTATGATGTTGGGATTCTTGGGAATGAACAGGGAGTATGATAAGGTCAGAAGCTGCTGTTCATGAGACTATAAAATCAGGGTGATTCTGTGCTTTTCTATCTGGGTTGCAGATAAACATGATTGGTGAAGCAAGCATGCATGACCTTGGTATATCTGTTATTTATATATTTTCGTGTAAATTTATAGCCTGTGTTGTTTTATAGGCAAATAAAGACCATTGATATTCAGGGATATTAACAACCATTGATTGTTGATGCTTTTTAGTTTTAGATTTGGTGGTGGTGATAGTATTGTATGTGTGTTTCCCTTTTTTTCTTTTCTCTCTTTCTCTCTCTCTCTTCTCTCTCTCTCTTTTTTTTTTTTTTTTTGCTTTTGGTAATATTGCCTATGTTTTTGTTGAGTGTAGCTAACTTTCTTAGGCTTGAGATTTTTTTACCAGT
This sequence comes from Phodopus roborovskii, assembly GCF_943737965.1. Lineage (NCBI taxonomy): Eukaryota > Metazoa > Chordata > Mammalia > Rodentia > Cricetidae > Phodopus > Phodopus roborovskii. The sequence goes on from NW_026126588.1 coordinate 9,912,627, forward strand.
ACTTTTTGAAGGGCTGAATATGTCCTTATGTGCTATTTAAATCTGGTTTTGTCATGGAATATCTTGTTTTCTCCATCCATAGTGATTGAAATCTGTACTGGATATAGTATTCTGGGTTAGCATGTGTAGTCTCTTAGTGTTTGTAGAAAATCTATGTAGGACCTTCTAGCTTTCAGAGTTTCCATTGAGAAGTCAGGTGTAATTCTGACAGGTTTGCCTTTATATGTTACTTGGCCTTTTTCCTTTGCAACTCTCAATAGTTTTTCTTTAGTTTGTATGTTTGGTGTTTTGATTATCATGTATCTATTATGGGTCAAGGGGACTTTTTTTGTTGTTGTTGTTCAGTCTATTTGGTGTTTGGTAAGCTTCTTGTACTTTCATAGGTGTGTCCTTCTTTAGGTTAAGAAATTTTTCTTCTGTGATTTTGTTGAATATGTTTTCTACACTTTTGAGCTGGGCTCCTTCTCCTTCTTCTATTCCTATTATTCTTAGGTTTGGTCTTTTCACAGTGTCCCATATTTCCTACTTTGTGCTAAGGATATGTTGTATTTAAGATTTTCTTTGATTGATGAATCTATTTCTGCTAATGTGTTTTCAACACCTGAGATTCTCTCTTCTATCTCTTATATTCTATTTCCAGCATTCCTTCAGTTTGTGTTTTCTTTATAGCCTCTATTTCACTTTTCAAGTTTTGAACTGTTTGAATTCTTTCCTTCACCTGTTTGATTTTTTTTTCTTGGTGTTTCTTGTTTTCTTTAAGGGATTTGTTGATTTCTTGCATTTCTTGTTTTGTCTTTTCCTCCATTTCTTCAATTTTCTTGTTTGTCTTTCCTTCCATTTCTTTAAGGAACTTTCTCATTTCCTCCTTAAGGGCCTCTATCATCTTCTTGTTTTTAAGGTCATTTTCTTCTGCTTCATCTCCATTGGGATGTTCAGGTCTTGCTTATGTAGAACCCCTGGACTCTGATGGTATCACATTACTCCTTATATTGGTGAATGTGTTCTTATACTGTTGTCTTCCGATCTCTCCTACCAGTGAACGCAGGTAGGGCCTCTCCCAGTGGGGGCAGGACCAAAGCTCTAATAGCAGAACCAGTACTGGGTGGTTTGGGCTGCCACCAGGGCTCTGGGAATTCGGTGGACTGGACTGAGCTAAATAGATTCTGTATTTAATGAAAATAATTGAGATACAATCTTCAATGAGTTCTATAGAGAAAATCAAATTCATAATATGGTATCCTGAGAAGATAATTTCTAAACTATGCAGCACCTTTAGACAATCACTGTAGACTTGATTTTGAATAAGTTAACCCTAATGTTGTTCTTTAAGTCTTCTAAGTGTAGAGACATTCTGGTTGCATTGTGTCTTTCTCTGCAGGGGAGGCGAAATGATGAATGAGGCAATGCTGCTCATATGCATGTACAAATCCTTCCTTTCCTGGACTTTAGTCATCTTAAATGGCTGCAAGTGGTTACATGTCATTAAGATACAGTGCAGCTTTGTGAGTGAGGTTTTGTCTGGGGAGACACTAGATAGAATTTATGTATGGACATCTCACATGACCCTTCGTCTTAATTTATAACCTATTTCCTACATTGGAGTGTTGTTGTCAAATACAAACCCTGCAATTTTCCCTTCATTTTATGTGAGCACTGATACCTTTCCTTACTAAGATCATTGTAACAGTTCTGCTATTAAAGGGGCTTCAGATTAGCTTAAGGCTAATCAAAGAGTAATAGTTGTGGTTCACTTAATATTGTATTTGTAAGTTTCTATTGCCTTTTGCTCATCTGTCTTAAATTAGCTGTAGACCCGGACACAAGCTTCCATGGGCAGGACTAATCTCTTGTTTGCTTGTCCTTTCAATCCCCATTTCATAACTTTTCCAAAAATGCAGCAGGTTTCTGAAGAGGCCTCAGTTACTGCCTGTAGGTAATCTGAAGGCATGGAATTTAAAACTAAATGAAAAATAAGCTGTTAAATTATTCTAAATTTTATTGCCTTAGACTTTCAGTAGTAAATGAACTTAAGGACTTAATATGGAAATTAAATCTGTCCCCTTCACCCCCATGTTCTATTCTGTGTTTTAGTTGCATCTGCGCCAAGAAGTTTTGGCAATCTGTGCATCTTTTTTTTCTTTTAAACCTCAAAAGTAAATAACAAAACACAGGCTTCATAGATATGTGGTTGATTTTACAGATTATTATAGCCTGATTTGATCTGATAATGCTCTCCCAATTTTTTTCTACTTATTCACAAATGAGTCTTTGAAAGTGTCCCACAGTGTAAAGTGTGCACACATGTAAAGTGCTCATGCCTGTGTGGGAGCATGGTATGCATGTGAGTGTGTACTTGCACACAGGCAATTTCTAAAGCATTGCTTGATGGGAGATGTGATTCTGTAAATATGTTTTTCTTATTGGTTAATAGGAAAGCCAGATAGGTGGGACTAGGAGACTAGGAGGAGAGAGCAAGTAGTAGGGGGAGATTCAAGATGGAAGATGGAGAGAGCAAAATGCCAGCCCCTCTTTCAGGTAAGATAAGACCACAGGGAAGTACTTAGATTAATAGAAATGGGTTAATATTTAAGACAGATCTAGCTGATAAGAAACTAGTAACAGGCCAACAAAATTATATCTAATACAGCATCTCTGTGTGTTATTTGGGGCTGGCACGGCAGAGGGACAAGACCGGCAGGCGGGAAAGTACTCTTAACAATTGCTATCTTAACTGCTCACACTCTCAAAGATCAGAAATGCTGCTTAGTAGGTCTTAAAATAACAATTACAATGGAAAAATGAAAAGTCTGAAAATTTCCTGGAAGACACAGGGGACTAAGAAGCTAGCAAGCCTCTATTATATAGTCAACACATAAGGTAAACTACATTCAGAAAGAAAAGGCCAGTTTGCTTACAGGATATTGTTTCCCAAAAAAACATCTAAAGAGCTGAACTGTAGTTGTACCAGTCTCCTGGACAGATTTCAAAAGTCAGTTTTGAAGCTAAGGATGTAGAGTTGTGGGGGAAATAATGATTAGCTTACATAAGGCTCTGGGGAAAATCCTTAACCCTGAAAATAGTGAAGCAATGATTTCTATTTAACTGTAGTCCAACAAGAGCTAAAATCTCATAGTAGGGATGAACCAGAAGCAAAAGGCCCAATGATAAGCAAGAATAACAGACAAAATCTATAAAGTATTCAAGTAATGAAACCAATTGAATATTACAATGTATACTTACAAGCTAGACATATTTGTCCTGGTTACTTTTTATTTAAATTAAAAACCATCTTATTTTACACACCAATCCCAGTTCACTCTCCCTACTGTCCTCCTATTCCACCCACCAACCCTCCCCTCCAGTGCCATCCCCATCCACTCCTCAAGGAGGGTGAATTCTCCCATGGGGATCATCAAAGTCTGTCACATCATTTGGAACAGGACCTAGTTCCTCCCCAGTGTATCTATGCTGAGAAAGTTTCCCTCCATAGGGAATGGGCTCCCAAAGCCTGTTGGTGCACTTAAGCTAAATACTGGTTCTACTACCAGAGGCCCCATAGACTGCCCAGGTTCCCCAACTGACACCCATATTTCAAGGGGCCTGGTTCAGTCTTATGCTTGTTCACAAGGAGTCAGACTGGGGTCCGTGAGCTCCCATTTACTAAGTTCAGCTGTTTCTGTCGGTTTTCCCAGCATGGTCTTGACCTCTTTGCCCATCATTCTTCCCTTTCTACAACTGGATTCCAGGATTAAGGATCAGTGCTTAGCTGTGAATCTCTGCTTCTGCTCCCATCAGCTCCTGAATGAAGGCTCCGTGATGGCATTTAAGGTAGTCATAAGTCTCATTACAGGGAAAGATAATTAAGGTAGCCTCTCCACTATTGATCACTTAGATTCTTAGTTGGGGTCATTGTTGTGGATACGCGGACATTTCTCCAGTGTCAGGTTTTGCTTTAAGCTCATACAGGCTCCCTCTTTTCTTGCTCTCCTTCTCTGTTCTTCCCCCAACTCAACCTTCCTGATCCCTCATGTTCTCCTTCCCCCTTCCCTTCTCTCCTCCTCTTTCTCTTACCCTCCCACATGCTCCCAATTCATTCAGGAAATCTTGTGCCTTTCCACTTCTTGGAGGTCCATGCATGTCTCTCTTAGGTTTGGTCCCTCCTTATAGACTGGTTATCCTTTGCTATATTTCTAATACCCTAAGGAAGTTAGCTACGCTCACAAAAACAAAGGTGATAGGTAATCTCACTCATAAGCCAAACGTATTTTAAAAGAAAGCTTGAGAATTAGAAACTTACAAAAATGTATTTGTTTCAAAAAATAGAAACTCACTTTTTTCATCATGAAACTATACTATTAACTCACTGGCAAGGTTTAAGAGCATCAGGAATAGATAAGAAGAAAAGGTGTGATTCATAAGATAGTAGGTTAAAATAAATGTTTCAGAATAGCTTTACATGACAAAAACAAGGAGAAGGCTTAGAGTGTAGGATACCACCTCAACTAATGCTGGAAATAATGGAGTTTAGATTCTCTCCTGGTAAATCCAGATTGTGGATGAGTGAGAAGTGTATTTAAAGGGAATGACTGGTCCACATTATTCTTTTCCTTGACTGGGCCAATGAACACATATTCTTACACATATAATAGAATTGCATAAAACTAGAGAAATGTGAATGAGATGAGGGGGTTACATCGATGTTAATTTTTCTTGTGGCATTATCTTTTGGGTTTATAATATTTTCAATTCTTTAAAAATTGTATCTCTTTATTTTATATTTAAACTGCAACCCCAGTTCCCCCTCCTCTCCTCCTGCTCTCTCCTCCTTACCCCTATCTCACCTCCCATCTGCTCCTCAGAGAGGGTAAAGCCTACTCTAGGATGTCAATGAAGTCTGTCCCAAAGGTCTGTCAACATGCTCCATATTACTTCTTACATAGGAATCTATCTATTTCAATACAATTTGAGCTAAAAATTATTCAGACATACAAATTGTCCTCTGACCTACACACACACTTTATAAATAAATAGAATCAGTACAATAATCACTATTAAAAATTAAAGGTGGCTCCTCCCTCACATCATGTTTATTAGACCTAGTAGGAAGCACAAATTGACCTGGGCAAAGTGACAAAGATACAGGGATGATAATTTATCCATGAGATTTGGGAACAAGTATTTCTCAAATAGACACCAAAGGTACTAACCACAAAAGGGTTCACAAACAGACACCAAACCTACCAACCAAAAAAGGGTTCACAAAAAAATGCATTCAACTATTGTATAAGATCCTTGTACAAAAAAATGGATACTTAGAGATCATTTAAAATGAAGCCCAGAGTAAAAGATGGTATTTTTGACTTAGGAAAAACTCATGTCCTTGATATATACTTGATAATACAAATGAACAAGATACAACCCAAAGAGGGAAAGATGGCAAAATATACAAGTGTGTGTGTTGTAAAAATGCAATACACCATTAAAAATGAGCTTGATCTTATTCATAGTCAGAGAAATGGTATCTAAATATTAGTGTGTTTTTTTCTAACTAAAGAATAATGATAAAATTTATTTGATTATTGTCTACCACTAGCTGTACAGACAAAATCAGATGCAAAACACAATGATATGAAAAACATTATACCTTTATTTTAAAGAGAACAGAATATTTATAGGTAACCCAAAAAAATACATTCACACAGTAAATAAAGATAGGAAAAGTTACAAAAAACAAAACAAAACACTAGTCATTAAGGTATCATAAAATTAATCCATACAAAGTATAGCTATATATTTCTTTTTCTTTTCTTTTTTTAAACAGGGTCTCATTGTATCTCTGGATATTCTGGAACTCATTATGTAGACCAGGCTGGCCTTAAATTCACAGAGACACTCTTGCATTTGGCACTCAAGTACTGGTATAAAAGACATCTTTTAATGACTGAATTTAGAAAGAGCCCATATTGGTGAGTTGTAGGGGAATTAGAATTTTTATGTGCTACTGGTAACAGTCTGAAATGTTTTAGTTTTAAGGTTTTGATTGTCTTATATGCATTTTGAATCTGCACTATATGTCTCCTTGTCTCAATAAACATTTAAATTTTAAGTATTTCTTTTCATTCTTCTATTCTCATTCTTTTTTTCTCTCTCTATGTTTTCCTTTAGAGCCAGGAAACTGGCTTCCTAACCCCAAATTAATCCTCCCTTTAAAGAGTTATTTTTATTGCTTTTTATTATGTTGATTATATATGTATATAATTGCGGGTGCACACAGAAGGCAGAGGTGTAGGAGCCCCTGTAGCTGGAGTTAATAAAAGTGATTGTGAACCTAATCCAGGTCCTCTGCAAGGGCAGTGCATGTTTCCTTTCCTTTTCTTTTTCTTTTACTTATTTTACATCATGTCAGTAGTTCCCCTCCCTCCTCTCCTCCCATTCCCTCTTTCCAACTCCTCTTTTATTTCTGTTCAGTAAAGAGCAGGTACGCCATGGGTACCAACAAAACATGGCATATCAAGTTGCACTAAGACCTAGCGCCTGCTCATGTAGTAAGGCTGGGCAAGGCGACCCTAAGGAGTAGGGTCCTAAAAGACAGCTAAAGAGTCAGAGACAGCATCTGCTCCCACTGTTAGGAGTCCCAAAGAAGACCAAGTTACACAACTGTAACATGTATGCACAGAGTCTAGGTCAATCATGTGCAGGCTCCCTCTGGTTGCTACTTTAGTCTCTGTGAGCCCCTATGGGCTCAAGTTAGTTGATTGTGTGGGATTTATTGTGATGCCCTTGACATCTCTGGCTCCTATAATCTTTTCTCTGTCTTTTTCAGGTTTCCCAGAACTCCACCTAATGTTTGGCTATGGTTCTCTGCATCTATTCCCATCAGTTGCTGGATGAAGCCTCTCTGATGACAACTGGGCTAGGCACCAATGTCTGATTATGGCAGAATGTTGTGCATCATCACATTGGCATTTTTTTTGTTTTGTTTTGTTTTTGGTTCTATCCTAGGTCTCTGGATCATCTGGCCTCTGGGTCCTAGCACTCCAGGCAGTGTCAAGGGTGAATTTACTCTCCTGAAATGAGTTTTAAGCTAGACCAACCATGGTTGCGCATTCCCTCTATAACTGTGCCACCCTTAACCCAACACTTCCCATAGGCAGGACAGACTGTAGGTGGAAGGGTATGGGGCTGAGTTGTTGTACCAATATCTCCACAGGAAATCTTGTCTTTGTCACTGAAGATGGCCAGTTCAGACTACATGTCCACTATTTCTAGTAATCTAAGCTGAGGTCACCCTTATAGGTTCCTGGGAGACTTCCTTGCACCAGTATCTACCTGAACATGAAATGCCCCCTCCATTTCTAGAAGTTTCTTTCAGAACTCTACCCCAAAATTGATCATGCATGTTCCCATCTCCACCTGCCTGCAGTCCACTCAAACAACCTCTTTTGTTTCCTTTTCCAAGGGAGATCTATCTGGGTGACCCCCTTGAGCCCTCCTTGTTACCTAGTCTCACTGGATCTGTGGATTGTAGCATTGTTAGCCTTTATTTTATGGCCAATATTCATTTATGAGTAAATACATACCAGGTGTGTTTTTCTGGACATGGCTTACCTTACTCAGGATGAGGATGATATTTTTCTAGTTGCGATCCATTGTCTGTAAATTTCCTGATGTCATTGTTTTCAACAGTTGCGTAATAGTCCATTGTGCAATTGTACCACATTTTCTTTATCCATTCCTTAGTTGAGGGACATCTAGGTTGTTTCCAGTTTCTGCTTATTTCAAATAAAGCTGTTATGAACATAGATGAGCAATTGTCTTGTGGTATGATTTAGCATCCTATGGGTATATGTCCAAGAGATTCCCCCAGTTTATGAGTCGCTGCCATATCAGTTTCCAAAGTGGCTGTACAAGTTTGCACAACTGCCTGCAATGGAAGGATGTTCCTCCTGTTCTACATACTCTCCAGCATGAGCTGTCACTTGTGTTTTTGATCTTAGTCATTCTGACAGGTGTAAGATGGCATCTCAGAATCATTCTTCAATATGTGGACATCTAGTTATACCAGCATCATATATTGAAGATTCTTTTGTGTTTCCATTGTATAATTTTGGCTTTGTTAAAGATGAGGAGTCCATGATATTTATGTAGGGATCGTCTATTCAATTCCATTCCAACTTCTGTTTTTATGCCAATATCATGCAGTTTTTATTATTATAGTTCTATGATAGAGCTTGAAATCAGGGATGGTGATACCTCCAGAGGTTCTTTTATTTTACAGGATTGCTTTAGCTATACTTGTTTTTTCTGTTTTCCCATACAAAGTTGATTATTCTTTCAATGTCTGTCTGTAAAGAATTGTGTTGGGATTTTAATAGGATTGCACTGAATCTGTAGATTGCTTTTAGTAAGACTGTTATGTTTATGCCATGTTAATTCTACCAATCCATGTGAATGGGAGATCTTTCCATTTTCTGAAATCTTTTCCATTTTGTTTTTCTTCAGTGATTTGAAGTTCTTCTTGTACAGGTCTTTCACTTGCTTAATTAGAGTTACACCGAGATATTTTATATTATTTGAGCCTATTGTGAAGGGCATTGAGTCTCTCATTTGTATTAGGATGGCTACTGATTTTTTGAATTAATCTTGTACCCAGCCATTTGACTAAAGGGGTGTTAATAATTTGGTGGGGTTCCCTAGGAGAACTTTTGGGGTTTCCTATGTATACTATCATATCATCTTCAAATAAAGACACTTTAACTTTTCCCTTTATGACTTGTATCACCTTGTTTTCTTTAGTTGTCTTATTGCTCCCACAAGAACTTCAAGTACTATATTGAATAAGTACAGAGTATACATCCTTGTCTTGTACCTGATTTCAGTGGGATTGCTTTGAGTTTCTCACAATTTAATTTGATGTTGGCAAGTAGCTTGCTGTATGTTGCTTTTATTATATTTAGTTATGTCTCTTGTGTCCTTGAACTTTTCAAGATGTTTATCATGGAGGAATGTTGGATTTTGCCAAAGGCTTTATCAGTATCTAGTGATCATGTGACTTATTTTCTCTCAGTTTGTTTATATGGTGGATTACATTGATACATTTTCATGTGTTGAACCATCCCTGCATCTCTGGAATGAAGCCTAATTGATCATGGTGGATGATCTTAGATTCAATTTGCCAGTGTTTCATTGAGTATTTTTCCATCAACATTTATGGGTGAAAATTGTCTGTAATTCTCTTTCTCTGTTGAGTCTGTGTGGTTTGGGCATCTAGGTGACTGTGCCCTTATAGTAAGAATTTGGCAGTGTTCCTTCTGTTTCTATTTTGTGGAATAGTTTGAGGACTAATGGTATTAGCTCTTTGAAAGTCTTGTACATTTCTGCTTTAAAAGCATCCAGTCCTGGGCTTTTTTTTTTTTTTTTTTAATTAGGAGAATTTAATGATGGCTGCTATTTCCTTAAAAATTATAGGTCAATTTAAACCATTTATCTGATCTTGATTTAACTTTTGTAAGTGGTGTCTATCAGGGAATTTGCCCATTTCTTTTAGATTTTCTGATAGTGTGGAGTATAGGTTTTTGAAGTATGAGCCAATGATTCTCTGGATTTCCTTAGAGTCTATTGTTATGTCCCCTTTTGTTTTTTATTTTGTTAATTTGAATATTCTATATCTGCCTTTTAGATAGTTTGGATATAGGTTTATTTATTTTGTTGATTTTCTCAAAGAAGCAACCCTTTGTTTCATTGATTCTTTGTATTGTTCTCTTTGTTCCCATTTTATTGATTTCAGTCCTCAGTTTGATTATATCCTGCTGTCTACTTCTCTTAGGTATATTTGCTTCTTTTTGTTCTAAAGATTACAGATGTCCTCTCAAGTAACTAGTATGACATCTCTCCAAATTCTTTATGTAGGCACTCAGTGCTATGAACTTTCCTCTTAGTACTGCTTTCTTTGTGTCCCATAAGTCTGAGTATGTTGTGAACTCATTTTCATGGAATTCTAGGAAGTCTTTATTTCTTCCTTGACCCAGTGGTTCCACAGTAGAGAGTTGTTCAGTTTGTAGGCTTTCTATCGTTTGCTGTTGAAATCCAGTCTTAATCTCTGGTAGATAAAATACCATATTTTTTTTTTTAATCTGTTGAGACTTGCTTTGTCACTTTTGGAAACGGTTCCATGAGGTGCCGAAGAAGGTATATTTTTGTGTGTTTAGGTGATATATTCTGTAGATATACGTTAGATACATTTGAATCATAATGTCTGTGAGTTCTGTTATTTCTCTGTTTAGTTTCTGTCTGGATGATCTGCCTGCCCATTGTTGAGAGTGGGATGTTGAATTTTCTTACTACTGATGTATGGGATTTGCATTAAGCTTTGGTACTGTTTCTTTAACAAATGTACATGCCATTGAATTTGGGGCATAGCTGTTCAGAACTGAGACATCACTTTTGTGGATATTTCATTTTGTAAGTATGAAATGCCCTTCTTCATCTCTTTTGATTACTATTGGTTTCAAGTCTATTTTGATAGACTTGCTTCTTATGTCTGTTTGATTGGAAAATCTTTTTACAACTCTTTCCTTTGAGGTGATGTCTATCTTTGCAGGTGAGATCTATTTCTTGTATGCAGCAGGAAGATGAAGGACATGTCCTTAACTTCTCAGTCATTTATCTAGCCCTTTTAGCTATACCAGACAGAAGTTTTAAAAAGCTGATTATAGATGGCTTTTTAATGCTAAATGTTAAGTGGTTATATATAGTAAATGGAGTTAGAATGTAGAAAATCAGGAAGTATATTTTCCTCTAACAACTCTTACTCTACAATAATTAATTAGAGATTAATAAACATTATCATCATATAAATGAATCATAAAGGAAATCAAAGTACCTACTATTCTCAACAATGTTTTGTATAATAACTACAAAATTCTATATAATAACCAGGAAATACACAGATGGGGTTGGGAAAGATGGTTCAATGCTTAAAAGTACTGGCTACTCTTGAAGAAGACTTGGCTTTAATTCCTAGCATCCACATGCGGCCTGCCAAACATCTGTAACTCTAATTTTTGGGGGATCTGGAGCCTTCTTCTGGTGTCCATGCCCACCAAGCATGCACATAGTGCACATACATGTATATAGGCAAAAATCACTTATTTGTATAAAATAAAAAGAAATAAATCTTTTTGAATAAAAGATACAAATGATCTCTTCATGTGTAGAGTGTTGGGCATCATGGAATCCTTGATTTAATTTGTAGAGAGTGTTTATCTTACCACAGACTCAGATCTATTTTGAGAAACCCACATTCTGTCTAAGGGCTGCAGATTCAGACCAACAAATCCTTGAGGGTAGAACAGAGTGTGTGCTTTTGTGAAATCAAAGTACAGTTTAAATTGTAAGGGTTGAATAACGAATGAATCTAATATAGCCCTAGGATGCCTTTTCACCTTTCTGATGATAGACACTGTTTTTATCTGTTGATAGATACTATTTTATATGTGGTAAAACACTAAAAAGACTCTCAAAAGCAGTTTTTCCTTATGGTCACTATGGTTTTTCCAAAGTCCTTTGGTTTCTGTTAGACTACTATTGACTGGAAAATAGTCAATCCATTCTTCAATCACAGCAAAATCTCAAACTTATTTCTGCTTGATACTAACTTATTTCTCAAAATTTTGTCAACATTCACCTCACTGGAATTAATTTGTTTCTTGGCTTTCCCCTTTCTTCTCTGTTTAGAAGGCTTTTAGGACACCCCACCCCCACTTTTGAAAGGTGGAAGAGGCTTTGACAGAGACTGCAGAAGTGGAATGCTTCTGAAAGATAGGGCAGCCAGGGCAGGAAAGAAAAACTAAATAGAGTGTTAAGACAGAGTGTAGAAATAAGTGACAAAATATGTTTGGGGGTAATGTATGTTTGGATTCAGACAATAAATTAATCATATCATGATATACTTAAGGTAAAGTCGAGAAAGGAAACTAAATCTAAACAATTGGTGATTTTTACTCTAAACCATGACTTGGAACATAATAAGAGAAGATCTTCTTAGGAATCCATATGATCATTTGGTCTGATATTGATTTGTAAAGTAGCCATCATATATTTGAGACGAAGTTCTTTGAAAGGTGTTTTATAGAGTTGAGTGGAGTGGGAGTAGAGTGGATTGAGTCCTTTGTCAGTTTCACTACCGCTTTCTCAAGAACAATTTTAGGTGAAATAATGTCGAGTGAACACACCTGAATAAACAATATGTACAAGCCACATAAGTGAGAATGAGCTCACTGGTTTATTGCACAGTTGTGGTCATATGTGCCCTCTGTGTGTGGGTGGTTTCAGTCTCAAGGCATCACTCCATACACGTGGCTAAATCTTACAAATATAGTTTCACATTTGATAAAATATAAATTCAATAGATTATTTGGATATAGAAGAGTGGCAAGAAGAACATAAAGCCTTGGACACTGTTAAGGACTTTGAAAGAAAGGAGATTTAGGACAGAGAAAAGTAGCTTTCCAATTGTTTCTTTAAACATTTATTCTATGTTTACACTGTGTGTGTGTGTGTGTGTGTGTGTGTGTGTGTGTGTGTGTGTGTGTGTGTGTTCCCATGGGAGCTAGAAGAGGGTGTCAGGTCCCCTGAAACTGAAGCTACAGTGGGTGATGAGCTGCTTGTTGTGGCTGTATCAGCCAATCTTGAGTCCTCTACAAGAGCAGTTACTCTTAACTGCTGAGCCATTTCTGCAGGTTATTCTTAATAGTTTTAAGTAGTCCTAAATATGGAGTCTGAGAAAGAAATAAAGAAGGGGTTAGAAATGCTCATTTCCTAATAGCTTTAGGGTAGATTCTAACTGCACACTGTGGATTTCAGTGTTTTGCATACATTGCAAACATTCTTAGAATCTATAAAAGAAAAGTCAAAGGCCAAAGGCTAGCAAGATGACTCAATAGGTAAGTTGACTGTTGCTAAGCTTAATGATCTGAATTTGGTCCCTGGGTCCCACATGGTAAAAGCAGAGAACTGACTTCTATAGGTTGTCATGTGATACACACACAGACACACAGACACACAGACACACACACACACACACACACACCACTAAATAAATAAAATGTAACTTTAAAAAAGATAAATATAACATTTTAACAATGGTTATTTTATAAATGACTGCTCTTTTTAATTGAAAATAGATTCTGGGCAGCCTAAGGGACTGCTGATAGTGGAACCAGGATGTATCCCTGGTCCACAAAAGGACTTTGGGAGCACATTCTCCATGGAGGGATACTCCCTTAACCTAGAGGCAGGAAGGAGGGCTTAGTCCCTACTCCAAAGGGCTTGACAGATTTAGATGACCCCTCCTGGAAGTCACCACCCTACATGTGGAGTGAGGGTGGGGATGGGAGGGTGGCTAGGGGGCATGGGAGGGAGGGAGTGAATAAGGGAGGGAGGGAGAGGGAAGTGAGATCAATATGTAAAATAAGAAAAATAAATAAATAATAAAAAAAAGAAAATAGATTCTTTTTTTCTTCCAATATATTCCAAATACATCCACTTCTCCATTTCCTCTTCAGAAAAGTGCAGGCCTCAAAAAGATGACAACCAAACAGGAAAGACAAGATACAATAAGACATGGTAAAAGCCCTCATATTGAGGCTGGACAAGGCAACCTAATGACCGGTTCTTAAGGGATTTTTTGTTTCTAAATCTAAGTGTCCTAACAGTGTGCGTGCCGCTTGTGATTGCATTAGCCCTCGCTGTCTCTCACGTGAATGCTCCTAATTCCCTTTGATTTTGCAACTATGATTTGTTTTATACATAATTAAACACCTTTCGTATTATTATATGGTCTGCTTTGTTTCCAGTATTGAGCAAATGGCTTCTGTACTTCTTAGAGAGCCGAGATTTTAAGACACTCTAGGGAACAGAGTTCCTGGCTGCTCCAGTCATCTGGCAGATGAGAGTGGCCTCTAGTTAAGGTGAGAGAAAGACAATGATGCACTTCATGGAAAGAGCCAGTTAAAGCGTTTGTGATGATGTTAGCTGCTCATTTAAGAGACGTAGACAGGTACAATCTTCTTCAATTATCTGATACATAGAGCCTTCTATTTCATTTTAAGCTACATTTTATTTGTTGTTTATGTGGCATATATGCGTGGGTGTTGTGGCAGGCAAGAGGGGATCACAGAACAACTTGAAAGACTCGGTTCTCTCCTTTCATCCATGTAGGTCTTGAGTATCCAAATCCGATTGTTAGATGTGGTGGCAGGAGCTTTTATCCACTGAGCCATTTTACAACCTTCTAATACCCAGATACTGTACTCAATAAACCAGATTGTCAAGGATCAAACTTGAACTTAAGGCAACAGAACATACTTGATCATGCTTGTCATGGTGAGGTGACAATCTAGTTGAGATCACCAGGCCCTTTGCACTCAGTCTAAGAAACTTTGAAAATGAGGTAATACCAACACTAGACCAACATCAACTGAACAAAGAAACTGGCTAATGCCTAGTCTCTCAAGTTTTAAGGGAAGTAATGACTTTCAGAGTGAGAGTAAAGTATACACCAGATCTTTCAGCAATGGATGTTATACAGTAATCAAGGTAAGAATGTAATCTAAGGGATAGAGAGATGTAAGGGCTAAAGACAATTCCTCAGAAGGGTGCGGCTGACTGAGAATTCAGTGCTGCATACTTGGACACAAATTTCCTCAGAGTAACCCAGTCACAAGCAACATTTTCTCTCCACTGACAGTAGTTACATATCAATGTGTATCTTGGAAATTTTCTTCTGAGTAATGGGTTTGTCTGCATTTTAATGTCTTTCTATATCTGTACCATTTCTTTCTTAAATGAAAAGAATCCCTTTAATTAATTAAGCTGTGTGATTTTTCCCTCAGTAAAATTCATTACTAGTTCCAGTGAGTTATTATTGCTGCTGACAAATCCAAGAGGTTAATTACTTGTTTAAACAAGCTAAAAGATAATACCTTTACTGTAGAAGAGATGAAGGTAATGCTAAATCACCTTCCAGATGAATTGCTTACACACACACATTCTAAATGCAGAATAAATGGAGTTCATTAAAAATACACTTTAAAAAATATCACTGAGCTAATCATAATTGCTAACCATTTCTATAATACTTTCAAAGAGCATCCCTTGTCAGAATCTATTAAGGTGTGATTGTTTTCCACATGTAGATTGTAAATTAATAGCTACGGGGTCAGCTCCAAGTATCATAAACACTTGTAAAACTAGATTACTTCAGTACAGTAGCCAGAATCATGCAGCAGATGGCATTAAGAACATTTAGCAAAGCAGGCAACAGAAAGGACTTTCTGAAATGCTCCACAGAGTCCGAAAGCCACCTAAAAACCAAGATATAGTGACTGAACAGATCTCCCCCAAAACAAGTTGCATGATGCAAATTGTAAGTTCTACATGGTGTACTTTCCACTCAGAAGAATTTACAAGCTCTGAAGGAAACATCTATAATACTCTTCTTTGAATAAACCTGCAGATAGCTTTTCCAGGAGTTGGGGTGTTGTGAAATGCTCTAACCTGAGATGTTAAATCTATGTTTTTGCCATTCTTCCAGTAAATTTGTCCAATTAACCTTGAAGCATACAGCACAGTATGTGTCATTTACTTAAGGAAAAGAAAACAAACACACACCTGTTCTTTATCCACTTTGTGTCAGCCATGTTCCTCTCTGTAATTGCCTTGTCTGTGATACCTCAGCATGCATCTAGAGAAGGTTCAGACAACCCAGTGGTTAGTGTCTACCTGGTGATTTCCTTTAGCAATGTGCTGTTATAGTACCAGATTAGTTAAATTACGATGTCTGCAAGTAACCATACTGCAAAACTAAACCACAGGAAAAAGCAAAATAAGTCTAAATTCTGAGGCAGAATTTAAAAAGAAAACTGTATTTCTGTTAATGTTCCTCTTTATAAACACAGTATAATTTTACATAGAATATATTTGTTCATAGTTAGCTTGTATACACTATTACATCAATAACCCATATTTATATGAAAACCATACATTATAATAAGCATTGACATGTCTTTAAAATTAGAAAAGCTAGCCTGGTAGTGGTGGTGTACTTCTTTAATTGAAGCACTGGGGAGGAAGAGATAGGAAGATCTCTGTGAGTTCAAGGCCAGCTTGGTCTACAAAGCCAGTTCCAGAATAGGCTCCAAATGCCTCAAAAAAAAAAAAAAAAAAAAAAAAAAAAAAAAACTTGGAAAAGCTTTCATTCTCCTTCTGTTTTAGTAATTACAATAATGAAAAAAGTCTATTTATTGAAGCACTGGGATATACAGAGCACAGAATTCTTTGATGACTGCATCCACAAGATGCAACCATCAACCATCTTCTCAGGTTGCATCCTCTGAACTGAAGGTTTTATAGTCATCTTCAGGCTGTATGGATGACCTCTGGTCACAGTCCTCTTTCCTACTCTACTTGTACCTATTCTGCCTGAAGGCTGTTTTCTGTGCATTCTAAAACTAATGAGTATAATGGGAGTTGCTTTTGTTCTGTTGTCACAGTTTGAATATTTTATACTTATCTTTAATTATGTGCATATGTGTATTGCTGTGTATGTTCAGATATATACAGAGTGCAGGTGTTCATGGAAACCAAAATACTGGATTCACTGGACTTGCTGCTGGTTGTGAGCAGTAGGTGCTGGACACCATATTTGGGTCCTCTGGAGGGGCAGTTTGTATTCTGAACCACTGAGCCATCTCTTCAGCACCCTAGTTTGAACATTTTAGCCAAATTAACTTTATGTATAACCCAGATAAAAATAAATCTGACTGCTGATGTAAAGTATAGATAGACAATAATTTTTATCATTCTCTTTACATGAAAAACCTTCTGCACAGGATCATTTTTATAGAGAGTGAAATAAAGTCATTCTGGGAGGTTAATCCACCAAACTGTAACCTAAATGTCATTTCCTAAATATTCACCAATGTTAAGAAAAAAAAAACAAATAATTTATGCCAATTCTAACATGCTCATTACACATATACATGCATAGTATATATAATGTGGATATATATATATACATACACACACATACATACATACATATATATGTATGTGTGTGTATGTATATATATATCTCTCTCTCTGTGGAGTCTTTGTCCTGGCTGTCCTAGAACTAATTATGTAGACCAGGCTGCCCTCAAACTGAGAAAGATCTGCCTGCCTCTGCCTCCAAAGTACTAGGATTAAAGATGTGCACCACAACACTTGGCAAAGATGACCAGCTCTTAAATTGATGTAGGATTTATAATTTCACTAAAAACTCTAATTTGTGTGTCTGTCTGAGTGTATTCATGCAAGATCCATGAAGGAGGGCCTCAGATTCTCTGGAGCTGGAGTTGCTAGTAACTGCCAATATACCAACATGGCTGCTGGGAACCTAACTCAACTCCTTCCCAAGAGCCTTCTATTTTGCCCCTAGAGTTGGTATTATTTGAATCAGTTACTTTAGGAGAAAAAGATGGCTTAGAAAATGTCACTCTTGAAATTTTTTGTCAGTGTTAGCTATTTTAAAACAAGATAATTTTATTTCACGTAGGGTCTATTAATACAATGGTCTCTTATACTGAACGATTCTTATTGTAATGCAGAAAGCCTTCTAAATCTTGTGTGTTCTATAGAATATATATGTCCTATAGAAAAATATGTGTTTATGGAACTACAACTTTAAGACAAGTTCCTAGAGCTGGAAAGTTAGATCAGGGGTTATGAGCACTAGCTGCTCTTGCAGAGAAGCCACCTGGATTCAGTGACAGCAAATAACCATGTATAATTCCAGATCCATGGTGTATATCCATCATCCTCTCCTGGTCTCCATGGGCACTGCATGTATGTATTACATATACTTGCAGGTAAAAAATATACATAAAGCAAAAATAAATAAATCTTTAAAAAAAGAGAGATAACATTCCTAGAACTTTCTAAAGATTGCAAGTTCTAAGAACATAAAAGAGAATGTACTTGCCCTGTGCCTATGTGCAGAAGCAGAGTAGGTGTTCCCAGTCCCCAGGTGTTAGAACAATATTGATCATTGGCTCATGCTACACCCATAGGCTTCATGCCCTCAACACACATTAGTGATATCTTTGACATTTAAAACATATTAAACATTGGTAAATTATAGAGTTCCTATTTGGGATCTATTTATAATAGCTTTAAAAATTCTTTGGTGTCAAATACATTAAAGACATAGAACTTCAGACATCAATTTTATACTTGTTAATGGCCACGAATAAAATGTCTGCAAACTCTTTAGAGAATAACAACATGACTAGACATTTTTATATCTTACCTGGTAAGTAGAACATTTGCATACAGGTATTAAACTCACAGTTTTCAATTTTGTTGCATTTAGTAACATTTTTGAAACTTGGGTCCAAGTCTACAGAAAATAAAGAGGAATAATCAAAGAAATTTACTTTTTATTCTTTAGAGAACATTGAGGCTCACAAGAAAATAAGAGAAAGTGCAGAAAATTTTCATATTGCCATTGTCTCCATACATATACAGGCTCCTCCACAATGGACCAGTCACTGTTTCCATACATGTACAGGGACCTCCACAGTGGACCAGTCACTGTCTCCATACATGTACAGGCTCCTCCACAATGGACCACCTAACAGCATTGGACCTACACAGGTCCAATGTTAGTCTCATATGCTGGAGTTCACTGCTGGTATTCTACATTCTGTGTGGTTAGGGCAATATGTATAACGGTATATCTAATAATTGACTATCACACAGAACAGGTTTAATTTGCTAGAAATCCATCTAAGTTCTTTTTATTCATAATCCCTCAAGCTAACCTACAGAAACCATTATTTTGCCCTTCCTAGAATATTAAGTAATTGGATCATGCAGCATGTAAGCCTTCAAGTGGGTCTATGTTCCCTTAATGGTATCATTTAGATATTTAGATCTCAGGCACATTTTTTTTTCTTATTGCTGTATGATATTCCTTTGTTTGGAGGTAACACAATTGATTTGCCACTCACCTACTGATAAACATATCAGACCTTTTCACACCTGGTCAATATAGATAAAAAGCACTATAAGCATAGGTGATATGGGGATGTGTTTTTGACTTGTATAGGAAATCAAGGTGGTAAGAGTCTTTGGTTTTGTGCTTTAATGCAGTGTGTCACAAAAACTCACTGAGCAATGTTAAGACTTGCTTGCCACTTAGTTATGTTGTATAATTGTTTTAACAGACTGGGGTTTGTTTTGCTGATTTTGAGGATTTATTGTAAAGATGCTTATAGGAGAAATGGGTCTGTAGTTTTCTTATAAAGATTGTCTTAAATCTGATTTGGTCTAGGGTTGGCACAGTGGAGGAAGCTAGGAAGGTTTCTTTCCAGTTCTTTCTTCTGGAAGAGATTGTGAAAAACTTATTCTTTAGATTTGTATCAGCATTCACTGGTAAACCCATGTGGATACAATGATTTCTGTTTCCTAAAGTTGTTGCTTATTACTTTTATTTATTTACTGGGTAAAGATCTATTTATGTTGTGTATTTTTTTTTCTTGTATGGGATAAAAAAACGATGTTCGGTTTAATATAGGTTGTAAAACTATGAGCAGAGATGCACACATAACATTCTTTTATTGACATTTTAGTTTACTATCTTTAGCTGCGTCACCACTTTTATTTCTATTAATTTATTACTGTCTTTTATTCTCTGTCTTGCTAGAGGCTTACCCACTTTACAGATCATTGGAAAATAACTGGCTTTTGGTTCAGTTTATTTTCTTTGTTTCTCGGTTTCATTTTCAATTATTTCGGGTGTAATTTTTATTGTTTCTTTCCTTCTGCTCACGTGATCTTAAATTTGCTGTGTGTTCTTTTCCTGCTTTCCTTATGAGGAAGACTGGATTATCGATTTTAGCCCTTTCAGGGTTTTCTAAAATGCATGTTCATTGCCAGTAACGTTTGCATCAGCATTGTGTTGAATGCATCCCACACAATTGGATGTACTGTGTTTTCATTTTCATATAGTTCAAAATAATTTGAAGCTTCTCCTGAGATTTCTATGACCCATATGTTATTTGGAAGAGTGCTTTGGGAGCTCATTTTTCTATTGTTGATTTATTGCTAAGTTCCGTTGTACTTTGTAGAGCATGAATTGAATTATTTCAGTAATCTAAAATGTGTTTTGGTTGATTTAGAACCTATGGAATGGTATTTGTTGGTGAAAGTTTTATGTGAACTTGGGAAGCATATATGATTTGGATGCAGTTATCAATATATGCTATCTGTATCCACTGGCTTTCTGGAACTTTTGCTTTCCACTGGGCTGGGTTTTTTGTTTGTTTGTTTATTTCTTCTTTTATTTTCTTTTCACTTCAAATAAAGAGGCACTGTGATGGCTGCAATCCTACTTTAATGGGTTTTACATAATATATGCTGGTGTTCTGTTCTTAGGAGTGCAGACATTAGACAACTGACTCTTTGTTTCAAGACAGTATTTCTCTGTATTGCATTGGAGCCTGTCCTGGTATTAACTCTGTAGACCAGGCCGGCTTTTGTGGAACTCATAGAGATCCCCCTGCCTCTGCCTCCCCAGTGCTGAGGTTAAAGGCATATGCTACTACCACTGGGCTAAAGTATTGTCCTGTTAACATTGCACAAAGTTCCTTATTCTTAGTAACTTTCCACATTCTGGAATCTGTTCTCTCTGAAGTTAATATAGGTCATTTTTTTCCTGATTAGTGTTAGTATTATATAACTATCGTTGTCTTCGTTTTTAGTTTAAATGTGCTTTTATTTGTAAAGTAAGTCTCTTGTTTTCAACATTTAGTTGGGTCTTCTTTTTTGGTATGTATTGGAAGATTCTGCCATGTAGTCGGTATATTTAGACCACTGACAATGTATGTATGCATGTATGTATGTATATGTGGTGTATTTAGACCACTGACAATGTGTGTGTGTGTGTGTGTGTGTGTGTGTGTGTGTGTGTGTGTGTATAACATTTGGGTTTACAATTTTGTTCCTTTTATTCTTTGTCCTTAAAATGAAAACGTATTGTCAAATATCCCTTTTTGTAGAACGTTATACAATGTTATACTTTTTGAGTATTGCTGGAAAGCTGTTGTCATAAGGGAGTATTTATTTATTTTCTTTTTAAAAACTTCTGTATCTGGGCCACAGTTTCCCTCCTTGGTCTCCTCTGTTCCCACCCCTATTCTCCTCTGTTTTCACACTCATCCTCCTCTGCTCCTGACCCCAATCCACTCCTCCTCCATTTGGTTCCACAGATATAAACACGTAAGGGGTAATTTTTGCAGGATGGCTTCATCAACAAAATTTAGGGACAATTTGAACTTAATAATCTATTTAAGGTACTCCAAGCTGTCTTTTGTTTTTTTTTCTTTTAACTCAACATATAATTATAAAAATTTAAAAATAATCAGAAGTACAGGAATTGAAGGCGAGAGCACTTGTCTGAAATGAACATCAATTTTCTTTTTAGACATTTCAATAAGTAGAATAACCTGGAATTCTTTAGGAGAAAAAAATCAGTTACCTTCTAAGTTCCATATGTACTTTAATGATGAGGGGTCAAATGTAGTGATGTCCTTTGAATATGAGGCATGATAAGACCTTTCTAAGCACAGTCAAATTTATGGTAATTTAATCGCATACATTTTATTCCTATTAAAATTCATCAGAAACCATTTTCTACTTTAAATCGTTAATCTTCAGAACAATATGTAGTTCATCTTGCTTTGGACTTAGAGTTATGGATTATTTTAAATCATGAAACCAGATACATAGAACCTTATGGAAGAGAAAGTGGGGAAGAGCCTCGAACACATTGGCATGGCAGACAACTTCCTGAATAGAACACTGATATCACAGCCATTAAGATCAACAATTAATAATGAGCTGGGGAAGAGGCAAGGGGGAACAGGAGAAAGGTTGGGAGGGAGAACTTTGGTTGAACTGTAAAATGAAATTTAAAAACATAAATTAATAAAAAGTAAATAAATGAGACCTCATAAAACTGAAAACCTTTCGCAATGCAAAGGATACCATCAATAGGATAACATGGCAGCCTACAGAATGAGAAAATTTTTTTACATCTGACAGAGGCCTACTATCCAATATACATGAACAATTCAAAGAACTAGACCTCAACAAACCAAATAACCCAGTTTAAAAATGGGCCATAAATCTAAACAGTTTGCAAGAAAGGAATTTCAAATGCCTGAGAAATACTTAAAGAAAATTTGATCATGTTTAGACATAAGGGAAATGTAAACCAAAACAACTCTGAGAGTCCATCTTACACCTGTCAGAATGGCTAAGATCAAAAACACAAGTGATAGCTCATGCTGGAGAGGATGTGGAACAAGAGGAACATCCTTCCATTGCCGGCAGGAGTGCAAACTTGTACAGCCACTTTGAAAATCAATATGGCAGTTTCTTATAAAACTTGGAATCAATCTACCACAATATCCAGCTATACCTCTCTTGAGCATATAGCTAAAGGCTATTCCATCTTAGAATAAGGACACTTGTTCAACTATATTTATAGTGGCTTTGTTCATAATAGCCAGAAACTGGAAACAACCTTGATGTCCCTCAATCAAAGAGTGGATAAAATAATAATAATAATAATAATAATAATAATAATAATAATGTGGTACATACTTTTACAGAATGAAGAAATACTCAGCTGTTTAAAAAATGACAACATGAAATTTGCATGCACATGAATTAATCTAGATAAGATCACCTTGAGTGAAGTAACACAAACTTAGAAAAACAAGAATGGTATTTATTCACTTATAATTGATCATTAGCTGTTAAGTAAAGGATATTCATGCTATAATCCTTAAAGCCATAAAGGCTAAGTAACAACCTGGGAAGGGTATATAGAATAGATTTTGTAAGTGGACTAGGAGCATGTGGGGAGTAGGAGGTGGTGGGAACAGGAGGCATCATGTGGGAGAAAGATGGAAGGAGAGAGTCCTAGAAATGGTCATCATTGAAGGAGTGAAGTAGGTTCTAGTACAATGGAAACTCCTTGAATCTTTGAGAGTGAGCCTATTGAAGACTCCTAGTAATAGGGGATATGGAACCTGGACTGGCCATCTTCTATAACAAGGCAAAGCTTCCAACAGTGATACTGAAACACCAACCCATCAACAAAACATTCAACCTACAATCTTTCCTGCCTCCAAGACATTCTTAGATAATGGTACAGAACTTGTGGAAGTGCCAGACAACAACTTGTCCAACTTGAGGCCCACACCAGGAGAGGGAGTCCATTCTTCACACTGCCTTGATGGCCAGGAACCAGAGCCTGAACAGCCCTGAGACCCAAGATAGAACCAAACACAACTGGGAAAAAAATCAATGAAATGATGACTAATGATATTCTGCTATACTCATAGATCAATGCCTAGTCCTTGTCATTAGAGAGGCATCAGCCAGCAACTGAAGTGAGTAGATGTAGAGACCAAGAGCAAACACGAGACACAGCCAGGGTAATCCTACAAAACGTGTGGGGGAGAACTGTAGGAGCCAGAGCAGTAGAGGACACCATAAAAAACACAGCCTTCAGTATCAACTAAGCAGGCTCATAACAACAATCATGGACCCTGAACTAGATAGGTCCTCATCACATACTATGGTTGTGTTGTTTTTGTGGGACTCCTAATAGTGGGAGTGGGGGTGTAGTGGGTATGTCTGAGTATTTGCCTTCACTTGGGACCCTTTTCCTACTGGATTGACTTTCTAGCCTTGATATAAAGTTTGTGCCTACTCTTATTATAACTTGTTTTGTGTTTGGTTGATGTCCCTGGGAGGCTTGCTCTTTCTTTTAATATGGGAAATGGAAGAGGAGCGGATCTGGGGGAGAGGCAAGGTAGGGGGGAGAGGGCTGGAAAGAGTGGAGGAAGAGTAAACTGATCAAGATGTAATGCACAAAAAAAGAATTAAAGAAAAAAATTTAAAAAAGGCACTTTTGTTTATGGTGTGCTTTGTATGAGTGTGGCATGAGTATTGTTTTTAGAGGAATTGAAGGATTAATCACTTCCCTGCATCCTATTCAGCCACCACTCTGTTCTAGAAGGATGCCTCCATTATTATGGAGCTGTATCTGAAAATCAGAGGCTCTCTTTTCACAGTATCTGAAGGGATGGGCTTCTTGGAATGGTTGCTTGACTTTCTCAAAACTATTTTTCTTAATATCTCCCTCAAAAGATCACACTTGCATAAACGAAGTACATGTTTCTATATCCACAATTATGAATTAATATTCAAATGTCTCTCACAGTGATGCTAAGCCATATTGTGATTGCGAATGTAAAATGGCAATTACACATTTTCTATCTTTCTTATATATTAGAAATGTAAGTTACATTTTAAGTGAACTTATTCTGTATCTTGAGAATTTAGAAGTGGGATCAACCTACAACATCATCACTTAAGTCTTGATTAGTGAATTATCTTTGATGACTAGAAGTATCTTTCTCTCATGTGAAGAGAAAAATATAGGAATTAAAAAGACCATTTACTGATACTTCTAATTTAATATGGAAAGATGTTGAAAAAAAACATCTGGATCAAATATGAGTCCTAAATCAGCTCTCAACATCTGCTGTTTGAAAGTCTCATACTTTGAGGGGGTCTTACAAATGCTGTTGCTTTGTACTGTTGTATGTCCAGAGAAAATCAAATAGCATGGTTGCCCATTCTTTTCTGTCCTTTGTGTTTCTCCTGATACAACTTACATCATTGGCCAAGAAGATTCCCAGTATTTGTTTTCTCAAAGCCTAAGTTTTAAAGCTTCCTCTCTCATTGTTATGGCTAATAACAACTAGTAAGCCATGCTCACCTTCCTCAAGGAGCTCACATGCTGCCAAAGGAGAGAGAGTCACATACATGACTAAATATCATAAAAGGTCCACTATGTTGTTTGCAAGAACAACAGGGAGGAAGCTAACAATTCTGAAAAAAAGAGTTTATAAAGTGTGATTAAAATTTTCCATTGACTATTGAGTGTATTCCATAAAAGAAATGCCAGCAGGAAACACACAGAAATCAAAGAAGCCACTTCATGAAAATCTTGGAACTTACAAAATCATGTACATTCGTGAAACACTTTAATAAGGTTATTAGAAATGAAGAATATAATGCTGGCAAAAAGGAAGCTATAATTTAAGATATTAAGATAAAGCAGCTCATTTTCTGCTCTCCTAAGAATATTACTTTCTAAAGAAAATAAAATCAGTATAGAATATAAAAATGCTTGCAATTTAACTATTGTGTGAATATTTATTTTACATAAGACATAGAGCTAACTTCTTTGCATATGACAGCTCAATAAATTCTGTCAACCTTTATGACTTGATATTACTATTTTCACATTATCGCTGAGAAGAAAACTAAGAATATTAAAGGTAAATTTAATTCCTGAGGTCTCTTGGCCAATAGGAGCTATGAAAAGATTTCTATGTTATCCAATGCTCTTAGCCACTCCATTACATGATCGCCACTGTAAAAGAAATAACCTGTGAAGAATATCAAGTAACCCAGAGATGTTTAGTCCATAACTTCTAGATAGATGTGTCCAACATGCAGGTTTAGTACAGAGACAATGTATAGTTAGTCACTCACTTGGTATTTTTATACTAGATGGTGATCTCCAAATATGTTTCTTCTCCCAGGGAACATTATGACTTTAATCATGCCAGCATAAAATAGGAGCATAGAAATTCTCATGTCTCTTTTGTTTGAGCCATTGAATGAGTTGATGTTTTATAGCACACAATTATAAAATTCTTGTTTATAAACACGTGGTAACCATCATTCACGGTCTATGCTTTTAAAACACATTGACTTAATTTGTTCTGTTGCTAATTTTTGGCTTCATATCAAACACAAATTCTTCAAAATTAATAACTATATATATATATATATATACACACACATATTACCAATAAGGAAATATAAAAAAGAGAATAGACATAGGAGTCTATTAATTTCAATAGAATCCTATTCCTAGATTGTAAAAGCAAAAATTTGTGACGGTAGCTCCAGATCTTTCTATCTCCTCAGCATTTCTGTATCTAACAAATTATTGGGAACTAGTAGTCAGGGTAAAGTTTGTAGATAATAGAAGACTTGAAAGGGACTGGCTAAGTGCCCAACTTGTGACATTAACCAGAACTAGTCTTAGATACATAGTTTTAGTTCTTTCTTATAACTGTTACTCAGAAATGCAACTGAAGACCGTCAATGAATGGCATCTATCCTAAGACTTTCAGTGTTGAAACTAGTGTTTCCTCTTTGCAAGGTCAAGAACAATCCAGCCTTAATTTACCCATTTAATATCTAGATGACACATCAAGAATATCCCTAGAGGCGAATCATCCTCGAAAAGTGTTATTCTCACTAACTATCAGTAAACAAGTTGAATATTAAGGCAGGTATTGTGCTTCAACTCTTGGCTCAAGCTTTTCTGTCATAATTATATCACATGTCATCTTTCCTGATACTTCAGTTTAGAGCTTAGCTTGAGATGGAAAAAAATACATGGTACTGGAGAATTCTACTGTTCACAGGCAAGTTTCCACAAGCCTCGCGTGGCACACAGAGAAAATGAGATGTTTCATATTAACTTTGTGAAGCAAAAGACAGATGTCTATTTAAAATCCTTGTATCAGTGTTGTCCAGTATGTAGAGTATGAATTTTAATTTGTAAACAAAGAAATAAATGACAGAAATTTATTTAGAATTCTATCACTGGGGACATAATTTTAATATGCCAAAGTTAATAAATTCAGTAATGGAATGATTACTTCCTAATTGGATTTTTTGACAATGTAAGTTGCAAAGAAGTTGCTGTTTGTTATAAATGAAATGGTGCATCCATTCACCAAAATTTACTTCATACTGTGAAAGTATTAAGTGCTTTACTGTGCTTTTAAACTTGCCAAGTACATTTGTAAAAATGCTATCTAAGTTTGAGCCTCAATTACAAATTCTGCTTTTATCCCTTGTACATATTTAGATTATTACTTTTTCAGGACTAGTAAAAACAAAGAACAGGATGCTACAATATTTCTTTTGTTCTGACATAGTTGAGTGTGATTTTTCAGAATGATCCTTTCAAGTTCATATTTCAAGTTCAAGTTACATGAATATTTGGTCCCCAGTAGGTGGAACTATTCGGGAAATATTAGATGATGTGTTCTTGCTTGAGAATGTGTTTCACTGGGGCAGGCTTTGGATTTACAAAATCCTCCAACATTACAAGTTATAACTCTGTTTTGTGCTTGTGGATCACAAGTAATCTTTAAGCTACTACCCCCATCTGCCTGTTGCCATGTTCCTTATCATAATCATCATAGACTTTAAACCTTCAGGACTTTAAGCATCCAGTAAATTCTTTTGTAAGTTGCCTTGGTAGTTGTTTTTGTGGTGGTTTGAATGGATATGGTCCCTATAGGTTTACAAGGGGTAGTACCACTAAGAAGTGTGGCTTTACTGAAGTAGGTATGGCCTTGTTGAAGGAAATTTTTAACTGGGGAAAGGTTTGAGGATTCAGATACTCAAGCCAGGCCAGTGTCTCTTCCTGATGCCTGCCAATCTAGCACCAACGTGTCTGCCTACATGCTGCTGTGCCTCCTGCCATGATGATAATGGACTTAACCTCTGAACAACAAGCCAGCCCCAGTTTAAAGTGTTTTCCTTTATTAGGGCTACCATAATCATGGTGTCTTTTCACAGCAATAGAACTTTGACTAGGACAGTTTCTTATAGCAATAGAGAAGTAACTAAAAACTATATTACACACTAAAATATTATTGCAAGATAATACATTCCATACAGCTTTTTCATACCCACTTTGTTTTGGTTAATGTTTCTTCACGTCCCCTATTTTTTCCTATCCCCCAACTCTCCCTGCTTAAACATATTGTCTATCCACATCCTTGTTACCTACTATCTACCATTCCTTTCCCTTGAGACTGCCCCTGCCATTGGTATCTTTGTAGCTTTATATCATCTATAGGTACTCTATGTTGAACATACAATGTAAAATAATATTTTAATATTTATCTAAAATTACCTGTAACACATATAAGTGTAAGTATATGTCTTAAATGAAGGTATGCCACTTGGGCTGACAAAGTGTATAAAACATCTAACAAAACCAAACACAATAAGTTCTGAGAAACTTTTGTCCAAGCTGTTGATTATGGTAGCCAAGAGATTCACAAAGCAATACAGTCTACTGCTATTGACCATGGTTATCTCCCAAAGGTTAAAAGTAAAGTCTTATTGCTAAAGACATCACATAGTTCAGATACAGATATCAGAGTATTCAATCTGTATCTGATTAAAAAGACTCCTTTCTAAGATCTAGTTTTCATGATTGTAGATGTTGTTCAAGTCATCAAGGGAGGGAATTAATTAATTACCCTATCCATCTGTAACACCTATGGATCACAGCAATTGCAAGCATTGAAAAATGTTTCTAAAAGTGCACTGGTAGCTCTACTATCTTGGTAGTAACCAACAGCTGTATCTTTGGACCTAAAGCCAACTCAGCAGGAGGGAAACCATTGGTATTGGAAGCCTATCCAACTACCCTGAGGTGAGGACATGGATCTTAGAGAAGAATCTCCTATTTCAATGATACTTGTTATCTGCATTCTAAAACTTACATTTATACCCACAGATTAAGTGTAGTTCTCTTCATAAAACAAGCTCCTTTAGGCAGCAAGTAGAGTCCTATAAATGGTTAAAATGTAGAGAAGAACTGATCACCAGCTATTCAGGCTCAGTGGATGCATACACAATGCAACTCCTATACCTAAGGCTCAAGGGATGTCAGGGAAGAGGAACCAGTAAGATTGTAAGAGTCAGAGTAACAGCGAGTCTGCTTTGAGGCTATTTCTTCTAAAAATTATAGGGAAGCTACAAACATGATTCCTCAACAGTATGGCTGCCTAAATAAGACCCAAACAATGACATCACCAACAGAGATGCTAACTTGAAAGGGGAAATCTCGTAAGGCCCACCCCTAGACAAAATAGCTGCAGACAACTAAAGACTGCTCTGAGAGGGAGAATTAGTCTTTTTTAGGGTTATCCAATACTAAACTGTCAGCTATGAGATCATTGTACACAGCAGGCAACTCTGAATGGGTGTGTGTGTGTGTGTGTGTGTCTGAGAGAGAGAGAGAGAGAGAGAGAGAGAGAGAGTAATAAGGAAAGAAAGAGGAAAAAGAGACCATCTATTTGAGAGGGAGTAGGGTAGGGGATATTAGAGGTGTAAGAGGGAAGGGATTGGAGGGAAAAGGAAACAGGAAAAATGATATACTTATATTTTAATTAAAATGTTATTTAAAATTAAAAATAAAGCTGTAAAATTCTAAATAAAACCACTAGTCTCAAAGTATTTTACCTTGTGTGGTGGTTTGAATAACACTGGCCCCTCTAGGCTCATGAAAAACTACTTCTTACACTCATATATTTCAATGTGTAGTCAACAGGCAATGGAATTGTTTGATAGAATTAGAAGTGTAGTGATATTTTGTTTGCAATCTAACAGATAAAGCATGCCTGAAGATCAGAGTACAAAGCTAAGGCACTAGTTAGCCACACACACACTAAGCCACTAGTTAGTCATAGAGGATGTGGCCACATCTTTAATCCCAGCACTGGGGAGACAGCGGCAGATGGATCCCTGTGAGTTCAAGGCTACCCCAGGCTACATGAGCGTGGATCAATCTAAAAGAGAAACAGAGCTCACACCTTTGATCCCAGCACTTGGAATAACATCCCTTTAATCCAAGAATTAGAGAGGAATATGAGGCAGAAGTTCATTACAGTTTCTGGGGAATCTGAGGTTTTGTGGAGAGCATTGCAATTTGCAGTTACTCTGAGAACAGAAATCCACAAACTTCCTTCAGTCTGAGTATTGGTAGATGTGAGAACTCTAGTGGCTGGATGCTTTGTTCATTTGATCTTCTGCTTGAACACAAATATCTATCTCTGTGTTTTTATTACTGGTGCTATATAGAAAGGTTAGAAGGTATGACATTGTTGGAAGAAGTAAGTCACTTGGGGTTGGCTTTGAGGTTTCAAAAGCCCATGCAAGACACAGTCTCTCTCTTTCTGCCTGTGGATCAGGATGTGGAGTTCTCAGCTACTTCTTCAGCACCTGTCTATACTACCATGCTATCGGTTATGATGAAAATGGACTTAAGTCAGGTAATAAGATTCTGGGACACAATACAGGCTGATTGAAGCTTATTCAGAGAGAATTCATTTACACCAGAAACAGATAACTGCTGTGGGTTCTGACTCCAAGGATATCCTTGGATCTTCTCTGTCTCCAACCCAGAAGTAAGAGAGAACGTCTGGCTCAGGACCCATACCTACACTCTACAGGTCATGCCCATACCTGTTCCCATGCCCCAATGGGTGTGGTTAGTACAACAGGTATGGGTGGGGTGGATATCTCACTACAATTCCCCTTTTAGTCTAAAGAAAAGACTTAGGCTTGATACATAACTATATATAAGGACAGTAAATATCAAATATGCTCTAGGAGAAGAAAAATAAGAACACACCCACTTTAAGGCCTGTTGCCAGTGAAGTATTAAGACCAAATGTTAAGAACTACATATCCAGTCTTGGGGTGAAGGCATAACAGAGATTACTATGGAGTTGTCCTAAGTTAGAAGGTTAAGTCTTGTACCTAATATTTCTATCTTGGAAGAGAGAGAACAACAATTGTGACAGTCTAATCTTCAACCTCATCAAAGATCTGAGAAGGAAGATAATAATACTAGGGTCTGTAGGAAGTACAGGTGAGCAGCTTCCACAAGATGCAGTGCAGGCATAAACAGTAGGCTACCTGGACAGTCACCCAAAATTCTCACAGCAATGTCTGGGCAACCAACTTTGGCTGAGGTTTAAGTATCTGACTGACCAACAAAAAGCAGGGAGGTAGAAAGGCTGTCTTACCCTGACTTGGCAAGGTTCAACAGTCTTCTATATTTGTCTCCTGCAAGAACAGTAGGACAACATGTCCAAAATCAGCTGTTGAGGTGGGGGTAGTTCTATGCCCAAGAGGCCATTAGCTGAGGAGAGAATGGACTCCAGAAGGAGTGACGTCAGTGTCCAACATATTCTTACAAGCCCAACATTCCCAGAAAGCCAAGACCACATGGGAATAATTAGGTCAATAGAAAAATCTGTTAATAGTTAAGTCAGAGCTAGCCAATAAGAAATCATACCCAATGGCCAACAGTTTCATAGTTTAATCTGGGTCTCTGTGTGTTATTTGGGGCTGATGTATCTGTGGGACCAGGCTCCTGGGAAAGTCTCGTAATATGTACTAAATCTCTAAAGCTGTAAGCAAGCCCTCAATTAGATGCTCAATTTGTTCAGGAGTTTGCCATGGAAGCAGTGGAACAGTGATTAAGACACCTTGCCTAGTAAAATTAATGAAAATTCATTTGTCATAAATCAAGAAATTACATGTGATAATCCACCATTATAGAGAGTGGCGAGTTTAACAGGAGCCATCTCAGAAATAAGGAACCCATAGAGAAATACCGTACATTACTAATTGGAAACTAAATTGCACCTTTTACTATAAGTATGCATTTGCTTCACATTTTCATTCGTTTATCTGGTGAGAGAATGAAAAGAGATTGTGTTCATGTGAGTACTGTAGCACATGGGGGATTCAGAGGACACCTTGCCCAGGTCATTTCTTTTCTTCCACCATGTGGAATCCCGGTAGGAAACTCAGGTTGTCAGTCTTGGCAGTAAGCACATTGACTTACTGAGCCATCTTACCAGTATCACACAAATATTTAAACAAAGAAAGAAAGAAACAAACAAAAACAAAAAACACTTTCTACCAACATTTAGTACCAGTTCAACAAATTCAGTGATGATTGTAACAATCATAATTTTGGTTTGTGTCTTGCAAAATAATGATGTATAGAGGAACTAAAGCAAGCAAAAGACTAAAAGAATGTAGCTCCTTTAACTTCTGTTTCCCTAATATTCAATTAAAATAATATTCTAAGAAGCCTTTTGATTTGATGCTCTGGGGCTTAGAAGATAAGCTTCAAAGGCATGGTGGGTTTTCGTCATTCCCAGGAGCTAAGGAGGTTACTATTCTTAGTTCTGCTTCTACATATTGAATAGAGCAAGTAACTTTAGCTCCTGGGAAGCAACACCTCTAAGATCCAGGTACCCTTGGTCTGCAACAAAAGAGTTGGTTGTATTTCAAATGTGCATCTACATATTGGGATTGAGGTCACAGAGAGCAATTGGGTTGGTGGCCTAAGGGTGGTGTTAGTTTTTCTTGGAGAGGGAGATGATCATGTGTGAGTGGACTGGGAGAAATGCAGGAGTGTTAACAAATCTATTTAGTGAGAAGATGGAGGAAGAAGGTAGAACTCTGAACAGAAAGCTGAAACAACAAAAATGAATCAAGGAAGATAGTCCAATATAAAACGCAGAGAAATTCAATAGGTAACGTAACTTATAAAAAGGCAGTGGTGTGGATTCTGGAACTATATTCTTCTTGTGGTGTCTAGTAATGCAGGAAGGTAGAATATTTAAAAGCTAGATCTATCAGATAGAAGCTGATGGATAGATTTACCCTGCTGCAGTCTCAATGAATGGCAAATTCTGAAGTCAGATTACTATTTTCTGAGGTGAATTAGAGGGTAGGAAGTGGTGAAGAGCTAGTGTTGTCTCTTTGTATTGATTTATGCTATTATTGAAACCACAGAAAGGAGAGGAAGAGAAACAATACCTTCCTGCACCAGCTCTCAAGACTGGCTTCACATCACAAGCATGTTGAGTAGGCTTAATTTGAATTTTTATTTTTTAAAAAGTACTAATTCATGAGTCTTAGTCTAAACCAATTAAACCTGAGTCTCTAGGGGCAGGATACAGATACTGATGTTTTAAATAGCTCTCCAAGTAATTCTAATGTTGAGCTAGAACTGAAGAGCACTAAGGTTAATCAGACAAGCATATGGCTTTTCAAGAACAGCTTTAGTTTAAATGTCAGATCCACATCCTGCTGACTGTGTGGTTGCTTTGAAGCTAAATTTCCTTATCAGACAAGTGGAGATAATAATATTATCATTTTCAGAAGCTAAGTGTTGCAAAGCATGTGAGACTCTGAGCATGCTATGAGCAGCACACACACACACACACACACACACACACACACACACACACACACACACACCATGGTTACAACATCCTAATGAAGCCAGCATGGAACTGACTCAGGCCAGAAGGACTGAGCAGTCTAAGAGACCTCAGACAGTGGAGCCAGGATGTATCCCTGGTGCACAAAAGGACTTTGTGAACATATCCCCCATAGAGGGATAACTGCCTTAATCTAGAGACAGGAGAGAAGCCCTAGTCCCTACTTCACATGACCTGTCAGATCTACATGACCCCAACTGGATGGCATTCCCCTACATATGGAATTGGGGTGGGGGATGGGAGGGGAGGGTGGTTGGAGTGCATGTGAGAGGGCAGAGACGGTAAAAGGGAGGAAAGGAGGGATGGAGGGAGGGAGGGAGGGAGGGAGGAAGAGGGAACTGGGATCGACATGTAAAATAATAAATTTAATTAAAAAAAATGCTTTGACTCCAAAATTTAAGTTGAAGGACAAGTTACTGGGAAAAAGGATTTCTATTTTTGTTTCCACAGAAAATGAAAAGATGTGGATTCCTTCCAGACTAATGTGGTTTGATCACACCAGACTGCCTGAAACAGAGTACAAGGTGATCCTACATTCAAAACAGCTGGACAAAGCAGCCCTACAGACTACAGCTAGGATTTCTGAATCTTCTTTGAATCCCCCATGACAGCGCCCCTTACCAGCAGGAAGTAGTTTGGAAAGAACGATGCCTAAATTCCCAAATATTGTGTATAAATGCTTGTTTTCATTTAATTGGACTTTGTTATATAAAATAAAATATAATAAAAAAATTAGGAAAAAAAGAATTTCCAACAATTATGGTCCATGTCACCTACTCCATATCTTGATCCCTTTGCTATTTCTGCTGTGATGCTGTGATAACTGGCTTTTGTTACTACGTCAACTATGTCAAAATTTTTCTGTCCTACTCTTATGATTGCTAGAGTCTTACACATTCTTTTTGGACCATTGGTTTGTAACACTCACAGAAACTTTTTGTATCAAACTCTGAGTTCTGTCTAGCCACTGTTCATTTTTAACTCTGCATTAAAGTCATTTGGAGTAATGCCTTATGGCACCACAAGAATGTAAATGCTATGCCCCTTACTAACACACACTTAGCAATGTTGGTTTGATGACATTATTGACACGCAGCTTCATTCCTTGCAGTTTCCAGCCATTTGCCCTTATCTTGGCATCATTGCCTAAGTAAAAATTTCTCTGTACAAAATTAAACAGTTACAAAAGGTTCCATTTAAGGTTATTGCAATATCAAGAACAGTCTTGGTCTGAAAATGGTTTCACTATAATAAAAGGCAAGGAGATTATAGGACTAAAGCAAGATGTCAGGAAAGTACTGGAGGATATAAGTTGGGAGGTTGACCGATTAGATGTGCTGAGCACATGAGTTTATTTACTCTTTAATTTGAAAATATCCTTTCAATGATTAGGCGGTCTGGGTTTGCTATAGGTGTTCCTAAGCAAGTTTGTCTCCTTCCTCTTTCCAAGACTGAGATTCCTTCTTCGAAGATTACTTTTCAAAGGATCCTTTCCAAAATCCTTAAGAAAGATGTTAGAGAGGAAGAGGCTTTGAGAACCTATGTGGTATTTTTTTTTTTAAGAAGGAAAAAAGAGAGAGTTTACAGATGAAAAATTCTTTAAAATGAAACACCATTAACAAACTAGAGGTGAGAGCCTCCAGTCGATGGAACTCGTCTTTCAAATGCTGACAATTTGCAGGGCATTTGAGGGTCACCTTAGTCAACAGCATGGTTTGATCTTTGCCTAAGTGTCACTCCCTCTAGATTCAATCTCTCTATTTTTCTCTTCTAACTGATAGGCAAGCATTCAAATATGAGGTAACTGGAAACAAAATAAATGTAGATGTGTTTTGATAGCCATGCTTCCTCATGGTCAGAATGTCCTCTGTGGTTATATTTCCAAAAAGCTGTAATTAGGTGATATTAGAAACTATTCCCAGAAGCCTTCAATATCAATAATTATAAGAGAAATTCTAAATTTCAAAGGGAAATATTCAATCAATAATGTTTCTGTCTTGCTATTTTCATTTTTTGGCTCTCTATATATTAAATATTTAATAGATAATATCATCAGTAGGATTTGCTGAAAACCATTTTGCTGAGAAATTGTATGCTCTCTAATCTGGTGTTAGGTATCATTCTATTGGCTCCTTGTTTAATTGCTGTGACAAATATCAGCCAGAAGAAGGTTAAGGAAAGGCTTCATTTGGCTCACAATTCAGGAATTCAGCCCACTGTATTCCTGAAAAAGCATGGAGGCAGGAAGCTGGGATGGCATGTCTCATTGCATCTGGAATTGGAAAGTGAAGACAATGAATGCTGATGCTTGGCTACTTTCTCCTTTTGACTTAGTTCAGAAACACAATCCATAGAATAGTGCTGCCTTTATTAGGATGAGCTTTCCCACCTCAGTTGACCCAATCTAAAACCTCTCTCACGGGTGCTGGAGAGATGGCTTGGCATTCAAGAGTGCCTAATGGTCTTCCAGAGCAATTGCGATCAGTTCCTGGCACCCAAATCAGGTGTCCTCCTACCTTTAGTGGGATCCCATGCCATATGCTGGCCTCTTAGGATACTACACACACACACACACACACACACACACACACACACACACACACACACATACACACACACACACACACACGTGCATATTTCAAAAATTAAATTCAATCTTAAACTACTTTGCACATATGACAAGGGGTCTTCTATATGGTTCTAGAATCTGACATTAACCGTCATAATAACTTCATTTTTAAATATTTGTTTGTTTATTCATTTGTCTGTTTATTCTGAGACATGATCTCTCTACATAGAACTAACTTTCCTGAAACTCACAATGTAGACCAAGCTAATCTCAAAATCCAATAACCTCTGTCCCCAAAGTGTTGGGATTAAATGATGTACTAGCATACTTGGCTCCAATCATGATAGTTTTTTAAAGATTTTGATTAACATCCAGTATATGTGATACCTCAACATATATGTGTAGTATGTGGTGGTCAAATGAAGGTAATGAGCATTTCAACATTATCATTTCTTTATATTTCATTACTTTAAGCTTCTTTCTTCTAGATTTTCATAATCTATTAGTCTAAAAATCTTTATTATTTGTAACTATTTTCATAATCTCAACTCCAAAAAAACAATCTAAAAGCTCTTTAAATTGTAGTTAGTCCTTTATTTAATTTGCTTCTTCAATCTATGGTGGAAATTTATAAATTAAAGTTGTGACATGGAAGTATTTAAGGAAAAATTAAGATGTATCATACTCAATAAGTAAGTCCTAGTTTTTCTGAAGAAAATTAGTTATTATATTTGGGAAAAGTAAAATTTTCATTCATTCATTCATGAACTACCATGAAGCAGAAATTAATTCTCATTGACTTTTGTCTGATATCTTTGGCAGATCAACAGAAACATTTATTTCAAGGCACATACTTCCTTTGATTCGCCCCATATAGCTTCTGTTCAAATGTGAAATTTTTTTATGATTCTAGGATGTTTTGTGGATTATTATTCTATTTAGTTTGGTAGAGAGATAAAATTTTTGATGGTGTAATTTTTTTTACCTTAAATTTCATGCATATAACATATGAAAGATACATGTTGCATAACCTCCTGGTGAGATATGAACGGACATATTCCCCAGGTGGCAGACTGAAGAAATGATTTAACCAAGTACAGCTTGGTGAGCAGCTGAGCATACTAGAGCAACCAGAATAACATTGGTAAGGAGTCCTTTACAGGAACATGGGCGACTCAAACACAGCATCATGGAAAAACCTACCCCAGCTTGAATGATGACTCATGAAAGACATACACTTGGAGCTCCCTGCTCCACTTGCAGACAACTACATTGAGCTGGTTCCTTCTGCTCCTGCAGGCACTGTGAACTACTCATAGAATACCAAGAAGGGATTCAACTCACGAATCTTATAACTTTCTGGTCTTTCTGAGTCTTACATGTGTTTTGAGTTTTCTGTAACTGTAAGTTTCGTTATCTCTCTGACTCTAATGTATTGAGGTTTAATAAGGATCAGGAGAAACAAATAGGTTGAATAGATGTTTATTCAGGGAGAAATAGCTTACAACATAGACAGATGAACACCAGCAGGTTCCTGGTCCCAAGGATGCCTCCAGATGCCCTCCTGTCCCCTTGCTGAAAGCAAGAGAGTGCTTGGGGCCTCTCCTCAGACCTAGTTCCCCCAGCCCTGTCCATCCTCAACCCCCAATGGGTGTGGTCAGTGACACAGGTGCCACAAAGTGAGTATCTCATTACACTAATGAGCCTCCTGCCTCCCTCTAGGAGGAAATGCTTTAATTCAGAAGAAATGGCTATACTACTATATAAGTTCAGATCTAGAACATCGCAAGTACTATTCTGTTTTCCTTACTGCATTCTATTGCCTTTATTTTCAGAAGTAACATTGTCCTGACATTTATATTAATCATCCTGAGTGAGGTAACCCAGAACCAGAAAGACAAATATAAGTATGTGCTCACTCATAAGTAGATACCAGATATAAAGCAAAAAGATAACCAGCCTGCAGTCCAAAACGCCACAGAAGCTAGAACCCTCTTCAAGAAATGGATGGAAGCAAATGCAGAAACCTGCAACTACCATTGGGCCAGGAGCTATAGAAGCGATGGAGGAGTGATAACATAAACAAAGGATAACATAAACAAGACCATGATGGAGAAACCCACAGAATAAACTGATCAGAGCTAGTGAGGGATCACTAAGTCAGGTCTAACTCTAATGCACAAACTGACATAGTGAAGCCCACTCTATATGGAGAGATACCTTGCTCAGCCTAGACACAGGGGTGTGTGGGTGTGTGGGGGTGTGGAGGTGTGGGTGTGTGGGTGTGTGGAGAGATGTCTGGTTCTGCTTCAAGGAGCTAATGGGACACACTTCTTAGGGGAGGACTTGCCCTCACAAAGGAACAAATAGGAGGTGGAGTGGGGGTGGGGAAGTGGGGGCAGCAGAGAGGGGGACCTGGGATTGGAATATTTAAAATAAATAAATAAAAAAGCAAAGAAAATCATAAAAAATACCTTCACATATGTCAGTATTCTTAACCATTTACTAAATTGTGTTTGCTTTGGAAAATCTTTTTTTTTTTTTTTTATGTGACATAGAAGTCAGACATCTTTAGCTCATGCTCAGATAACAGTAGAAGGCCAGTGAAGTGGCTGAGTAGGTTAAAACACATGCTGCCAGTTCTCATGACCTGACTTTAATCTCTAAGACTCACATGGTTGAAGGGGGAAACGAATTTCTGTAAGCTGTCTTCTAACCTCCACACACATGTAATGGGTTGCACACATGTGTGTGCACACTCACAAAACAAATAAATTCATGAACACACACAAAATAATAAGAAAATGCAATACATTTTGTAATGATAATCATTGAGGATACCAATGAAGATTCATGTGGCTAATTTTGCTTAGAAGACCAGCTAGTTTCACACTTGGCAATCAGAATCTATTTCTATCAGCTATTAGATTCAAAAATAACTGAAAAATTCATTAAGGATCATTTATTCTGTACTGCTCACTTATCAATTTTTGTTTTGCTTTCTGAAAATTAATTCAGAGCGTATGTAAAATTTTTTGATGCTAACTGAATATTAAAAATAAAATAAACTTAGCTCAAATTATTTTAA
The DNA here is from genome assembly GCF_943737965.1 of Phodopus roborovskii. NCBI lineage: Eukaryota > Metazoa > Chordata > Mammalia > Rodentia > Cricetidae > Phodopus > Phodopus roborovskii. Next base: position 9,951,610 of record NW_026126588.1, read on the forward strand.
CATTGGTATGAATGCATTTTTTGACCATTCTGCCTAAAATGTGTACACGTGCATTCATATTGAAGAATAATTGTGCTACCTATTTATGAGTGATTAAGTTGACCCTAAAATATAGGTGCCAGATTTCAGATATTCAGATCATACTTAATGGGATCTATTTCTGTAGATGTTGCAAAGTCTGTAGTTTTTTGGATCCTTATTCTCTGTTAACATCTTTCTACTTTCATTTATTAACTATGTCCTTACCTGGGTCTACTCTTGACACCTATTATTCTCACAGTCAGGAATGTTTGGGCTCTGCTTTCCTGTTAAGTCTGTCAATAAAAATCTCTCACTTGTTCTGTATCAAGCACATAAAAGTGAACTTAAACTCTGGGTGTGAGCTGTCCAGACTAAAGCCTTCTAAAGTAACACTGGCCTAATCTAAAATAAGTTGCAAGATCAGAATGGGGAGGATGTAAAATTCCAAGGAGAGAGTGACAGATATCGAGCTAGACAAGGAGGAGAGAAATTCAGTTAGGTGTAGTAAATCTTCATTGCAAGATGAATATAAAGGAAGAAAATAAATTTCTTATTTTCAATTTGTTATTTATTTAAAAGTTTTTCTCTTTTTTTCATTTTACATATCAACCACAGTTCCCCCTCCCTCCCATTTTCCCATTTTCTCTACTTTCCCCCTACCTAACCCCCCATCCACTCCTCAGTAAGGGTAAGGCCTCCCATGGAGAGTCAACAAAGTCTGGCATATCAAGTTGAGGCAGGAGCAAGCCCCTCCCCACTATATTCAGATGAGCAAGGTATTTCTTCTAGGGAATGGGCTCCAAAAGGTCAGTTCATGCACTAGGGATAAGTCCTGTTCCCCAGCAGTCAGTCCAGAGTCTGTGAGCTCCCACTAGCTCTGGTCAGCTGTCTTTGTGGGTTTCCCCATCATGATCTTTATCCCTTTGCTCATATAATCCCTCCTCCCTCTCTTCCACCAGACTCCTGGAGCTTGGCCCAGTGCTTGGCTCTGGGTCTCTGCATCTGCTTCTGTCAGTTACTGGATGAAGGTTCGATGATGACAATTAAGAGTATTGGTTTATTTTTATATTGAAATTGATTTTCTCTGGAGAATGGATAAAGACAATCAATTTCAGAATGAAATAAACCGATACTTATCACTTTGAGGAATTGAGTTTAACCATTTCATTTGCTTATGATCTCTGACAGTCCTGGCAGCCGCTGGTTTGGAGTGAATGGAACTAAAGCTTAGCTTGCTTACATTAATCTTGAATTATTTATTAAGGCTTGCTATTGGCTTGACTGATCGCAGGCTTCTGTTTGAGCAGAGCTTCCGCACAGTTTATGATGTGGAATTTATGTTTTCCATGACAATTTTTCAAGTGGTCTACAAATTTCATGATATATATGTACACGTATATATATGCAATGTGTACTGTTTTAGGTAAATACAAAGTAACATTATTCTTTGAGATGCTTTATCGGACAACCTTGCAATAATTATGTGTCCCTCTCCCTTCTTTCTCTTTCAGTACTGAACTCCCTCACCTCTCCCCAATTAGAGCTTCCTCATTTTTGTCACTTCCTTCTTATTGTCCCCTGTATGCTGGTATCCTCTCCTGAAGCTCCTACCCCAGCCCCTTTATACTTTCCTAGTTTCTGTGGTTACTCCATGTTATACACTCACATCTGAGGATTTGGAGCTAGAAACCACCAATAACAGGGGCATGGGGCATTAGTCTTTTTGGGGTCTGGGCTATTTCATTCAATATACTCTTTTCTAGGTATATCTATTTACCTTCAGATTTTATTATTTCAATTTTGTTTGCAGCTGAATAGTATTCCATTACTTTTTGAAGGACATTTTCAGTCATTGAAGGACATGTGTGTTGTTTCTATTTCTCAACTACTGTGACTGGAGAAGCAGTTAATACGGCTGAGAAAGTATGTGTGGAAGAGAATATCAAGTCTTTTGAGCATATGCCGAGGAGTGGTGTGCCTGGGTCAGATGGTAGATCTACTTTTAGCTTTTTGAGTATTTTCCATACTGATTTCCAGAGTGACTGCAACAGTTTGTATTCTCAACAACAGTGAAGGAGAGCTTTTGAATCTCTACATCTTCACTAGTATTTGTCAGTTTTATTGATTTTAATGATTCTGATGGGTGTGAGGTCAAATCTCACTTGTTTTAAATTCATGATTTCCTTAACTGCTAAGGGTGATGAGCATTTTGTGAAATGTTTCTTAGCTGTTCTGATTTCCTCTATTGAGAACTCTCTGGCTAGATTCCTGCCTCATTTTTAATTGGATTATTTGTTTTCTAGACTGTTTTTCAAGTTATAAAGGTATATTTGCTTTTAATATGCAAAGGAATATTCTGGATACTAATTCTTTGTCAGATGTATAACTGACAAAGATTCCCCTCCACTCTTCGAGTTTCTTCTTCACTCTCGTCATTGTTTATTTAGCTTTAACGACACCTTTTAGTTTTATGAGATTCTACTTGTCAATTGTTAGGAGGCTTAATTACTGGGTAAATTAAGTTCTATTCAGAAAGTTATTTCCCACATCTGTAGCTTGACGGGATCTGCCAATTTTTTTTCTAGAAGTTTTAGCATTTTAGCTGTTACATTGAGGTGATTGATTCACCTGGAGTTAATTCTTAGGAATACACACACACACACACACACACACACACACACACACACACGAGAGAGAGAGAGAGAGGGGGGGGTTTACTCTTCTGCATGTGGATAACCAGTTTCCTAGCACCATTTGTTGAAGATGTGTTTTCCCCCGTATATGTGTTTGGTCTCTTTGTCAAATACCTGATGTTTGCAGTTATGTGCACTGCCATTTGGGCAAACAATGCCTCCTACCAGATCTATAACCCATCTAATGAGAACTTCAGGACCCGGCATAAGAAACCTCAGTCTGAGTGGTTGGTCAAGGTAATCCAAGAGACTCTCAGAATAGCACTGGATATTATAGTTGCCCTTGGATGCTTGTCAGAAGTTGAGGTTAAGTTGATACTTCTGAAGACAGCACAATCTTAGAATATAGCTAAAACTTCCTGCTAGATTTAACCCAAAAGCTTCTTCCCTGTGTTCTAGCTTCCACAGTACAAAAATGTACTGTGTAAGCTACCAAGAGCTAGAAGCAATCAGTAGTCTTATCCAGTTGTGATGCCTATGAACCACAGCAATGACCAGCATGACAAGATGTTCCTAAAGGTATAATAGTGGCACTCCTATGTTGGCAGTAACCAACATCTGCCTAATTAGATGTAAGGTCCACTCAACAGGTGGGAAAACACTCATGGAACCCTAATTTATGAGACTAGTGCGGTCAAGTATCTTAGAGGAGAACCTCCTACCACCACTTTATGAACCACCACAATTTCTGTGTTCTAAAACTTATCCTCTACCCAAAGATAAGTTTAGCTCTCCCCCTTTATTAAAGGCAACAAAAAAATCACCTCCAACAACAAAACATTTCTTTGCAGCAAAAGAAGACCATAACAAAGGACCACAGCTGGTTGCAATGCAGAGATCGTTTGATCAAGTGTGCTTGTATGTGTATATGCATGTATGTATGTATGTATGTATGTATGTATGTATGTATGTATGTATGAGATAGAGGTGGGAATGAGTATGTGTCTGTTGGGGGTGGAGGGGGGTTGTGTGTGGGGTTTAAACCACAGTGGATTTATCTACACCTCCTGTACGTAGGGTTTGGAGAACATCAGAGAACAGGAGGCAGAATGATTTTAAGAGTCGTCAGACCATTAAGTTTGTGGTGAGACACTGTCTCCTGGAAATGGCTACTTAAAAAAGAATGTATCCATTCTTCAGTTGATGGGCATCTAGATTTCTTCCTTCCTCTATAATCAGATTGATAACTGCCTTAGTGGCCATCATAGAGCCTTCATCCAGTAACTGATGGAAGCAGATGCAAAGATTCACAGCTAAGCATTGAGCCAAACTCCTGGAATTCAGTTGTAGAGAGATAGGAGCAATAATATAAGCAAAGAGGAAACCCACAGAAGCAACTGATCCAAGCATGTGGGAGCTCACTCACTCCAGACTGACAGCTGAGGAATGTACACAAAACCAAACTAGGTCCCTGAATATGGGTGACAGTTGGGGGACTTGGACCATTTATGGGGTCACTAGCAGTGGAATCAGTATTTATCCCTAGTGCATGAACTGGCTTTTTGGAGCCCATTCCCTATAGAGGGATATGTTGCTCAGCCTAGATATAGGGGGTGGGCCTTGGTTTTGCCCCAAATGATGTGACAGACTCTGATGATTCCCCATGGGATGTCTCACAGTCTTGTAGTATGGAGAGAATGTGGGGGGGTAGGGGGGAACTGGAGGCAGAGGGAACTGGGATTGGTATGTAAAATAATATTTCTTTTTAAATAAGACCTTACTAATGGCAATACCAAAAAAATATGATAATTTGGATAGGGGAATTTTCACCAGGTTCCACCATTAGACCAAGTATTACTGCCAACTAATGACTACTGAGAGAGAGAAAACTAGCCTCTCTCAAGGATAAGACTCTTAATTGGTTATCCAATAACCAATTATCCAATAACCAAGTGGTCATCCCTGACACATACACACAAACAAACACAAACTTGAATCAGCAGTTTATATTTATATATTTATGTTTTACACACACACACACAGAGAAAGAGAGGGGAGAGAAAGGCAGGCCAATTTATGTCTCTGACAACAATATAAAGAGGCTATCAATTTGAGAGAGGTTGAGAGGAAGGGCATGGGAATGGTTAGGAGGACTAGAAAGAGGGAACAAGTATTATAAACATGTTTTAATAAAAAATTTGTTTGGCAGGCTAGGACTCTGGTACAAGTCAGTACCTTAATTTTATCTCTTGAATATCCAGTAAGAATTCAGGGGAAAGTGATTTTTTCTTTAAAGACAACTCAGAATTAACAGTAGGTCTATCACTTTGTGTTTGCTTGGTTTTCAGAATCTAATAATGAACTGAGTTCTAGGTTGGATTTTTGCTTTGTTTTGTTTTTGTATAAGCTATGAGGTTTGCTAGGCACTACAGCATACTGTAAGATCAGCAGTGTCTGGGAACTCCAGCATGTCTGGTTTCAAGTGAAATTTTCCATGCCCTTTCCATTTCTTCAGGGATATGTGAAGAACTGAGTCTCCCCAGGAATTCATAATTTCATGAAGAAGAAGTCTTCTCCAACTGTGGTTACTGCTAACATGTACTTTCTCTATCAAGATGAGGTTGTCAGTGATTGCCTAGCATGGGTCCCCTAGAGATATGCTTGCAGGCTTTGGAGAACTGCTCAGGGTCAGGTCTAAGAATGTGCTCAGTGTTTCTTATACTTTTATGTGCTTACATTCATGCTGGTATCTTGTCAAGATGCACATAGCAGGGTGTCCAAAGATCTAGAGATAGTAGATTTAAAGGTGAGGATGTATTGTTTCTCCAAGTTCTCAGCTATCACGGTTCGATAAGTTTGAGGACCATCACTAAGGAAGGGCTTCTAGAGGTCTTCTCATGAGAGGTAAAGAATGAGAGAAAGGGATGGAGGAAGGGGGGCAGGAACACAGGAAGGAGGGAGGATGGACTTGTCACACAAAATAGGACAGTTAATCTACAGAATTAGGTGCAAATACGAGTTAAAGATGGCCACCTTATTGTCTTGAGTGGTTAGTGACCAGCATCTAATAACACATGTGTTCTTATGTTACCATGTGTACCTGAACAAGACTCAGGCTTCCTCACGAGGAAGCTTGCAGTAGAATATCTGCGCCACCATTCACTGTGCTCCTTAGCAAGTTACTTGACCTTTCCAGGCTCTGTGTTCTTCTGCATAAAATCCAAGATATTAAGAGTTGTGTTTTCTCCAGATTGCTGTAAAATTTTTATCAAAGCACTTACCGCAGTGCCTCACACTAAAGCAGTGCCCAGATTCCACAAAAGTTAGTGATTGTGTCTCCGAAAACTGATTTCCCCTTTGAGGATATGCAGTAACTTCATTAGAATAGACTTTCTAATACATTTCAGGGTGACAAATGCCTAGATAAATCACACAGGAGCTGGACATGTTTTTGTGTATTAATTCTTCTGGGAGAGACTTCAGTTACCAATTTTCATGATGATAACCAGACAGTAGCTAAACCTACCTTGATGTATTTGCTCCTGTCTTAATTGCTTTTCTATCGCTGTGATCAAACACCATGACCATGGCAACTTACAAAAAGAAAACATTTAATTTGGGGCTCACAGTTGCAGAGGGTTAGAGCCCATGATGTCAAAACAAAGGTATTCCTAGAGTAACAGCTTAGAACTTACATCTGGATCTGTAAGTTGGAGGGAGAGAGATAGAGAAGGGGGGAGGGAGGCAGGGAGAGAGAGGGGAGGAAGGGAGGGAGGGAGGGGAAGACAGAGAGAGAGAGATAGAAAGTTCCCCAATGGAATGGACTTTAGAAACTTCATCATTCCCCCTCAGCGACACACCTCCTCCAACAAGGACACATTTATTAATCCTTCCCAAATAGTTCCACCAAATGGGTACAGTGTTCAAACACATGAGCCTAAGGAACCATTCTCAGACAAATGACTTCAGCTTCCAAATTTGTTTTCTTAGTTGGGGATAACTTTATCTCAAAAACACTCAATTGTACCTGACTGAGACTATTTATTGGTCATTTCTGAAGTCTGCTTCTTATGTTTCTCTTCCAACACATCATCACTGATTCTGTATTCAGAGAACACATTTTTCGCTTTAATTCACTACCCGTTATTTCTTTCCAGTCTTTGTTGTATGTGATCTATTCCTATTGCCATGGGGGATATCTAATGACAGTAAGTGCTTTACTTCATTTCAGTCAATTCTACAGTTACTGTTGTATCAGGCTTATTCTGGCTTTAATGCTGATGCAGGTGAAAAAGAAACTTATTTAATAAAGTAACTTTTACACTCAATTTGTTTTTGTCTTTCTTATTTCAGATTTAGTGTTTGTTTCAATGATGGAGAAGCATCATTGGCTGTCACATAAATGACTGATTGTAAATGTACATCCTTCCTACCAAACTGAACCCCGAGGACAGCAAAACACACTTATAGTAAAAATGCCTTGCCTGTCACCATCAGGTACACCCTTGTCTTGAACTTAACCCTCTTATTGTAAACGAGTGGTTGCTGGCGGGTGATCATAAACAAAACTAATCTCTCTGCCTCTATTTTCCACTCATCTTGCCAAAGATCTAGACACCACTCCATTTATTTCTTTCTTGGTTCTTGGCTCTATTTGTTCTTCTTGTGTGCTGTATTCACTTTCCTTATATCCATTTTGAAACAACTCTGATCCCCTACTGCAGCTCTGCAGTGAGTCATGGAAAGGACTTGCCTTTTCACTATTTATCCTTCTAGACATATCCTGTTATTCGTCTGCCTTTCAGTTGCCCTTGTGTAACTAGATGCCTTTTTCCTTGCCTCCTTCGATGTTATTTTCTTGTTTAAATTTCCCATCTTTGAAATGCCAACCCCTATTCCCATTTTTACTTTTAAATATTTCTGTTGTCTGTTTAAAGTTATAATTTGGCTAAATGGCACTATGCCTCTGTAGTATGGATTATATAATAGTATCATGTGCTAAATTCAATTAGTTCAAATTGTTTGACATCAACATGGTTGTATATTAAATCTCATTTCCCTTCTATGTCAATGTTAAAAGGTTAGATTTCCATTCCCATTAGAAAGGTTCTTAACCTGCCTAAATGGTAAAATCCTTTAATACAGTTCCTCATGTTGTGGTCACACTGATGTATAAAATTATTTGTGTTACTGCTTCAGAACTGTAATTTTGCTGCTGTTATAAATTATGTAATTATCTGATATGCAGGATATCTGATATGTGACCCCTGTGAAAGAGTCCAGCAACCCCAAATGGGTCATGACCCATAGGTTGAGAACATCTATCCTATCACATAGTCATGTTATTTTGGTGAATTAGGAAAATTTAGGTATATCCTGTGGGTTGTATTGTTTTTCCAGTAAAGCAAATTTAAAGTCATGGGACTTTATGTAGCCTTGATCAAAGACTATAATCTATGGACTAACATATTTGTATCTGTAAATGATGTTTTATTGAAACACATCCACACCCATTTCATGGTACAAGGAAGAGTAGAAGAGTTTGATAGGAGGTGTAGTAGTTACAAAATGTGAAGTGTTTGTTAGCAGGCCCCTTTGAACTGTTTCCTTACTGGTGGCCTATCCGGTACACTAAATTGGCAAGTTTCTAAGTCAGATCTCGAAGTAATGTTTATACAATGTTCAGTCCTTGGTTACTTCTCTTCTTCAACTGTATGAAAGTTTCATATTAACTAATAGAAAGACCAGATTATTTTCAGGAAGGACCTATAGGCATTTATGCAAAAGTGGGTCTGGCATACAAAAAAAAAAAAAAAAAAAAAAAAAAAACCTGCAAGATAGTCGTCTAAATTTCAGTGGGAAATAAAAGAATTTTTAGCTTACTTGTATTTGAGACATTGGACAGCCCATCCTTTTGTTTTTTGCCAATTCTGGGAGCCCTGACCTAAAAGGAAGAAAGAGAGAAAAAAAAAGACTTGAGAGAAGCCAAAGCCACATCTGTAGGGCAGTGAGTGGGGATGGAGTTCATTAGCATCTCTGAATGTATGGAGTGAGATGATATTCCACTTCGGGCCTCCTTCCCATTTTTATTCAGCTTTTGAATCAACAGTATGAGGCTACACTCTTCATACCCAGGTGTTTGCTGTGCAGATGGTCTGCTTTGTAGCCTAGGAATCCATGCTGTTTATTAGCAGTTTGGATTTTTAATTGCATGTTGGGTTGCAGGAGGACGAGCACTTTTCAATACAAGATGAAGGAGAATTGCACAGCAGGACCTCACAGGTTTGATTTAGTCACAGGAGGAGGGCAGAAAATAGAAAGTTTACAAATGAGTGATGGGGGAATTGGCAAAAGCAATTTGTGGTAATGTTGCCCTATCTATAAGAAGCAGCATTAAGAATTTAATTGTAATTAGGAAGCACTGGGCAATGTTGGTGGTTAAGAGAAGGCGAGATTTTGCAAGCAGAGAAATAAACTATAGCATTTCTATATTACATACAGAGTCTTGCTTAGGTATATCTTAAATATTTCATGAACCCCTGGCATGAACTTCTATAACATGCACTTACTGTTCTATTTTGATTGTGTATAAGGATGCATGCACATACATATTTGTGTTTGTGGGTGTGTGTGTATGTTGATTAGGACATCTGTTCCAGTTGAAATAATTATTAAATTGCTGAATGGCTTTAAGTTAATAAATTCATGTTGTGATTCTTAGAGTCTCATCTAAGAATCTAAAAAAAAAAAAATCAAAATTAGAATATTTAAAAAACTCCTTATCGGTTCTGAAAATCTCTGCCTATGATATGCCTATGCATTTTATATTTCTTGTGAGATCTAAGATCCATGTCAATTCAATGAATCTGTTAAAGAATATAGTGAGGGAATTATATTAATAAGATTTTCTGTTCTTATTTTTCTTTTGATGTTCTGTAGTAGCAATATTGAAATTACCAGATATAAAAGTATACCTAATTTGGTAACTACAGAAACCAACATCATAAGTTGAAGCTGGCTTATGTATTTCAGAGGAAAAATAAAACTGATAGTAATTGCTTTACTATAGGATGCCTGGCTTAGTAGTGGATTCAATAGAAGAAAATTCTGTCTTGTTATTGGCTTTGCAGTGTGGTGATATCGAAAATAATCCACATGAACTTTTATTAAAAGTTGGGGGTATTAACACTCTCACCCTTACTCTGTTTAATCACAAAACTGTACCTGGCTACATGTTAAGATGATAACAAAAGCTTTAGAAGGTGATTATATCATAACTTTTGTTTGAAAATCGTTAGAACATACTTGAGAAATACAAAAAGAATGTACAAATGTGAATGCTGACTTGAACATCTATTAAAACACAAACCCCTAACAGCATTTCCTCTGTGTCTTTCCCAGAGGCCCTGTCCCTCATTACTCACCACCAGGTAGACTCTGCTTTTAAATTTTTAAAGTCTGTGATTTTTGACTTTCTTCTGAAGATCTGCTTAAATCAGTTTTGCTTCTCTACTGAGTAGATGATTATATTACCCAAACAAACCACAGATCCCTTAGCTCTCCATCCTGACCAGGCATCAATGGCATTAAACATTTATTGTTGCAGACATTTCCTAAATCTCCCTTCTCAGTGAGATTTGTATCAATTTCCACATCAGAGGAGGCCAGGTGAAGACAAGTAATCAGCCTGAGAAAAAGGTTGATGGAGAGAACAGGGTACCACGCCCTTTGAGTTGCCACTGGGCTTTTCAGTGTGTAGTATAGGTGTAAAGAAAACAAAAGTAAACTTTGTGAAACAAACACATTCATAATTCCTGAGCCCAGTGGAAATTATCCTTTCTAAATATGTAACTTCTGTAGTCATTTGCAGTTTTGAGCAGAGGGATTACCCGTTAACCAAAGGTTTCCAAAGTACATCATAACAATGATTATCCATAAAGATAACATCTTCGTGTCCCTGATGTCAGTTGTCACCTGTTTAAGGTCTCTTGATTTACTTGCTTCAACTATCTTCGCTTCTGTACCAGCATCACCACCTGCAAAGTCATGGTAAAATGTAACTGCCTGAGATGACCGCGAAGAACCCAGACTTGTGACGGGAAGAGCCACTTTCAGAGACATAGCTTCCTTAATAATTACCAGAAACATCTACAAAAGGGACATGCTTAAAGACACTGAATACAGAGTTTCAAGCCAATAGGAGTTTAACACATCCATCCTGAATTTAATTTGGTACTGAATGTCATTCTTAGGATGTGTTAAAGGACATCTTTAATGAGGTGTCCTCAGGAGTTATAAAAACACATTGCTTTATAAGAAGCTATTTTTGGGTCTTACTGAAACATGTTTTGTTTTTATTAAATCTCAGTTCCTTCAAGATTAGGGAAGACAATACATAGCTTATTAGTTTACACCTTTTTATGAACCAGTGATGCCCTAGAGCATATCTCAGTTATTTGTATGATAATTACTTTTAGATTTTAGTTGGAGGAGTTTAAGCGTTTTCTAGAAAACTATCTAGTTAGTGCTGGTTTTAAGTTCTCTAGGGTGATAAGAAATCATGTTGATCTATAATTTCTATGCCCTGACGTGAAACATCCTGTGATTTAGAAGTGTGCTGAAGAGAATTACTGCTAAAATGACTTTTCTAGTACAACTCTCTGCTAGTTTCATGTTTTCACCAGTAATGTTTTAATATTACATTCTTTTCAATAAACAAATCTGTATGTTCCCTGAATCACATGTCATTAGTAACAAACAATCTGAGCATTCTGTTTTGCAGCTATTATTATCTTCATTGACAGTTCCATGCATATACAAAGTGCATTCTGGTATCTGTAACTCTTTGCCCTTCCTAATGTCCCTCCCACATTTATTATCTTCCCCCTCCCTACAAATTCCTTTTCTCCCATCACATCTTTTGTTTCATTTTGATTTTTCCCCCCTGAAACGTATTGAAGTTAACCAGATCACCTGTGTAACGTGAGGTGCATACACAAAAGAAAACATCATTGTCATACTCCTAGAATCTATCAGTAGCCAATAATTCAACATAGAGGTGTAGACACATGTAAGTTCCTCCCTGATTCGTTATTGACATGTTAGGAACAGTCCTTGCAGGTAGCCACAGATGCTATGAGGTACTAGCTACATTGCTCTATTCCCTGAAGACAGCACTTCCGTGTCCTTCTCTTTACCTTCTGCCTCTTATATTTTCTAGGTCCACTCCTCTGTGATGCTCAAAAACTAGGAATAGAATTACAATTTGATATTGCTATATTGTTCATAGGCATATACCCCAAGGACTTACTGCAAAAACACTGGCTCAATCACATTCTTTACTGCTCTAGTTACAAGAGCTGGGAAATGTCGTCAGCCCAGATGTCCACCTACTGAAGATAGTTAAAGAAGATGTGCTACTTATAAACAGTAGATTGTTTTCAATTTTAAAGAAAATTGAAACTGCATTTTGCAGGTAAAGGTATAAAGGTATAAAGGTATAAAAATGTATATATCTTGAGCAGGGTAACCTAGGCTCTGAAAAATATACACCATGTGTTCTCTCTCATATGTGTATCTTAGCTTAAAAATCTTTGTATGTGTTCAACTTAAAGTCTCCATAGAAATAAGGAGAACAGACAAAGGCCATTGGGGTAAGGGATTTCCTATTGAAAGGCAAGACTGCAGAACAATGGTAATATGAGAACAGAGGGGACATTGGGGGCATGGAAAGCTTAAGCAGGGATGTAGGTGAGAATTGGGGGAGGTGGAGCAGGAGGAAGTGTTAACCAAAAACTAAGGATTCATGAGCAAGCCATATGGATTCTTATGCTTTGTATGTTAATTAACATGTACACCTATAAATGAGACAGGACATTAAAAGGGAGGTATTCCACATGCATAGATTCAACAGTCCCTGCAAACAGAGTTACTAAAGGGAAAACTCCAGTGCCAGGTCTGAGATACATCCCCATTCAGAGAGGTCCCGAGGATCCCAAAACATGCATGCACATACACTGTCTGCTTCCCTGAGACCAGTTCTATGATAATCTTCATGAAGCAGTATACTCATTATGCCTTATAATTCTCTTCGCTTGAGTCTATCTTGTAAATCTATAGTACATCTCTGAGTGCATATAATTTAAGAACCACTCTTTTGTCAATAATCAAGTGGTAGTTTTCAGTACAGAATCATATATAAATAACAATAATGTTTAAGTGCTGTATAAATATTGTTATTAATCTCAGAATCATGATCAAGGACTGAATTGCAGACAGAGCCAATCAGAAAGTGAACTTATCAATATTTTCCACATGGTATTAAGAGATCATGTTACCATATTCAGTCCAAGTAAGAATTCATCATATTTATGGTTTAAATACAAGATGCACAAAATAAGTATATGGTTCTATATATAGCAGGGACTCCATTCTCTCTCTTTGTAAAACCCAACATCAACACCTTAATTTGGAGGTCTGAAGATGTTTTTTTGTTTTTTGTAAAGTCCCAAGATAATAAATATTTTAAGCTTTGTTGAAATTACGTAGTTCTGCTAGGATAGTTCAAAGGCAGCCATTAACAATACTTAAAGGGGTGGGTGAGTGCAGTTCTATTCCAATAAATCTTTGCTAGCAAAAACAGGCATTGATTCCCAGGCCCTTGCTAGCTAATCAAGCCCCTTGATGTTTTAATATTTTTTTCAAAAGCATTGCAAACACAGACTAGGTTTGGGACACTATCTTGTTCATGGTTTTTATCCATCTTTGGAAAGGGTTTTCTGTTATACTAGTACACGATTAAAATATGATAAATATTTTCCTTGCTTTCTCCCTCACTTTGATTTTTCAGACATGGTCTCTCTGCAGTCCTTGTTATCTTTGAACTCATCTGGAGACTAGGCTGCCTTGGAACTCACAGAGAACCACCTGCCTCAGCCTCCTGAGTGCCAGTATTAAAGCACCTGGTATTATTCCTATATTTAATCATATGAATTTCAATCACATGAAAAAGCTAGAAGTGTTCACTCCCAAAATGACAAAGGAGGAGACTTCCAAAGCACACCATGTTATGAGTAGTTTTCCTGCCATCTGGTCCTACCTCTGTGCCAGTCCCAAATAACACAGATACACTGTATTAGATACAATTCTGTTGGCCTGTTATTAGCATATCTTATTGGCTAGCTCTGTCTTAAATATTAACCCATTTCTATTAACCTAAATATTTCCACGTGGTCTTATCTTACCGGAGAGAGGGCCCACAGTTCTACCCTGCTTTTTCTACGTCTTGAAAGTCTTCCCTCCTACTTCCTGAATCCTCCTTATCTCCTAGTCCTGCCTGTCTTGCTTTCCTATTGGCCAACAGTGCTTTATTCATTAACCAATACGTGAAACATATTTACAGAATGACATCTCTCATCAACGTCATATCATAGAAATACTGGAAAACATGGAAAAGACTACATAAATCAACATTATTGTAATGTTGATGTTGATTTAACATTAAATTTGTAAAAATAAGCAAAACCTGGTAAAATGAGGTCTTTTTGGCATTTTATTTCTCTGTTGACTTAGCTTCACTTCCTCTGGCTCAGTAGTACTGAAGGGGGCAGCTCGAAAACCCTGTTGAGGTTGTGGGTTGGAAAAAACACAACAGATAAGAATTATGGTTATCTCTCTTAACCTGTGTGTCAGTTTCCTGAAATATACAGAAGTCTTTCAGGGTGGAAAGCAGTGCTGTGACTATACACATAGCAGTGACCAAAATATCCAAAAGAATGTGCATGATGCTCCTAACATTGGTCACATTTGCACAACTATCTGGGAAAAGCCTTGAAGGAAAGACAGACAAATGAACAAAAACTACAAAATCCATAGACAGAAACAGAGATGCAAATCTTCAAAATAATACTGAATTGAAAATTTCTTACTATAATGCAAAAAAAAAAAGCTTGAGAAAAGAGGATAAATATACTTCATTAAAATTTAAATATTTTGTGCATCACGGGATGCTATCAAAAGGAAAGTTACAAATAGGAAGGAAATATTTGCAAATTGTACTATTAAAAACCTGGTGTCCTGGTGTCTTTCCCTAGTCTGTGGGCTGCCATTTTTGTCTTGTTGACTGTGTCCTTTGCCTTACAGAAGCTTCTCAGTTTAAGGAGGTCCCATTTATTAATTGTTGATCTCAGTGTCTGTGCACAAAACTCAAGTTAAAATGGATCAAAGACCTCAACATAAATCCAGCCACACTGAACCTCTTAGAAGAGAAAGTAGGAGGTACCCTTGAACGAATTGGTATAGGAGACTGCTTCCTAAACATAACACCAGTAGCACAGACACTGGATCTAGTAGTCTTCTACACATCAGCATCCAGTTATGCCAGCACCATTTGTTGAAGATGCTTTCTTTTTTTCTATTGTAAAGTTTTAGCTTCTTTTTCAAAAAGGGATCCAGGTGTGGTGGTCTGATGGATCGCCATAGTGGCTGCAGCAAAAAGCAAAAGAAATATGCCATTGATACCTTATAGAGTAGCATTATATTTTGTTGACCATGAGTAGAATTATTTTCACTGTCTAAAATATGCTTACAGATTCTCTGTGGTTTGTTTCTACAGATATTTGAGGTCATAGCTCAGGAGCCTAAGAGATCATAAATAAAGATGTGTCAGTTGAACTCAGGCTAGCTCAGAATATCACCAGAGCTATTCAGTTTTACAGCCATACCTTTTAGACTACAGCTCTCTCTGGAAACCTTTATATTGACCACATTCTCCTGTTTAAAAGTGATTTGGGGTGTTATTTCATTTGAGAGAAGTGATTGGTTTTGATGGGCACTTGAGTCCTTTTTCATTTTTGTGAAGTGCTTAAATCATTTTCTTCTGGTCTTAAATCCCCAAATCCACAAATTCCCAGAAATAGAAGTGCTCCTGAAATAGATATAATTTAATCCTTTAACAGCTTTACTTAATTTTAGCTATTTTTGTACATAGGTGGTGCCATCACAATGATCCATGGCAATTGCTACTATCATGGATGATCAACACATTTGATCACTTTGAACAAGAATGTGAAATCCAGTCTCAGCCTGGGAAAAAGAGAAAATATATCTCCAATACTTCAGAATGGCTGTCATATAAAGTATACATGCCAGTAGACTTACGAAAAACCAAATATCCTTTTGGCTTATTATAATACATGGCTGTGTCCTATGACGTAGTCAACACTTAGATTAAATATAAAGATAAATAAAAGAGCTCAAAAATAACAGAAATTCTCTTTCCAAAATTACACATTACTACCCCTGGGGAGTTTTCAGATCAAATACTTAAAGCACTGGCTAAAAATACAACTTCTTAAGCAACCAGATGCATTAGCTGGGACCTAAGGGACATTATTATTATTTTTTTTTAAGATTGTAAAGCAGAAAGGTAGTTGTTCTGGCTAGTATTATGTCAACTTGACATAAGCTGAGAGTAGGGAACCCAAGCTGAGGAAATGCCTCCATCGGATCAAGCTGTAAGCAGACAAGCCTGAAAGACATTTTCTTCATTAATGTTTGATGAGGAGTAAATTGTTGGTGGGAGCACCTATGATCTGGTGGTCCTTGTTTCTATAAGAAAGTCAGCTGAGAATAAGCAGCACTCCTCCGTGGCCTCTGCATCAGCTGCTGCCTCCAGGCTCCTGCCTGGTTTGAGATTCTGCCCTAACATCCCCCAGTGGTCCAGGATCTGTATATTAGATAAACCTGTTCTTCCCAAGTTGCTTTTGGTCATAGAGTTTCATCACAGCAACTGTAACCTATTGTGACCTTAAAATAGTAGTTTAGTAAATAATCCCCGAAGTCATGCTAAAGTCACAACTGCTACAGAAATCTTCCAATATTTATTTTTTAGGAATAAATTTCATGCCTAGTGCTAAAAATGGGCAAATAATTATTCAGGGCACAGTAACATAACATCCTTATTGAAAAGCGATGTTGTCTAGACTCCCTGTTATAATAGCAGGATCCCTGAGGCAATATACATGTGGGCGGAAATAGTGATATTTTCCTTGCACAAGTTTTGTTCTACACCAAGGCTATAACGTACCTACTTGAATTACAGGTCAGAACTCTTACTATACGGTTCTTCCAGAAAATAATGAGGGTTTATTTGAAAACACACACGAGTGAGAAGATCCCTGTGTATGCTTAACACAAACATCCCTAATGCAGATAAAAATGAAAAAGTATTAAAAATATATGGACACACTTGTTCCTGGTAAAATTGTCAAGAATCTTAGACAAGATAGTCATGGGCCTATGGGTAAAACTACTAGTCTGCTAAAGTAATATAGCAATAAAATGACAACCACTTATGAGCTGTCATATTCACCAAGCAGAACCTTGTTCATTCATCATCAGAGAAGCTTCTTTCAGTGGGTGGGAACTAACACAAGGGCCCACTACTAGACAATGGACAAGGAGGGATAGACTTTGGGGCACTCAGACTTCAGTGAAACGTCTTCATTGAACTGCCTTCCACAAGACTCAAGGATCTATGAGGAAGAGGAGGCTAGAGGATTGTAAGAGCCAGAATGGTGGACGACTCCAAGGGAAACAGTGTCTTCCAGATAACAAGACTTATGCCCGCGTGGACTCACAGTGACTGACAGCACTGACAAGGGGGAGCGAACACAAAGTCACACCCCTAAGGAACAATCTACTTGCCATTAGTAACTGCTGGGAAAGGGAAAATCAGTTTTCTTTAATGGAGTGTCACCAGGAAAATCAACAACAATCTGGGCAGGGCAGGACCCATTCTCAGGAGTGCTTGGCCAAATTTAATAGAGCCCATGTCCTCTCTCTCTCTCTCTCTCTCTCTCTCTCTCTCTCTCTCTGGCTCTTTCTTTTTTTATATATGTGTGTGCTATTTTGTTTTGATAATTTTGTCCTATTGATTTTCTTTTTTAAAATTTGTGTTTTTGCTTGTTTTTCCCCATTTTATGTAAGTATGCATGTATGTAAGTATTTTTGAGAGAATAAAGTTGGAAATACAGGGAGGTGGAGAGAATCAGGATAGCAGGTGATGATAAAATATAATCAAAATATATTGTATGAAAAATTAGATATATTTATTCAAATATATGTTTTGCATAAACACATATTTAGGCATATATATATATATATATATGAGCTCCAAATAACCAAGATGACAAATAGATATTTTTAATTTCCAAGAAATGAAATAAACATATGTCCAGGTGAGGTGTAGAATATGATTGTTGGCTTCATTTAAACACATAAAGGGTGAGAGACCACCCAATGGGCAAGGGCAGAGGCACTGTCATCCATAATGGAGATTTAGCCTGCGATTTGGAGCCTTGAAAGAAGAGGGAAATAATACAACAGAACATGTACTTGAAGATTAAACTATCCAGTTTTCTGAAAATAAAAATTAGCATACCTTTAAAGTTCAGAGAACTTCAAGAGTTATAATTGTGAAGACAATGGCTCTTAGACAAAAACAGAAAATTAAAGTTAAGGAAGTAAGTATGGCCACAATTAGTAAAATAGACCATACAAATGGAACAGAGATTAAATTATGAGAAAATCATCAGAAACAATTCCATACTAAAGAGAAGCAGATGTATCCTTAAAAGTATGTCAAAGTATATCTCTATACTCAGCAAAGATATTCCTAGTAATGAGACAATGTAAATATATTTTTAGATACATAACCTTTTATTAATAGGATCTTCTTTCGGTAGAAGCAATTCTCAACATTAACAATCCTCAGTTTTATTTGTATTCTTTGCTCATGAAATCAGTAAATATCTTGTGGATAATGGGAACTTGTTTAGCAGTACTAGACAGTATTTTATGAATATAGGAAAGAAAAGCACTATAAGGTACCAGATTGTGTTAAGTGACAGTGATCCGGAAGACCTCATGGAACACACACACACACACACACACACACACACACACACACACACACACACACACACACACGCATGCACGCACGCACGCGCACACTGTTCTAAGAATCCAACTCAGGTCCTCTGCAAGAGCAGCACTTTCAAACCAGTGAACCATTTATCCTCCCACCCAATAAATTCAGAATATCTTAAAGATAATACACATTTTCCATAGATTTTCACCATATTTCTTTCATTGATATAGTATACACATATTCAGCATTTACTATAATAACACTGATACATTATCTTTACCTAAAATTCAATCTTGATTCAGTGATTTGTTACTTGATACCTAATGTTGTTGTTACTGCAAGATACCACAGTACTTACCAGGGCTGATTCTGAACTTGATTACCTATTACAAGAATTGTTTTAAGTGTTCCTACTGTAAAAGAAAAGATACCGCCCCAATGTGCTCTTAGCAATAACATCACTGTGTATGTCTCACACTTAAGGAGTAGGCAGCTATGCCCTGGATCATATGAACTGGTTGGAGTTTCATCATATAATTTATTTAGCCATTAATTTATATTAATATGTATATTTCATCGTGAATCTAAGTTATACTTTGCTTTATGACTTAATACTAATTTGTTTAGTTAAGTACTAGTTTATGTTTGAAGTTTTTCAGGTTAAGCCACTGTGACCTCTTTAAATAAGTATTTTAAAGAAGTGTCCCTTTGATACAATGTCTACTTTCATGGGACTTCTGGAACAGTCTGGTGAAGATGCTGACAGTCTTGCTCTCTCTGAAGGTTATAGGAAAGAACCTTTCTTGTCTCTTCCAGCTTTTGGTGGTTGCTAATATTCTTCAATATTGTAGTATATCACTCAAAATGAAGTTTTATCTGCATTTTTATATATTATTCTTCCCTCTGTCATTTTTTTCTCCTTTTTTTTTATACACACAATACTACATATTTTACCTCATGCCTTTATTTTCCAATATGATACCATCTTAACTATTTCTAAGTCTTGAAAGCAAGGTAACAATATGAGATATTGGGATACTGGTTATGTTTTAAGTCAGTGGGAGATCACTGTTAGATATATCACATTCCCTCCACTTGAAGGTTGGGGTCCATATCCTTCTTTCAAATGGCCTCAGTCCCAGTATGCAGCCTAGATTGGTTGTGAACTCACTGTCTTCTGCCTTGAGGTTTCAAGTTTTAGGATACATGTATTGTTCAACAAATCTAAAATTGTTGAAGCACCTCTCCAGTACTCTAGTACTATCTTTTATATTTTCTGTGCAAGACCTAGAGTAGACCTCAGGAAATGAAATGTGGGCTTGTTTTATCAGCAGCTGGCAACTGAATCCAAGATTACCAGTCCCAATAAAGGTTACTGGGCTTGTATTTTTCTAGGCTTAAATTTTGGCTACATATATACTTATATCCATTTAAACATACATATATTTTATATAATTTATATATTTCCATATACATATCATAATTTGTTTTAATGTATCTGGCCACAAATTAGAAGCATATGAAGAGGAGCCTCACCTTAAGTATTGTCTTAATTATCTTGATTGATGTGAGAAGGTCCAATCCAGTTGTAGATGGTACCTTCTGGTAGAAGCCCAGATAGAAAAGGGTATTTCAGAAGGAACCTTACCTTGCCTTTTGCATGTTTGGACCTCTCTCTTGCCACTGAGTTGATTTGTTCCTTAGTTGCCGCTGCTACTGATTGTTTTGCTGACTGTAGAACCAGAACTTCTGGTATCTTGTATCATGGAAAAGGGACCTCTGGCTCTCTGGGAAATTTCTGGGATCCCAGGTACAAGACTAGGACTACTGAAGCACCTGATTTGTGGACTGAATGACTATTTGTCATTCCCTCCCGCTGTGAAGGACAGCTATTTAGGAACTGCTCTGATTCATGAAGCAATCTGTCTCAAAGATCGAGTGCTGGGTTCTCTGTGTTCAGTGTCTTAGTGTGATTTGACCATTGTTACTGTTTTAAAGCTCAGTTAATAAGTGTACTTGGTTCTATTCCTCTAAAGAACTATCTTTTGTATATTGTACAACTCATTTTTATTCACTAATCCCTAATTCTAACCATTACTCCATCAGTTTTCTCTTGCTAACCTTAACCTCCCCCCTAAAACAATGAGAAACATGTTTCTTCACCCACCACCCTTTTCTTAATGTCTAACCTATATTTGTATCGGGATCACAGATTTATAAACTTGTGCTTTCACAGGAAACAAGTTCATCAACTCAAGCACTATACATGCACACATTTTTTTTTTTTTTTTTTTTTTTTTTTTTTGTCTTACTCCCATAGAGGCCACATCCACATCTTTTTTTTTCTTTTCTAAAATTACTTATGTTGCTAAGCTATTGCCTTCTAATTGAAACATTCCATTCTAGAGGGAAGAGGAAGACTCACATGACTCAGGAAGCTCAGGGAAATTATAAGGCTCAGAAACTTTATGAAATTTACAGGACATACGAAGCTCAGAAAGATACACTTTTGTTGAGGCTCCTGAAGGTTATATAAGCAGTAAGTAAAAGAATGTCTGAGTAATGAGATGACTCAGTGAGTAAGAGCTCTTGTACAATAAGCATCTAAGTACAAATCCCAGAAGAGGCTGGGCATGGTTGTGTGCATGCCTGAAACACAACAAGTATGAAAGACAGAGACAGGGATCTCACTGGTACAACAGCCTATCTCCAGGGCAGAAACAGACCCCATCTTAGGGTTATAAGTGGGTCTATTAGTTGCTTTTCTGATGTTTTTCCAAAATACTGTGGCCAAAAGCAATTTAAGAGAGAATGGATTTATTTCCTGAGTTATGCAATCCATAATGGTGTGGAAGGTATGGCAAGAGGAACAAGAAACAAAGAGATGACACTTTCATCCACAAAGGAAGCAGAATGATGGAACAGAAAGTGGGTTGGAGGCTATAAATCCTTAAAAACCATCCTAGGAACCATCTTCATCTAGCAAGTTTCCATATCTTAAAGCTTCCATAACCTCTCCAAATAACACCACCAATGGGCAATGAAATGTCTAAATACATGAGCTACTAGAGGCATTTTTTTTTCATTCAGGCCATGGCATTGTATCAAGCAGAGTATGACTTCATTACTGTTTTCATTTGGAAATTATTCATGACATAAGTAGATGTTATTGGATATAAAGTTGACAAAGGGCAGATTTGGTATGGTGAATCTTGATTGTCAGTTTGCCTGGATCTGGAATAAACTAATATATTAGTACTGAGAACTCCATGAGGAACTTTACTGGTAAGAATATTTGAAGTGGGCATACTCATTGTAAATGATAGTAGCCCGGATTAAAAAAAAGGGGGGGGGATAAGGAAATGCAATCTTTGCCTTTACTCTTAATGGAAAGCTCATCTATCCTGTTCCTGTAGCATAGTTTTGCTTATTTTAGAACCAGATTCGTTGGGTTTCTAACAAAACTGAAGACAGCAGCTCTCCAGGCCTATCTCATGACTTCTGGTCCTGATTGAGACAGTTGAGGCATCCATCACTGTGGACTGAGCACCTACCAGATTCTCTACTTTTCCAATTTGAGACAGCCATTGTTGGACTATCCAGCACATGTTGTGTAAATCCATTTAATAAAGCCTCTAATAAGGCTCTTTCCTTTAAAAAAAAAAACACTTACTCACATAGGTAGAGTCATCCGCTGGACTCTATACATTTATGGATATACACAGCCTTTCATATAAAAGCACATAGCATACACACAGAGAGAAAACAGCATCTGGATAATGTCACTGTTTAGTTAGTTTTCTGCTGCTCAAAGAAAGTGGCAGAAATCTGGGAAATAACGAACTATTAAAGTTCATTTAGCTTTAGGTTCTGGAAGCTGGGTTCTCAAAGAACAAGGTGCCACAACTAATGATAGTCCCCGTGCTACATCATAGCCTGGTAGAAGAGCAAGCCCAACATACAGGACAGAGAAAGAGCACTACACTCCCTATGGTATCCATTCTAGTGCATAACAGTGTTATTACATTTATGAGAGCAAAGCCCAACCTCTTCACAAGGGTCCCTTCTACTACCATCATATTGCAAGGAATTTCCAGAATGATTTTTAAGGGGCTATCAAAGTCATAGAAATTCTATCAGCTGGTTATGATGCATTGTATTCACCTATTAAAAGATATTTCAAAAGTTCCCAGTGTTTGGTGGTCATGAGTCAAACGTCAATAAGTAGTCACATGGCAGGTTTTGTGTGGCACAGGTTTTTTTTTTCTTTAGACAACTGGGTGGATACCAAAGGGCATAGTTACAGTATTGCTTTGTAAAACTGTTTTTAGCTTTGCCAGAAATCTCCAAACTTTCTTGAAAAGTAGCTCTGTATTTTGCAATGCCAATTCTGATGCATGAGAGTTCTCCGGTTCTGTGTCCTCAGTAGCAAATGTCGTTGTCAAGGTTTTCAGCTACTCTAACAGGGATACAGTAGTGCCTTCCTGTTGTTTTAATGAACAATTCCCTAATAGTGAATGGATTTTCTTTCTTTTCTTTTTATTTTAACAAAAGACTAGTAGAATATCAAAGACAAAGATACACAGAAAAAGATATCAAATGTAAAAAAACTCTAGTGAAATGGAGGAAATCCACCAAATGGTTGTATAAAAATCCAGAGTTAAGGTATAACTAAGGGTTAAATGCGTGGCTCCCCTCCCCCCCAAATGTGATTTACATCTATGATACAAATACACTGAGGCACATCAAAAACAAATGTACAAGTGAATTGAAAGTTGAAGAATGGAAGCATGTAAACAATACATCTGTTTCTTCAACTAGCCTTGTTTACCAATGTGCACATCAACACATTTTTTTTCTATGACATGTACTGTAGGCATATTTATTATCTAGATTTATGTGAAAGTTCAAAGAGTCAAAAATGCATGCATTATCATAGCTATTGTGGATTTTGAGAATGGCCTTTAGGAATCGCTGGTCTTCACTGAAACCTGTGGGTATTAAAACTTTGATTTTAGGGAAACATGTCACAAAGAAACCACAAATAGAAGTTGGTCAAGACGGGTAATTAGTCAGGATGACAGATCTGTATAGAAACAACAGGATTAAATTCTGAAAAGATCATGAGCATCCCCTAAACTCCCTTTATATCAAGGCCTGAAATGGGTTGTAATCAGCATACAGTTTAGACCTTGTCACTGAGCAGAGATGCCTTATTTATAGAAAAGAACTTAATTTTGAAAACATAAATTATTGAAATCAATGCCCTACTTACAAACAGGATGGTAGTGATAAAATATCATTGTCAAGGACAATATTTATGCATCCTCGGGAAAAATCTAATAAGTCCTCAGAAGCAAAGATGTTCTCAAAAGGCATCTACATACACTTTAATTGGGCATTAGAAATGAGGAAGATGCATCAAATCTGCCACACCAAAGGAGAGTGCTTGGTCCTGGTTACTGATTTTAAATATGTAAGTCTTAAAGGAGAAATGATCAATTCAAAAAAATTCCTTGAAGAAAATATTTTCAAGTCTCTTGACTGATTACACAGACACAGATACACATTCAGTGGGGTTGATAACTACTACTATGCAAATTCATATCAAGACAGATTAGGGAGAAAAACACTCAACACCATGCACCAGATTGCCCTCTTACATAACTCCCAACCAATAAAAATCCAATGCTACAGGAAGTTGCGTGCTAAAATCAAAAGCCCTACTAAAAGTTTGTAGGTATGTCGTCCCAGTGGGAGAAATATTGGAATACTGTGGACAGTACGGAAGTTGTACACAACTAAGAAAATTGCAGTGGGTTGCAGTAGAATTTGGAAAAGACCAAGAGTAAAAGATCCAGAAGCCTTCCTTGCACTTCCAGATGGGCTCTGGTGATGTGCATGGCATGCTTAGATTCATTATAATCATCATTCACTTAGATGCACTGGTGATCTGAGGAGACAGTTCGTCATCATTCTCTTACCCTTTCCCATTCTATACCAATTAATCTTGAAGCTATCCTGCAAGGACAGGGATATTAGTTATCTTATTGGGACAAAATTTCTAATTTCTCAGTCTGGCCTAGTTTTTATAATTTTTCTACAAATATGGGTTTGTATTTTATCTAGTACATGTTCCCTTCCACAAATTCTCTCATATGAAACTAAAGCTATCTTATTCATTTGTTTTTTTTAATCATGTTATTTTTAAGTAAATAAATTAGGGAAAGTGAGAACTGGAGGGAATAGAAGAAAAGTAGAGGATTGCAAAGAGCGAGGAGCAGGTTAAGTTGGGAGCTAGGTTGTAACAAAAGATGAGTGGAATTTGCAAAGAGACAGTCAAACAATGTATCTAGGAGTGAGGAAACAGGACAAGAGATATGAGAGTGTAAGGAAATACAAGTCAAAAACTTCAGTAGGAGCTAGGGAGCTGTCTCAGCAGTTACGAGCATTAACTAACCTTATGGAGGACTGGGATTTGGTTTCATTACTAAGGAGGCTCATGATCACCTCTACTACAGCTTAGGGGAATGTAATATCCTATTATAGCTTTACATATGGCACATGTGTGGGCCAGCATACACACAACAAATAAACAAATAGACAAATACATAAATAACAAATAAACAAACAAGTAAAGTGAGACCTTGAATAAAACTTAAAGAAATCTTTGCTTGCAGTTTTGAGAATTCATTGATCTCAATCAGATAATGAAAACCTGAATTTGAATTTGGTTAGTGGCCCACTAATCACTGTGACTTAGTTTCACATTGTCACATCCAGATGTGGCCTCAGCTATTTTTTGTTGCTGTTAATTTCCATATACATACACATACATACATACATACATACATATATATATTAGAATGCTGAAAAATTTACCATTTGTTTATAGTTTTGTCAATCTTCCAGTTGTCAACCTGTCCTTGACTTTACAAGTTAATATACAGATCTTTTTACTTGGCACATCAGTAAACCTACAGATGAGATGTGTCTTCATTGGGGTTTCTATTGCTGTGAAGAGACCCTGTGACCCCGTCAACTCTTATAAAGGAAGTCATTTAACTGGGGTGGCTCACTTACAGTTCAGAGATTCAGTCCATTATCATGGATGGATATGATGGCATGTAGGCATACATGGTTCGGTAAAAGTAGCTGAGAGTTCTACATTTTGTAGGTAATAGGAAATGGTCTATCACACTGGGAATAGCTTGAGTACAAGAGAGTTCAAAGCCTACCCCACAGTGACACATTTCATCCATCAAGAACATTTGTACTCCAACAAAGCCACACCTCCTAATAGTACCACTCCCTTTGGGGTCTGTTTTCTTTCAAGCCACCAGAGGACGTGAGCACCATTTCAGCTCACCCCTGCCTCAGGAGCTTTCTTAGAAGAACATGCGTCCATAGCTCAAGATAGAGGAGCTCTGACCTCTCTTTCTACACACAACACACATACTTCTCATGGTTGTAGAGTCACAGTTCTAGAGAGCCACAGAAGACTGACAATCTGGGGATACAAGATGGGTCCCTTTTACCTTAGCAAATGTGAGGGGCAGAGATGGTGCTGGAAGAGAGAAAAGAAACTACAAAATACAGAAAAGTGGTGCAACTTTTTTAGCGTATGATTATGATTATGATTATGGAAGCAGAGGTCAGCAGGATCAATAGGAAGGTGGGATTCTATTGTAAGTCAACATGCATTTTGCACCTGAGATGACACATTTGTGGAGGCTGTTGGTATTGCTGCACTGACAGCCTTTATGAATACCATGATGGTAATTTGGGAAACACTGCTTGTCTATATCCAAATGACAAATGGGAGCAATAGGAAAATGAACATTTTGAACATTTTTCTCCATTACATCTTATGGAAAATTCTTTTATTATTTTTTTCATTTTTTCCTCTCTCTGTGTGTGTGTTTGTGTTTATTCATGTTTGTATGTGTGTGGAATCATGTTAATATGGATATACATGCATGTGGACATCCTAATATTTGTATGAAGAATTATATTATCTTTGATTGTTTTTCCATCTTATTCATGGGGCAGGGTCTGTCAGACATAAAGCAAGTCAATGTCACTGGTCTCATAGCCTTGTTAGCTAACTTGTACTAGGATCCCATGTCTCCACTTTCTGAGGCTGGAGTTAAAGGCTAGCTATCACACCCACCCAACAATTCAGGTCCCCCATGCTTGTGAGGCAAGTTTTTAACCACTGACCAACTACTCAGTCCATCTTCTGGAATCTCCCATACACTGATGCCACAGCAGCATTCCCCAACCTGGAACTGTGACCTCCCCTTCTCTATCAGGTAATGACAGATTTCTAGCTGCCTCCCATTTGTGAAAAGGAAAGATTCGAAAAGGTCCTAATGATTGTTTTAATGCAGCTGTTTGAAGAGTAGCCATACATCCTATCAAAATAATTAAAATATATTTGTTTAATGCCAACATTCTGGACTAATACATAGAGCTTAAAATAAAACAAGAACCATGTCATATAGTGATGACAAAGAATGAAGTTTTACTGAAAATATCTAGATGTAAAGCAACTTTTAATATAGTAATATATTCAGGAGATAGACTTGCTGATGGTGTGTGCTTATGTTCAGATTTGTATCCAAGCTTCTGAGAAACCTGTAGTCAGAATGCAGACTGTTAAGAGTGGTACATTCTCCACGCCAGTCATGCTAGCGTTCTGCAAAGTAAAGGTGGTATTCAGTTAACACACTTCCACTTACCCTGTCCCACCATAAGGCCCAAGTACCTCACAAACATTTGTTTCTACATCTTGCTTTTCTGAAACTGACACAGTCTCAAAGCACTTACTTCTTTTCTGCAAAATTGCTCATACTGTAGGTTTGCATCCCAGGCTAGATAGCATCACTTACCCTCTTTCCTTTCTTAAGTAATAACAAAATATTTATAGTTTCTTCTATGGTTAAACAAGATCATCTTTATAGATTTTAAAAGTCTGTTATTGAACACAAATTCTGCTTTACTATTTCTTTTTTTCGGAGGGGACTCCAGATTTAACACAAGTTGAGTAAACACGCACACACGCGCGTGCACACACACACACACACACACACACACACACACACACACACAGGTGCACATGCACGTGTCTTAACTGATGAACAAAGTTGCTACATATGCTCATCTCACTACAGAGGCATTGCTCCCTTGCTCTGGTTTTCTAAGTGCATCACATATTAGTAAATGCGCTTGTGAATGCTCTTACATATGTCTCTAAGATAATTTGATTTGTATCAAACCTATACCTGCTTAGTTTACAGAGGCTTTATATAGACAAGTATTCTGTGGTCAAAATTTTCTGAGGGAAACATAGCACTAGAAGCACAAAATGCTGCAGATATCACAGGATATATAATAATCGATTATCATGATTTGGACTCAACCAAATAAATTGAAAGGCATACAGCCAATTAATGGTTATTTAGCATATATACAGTCTCAGCCAAGATTATAGTAGTAGAGGATGCTGACTAAAGCAATGCTTCTGCTGCATATTTGGTTAATTGTCAGCCTCATCCAAGTGACCAAAAGAAAGAGAAATTATATTAGAAGCAATTTAGGACCTGCAAAAAGCTCATGGGATGCATAAAAATCAAACCCTTTCATTTTTTAAGGCGGTGAAATGATTTCCAAATATTAAACATTTTAAATGAAAATCAACTTTAAAATTCAAATTTATGACTTGGGGAAATGGTTCAGTTGGTAATGTGCTTGCTGTACAAGTATGAGAACCTGAGTTATGATTCACAGCACTTACGAAAAAAGAAAGGAGAGGAAGAGAGAGAGCAGTGTGTAGCTATAAACCCAGGGTTATGGAGGTGTAGACAGAAGATCCCTGGACTCACTTCCTACCCAATCTTATTAGATTGGTAAAATTCAGGTTCATTGAGAGACTGTTAAAAGATAACATGGAAAACAATAGATAACACCCAAATTGCCATGTAGTGGTGTGTTGTGTGTGCAGCTACAAACCTGCTTACACACAGGTGAACACATACGCATTCATCTCACACACACACACACACAGACACACACACACACGACACACACTCACACACACATACATTCACGTACACATGCACATACACACAAAAATAATTTTAAAGTAATAGTCATTTCAAACCTAAAATTCTTTTCTATGTGCATTAATCAGAAATCTGTGCAGGATACCAAAGGTATATATTTCTTTTGCTCAGCGATCTGGATAGACAACTTATGTTTCAACTCTACATTCAGAGTCTATGTGCCCAGATTTATTTAAGACACACATTGTGGTGAAGAATAGTCAGAGAACAATTCACGGAGGGCTGTAGTTTATCTGCTGTGTGATTGATGAACTGGCAGCATATGCCTAGCATCAGTTAACCAGGCCATGATGGCTCTTGATCAATGATCTCTGTTACTATTTAGTTTATGGGTTCTTCAATGATAGTTAACTTATTTTCTTTCTCATCCTTCTTCATTTCTGTGTTGTATATTATGGAAATACCACATTATATAGACAAGCATGGAGTTTGTTTCCTTGATCTAAGACCTTAAAACCACATCAGTTATCTAAATGATGAAGATAACAGCAATGACGAGGATGAATAATAAACCTTCCACAGTGCTTATATATAACCAGAATCGACCAATTCTCACTTATTTTTCCATGATCTTTTTCACAGCAGTCTTATAACCATCCCCATCTAGCTAATGAAGTGATGGAAACCTAAAAGTTTAAATGACTTTAGAAGTTAAAAAATATAATAAACCACTGATGATTTAATTTGAATTCATACCATGCACACACACGTGTGTGTGTGTGTGTGTGTGTGTGTGTGTGTGTGTGTGTATGTGTGTGTGTTCTATGGGTCTGTGTCCTCATCTGTGTGTGGGTTTGTGTGTGTAGATATGAGATGTTCCATTCTATGACTCTGTGCTTTATTCCTCTCACACAGTATCTCTCATTATGCCTGGTATTGTGAAGTTGGCCACAAACCCTGTGAATCATCCTATCTCCAGCCTCCATAACACTAGGTTTATGGACATTTGCAGACTTGCCCAGACTCTTCCATGTGTGACAGAGACTCAAACTTAGGACTCATGTTTGTACAGCAAGGACTTTGACCTACTGAGCTATCTCCTTAGCCCTAAGTACCCTTGTTTATATGTGGCGACCCACAAGAAGGAGGATCCAACTTAAAACAGCTGGTTAAACGAAAGTAAAAAAGACACTGTCAAACGGATCTAGTTCTTACACAAAGAGACTTAAGCCTGAAGATTAAAGTTGTAAAAACTGAAGAGTGAGATGGCTTGGTGTATAAAAGCACGTGCTACAATCCTGAAAACCCAAGTTTTATCACAGAGACCCACATAGTAGAAGGAGAGAACTGACTGCCATAGATTGTCCTCTGACCTCCTCATGCAAGCTGTGGTAGCAATATGTCCTTACTTTGAACATGGGCTATAGCATGTATATTTCCCCATATGAGTAAATAAGTGTTATTTATTTTAATGTTGTGAAAAGCCATTTTTCCTGTGTCTCTTTGGGATCCATACTGAATGTGAGTTTAAGAAAATGATAGGTCAAACTGGCCTTGAAATCCAGATCCTTCCGCCTTAGCCTCCTTCAGCAAATCCTTCTGGCCTGCACCACCAGGCCATTCTGGGGAAACCCACAGAAACAGCGCAAGCAGTATTTATCCCTAGTGCACAAAGGGGTTTTGGGAGCCCATTTCCCCATGGAGGAATATTCTCTTAACCTAGGTACCCAGAGAATATTCCTCTATGGGGAAATGGGCTCCCAAAGTTCATTCCTGCACCAGGGATAAATACTGGTTTCACTGCTAGAGGCCCTATAGAACCCCAGGCCTCCTAGTTGACACCCAGGTTCAGAGGTTCTGCTTCTGTCCTAAGCTGGTTCCACAACTGTCATACATGGGTCTGTGAGCTCCCACTTGCTCAGTTCAGCTGTTTCTGTGGGTTTCTCCCAGCATGGTCTTAAGAGGCTTTTTTTAAAAAGGTAGGATAATGAAACATTTGGAAATTCTTGTTTGTGAAAAACTATTGTTTAAACCTGCATGACAAAGAATGGCTCTCATTTGGAATTTACCACTGTCTTAGTGTACAGAGTTGAGTCTAAGATGTTTTCTCAAAATCCCTGAAAAATTCCTGTCACACTGTGATGTTATACATTTAAAACTTTTTCTTTAAACAAATCATGTAATGCAAAACCTTCAACATAGCCTTTTCATTGTTAAATTTGATAGAATTGTTCTAAGGTTGTATTATTAATAAGGTTCTTATTAAAATTTCTTGTAAGCAACTCCCCAAATATACATGTGTTTATAGATGTTTAAAACCTAGTTTAATTTCAATTAAATTGGGTGGAAAATATCATAAACATCCCAGCTCTGACAAATTATTACTTGGGAACAGATGTTGCCATGACAGTTTTTAAAAACTTGATTACATTTTAATTTTGTGACAAGATGCAGTCAGTAGCAGTGAGCTATAATGAAAGCTGACGTTCAAGGCTTGTTGCTACAATGCCTTGGTTATATCAGCACTGCTATTATTGTTTCTGTAGATAATTGCATCTTGAGTTTTGCTTTTGAAATCTTTGTGTCATTTCATTTTCAATAAGAATGTTTTAAATATAAATGTAAGTCAAGCTTTGTGAACATAAGTTCTTTACTAAAACAGGCAAGTTTTAAACTGAAATTGTCCTTTTTTAATTCTTACTAGAGAAGAATGAGAACATTTATTGTTTATACAGCAAACTAAATAAGGATGATAGTTAATTTCACACTAGAGGACTTCCTTTCACATAGGTCAAATGTCCAGTGTCATTGAGATAGCTCTGATTTCTGTGTTGGCTGTACATGTCAGTACAAGTATTTGGCCATCTCCTTTAATGAGAAATTAAGGATACTGGACTATTAAACATCAGTGTTTTATTACTTTGTTTTAGCCTTTGTTAACAAGAAGCTTGTAATTGGTTTGTCAGCATTTCAAATAGCAATCTCATAACTTAATCTAAATGACTTTATATAATTAATTTAATAAAATATTTGAGCATATTATATACATATATACACATACATACATACATACATACATATATATATACATATATGTATATATATCCCTTATTCATTCATTAATTGAGGTGCTGATAAAGATCAAATCCAGTGTTTTGGGAATGCTAGACAGTGTTCTTCCATAAGCCAATGTCGCAAGTCTCCCAGTGCCTTTAATGAGTTTTATAAATCTTATTTCCACTCAGGGTGTTAACCTCATGTTATCAGTGATTGTTCCTCAGAATGAGACAGCATCTTTCCTCTTAAAATTTGCACTTACTGATTCTGCCTTTACTCCCTTAGGTTGCTCATGGTCAAAACATGACTATAAGGCAGCTAGGAAGGGATATTATAGAATATGCTATGCAAACAACAAACAAGGACCCTAAGGTAAATCATGCTGCCATTCTTAAAATACAATTATTTATTTATTTATTTATTTATTTATTTATTTATTTATTTATTTATTTGCTAAATTCAATGTGTGTATGAAGGGTAGGGGATATGCATAGGTCATTGCTTGCATATGGAGGACAGAGCACATGGTGAATTCAGTTCTGCCTTTTAACCTTCATCTGGGTTCCAGGAATCAAATTCAGGTTGCCAGGATTTCTCAGCAAGGCCTGAATCTACTGAGCCACCTCCCTGGCACAAAAACATCACTGTGTTAGCCTGCTTGCCTTTGAGTACCCGGGAGAAGTGAGGATGTGTCTGTTACGAACTTAGTAAAACAGTGACAGATTGTTCCATTTCTTCCCAAGTTAAAGAAAAGAGCTGAAAGGAGTGGTAGTTTATGAAGTTCAGGCTCTAGAGTTGGGGTACAATGGCAGCACTCAGAGAAGAAAAGGAAAGACCATTAGACTGAGAACAGAATGAGTGAATTTGTGCAGAGATGTGACAAGCAACTGTTCTACTCAACAGCTTCAGCAAATAGAAAAGTATCACTGGCATATCACTCAAATACAGTGATTTCTTTTCATATCTGGGGACCATGATTAATGAGTTGGGTAACAAAGCATAAATCATAGCTAGATGTTGTGGCATGCAATTGTACTCTCAAATAATCTAAGGGCCAGAGGAAAGAGCATAAAACTGGGAGTTAAAGACCAGCCTGGGGAACATAATAAGGCATTGGTCTAAAACAAAGCAATAGAGAAGCAAGTTGGAATGTTGGGATAAAGATGTGAAGAAATATCAGAGGTTTGAATTCAAGTTGTGTGTTTGAGTTCAAGAGTTAAATAGTACAACTGTTGAGTATAGTTATTTGGTTAAGTTGATTATGAATTCAGTGAGAAGAGAGCAGATACAACTGCCAAAAGAAGTCCTGTGGCTTAACCTAGGTTTACAGAGAGCGTCCAAGTGCTCTCTGTGCTGATTAGAACCCACCAGGAATCTTTTCTTTTATGGTATTTGAAGGGATTCTGGAAAGCATTCCAGAAAGTGTTTGAAATAACTAGTGATCTAGGAAACAAGCTATATGTGTGTATGACAGGGGTGGAGGTTTAAATAACAGTGAAAACTTAGAGGGAGTCATGGTAAGTGGCTTGTCTATGTGCTGTTTTCACACAGAACAGGGATCAGTTTTCTATTGCAGAATTTAAGTACACAATGACACTGACTAATGTCCCCTGTTTCTGAGGAACCATTCTGACACATTGTGAGGGATAGTTACTGGAAATATACAGGCATCCTGGATGAGGGCCACAGTTACTTCATATAGTTATAATTAAAGAAAAGGCAGGAATCCAAGGAAGAGTGTAATTTGGAGGAAATAGTATTTGCTATCTAAACATTACTTGACTTTGTGTAACTAAGCTCTACTAGAAATAGCATTTTTGAAAAGTATATTTTAAGAATAAAGTTAGCTTTGCAGGGTGGAGAATTGGTTTGTGAGGTTAAGAATCAGTTTCAGATTCTCCAAAGCCATGTTAATAACATGTAGATATGGCTTTGCAGCTGTAATTCCAGCCTTAGAAGCTGGAGACAGGCTCCACAGAGCAAGGTGGCTCTCCAGCCTTCTCCTGTTGATAAGCTCTGCATTTGATTAAGAGTCCCGAGTAAATGAATAGGGAGGAAATAAGATCAATGGTAATCCCCAAAATTAACCTAGGGCTTTCAGATACAAGTACACCTATGTGCAAACATGTCCTAGCAATGCACCCCCCCACAGACACACCATACACAGAAATGCAAACAGAATAAAGTTAGCATTACATATGAAGAAAACCTATATAGGATACATCTTCTCACAGTGTTTTGATTGATTTTGTTTTGTTCTTATCCTCCTTGTTTTCCTCCTCCTCCTCTTCCTCTTCTTTTCTTTATTTTAATTTTTAGATAAAGTCTCATGTAGCCAAGCTGGCCTTGAACGAGCTATACTATGTAGTTGTGGCTGGCATTGCACGCCTTATCATTCTTCCTCCACCTCCTAAGTGACAGGATTAGAGGTGTACATTGTCACATCTGGTTTATTCAGGGATGGGAATGAAAGTAAGGGCCTCGTGCATTGTAGACATAATATAATCTCAACCATAATGACTTAACTTCTATGAACAACAGGTCACTATAGTTTGAAAAATTCTTGCCACCCAGTGCAAAGAAATACTTTTAGAAGTCTCTATGGAAAAGAAAGCATCATATTTGTGAATGATACTTCTTCCTGACAAGGGCTAAAGAACTGGAAACGGAAGAAAAAAATAAAACACACCTTGGGAATTAAGAAGATGGGGTAAGTAAGAAATACTCCATAAAGAACAAAATGTAATAATGAAAACTTGTCCCAAGACTTGAAAAGCACTTAGATCAGGAGACAGAGTTTTCTCCCCGTAACCTTTCATGTTCCTGTTGCAAGAGGAAAATACTTTGAATCCTAAGCCTGTCTGATTCTTTTGAAGTGGGATTGCTTACATGAACAAAGTGATCATAAGATCTCTTATATGTAAAGTGGGAGAGAAACTTCCCTTTTAGAAGGCATATCTGAAACACACTGAATGTCACTCTAACTTTTAGGCTATTAGTAATCAATTCTTCTAAGAAGCCATATTTCAGGCTGTTCTCTTAATATCCTGCTTGCTAATAGCTTCCTTTTTGCAATCACCATTATACCTTTCTCAAGAGGCTTGGGGAAATGCAAGGAAAAAGTTATGTGGGAACTCAAGATCCTTCTTCATAAATATTTCCTAGCTACTATCAGTCACTGTCACTTCTTGTACTGAAACAAACTTTAATCCTTTTATTGCCAGAATGAAGTTCTGTTGCCTGACTTTTGGGAAGGTAAACTCCTATTTGTGAGGCAACATGTTCACTTCCATCTTTTTGCCTTAATGCAAAGTCTTTCATTCAATTCATCAAAGGAAATGAGCACAGCAGGCAGTGCCAACAATAAAAAATAATTTCTAATAACATCACAGCACCCACAGGGCAGCTTACAATCTCTTGTACCTTCAGGTCTAGGGGCCCTAACATCCTTACACAGACAAAATACCCATGCATACAATTTAAAAAAATTAATGAATTAGAATATGGGAGCGTAGCAAAAGAAGTCTTCATGGTGTTTGGTAATAGCATGCCTTTGGCAGTTAACAACAACACTTTAATTGGGCTTAAGATCAGTTCAACAAGTGATAAATCATGCCTACTACTGGAAACCTATCAAACTACTCAGAGATAGTGAAGCCAAGAATCTTTGAGGAGAACCTATACAGCCACTTTTTAAAACACAGCAACAATCCCTAGCTACAGTCTCAATATCTGTCCTTAGGCCCACAGGTATGTGTAGTTCTCTTGCCTCATCAAGGAAACTTCTCTTTGCAATAGAAAGAGACAACTACAGAAAACCACAGCCAATCAAAATGCTGCATTGTGGATGCCTCTCAAAGGATACGTCTATAATACGACCCCACACCTAAGGCTGAGGAATCACTGTGGAGGAGGAGGATTTGGAAAGATTTGCAAGAGCCAGAGGGACAAGGAGTTTGCTGTAAGATTTTTGTCTCCTATGAATGTTAGAAGCTAAACCTAAAATTGTCCCCAACATGACTGAATAGGAATGAGCTGAGAAGGGAGGGAGGGGAACTGGGGTTGGTATGTAAAATAAAAAAATAATTCTTTAAATAAATAGGTAAAAGGAATTAGATGAACGAGAAAAACAATAGTATACATGCTAATATAGGCTGGGAAAGCATAGGAGGACGCAACCCTGTACAACACCTACAGGTACCTAAGGAATGCTGAGAGGGGGAGAAATAATCTTCCATATATATACATATATATACATATATATACATGACATACAGACGGAACAGATTCTACCTATGTATTAAATATATATATATATGACATACAGACGGAACAGATTCTAACTATGTATTAAATATATATATACATGACATACAGACTGAACAGATTCTAACTATGTATTAAATATATATATATATGGGACATACAGACTGAACAGATTCTAACTATGTATTAAATATATATATACATATATATACATATATATGACATACAGACGGAACAGATTCTACCTATGTATTAAATATATATATATACATATACATGACATACAGACGGAACAGATTCTACCTATGTATTAAATATATATATATATGACATACAGACTGAACAGATTCTAACTATGTATTAAATATATATATATGGGACATACAGACTGAACAGATTCTACCTATGTATTAAATATATATATATATATATGGGACATACAGATGGAACAGATTCTAACTATGTATTAAATATATATATATGGGACATACAGACTGAACAGATTCTATGTATTAAATATATATATATATATATATATATATATATGGGACATACAGATGGAATAGATTCTACCTATGTATTAAATATATATATATATATATGGGACATACAGATGGAACAGATTCTACCTATGTATTAAATATATATATATATATATATATATATACACATATATATGACATACAGACTGAACAGATTCTACCTATGTATTAAATATATATATATATATATATATATATATATATATATATATGGGACATACAGACGGAACAGATTCTACCTATGTATTAAATATATATATATATATATGGGACATACAGACTGAACAGATTCTAACTATGTATTAAATATATATATATGGGACATACAGATGGAACAGATTCTAACTATGTATTAAATATATATATGCACATATATACATATATGTATGTATCAACATTAAGAAGAAAGAGGTCATGAATTTAAGAAAGAGAAAGGAGGCATATATGTGAGGGTCAGCGGGAGAAAGAGGTAAGAGCAATGTTGCGACTGCATTTTAATCTTAAAACCTTTAAAATACTAACACAATGGAATTGTCACACACACACACACACACACACATTTATCAAAGTGCATAAAAAGTTTAGCATTAAAAGTGAATTCTAATGTGAACCATGAAATTTTTCATCGTGGTGTGTCACTGTTAGCCCATAAGACTGATTGTGCACAGGGAATCGTTGTAGGAAAGGTTTTAGAGAAGGCAACAGGAAAGAGAATAAATGGAGAAAACAAACAAATATAAATAACCAGGACTAATTATGCATTTCATTTGATTCATATTGGATTCAGATTTGACTAAGCAATTCTCTGTCCAGGTTGACCATTTATTTATTTATTTATTTATTTATTTATTTATTTATTTATTATTTTTTATTTAGGTTTTTCAAGACAGGGTTTCTCTGTACTGTTTTGGAACCTGTCCTGGAACTAGCTCTAGCCTGCAACTCACAGAGATCTGTCTGCCTCTGCCTCCCAAGTGCCCAGGTTGACTTCTTTCTTTTTTAAATAACTAATTTATTTTTCTTATTTTACAAAATCAATTGGCAGTATATTAATAGTGTTAAAATGTAGTTTATAATAAAAACAGTAACATTTGGGCGAAAATGTCTTATAAAAATTATTTGTTTAAGTTTTAAAAGGTTAGAGAACATGTAAAATAATAAATTAAATAAAAAATTAAATTAAAAAAATGTTAGTTTTTTTATAGGATTCGTGAGTAATTGACTATCAAATTAAGAAGAAGATTGGTTTATATCTTATATCACATCAGATTTTATCCAGACAAACTGAAAATGTAACTACAAAGATTTACAACTACACTTACCTGTAGAGATAAAAGAAGAGAAATATTTTAGATTTATTTCTCATAAAATATGTGGAAAGAAAAAGCATCCACAGTTCAAAGATTAGGTATGAAATAAGAATGGAAAAGAACAACACATTATTATAATATTGTGAAATATTTATGTTGTTTGAAAGTCACACCTCATCTGGTTGTTTCAAGACCTACAGGTACATAAAAGATTAATTTAGATTTAAATCCCTGCTCACCTCTGAAGAATTCCACGGTACAGAACACAAGCTGACTGTCTGTACACAGGAACCTCATAAAACTTTAGTAGAAAATTGGCCTTTTCTTCAAATAGATATTTATCATGGGTCTCCCAGAGATGATGAAAGAAATAACTGTAAATTGTTGAATATAGGTACAGGGAACAAAACTAGGGTTCTATGGAAGAGTACCAAGCACTATTAACTACTGAGTCATATCTCCAGCACACCACTCTTACCTATTTTTAAGAAAACTACACACTGATTTTTCTAACAGCAGTCCTAACTCAGATTTCCATCCACTGTGTGCAAATGCCCCCCCTTTACACTTCTTCACCAATAGTTGCTGTGTTTAAACTCTTTATAATAATCATTATTAATGGTATGTGGTGATATTTCACTGTGATTTGGGGTTATATTTCCTTGAAATTGAGCATATTTAAAGCATTTGATCATCATTTTTATGTCTTCTTTTAGAAAATCTGTTCCTATTTATTTTTCATTTGACAAGGTATTTCTTTCCCTTTTTGCTGTTGAGATTTAGACTTCCTTATATAATCTAAAATATCACACATGATATGAGAACCAGACAACAGAATCTAGGAGACAATGTTGATTTGAAAATTGGTTCCCAGGGAGATACTGTCTCTGGTGTTGGCCAAAGAGGCAAAGGGATGGAGTAAGGAAGGAAGACTGTACTTGGACACAAAGAAATTTTAAACAAACACAAGGAAATTGAAATAATACCCTATATTGTATCTGACCACCATAAGTTAAAGCTGGATGTCAACAACAGAAACAACAGAAAACTTAGAAACTTATATAAACTTAACAACTCACTACTGAATGAAACTAGGTAAAGACAGAAATTTAAAAAGAAATCAAATATGTATAAAATGAATGAAAATGAAAACCTATATAACACAAAGAAGGCAGTTCTAAAAGACAAGTTTGCAGCACTATTCACTTACATTAAAAATTGGAGATATTTCATGTTAGTAACTTAAATGCACACTTGAACACTCCAGAAAAAAACAGAAGAAGTTACACCCAAAAGGAGTAGATGGTGAGAAATGATCTAACTTAGGCAGAAACCAGTGAAACAGAAACAAATAACAACAAACAATGCAAAGAATCAATGAAACAGTTAGTTCATTGAGAAAATCAAGATTGACAAAACTTTATCTAGATTAACTAAAATGTACGGGGAGAAAATCCAAATTAACAAATTTGAGTCAAAAAGGGGACCTAATAACAGACACTGAGGAAATCCAGATAATCATAAGAACATGCTCTACCAAATGGAAAATAGACTAAATATGGATAATTTTCTTAATATGTATCAGTTATCAAAGTTAAGTAAAGATTAGAAAAGCAATTTAAACAGAGCTGTACTCTCTAGTGAAATACAATAAGTAACTAAAAGTCTCCCAACCAAAACAGCTCTAGACCAGATGGTTAATTTAACCCAGAATTCTATCAGATTTTCAAAGAAGAATTAATGACAATACTCCTCACATTATTTCACAAAATAGAAACAGAATAAACATTGCCAAATTCTTTCAACAGTGCCACAGTTACCCTGATATTTAGACCACAAAAAAAATAAGGAAAGAAAATTAAAGACCAATATCCTTTATGTACATAGATGGAAATTTCTTAATAAAATACTTGCAAATAGAATCCAAGGACATATTCAAAAAGTTAATCCGCTCTGACCAAGTAGGCTTCATCCCAAAAAAGCAGAGATGATTCAACATACAGAAATTAGTTAAAAACGTAATCTACCATATGAACAAACTGAAAGACCAAATCCAAACAATCATCTCATTGGATCCAAAAAGACCTTTGGAAAAAAAAAAATCCAAAACTGCTTCAAAATAAAAGTCCTGGGTAGAAGGAGCATACTTTAATGTAATAAAAGCAAATTAGAGCAAATCCACAGCTACCATCATCCTAAATGGAGAGAAAAACCAAGTACTTCAATTAAAATCAGGTACAAAACATGGCTGTCCACTCTTTCTATACCTATTTAATATAGTACTGGAAGTTAGCCAGCACAATAAAACAACTACAGGAGATGACCATCATTTAGATGAACTGACAGGCTAACAAATGAGAGAAGATTTTTACCAACTACACGTCTCATAAAATGAATGGCAGCTCATTCTTCTGAGGATATGGGATAAGAAGAATACTCATTCATTGCTGGTGTGAGTGAAGACTGGCACACCACTATGGACGTCAGTGTGGAGGTTCCTAAGGAATCTGGGAATATATCTACCTAAAGATTCAGCTATACCACTTTGGGAATATACCCAAAGACACAACATTCTACTATAGGGACACTTGCTCAACTATGTTCATTATCGCTTTATTCATAATAGCCAGTAATTAGAAAGAAACTATATGTCAGTAGATTAACAGTGTTTAAAAATGCAGTCCATTTACACAATGGATTATTACTCAACTGTTATAAAAATGAAATCATAAAATTCACAGGAAAATGGATGGAGATTAAAAAAAAAATCTAGAGCAAGATACCCCAGATCCAAAAAAGAAACATATGCTATATATTCACTTACATGTGTGTGTTAGCAGTCAACTCTTCAAACATCAGGCTACAGAACCATTTAACTGGAGGTTAAGTATAGAATAAAAGACTTGATGAAGGATAGGATCACCTTGGAAGGGGAAATAGAATTTGAGATGTTGGTCAAATGGGGCCCTACTGAAACCCCTAAACACCCAGACTATTGCCAAGGATATTGATCGTTCACCAAATGATGATGGTAAAGGCCTATAGCTGAAGATAATTCCCACAACACTCACTGAATATGAGGAAATCAAGCTGGTGCCTGCCTATAGAACGTTCACCCCTACTAATAGCAGGACTAATGCACAGAGTGTGGCAGCATGCACAGGGCCTCATACAAGCCAGATGGGTTCGCAGT
This sequence comes from Phodopus roborovskii, assembly GCF_943737965.1. Taxonomy (NCBI): domain Eukaryota; kingdom Metazoa; phylum Chordata; class Mammalia; order Rodentia; family Cricetidae; genus Phodopus; species Phodopus roborovskii. Next base: position 9,992,630 of record NW_026126588.1, read on the forward strand.
GATGAAATAACAAGTATACACAAGTTCCAATCTCTAATCCAGAAGCGGCTCCAGTTGATAATCACTAGAAAAAGAAAAGCTGGTGTTCTCCAATGAAACTTCACAGGTTATACAAACTGCAGTTAAGGCCAGGCCCCATGCCCAGCAGCAGAGTGACGTAACAAAACAAACTAAATTTTAATTTTGAAGTTGCTTTTATTTAATCTCTCATTATGCTTGGTCTGAAAATTCTCTTCTTACCATTCATGTCTTTTGTGTATATACTGTACTTTCTAATTTTATGTGTTTATGGGATTTTGCCTTTGCCAGTGGTGTGCTGTGCCTATATGTGTTTCTTGTGCTTTTGCTTTGGTTCTTTTGTTGTTACTGTCCTTGTCTCTTTGTTCTGTACTATTCAGGTTTGTTTGTTTTTATTTTATGACCTTTATTATTTTCTAGGTGCCTGTTTTCTCCGATAGCAAGGAATGTTGTATATTTGTGTGGGTGGGGAGGTGGGGAGGATCTGGGAGGAGTTAAAGGAGGGGAGATCATAATGAGAATAATTTGTATGAAAAATAATCTATTTTCAATCCTCAAAAGAAAAGATTAAATGAATCAACATTTCATTTCAACCTGTGTAATATTACGTATTGGTTGAGGATTAATGATTGTGTGGTTTCCATTTTATTCAACTAGACCTTGCTGTTTAACAGGTTTCCTTATGGCAGTTTGACAAGTACTCAGATTTGACTGGCCTTCCCTGATGCTCACTCATCTCCATCACACAGCCTGTCCTCCCTGCCACTGCCTTTCAGTCCCCAGCATCCCCTCTCCTCCGCTTTCATGGCATTTTTGTTACTCTCCCTCATACCCATCCCGTAAAGTTCTTTCACCTCCTGTGGACCCCTTTTTAATTTCCTGTTGTTTATCACAGTTGCATATAGTTACAATCACTAAGATTACAAACTAGGATCTGAATATGAGAGTAAAAATGTGGCGTTCATTTATCTGAGCCTGGTTTACCCCATTCAATATAAAATTTTCTAGTATCACCCATTTTCCTGCATGTTTCATGATTTCTTTTTTTTTTCATGGCTGAATAAAATTATATTGTGTGTATGCATGAGCCATGATTTTTATTATTAATTCAGCCGCTGAAAGACACTGATGTGGATTCCATTTGTTTTCTATTGTGAAACACAGAAATAAGCATGGATGTACAAGTGTCTTTGGGGTATGATATAGTCTTTCGGGTATACGCCAGGAGTGGTATAGCTAGGTCCTAGGTCCTATGGTAGTTCCATTTTAGTATTTTGAGAAACTTCCTTATCCATTATCATAGTAACTGAACCAATTTACACTCCTACCAACAGTGGTAGCAACTCTCTCTCCCCCTCCCCGTCTCTCTCTCTCTCTGTGTGTGTGTGTCTCAGTTTTTAGCATTTGTTGCACATTTTTTTGTTTTCTTGATGATAGCCATTCTGACTGGGATCAGATGGAATCCTAAAGTAGCTTTCATTTGCATTTCCCTAATGACTACACATGTTAGACACTTTAGAAAATATTTGTCATCCATTTACATCCCCATTGATTGGCTCATATCTGAGTGGGATGTAGGTTTCTATATTTAATTTTCCTTTTTCTAAAGTATGTGACAAAGATTGCCTCCATGTTTTTTTGGTTCCTCTGAGACGTTCTCATAAAAGCATTGATAATAATATATAATGATAATACTTTAAATAAAAATTTAAAGGAACTAACTAAAATAAGAGTATGGGAGCTTGCTTTTTGTTTTGGGTGATATGGGAGACATAGTCCTGTTGGGAACCAGTGACATAAATAAGTAGTGCTCATCATCATCAAGCATAAGTATATGTCAGGTGTCCTACTCTGAAAATGTGAATTCTTACATCATTTTCAAATTAGCAAGATAGGTAGATTTTTGTTTATTTAGTCCATTTTTGGATGGAAAAGTCGATGACATATTAAATCTATTTCCCGTGGCTCCATGAATAATTTAACACAATGACCCCACACAAAAAACAACACAGAGTAGCAAGAAACCTGCCTTCCGTTGTGAATGAACCTTCATCTTATCATCGTTGCCTACAGTTTTGATGGCAGGAGCAAGACAGACCTTCAAGTTCTGACTGGTAACATGTCTGATCTATTCATGGGAAAAGATACCATACACCGAGGAAATTGGAAGGAAAAACATATGCAGTCATTCAGGACACACATATTGGATCTATTTTATCATTTTGTTTAAAAAAATATTCTCGTCTCACATAAAGATGAAACGTTTCCTAGATACAACCCTTGCATACTGGAAATTTTCTCCTGTAATTGACTTTCCTTTATCTTGGTGCTTAAAAGTGAAGTGCAGGAAATTTGATCAAAATCAGTCAACCCATTTGAAATGTAGTAGGAAACAAACAGATGTAAAACATTAAAAGGTCCGATCGATTTTGCTACATTCAATCAATACTTTTTTCATTCCCAATTCAGCGGGTTGCCTTCTTTTAAACAACCACGTCAGCCAAGAATGACTAAAAACTGCATTTGATTTTACCACCTACTGTTAGGTGAAAATTAACCACAAGGAAGCAGAAGATAGACGAGTTAGTTGCAAATTCATTTCTATCTCACATATGAAAGGTTTTCTATGTAGATCATGTTACTAAAAAGTACCCTGTAATTTAGACATTAAGAACTGAAATGCACTTGCTTCTGATTCTTAACATGTCATATGTTCCAGGCAATCACTGTCTTCTTGGATTAGTGAGCTTGTCATTGAACTTGTAATAGTCAGTATTCCTGTGATCAATCATTTAATTAATTAAATAAAAATTAACACTTTACTTTCAGTGTTAGAATGCTAATTTTTGAAAAAAAATATGAAGCCTTGAGGTTTTCACTCTTAAATTTTGTATATAAACCTCAAACTCTGATTTCAAGAGTAAGCCTTCTCTCTTTTTCTGTTTTTTATAAAAATCTATCCATTCTCTTAACTGTGTTATTACCCAACTAAATATTCTGTCAAATACTAAGCTACATAAGGAGTTGTATTATATTGTTTGCATATGACCTCAGCATTTCTCTACTGTTGCTGGCATTGTTTAAAGACGTCCAGATAGTGCGGACTTGCTGGTGGAAGTATGTCATTGGGGACAGGCATTGACATACCTCCATGTTACTTTCCATGCTTCGTACTTGCAGTTGAGGATGTGTGTGCTTACTCTCAGCTTTCTGCTCTAGCCACCTTAGCTGCTGCTTCTGCCATGCTTCCCAGGCATGATAGAAGCATGATTCTTTTCTCTCTGGAACAATAACCCCAAATTTACCCTTTGTTCTGAAATGATCATAACATTTTATACACCAACAGGAAAGTAACCAATACAAGACATATTAAATATGTATGAACAGGGAAGTAAACATTTTAGGAAGGTCACTACATCACTTATGAATATTATGATGTCATGGGACGTACACTAGTAGTGGACACTGGGAGATCATGGAAGCCACCCTGTCACTATGAGAGGCATGGAAAATTTGTTGAAGACTTGTACAGAGTCAGTGGTAACAGAAATGCGGAGCTGGAGCCAACCCCAAAAAAGCAAGAGTGGTATTGTTATACCAACCCCATGTGGAAAATATCCACAAAATTGAGAAAGAAATTTCTAAAGAATTATATCTGTATGAAGGCAAGAATGAAGATAGTCAACCCAGTTTCACCAAATGGACTTATTTGTTTGTGATTTGGCATTAAGACTGTGAGTCAAGGGCAGCAGTCACTGATGCTGCAGCCAGGAACTCACACAGAACCTAACCTTGGACATCCTACTAGCCTGAATATCTCCTTGACTCTGGGCAACAGCAGGATATCCGAGATGAGTCTCAGCTGTAGTCTAGTATTTATGGTGCTTCAGATACCAGAAATCTTGAGTAAAACCAACAACAACTCATTACAATGAATGTTCGCAGGTAAAGCTATTTGAGTAAAACAAAATTACTATGCAAAACACTGACGTTTCCAATGCTAATATGATGAACAAATATGCACTGGAGATGTGGAAAAGATGGAATGATGAGTGTGCAGTGGAAAGAGGTGGCAATGGATGGGGATAGCACATCTTCATGGAGTAGGGACAATAGGGTGGTGCACAGCAGCCCAGAGCTTGCACAGACTCAGTCCCAGAACTCGCTGCCCAGGCACAAGGTTGCCCTTGTTCTGAGCAAAAACAGGATGTCAAAGAGCAAGAGACAATTCATTTTCTGGATTGGACCTCCTCAAAAGACCTCTATGGTCTCTCCTCTTATCTGTGGTCTGCTGCCCCAGATTATGTTGAAGCCTGGGGTTCATGGGATTATCCCTGGTCCTACAGCAGCTAGGGACTGTGTTGATATTTGTGGTCTATGTTACCTGCCTGTGCTTGGTCTGTGCTGCCACCTGAATCCATGTTGATATCCTTGGCCTGTGCTGTCCCCCAGGAACCACATTGATGGGAGTGGCCTACACTGCCTCCTGCAGACATGTTGGTGTCCATGGTCCATGCTGCTGCTCAGTCCTTGTTGGTATTGGTGCTTCTGTTGCAGCCATGGGTTGTGCTGATGTCCATGGCCTATGTTATCATCAAAGGCCAGACAGATGTCTGTGGTCTGTTCTGCCACTTGGGGCCATGTTGATGTCTTGGGCCATGTTACCACTGGAGACCATTTTGGTCTCTATGGCCTGTATTACCCCAGAGGCCATATTGATATCCTTGGCCTATGCTGGCTCCAAGAGCTATGATGGCACCTGTGCTCTGTGCTGTGACAGAGTGTCTTGTTGATTTCCATGGTCTGTACTACCATTGGACCATTGCGAGGTCCATGGCACAGTGCTGATGCTGGGGACCATGTAGATATCCATGGTCTGTGCTCCTGCTGACTGTAAAGGGCAAGAAATCTACTTTTGCACTGGTATCAATGACTGTAGACTCACAGTTGAGAAAGAGGAACATGTAAAGCTCCTGTGACAACTCCTAATCTTACTGCCCCTGCCCCATCAAGAAAGTAAGAGCCTAGATAAAATGTAACTGAAATGAATGGTTAAAAAGTTGTGGTAAGTATGCTGAAGTGTAACTCTACACAAGTGAAGGCTAATGGCGGATGTACGGTTAAAGAAGGACTCAATTCTCTTCAAGGGGTTGGCCCCAAGGAGTCTGACCATGCTCCTGTGACTATGTGGGCAACACAAATTGGACTTAGTTTTTCCTTCTTCCTTTTTGTGTGTTGTGGGGGTGAGTCACAAGAAGGGGGGATGTGGGAGAACTGGGAAATGAGAGCCACTGTAATGCATGATGTGAAATTTTCAAATAATAAAAAGATTATGTAGAAAAAAATATAAAATGGTTTTGAACGTATTTTTTTTTTTTAAAAAAAAAGTTTGTAAGGCAAGAAAAGAAATCTGAACAAAAGTATAGATACCACATCCAGTTTATAGGAATATATGACATCTACCAGGCAAAAAGTGTTGAGCATAACCTAAAATCAATTTTCTCTCAATTTAATACAATGTTGAAAGCACTAACACTACAGGCAAAGGAGGAAAACATATAAACAAAAACAGCTATAGAATGGTAGGAAGGAAACAAGGAGAAATTAGTATCAGAGAAGCCAAAGGAGAGAGGATTTAAAGACTAGGGGAATAACTAATAATATTAAATGGCATGAGAAAAGTGTATATATAATAAGGAGGCATCTTTTGACTTTAGGTACAAGAGAGGCATTTGATGAAATGCAAATTTTATGAAGAACTTGAAACACCGCTGCAAAGGACTAAGGGCACATGAAAAAAAAAAAAAAAGAAGAAAAGGTAATGGTAACACTCATATCCTTCTGAGGCCCGAACCAAACAACCACAAAATATTGATTGGTAATTTAGTATTAATTGACAGATGCTCACTGGAAATGAGTAATAGAACAGAATATTTTTGTCATCTCAATGAAAATTATTGTTGATTTCCATTTTGGTACTTGTGATCAAACTTGGGGTTTCACATATACTAGGTAAGGGTTATATGCCTAAGCTTGAGTTGCTGGCCCTGAGGAAAAAATATAATTGATATTTAAATTTCAAAGTATAATCTTTCAGAATCTTTCCCATGCAAATACAGAGAAAAATGTATAGAGTGGATGTTATTATTAGCAAGTCAAATTGCAATCTTCATTTTGTTTTGTTTAAGATTTTACTCAAGGAACATTGACTGTGAAAAAATGACTACATATCATATTAATCAGCCTCTATTTGTGAACTATGATCTATTAAACCAATTTACATGGCTGAATCTATCCTATACCTGTATTTCTGCTACTTATACACTGTACTTCTCTGAACCTGCTATGTATCTAGTGTCTAGAAACTTCTCTTCGTCTGATTGGATAGAAATCATTTCTCCTTCTTCCTAAGCTTCAAGTTTTTAAAAATGTTTTATTGGCTCATGCTATAGGAATTTTACATAAACATATGACTAAAATAATACTCATCATGTATGCCATGACATCATTCCTCCATCTTCCAGTGTCAGTTTTTGCCAATAAAAATAGATTAAAGAAGAAAAATATACTTAGTATATTCCTTTGTAGGTGTCATGATTGTTCCTCTCTGGTTTTATAACCTCTTCTACATATTTAGAACACCAAATTTTCAGAATTAAGGAACCTAGGTAAAATCTATCATTATTGATTATTTGGGATAATTGGTAAATTTTAATTCAGAATTTAATTAGTTCTAAGTGTGTTTATCTTTACACATAATCTTATAGAAGCCTACATTTACTTATCCATATGTGGACAATGCTGACGTCAAGCACTTATATTTAGTGACTGAGTAGCAGAGAGTCAGAATGTATTCTGTTTTTGAGAATCTCATTCTGAAGAAACTTTAAACAAGTTTGTGCTTTGGGAATTTTCAAGCTCTTTAAGAAAGTTTCATCATGTCTCATAAACAGAACTTTTTAAGGATATTTCTCTTGGAGAAAAGAAGATACATATATGCATAGGGTCAGTCAGCTCTTTCAAATACAGGCATTCTATTTTCTCCCCTTTTCCTAGTCCCATGTGTTAACAACCCTCTCTTGAATATGGCATTTTTCACCCCTAAGGTTCATGCCGGAGTTTAGATATATGACTTTGTATGAATTGTAGGCTGTAGATTTCCTCTAACGTACTCCTCCAATACGACTTCATCTCATTAGTGCATCTCACAAACTTACTAAAATCCCTCATTTGTTAGTGAACTTCTCATTTTCTAAACAGTGAGCTTATAATATTGTAATGGAACTTATTGGTTAAAGAAGAGTTGTAATGCACCATTACCCAAAAGTTTCCTATAATATAAAATAATCACATCCCTTATGTTTGTTTTAACTCTATTAATATATTAATTGTGACTATTTGCACCTACAGTATATTTCTGTAATATGGCATGGTTGCTGAAGGAGAAGAAAACATCACCAGGAGATATTAAAATACAAATATATAGCATTAAATATTAATCCATTTGTGTCATACTTCAAAATATTAAATGGAGATACAATCTGCCTTAAATGAGCTAACACAATTATCTTAGCTCATTGAGACTCCATCTTAGCTAATTGTTTTTGAGCATCCATGAGGATGATGTTGACATAACAAAAGATGACAGTCATGCTTTTATTTACTGCTTCTATGCACACACATGTTCGTGAAAAACAGTAACATGCTAATGTGATTTTATAAGAAATACCATTTGCATTAATTTTACATTTCTCACAGGCTTTGAACTTATTACTTATGATTGCTGCCAATTAGAATATGTCACTGATCTTGGCGTTGGTGGCTCACGCCTTTAATCCCAGCACTCAGGAGGCAGAGGCAGGCAGGCTTCTGGGGTTTCTAGGCCAGCCTGGTCTACAGGCTAGTACCAGGACAGGCTCCAAAGCAATACAGAAAAACCCTGTCTTGAAAAACAAAACAAAATGAAATGAAGCAAATAAACAAAAAAAGAATACGTAACTGGATTGATGGTTAAAATTGGTAAGAAATTATTTGAGAATTGCCTAGATTTAACTGTTGCCCTTTTCCTGACCTCCCAGTATTTACATAAGGCAAGGTACACTGGCAATTCAAGTAATTAATCCATGCTTTCTGGAGTGCTAAACATCTTACTCCTATTGCTCATTCTCATTATTTTCTTCATCCAGTTATTAAATACATACAAAACAGTTAATATTTACAAAGCAAAAGATGTAGGATTTGGACCTCATTAATCAAGTAAACTTCTACATAAAAAACACATGAACAAAGCAGAATATAATTTCACAATAGAGAATACAACATGCACAGACACTCTACTGCTAGAATAATAGTGGGGGACTTGAGAAAAGAAAAGGGTAAAAATATCATGGCCTCAGGCTACGTGATCTTATACCTCTGTATTTGGAGAACAGATTGAAAGAAGACTCACAGTTCAGACTCCCAAGAGTCTTATGTGGGGACGAACATAGAAATTATTTCTCCAGTACCAAATGGAATCCCTGAAAACATACATAGGAAAGCACAACTACATTAGATGTCATCTTACACTTGTCAGTGTATGGCTAATATTAATAATACAAGTAACAACTAATACTGGCACAGATGTGGAGCAGAGCAAATACTCCTCCATTGCTGCTGGGAGTGCCAACTTGTAGAACTACTATGGAAATCAGTAGGGCAGTTCCTGAGAAAGACAGGAATTAGTCTACCTCAAGATCCAGCTATGCCACTCTTGGGCATATACCTAAAGGATTCTTCATTCTACTACAGAGGCACCTGCTCAGCCACATTTATTGCTACTCTATTCATAATAGTAAGAAATTAGAAACAAGCTAGATGTCCATCAACAGAAGAATGGATAATGTTTCATCCATTTTCAGGAAATTTCAGGATGAAACTATAAAAAATTATGCTGAGTGAGGTAACCCAAACTCAGAAGGATAAATATGGTTTATATTTGCTTATATATGGATACTAGCCATTAAATAAATGATAACCAAATGATAATCCATAAACCCATAGAGGGTAGGCATAGAGGATGTGACTAGAAAGATACATGGATCTCCCTGGAAGGGGGAAGTTGAAGAAATTTTTATGGACAAAATGGAGCAGGGGCAGAAGAAAAGCTAAGAACAAGAGAATCAGGTGGAGAGAGGGAAGAAAGGAGCAATTGAGAGGGAACGAAGGGAGAGGCAGCTAGAACTGAAGGGCATTTAAGGGGTGGTAAGGAAACCTGGAGAGAGAGAGAGAGAGAGAGAGAGAGAGACCTTGGAACACACGACTCTAAAGGGAATTCCCTCAATTCCCTTCCCTTAGAGCTCAGGGAAACTATTGGAAGAGAAGGTAGAAGGAGTATGAGAGATAACAGAGACAGAAGATACCAGGAGAACAAGGAATTCTAAAACAACTGAGCAAGGCTCATATAAACTCCCTGAAGCAGCAAGCACAGGACCTACATGGTCTGTACCAAGTTTCCTGCATATATTTTATAGTTCTCAGTTTAGTTCTTTTATGTGACTTCTGTGCATGTTAACAAGTCGGATTTTATTCTTGTGCCTGTTCTTGGGGCTCTTACATTTTTCTGTGAGCCTTTCTTTTCCAAATTATATATTATGTTTTTTTGTTTGTTTCCTTTTATGTGGTATTGTTATTGCTTAGAACACTGTTCTTTTTTTAAGACAGAAAGGGAGTGGATCCCGAGGGGGGGAGTAACTTTGAGGAGTAGAAGGAGAGAAAACTGTATTAAGAGTATATCATCTGAGAAAAGAATCTATACTTAATAAAAGGAGGGGCAAAATGAACCACCCGAAATGTGACTATACCTACTTACTATTATTTCTTTGGTTGGAGATTCCCTTTAGTAGTTTTGTGACAAATTCACCAAAGAAATGCTCTGAGATCAGAGTAAATTTAAGTGTTGCTTGTGTTTGCCAGGTGTATTTATTCACTGGATTTTCTGTGAGCAATGAGGAAGTTGCTAACATCACAGCTTACTCTCTGATTAAAAGAACAAAGTCTAACAAAGAAAACAACTGTAAGTTCAGTATAAGGTTATGCTTACTAGTTTCAGGCAAGTGAAAACTGGGACACAAGACTATTTATTCCCAAAGTCTGAAAATGCATCTGTAGTATTGCAAAACCCTGAGATTCAGTATACCTTCCTAACATTTTTTGATGTTGGCTTCTCACTTTCCATATCCTCAATCTCAGTAATTAAAATACCTTTCAGATTCCCACTTACTTCAGGATTTATTCTATCAAAATATCAACCCATATCTCAAAATAAGTAGTGCAGGAACTGCCAAGAACAATAGAAGCTACATGCCTGTACATGAGACTCAGAATCAGAAAATACTTGTCTTTACATGCCTCACTTGTTTTTTCATCTTCCATTTTGTTCTTTGAATTCTGTAGAAAGATAGCACATGTCTGTTAGCCACTTTTGGTGGCTTATGTGAAGATAGAGAACATACTCAAACAAGATACTCTTGACATGAAGTTGGCATGGAAAGCGAATAGACTACATGCCAGGACCAAGATGCTAAAAGATCTTGACAGGCTGAAATGATGGGCCAAATATAATACATTGAAGCTTAACAGTGATAAATCTCTATAATTTGGACAAAATTCCAGCGAAATAAATCAGACTTGGGGATGCAGTTGAAAGGGAACTTTTGTGAGAGACTTTAAGGTTTCAATCTAAATAGTTTCAATGAGTTAACTGTGCAGGGTGTTCCACATAGCTAAATCCAGTTTGGAGCTTTGTTGATAGAAATCAATCTTGTAAAAAGAGGGGCTTGACAGCTGTTGTCTGCACAAACAGGGCTGATTCCCAGCAAAGGAAGTGGATAGCTACTTTTCTTCTCTAAATAAAAATCTATTAGGATTTAGTTTGTAAGATTTATGCACTTACATGGGGAGATTATGCTATAATACATTTTTTTCTGGTGTAGAGGATTAGTGTCATTTTGGGGAATATGGAGAGAAATGACTATAATAGGAGCTTTCTTCTTTGAGAAAAATCTGTGAATTTTCAGATTTTTTTTTTTTAAAAAAGATTGGCCTATTTTCTGTTTTGAAGCAAAATTTCTTCCAAATCCCAATTATCCACTACAGGTCAGTTACATGTAGCAGGGTTAATTTATTAGAATCCAGGAGTAAAGCATTTTTCATGAGGCAAAGTGAAGAGCAGCAAAGAAAAACAGAAAGGGATTGAAAATGGAGGGTGCTACGAGAATGGGAACAAGGGGCCTAAGTCACTGCTCATACTCATTCTGGTAAATTGTTGGTGACATTGGCAAGGGTACTGTATTTCCTTTGTTACTGGAATCCTTTGATATTGTCAAAATAAAAGCGAGCTTCTGCAAAATTGGGCAGCCTGATAAAAGTTTATTGGAATTTTATGTTTGGAATCGTTTGAGTAGAAATTTCTTACTGATCTGTTGCCTCTAACTTGAACTCATAGTGCAAGTCTTCAGATCTAGAAATAACCTAATAGCTATCTTTTCAAGATAATTATTGAGCAGTTGTGACTGCTAATGTGTGAAGTGACCAAGACTTAGAGGATCTATAGAACACTGAGCGATCACAAAATCCTTTTTGATGATATTTTATATTAGATATGAATGACAGGAAAGCTCCAGCCACATATCCAGGATTGTCCATTGATCCATATGTTTAATACAGAGTGTCTGATGTCCAGGGTGACTTGTTATAGTAAGGAACCTGGCAGAGATGGAGAGTTGTGCTAGATGAGGTGGGAGACTTGGAGAAAGTTAAAGTAACCTTGAGTTTTGTGAGTCAGAGTTAGCAATTAACATTATGAGAGTTGGCCAAAAGTGTTGAGGAGTTTAAATTTAATTATAACCATAATAATAAAGGTTTAAAGCAATACAGCATCAATCTCACTCTTATGAAAATGATAAGCTTCCATAGAATTCTGAGAGTACAACATTAAATAAAGAAAAGGAAATGGGATTGGAATATTTCTACCATTTAAAAAACAGATGGAATTGTCATAGAACTTCAAGACATTTGCTATGAAGAGTAAACAAGATGAGATAAAATGTGACTGTGAGTGGTGGTGGGATAGTTGTTATCTTACTGCACTGTATTGCTGTGATAAAACACCATAACTACCACAGTCTTGCTACAGCCAAGTTCAGATCCTGAGATAGGATGTTGGTGAGAAGTGCCCTATTGCTGGATGAGTTTCATACAAGTAGCTGGCCCAAATAGCTGAGCTGTCTTTATTTATACTTCAAGAAGAAACATGTTTTCCTACCCTCCAGGAGTAACCTCCAAAAAAAAAAAAAAAAAAAAAAAAAAAAAAAAAGAAAACAAATACTCCCCCCCCCCGCTGTTATAGCGAAATGACTTTTAAATGAAAAACAATGCTCAGAAATTTATTACCTTGGCTAAATATCTAGTCAGGTACATCCTGTCCTTACAAAGCTAAAAGGTGTAAACATAGGCACACATTCTCCAGAACAATATTATTCAAAACTCAACAATGCATATTTAGAGAAATAGGGGTGATTTTCCATCAACTGCATCACATAGCTACTTTGTATTTCTCCAATTCTTCCCTTGTCCTACAAAAAGGTGCTGCATGCCTACGATTTGCAATAAAGGGCAAATTTTGATGAGGAATTCTTTTTTTTTTTTTTATATGAATGGCTTTCCCCGGAATTAAGAAATGTAGTTAACGTTCCCCATGTGGCTTTCTCATAAGTGCTCATTAACTTCTATTGCCTTAGATCCTGTGCACCGTGAATGAGATGGATGATATTTCCAGATAAGAAACCAGAGAAGCATCAGTTCCCAAAGAATTTTAGGAGGAAAAGAAATGGGGCTCCTGAGAATGATTACATGTGTCCCAGGCATGACTGACAAAGTGAATCTATAACTGGCAGGAGTACCATCAGCATCATGAGAGAGAAGAGCATGCAGACTGTGCAGTCACAACAGTATTCTCCTGTCCTGAGGCCCACTGATAATTGATGAGTGAAATAGCCTTATCCAAGGGCCTTGCCCCATGTAGAAGCATTGTACAAGCATTCATATGCTGATCCAAAACCAGGCCTCATGGCTCCCCGCACATAACCAAAATTAACTTTGGTGGGAAAGGTTTATTTCACCTCACAACTCTCTTAGTTCATCACTGAGGGAAGTCAGAACTCTTGGTAAATACCTGGAGTCGGGAACTGAGGAAGCTGTGGAAGAACACTGCTTCCTGACTTGCTCCTCATAGCTTGCTCAGCCTGTTTTCTTATACAACTCAGGTCCACCTGCCCAATGATAACACCATTCACAGTAAACTGGGTCCTCCTGTATCGATTCTCAATCAAGAAAATGGCCTCACGGTTTGCCTACAGGTGGATCTTGTGGAAGTATTTTATTAACTGAGATTCCTTATTTCCAAATGACAGTAGCTTTTATCAAGTTGACAAAAAGAAAAAGAAACACAAACAAAAAAAAAAAAAAAAAAAAAAAAAAAAAAAAAAAACAAAGAAAAAGACATACAAACAAACAAACAAAAACAACAAAAAAACCAAAAACAAACAAAAAACTAACCTGGACAATTTGCTACTTGTGTGTAACTCCAGCTCTGTGATTTGTCATCCACAGCACAGCACACATAGCCTGTGTCATAGGCTCAATCCGCTCCACTTCATACCTTCAGTTTTTCAATAGAATTCTAAAGAGACTCTCAATTACCCTTCTGAAATTTCACAAGCTGAACTTCCATTATTATCTTTGCTTTCAATATTTTAAGTTCCCGCATCAATCCATTAACCTCTGGAACACTCAGTGAATCTTCTGGCTCAAAGTTTCAAACCCGTTCCACCATCTGTCCCCAAACCTGTCAGGTCTGTCACAGCAATATCCCATGAACTTGGTAACCATTTTTGTCTTAGGTTTTTCCATTGTTGTGAGAAAACACAAAGATCAAAAGCAACTTGGTGAGGAAATTTTTTATTTAATGTTACAACTCTCAAATCACAAAGTCAGGGCAGAAATGTGAAGCAGGGATTGAAGAAGAAGCCATGGAGGACCTCTGCTCACTGGCTTACTCAGCCTACTTTCTGATACAACTCAGGACCATCTGCTCAGATATGACCCTGACTCCTCAGGACAGGCCTACCTGCATCAATCTTTAATTAACAAAATGCTCCACAGACTTGATATAAGCAATCTAATAGAGGCCTTTTGTCAACTAGGGTTCCTCTTCCCTGATAACTCTAGACAAAACCAAACAAACCAAACACACACACACACACACACACACACACACACACACACACACACACACACACACACACACAACAAAAGCAAACCCCAACCAGGAAAGTTATAAATCATGTGTCTTGATGTCTTGATTTTGTGTTTACCAAGCAGTGGACTTTTAAAGCCTATGCACAAGAAAGGCAACTGTCTACAAAACAGATGTACAACCATTTATACATAAGTAATGATCAAGACTTTAAGGAGATTACCCAAGACAAGTGTGTAATGGGGACTCGATTAGACACGAAATTGAAGGCCAGTAAAACATAAGTATTTCGGGAACTACCGGTAAGGAAATAGTCTAAGAAAATCATTAAGAAGAATGGCCTGGAGAGGTTGGAGGAGAGTGTGGAATGGAAATCTTGGTATGGAGTCAAGTAAGATATGAGTTTCCAGGCAGCAGAGCCCAGGAGTATATAAGTTTCAGAGATAGTCACTAAGGACTGAGTGTACTTTACGTTAATAGCTATAAAACAGATAGGTGAGAACAATCGCTAAGGCAGTTTTATGGATGCTGAACAGCAAGCATCATTACCATATAGGGACAGTCCCTAAAAAAAGAGACTCATCCAAGGATGAATTATGGGACTGCTCTCCCTGTGACTACATATATTAAAGTCCCTCGACTACTTGGTTAAGTTTTTTTAATAACAGAGATTTAAAACTTTGTACACAGTACTTTATAAGATAAGGGTTGTAGCAACAATTTGAATTTCATACTTGTGTGAATTGACATGATATTTCTAACCACCAGAACATTAAAAAATTAAGTATATTTCAAATATAGAAAAATGTTGAAAAATCAGAAAAGATGATCACTCAAAGTACACAAATAAGTAGTTATTAAAGTGAAGATGTTATCTTATATTATCACAAACCATCAGTGCCAGAAAAGAAATACAAATGTATTAATTTATGTATTTGCACAGAGCATTTGTGTGTTTGTTACTCAAACAATGTCCATTATAAAATAAAAGTATCCAGTTCCAAATCAAATGTCTCATTAAGTTGCCATATTTGTTTGTTCTTTTTGATGTATAGTATTAAGCCTTCAAGACTTCCTTGAAATCACCATCCTGACAGAGTTGAAGATAAAAATCATGTATTTTTTAGGATGTTTCTCAACATGAGTACATCTTGCCTTTCCTTGTGATGCATTTGAGTTTCTGTTGGAATGTTATACTGAATTTATCTCATTACATTCTTTCAATCAGTACATGATTCCATTTGTCTTATTACTGTGAATGCTTGACACTTGTTATAGCAGTGTCTTCCAGAATTCTCCATTAGAAGTTATAACTTTTCCTTCTGTTATAATTCTATACTCGGTGAGAACATACTTTGTGGTCATGTAAATGCCTACTCTCATTTTGCTGTCAATGAATTCATTAACTTTCATGAATATAGATTTATGAGTTCTTATTTTATTTTGTTTTATAATCTGTTACTGTTATAATTGACACTAGATTTGACTAATGGAAACCTCTTTCATCTTGCTTTGTGTACTTTTAACATCTTTCCACGCACCTCCCCCACCACCTTATGCCACAATAAACTGTTTCAGGATCATCTGATATGAACCTACTCTAAACTGAGTCATTTCTCCAAGGACTGTTAGTTTTAAGGTACAATAATACTTATTGATCAAGGTCTGGGTCTTTGGTGTTTTAGACATATATACTCAAGTACTCATATTGTGTTAGTTAATTTCATATTCATTTAATGAGGGCAGGAGTTCTCTGATGTTTGCTTGAACATTATTCTAAGATGATCCATAAGGGGTTTTCTTTATGCATTGACAGAGAGACTGAAGAAAGCATAATGTCTTGCCTATAGTAGGTGGGCTCCAATCATTCAACTGAAGACTTCAAAAGAACAAAGACACTGGCCCTCCTTTAAGCACAGGGGAGAGATCTCCTCCTGCTTGTCTTTAAGTTTAGATCTTTAAGCTGTTTGTTTTTATATTTTCCAGACTTCAAACTATAGGCTTTTCTTGTGTTGCAAGCTTCTAAGCTTTCTACTGGAACTACACCATAGGTCTCTCCAAAAACTCAGCAACTAATGAGATTACCTTGTGCTCCACTTACAGGTTGTGTTTCTGTAGAGATTCCTTGATAGGCACATATCTAAGTCTTCATAGTACAGGTTCGTATGCCTCGTCTCTGACTCATCACAGGACTCATTATGGTTTTCTGTCCATCCTTCCCATTCTCCCTTTGTCTGACAATGAAAAGCATGATGCCACCACTGGTAATTCACTTGTTATTATTTCTTGTCCCATATATTTTCAGCAGTCATGTCTCTACCACACTTCATGGATGCCCGACATCTCTTATGAGGCCATTCTCCCTATGGCCACTAGAATAGCTCCTGACATTCCCATTGCAAATACCACCTTCCATGACATTTTACTTCAAGGCACCCATACCCAGTGTTGGGCAGTATTATTGAAAATTACTTCCCTGCTTTCCTCATGAGAACACTTCATTAACCCTGCATGTCATTTTCATTCATGCAGAATAGTCTTCTTATGTAAAAACATCTCCATGTCCATCAAACAGTATGAAAAACCCACCACAAATAACTTTCCTGATTTATGTGATTCTCCAATTCATAAAATATGTTTAAAAATACCTATGTGGATATATATAATCCTACATATGATTATATATAATTATAGCAGCCTCTATGTAACATTCTCAACTTCTTAGTTTTAGTAGAATTACTATATGTGGGAAGGGAAATTATGGCCTTGAAACATGTCAAGAGGACCCCTGTTCTACTTATGGAGTGGCATTCTGTGTCCCACTTATAAAAGTTATGTGTTCAAATTTAGGCTCTATGGCAGCTGTGTCACTAAACTTAGCAGGAGGATAGAGATAGAATTTTAATTTTGACAAATATCTCAACATGGCTAAATCTTATTTTGAAAAATGAATAATTTAAGTGCAAAATGCTTATTTACATAAGTGTACTTTTTAAAAATCATGATTTAAGGTATTGGCAATCTTAGTTGTGAAGACTTGTATCATGATAAATATGTCCATTTTTGGAGTAGTTCCTATAACACACGTTTATAGAATGAATTCATGTTTTTAGAGCAGAACGCTGACAAATCTCTTCGTGTTTCTGAATGCTTTTGATATTTAAAATCATCTTTCACTTGGAAAAACAATAGACAGTCTTTCATTTATGGGTCACTGTAATGTTGACATACAAATTATAATGTTATTTTTCATGAAAGATCACAAGTTGACAGATTGTGCTCACTTATTTTGTTAAAAATGTTGATGATTTCTTTCCTAGACATAATGTCTATTGGACAGATACTTGTAATTGATTCACAATAATAGAGATTTTTACAAGTAGGAAAAAAAGATTGATGTTCTGGAATGATTTTGTGTGTGTGTGTGTGTGTGTGTGTGTGTTTTGAATTGATTTCTATTACTAGTGTTATTTTAGGGAAATTATCCCAGGGCCCGTGAAAAGGCTCAGCAGGTAAAGGTGTGTGCTGTCAATCCTGTTGACCTGACTTTGAACTTCAATACCTACATGGTGAACAGAGAGAAGGCATGGAAACATGCACATACACGTGATAGCCTAAAGAGTAAAAAAATAATTGTAAAAATCATTCTTTGAAAAAATTATCCTGTGAATTGACTTTTGTGTTTTTGTTGGAAAATAAATAAAAAACACCACATCTGATAGGCATAAAGCACCAGTCATAAAGTCTGGCTTTTTTATACCAGACAAAGTGGGTTGAATCTGACCTGAAGACTGCACTGGGAATCTCCAATTCATGAACTATGAATACTGCTTCAGGTCACTCAGTTGCTTTCAGGAACTTCAGTGAGTAGAACATAGTAAACAGTTTGCTATTAACAAAATACTGTGGTGCTGTTGAATATAGGGAACACATATTTCTGGAATTCTTAGGCTTCTGGTATCCCTAAAATTATAGAAAATCCTTACTTATTTCAAAGTGTACTTAATTATTAATCAAACATAGTTGACTGAAAACTATATAAAACAAATATGGTAAAAATTTCAAAGTAGGGCAACCCCAAATAATTACAAAGTGAGGCAATAGTTTTCAGCATTATCCTAGTTGAGTTTATCTTTTCTTTCTTTTTTTTTTAAACATAAAATTTTTGTTGATTATTTGGGAGTTTCACATAATGACCTTGATCACGTTCACTTCCCTGTCTTCCCAGGTCTATCCCCTCCCTTGTGGACAAAAAAAAAAAAAAAAAAAAAAAAAAAAAAAAAAAAAAGAGAGAGAAAAGAAGAAAAGAAAAAAATACCAAGTCCAATTTTGTTGCCCACATACTCTGAGACGCATGATCAAACTGCCAGTTGCCAACCCCTTAATGAAAAGTGAGTCCTTCCCTACCCTGACCCCTGCGATCAACTTTGAAGAATTGCACTTCAGGATTCATATTACAATCTTAAGAGCTCTCTTCAATGGCTTCCTGACTACACTGTTTCTTATTCAAGTTTTTGGAGGGGCTGAAGGTAGGGGACATAAGTTGTCACAGAAGCTTCTCATTCTCAACTATAAATCTATAGCCATTAACCCCACTACAAAATACGCTTTCTTGCCCTTTACTGTCAGCGGAAGCACAGATTGTGTACTTCCCTGTGGCTTCTGGTGGCGGTACAGACCATGGATATTAACGCTGCACTTGTATGGAGCACAGACAATGAACAATAACATGACCTGAGGCTGTAACACAGGCCATAGACACCAACATGACTGCATGCAACAGCATAAACCATGTGCATCGATATGCTCTCCTGTGGCAGCATGGACCACAGACCTCAACATGGTCTCCAGAGGGCAGCACAGATGGTGATATCTACAGTTTTTCCATTTCATGATAATTATCACTGTCAAAAAAAGAAAGAGGGAGGAACAGGGGGGGGGGAGGAAGGAAGAAAGGAAGAAAGAAAGATAAGAAAGGAAGGAAGCAGTAGGAGAGGGTTTTATTTACACATCTTGATCATAATTCATGACTGAGGGAAGTCTGAGAAAGAAAGAACTCCCTCCAGCAGAAGCAGAGGAAGGAAGAATCATGGAGTATGCTTACAGGCTTGATCCATACAGGTGTTCATCCTGCTTTGCTACATAATTCAAAACCAACTGCTCAGGGGTGATACCTCTCACAGTGAGCCCGGAACTCTCAAATAAATCAATAATTCACAGACATGCCCACAAGTCAATGTTATTGGTTCAAATCCTCAACTGAGGTCTCTCTTCCCAGGTAAATCTAGTTTATGTCAAGTTAACAAAAAGTAAACATCATAAGCCAATACTTTTTAAAAAATTTTGTAGAAAAAATATCAGAAGACACCATGTATAGTAAGAGTGAAAAATTCACCTGAAAAATATTATTTCTATTCTATGTGCTTTGACTGTATAGGGTTGTTTCATAAATTATTTTGTTTGCAGACTCTCATACTGAATTGTTTAATCTTTCATTTTTCCCATAAGAGTTTTTACAGTCTATCATCTATCTAATATCTATAATCTATCAATCTATCATCTCTCTATTTCTCTCTGTTTTTTACTTATTTTTTTAACTTCTACTCAAATACATCATCTTTTTTTTCCAATACTCTCTGAGAGAACTCCCACCATACCATCAACTCTCAGGTGCCTTCTTGTTAGTCTAACTGTTCTCACATCTTTAACACAAGTCTTTATGTACATTTATTGCATATCTCAGTATGCCATCTTTGTCCAACCTTTGCTAAAGCCTATCTAACAAAAATTCTAGAACAAACTTTAGGCTAGAGACTGAATTTCTTACAGCCTAAGATTCCCTACATGATCCACAGTAGCCCCTTTATTGTGTTCCTACCGCTCCTTGTGAGTGATAATCACATCTGAAGTATATGATATAGCCCCCTCTCATTCTTTCACACTAAGCTCAAAGGCAGCTTACTTAAATGTCCAGAGCAAATAAGACAAGTCTCTGAGACAATATAACAGGAACATTGAAATCTACCTTTAAAAAACTTAATTTCAGTCAGCACTGGAGTATTAATTCAATACAATAAGTGTAATTGTGTAATAGCAAGGTCAATTCCTGTTTCCCACTGTATTGAAAGCTCCTTAAAATCATAGTAACCTACATTATTATACTTTAGCACTTCAAAGATTGCTAGGAACACAGAGAGCTTCAATGCCCTTAGAACAAATAAAGTTCCCATCAAAAATCGATGTGAGGTAAGAGGTAATTATATTTATTTAGGTGAGCAGAGAGTACTTAAATTAATGTCTTGCATAGAGATATGCTAATGTGAATACATTCCTGGCTGCCTTGTTTTGATGGCAGAAATGTTGGCAGTGTATTGATACTTTTAAGATTAAATGATCTCTATAGATCTTTAAAGACATGGAAATCTAGTACTTATATATTTTTATGTGCTACTAGAAATGATTACATCTATGTTCCCCCATTTTGCATTTTCAAATTGATATACTAGTTATTTTACCTACAGTAAAAGACATCAAAAGTAGCATTATATGATTACATTGAAGAACGGGTAGAGTATCATGACTTCATTTATACAAATGTAATTATAAGCTATTTTGATACAAGCATCTGCATATTGAATAAAATATGATAGAATTATGAATTCAAGTTGCAAGTTTTATATTCATATATGTGAATTAATGTGCTTAAGAAATGCCAGTAATGAATCCAGTATAGTCAACAGACTCACAAATAGTTTGTTGTGCTTGAGAGTGGTGTTTATCACATCTATAAGGGTGTACCTACCTGTATGACCTTGAAACATGTTTGACATGTAAAGAATTATCCAAGATGAGGTTGTGTATGATGTGTTGATAGTACAACTCCCAACAAGATGAAATAGTTCCCATTCCTAGAAACTGGAAAATGTCTTCAGTCTGAGCTTACAGTTTCACTTTTTCCTTTTCTTCAGTTTTGGTGAGATTGCATGCTGAGTTTTCAAGGAGGAATATGTCAAAAGGAGGAATACGTCACTGAGATCTAACTAAGCCTAAGAGGATGTTGCATTCTTGTATTCATCTAATTGCAGTGACTGAGTTAAGGTTGGACAAATAATAACACCAGAGTAGCTCAGACATAATGACGCTCTTAGACAGGCATGTTGATATTGGAAATAGGTATAAATGATATAGCCTTTCATCAAAGAACTCACATGAAATATGAACCTAGAGAAAAGGTCTTAGAGATTCCTAGTGTCTTCTGTACAAAACCACTTTTGAAGCCATCTCCTTAACTTTCAATTATGTGAGTCACCGTATTCTTTTTCATTTAATTTTTTTTGAGGAGTGTTCTTTGAATCAGTCCTTTGTCATCATGAACTTTTAATACTAATACAGATATTTTTATAAGTCCCTAGAGGAAATCTGTATGTGAAACTCTTCAGTTGAAGGAGATCCAATATTTGATATTCTACCTTCAACATTCTCCTTGGAAGACGTCCAGAATTCTAAAGATTAATCTTTAATGACCATTTTTTCCAAGAATCAAACTTTTAATTACTCTATCACAAATACTGGGTTATACAACATGAGTCAATTTTCAAAAGAAAATGTCTCTGTTGAAGTGCATTCATCTGATTAAAATAAGTTGTTCCTGAAGGTAAAATCATGCAGCAAAATTTAACTCTCCATTGGAATGCCATGAACATGCATAGTTGTTTTGGTACCTCTAATGCTTCAAAGAATTAGAAATAGTTTGAATCTTGTTTGCACTCTCAGAAAGATATATAAACATGATTGGTCTTGGGATACAGGATGTGTAGTCAAATCTACAAGGAAAAAGGCAATGTATGTTTCAAATACAAACATGATTTTGAAGTGCAATGGGTGAGATCTATATGCTTAATCTAGAAGATGAAGTGCTGAATTTAGTTTATCTCTGTAGGTGTCAGCAGTTAATGGCATCTGGTTTCAATGGTGAAATGATGTGAAAGTGTTAGAAGGGAAGATAGATTTCAGTTGTCGTTTCAAAATGAGAAATAATGACTAATGCTTTAGAAATGGCTTCTCTGACGGAAATTATATCGTTCTAAATAGACAAACTCCTCTAGAGTAATTATCACTAAGATTTAAGTCTAGTCTCCTACAGGGAGTCTGACCTTGTATATGCCCACTGTTTATTAGCTGATAGAGCTTGCCAACAACTCTAAATGTCAACCAAGGCCATGCTTATTCTCAAAACAGTCAAGAGGCAAACACTAATTCTCATTAGCCTGTCCTTTTCTGGCAATATTTTGTTTCCATATGGTAAAAATTTCCACTGAAGGGCAAAAGCAAAGAATACTTCTAAGTTTATAATGTTTACTGTTTTCAAGTGGCGTTCTTTTGTGTGTTCACAGCAACATCAATATTGCAGACTCGAAGGACAAACTGTCCTGCACAGAATCACTTTTGCATCAACTCACACCAACTCACAGCTTTAGAAGAGTGCAGCTGCCAAGTTTTATTCCAGGAGTTAGTTTTAATCTTCTCCTTGTGCCAACAAACTATTTACACAAGGTCTCTCAAGTACGTTATTTATTGGCTGACCCATAGGTGGGAGCAAGTAGAGATTTCATGAATCATCTAATTAACACCTTTATTAAATTGATCATTTTCCTTGGTATATTTATTTCACTTTTTTTTTTTCAATTTAAATTTCTTCCTAAATGTCAGTCTGGAAGAAGATAAAACTCTAAAAAGGATATTAAATGAAGATTGATTCATAAATTTTAAAAATCTATTTTGGTGATTAGTACAGGTTTTTATTTTGTCCCCTCCTAATTTAGTCAGACTTTCATTTAATCTTTCTCCAGAGTATAAATATTTAGGCATCAATATTTTTAATATTAGCATCAATGAAAACACTGTCATTTATATTTTTGTTTTGAATATGAAAATACTATAATACTGTCAGAATCTCATTTAGTTATTTTCCACAGCAGCTTTCTATGAGGGGTAAATGAGTGATACTTATGCTATCCTTAGTCATGTGAGAAATGGCTCTTTTGATTTTTATTTAAGGTTGAAGAATTCAGTTATAAAACTGAGTGGTGAATATTTTTTAAAATTCTCTTCTACTTGAGGAAATTTTGTTCAAATGAAGAGAAAGTAAGTGTTCTCATATATATATTTATAGAGTAGCTGACAGTTATATTTTGGAAGAGAAAAAATTGCATAGTTTGAGAAATAAAACTTAATTACTAAAATTTTGAAGAGCAACTTTGTGTGAGAACTGAAAATATTCAAAAGAGATACTTTCCACTATTAAATTTATGCTCCATCTAATTTTCTAATTCATATTTAATCAGCTAAGCCTTTTGGTTCTCTTTCTATTATTACTTAATATTTATTGGTAATGCTAATAAACATGCAGCTGAGAAGGGAACAGTTTCCATTTGCAAGAAGAGAAATCCTGTGTAGTAATGGTGGTATCTAATTTATCTGTTTGCAGATAAGATATTCAAATAATAAAGTGAAGTGTATTCTTTAATAATTCAAAATACTGTCTGTGAAAGGGCTGGAATGTACTCCACTAGAGAAAAATGTTTTATCTACTTATTCATCTGGTGATAGTGATAATATATATATATATATATATATATATATATATATATATATATCTCCATATTTATACAACTACTCACATATATTATTATATATCATGTTAACAAATTATATATTGATTTATTTCTCTAACCATATGCCAATTTAGCATATATAATCCCCTCTACCTCATATGCTTACATATCTATATGGGATTTTATAGGGGAAGGTGTGTGTTATACTAGCATGATCCCCATATTCTTATAGCTTAAATCACTTTTAAAATCAAGCATTCACTCTCTCTATTCCCCTCTTTTATGTAATTAATGTCTACATATTTATTTACTAAGATAACAAACAAGCCCCTTGTGACTAATTACATCATTAAAACATGTTTATGTTTCTCATCATAGCACTGTTAGCACATGTCTTTGGATTGTGTGAGAAGCAATGTGAAGCGATTATTTGTTTATAAATAAAAACTTTCTCTCAAAACCCACTAATAACAGTCAGCTATAGGCAAAGGACACTTTCTGTAGAGGGACATTTATGCAATACTTATGCATATAATTTAGAATGAATCACAATCGAGATTTTCCTACCAGAGACCATAAATTCATAAAAATAAGTGGGAACTCTATGTTGTCTTTTACATCTCTTAAAACATATCCCTTAGGCTGTCAGGTTCCTAGAAAATCTAGGTATCTTTTCACTTTATAGTGTGACTCTCGTGGAATTTCATCATGGGACTGCGCAGAGAGTTATTCTTTGGCTGCTAATAACTGAACTGGAACAAACAAGAGTGGGAGGTCGGGCGGGGAGGAGGAAAGATGAAGCACATGGAACAAGGAAAGGTGAGACAAAATTAATACAGATGGTTCTGTTAGTGTTCCTGCGCTGTCATTGATTTTGAGCCCACAGAAGGATGCTCCTCTTCCAATGGCTGAAACAGCATAACTGTTAAATTATTAGCAGAAAGGAAATGAGCTATGTCCATCTGTATTACTCAGATTTTGTCACAGTAACAAAATATCTGGCACAGGCTCATGAAGAAAAGAGGTTTATTTGGTGCATTGTTTTGGAGACTGGATGTGAAAACTGTATAGTATAGGATCCATGAATATTGCCTTATAGCTCTAACACTCCATGGTGTAGACAGTAATGATGGGGTATCTATGGGAGCTATGAGGCGGCTGCACCTTGAACCAGAACCCGAGTGGGGACTCAGGAGCAGGCTTGTTCCTCCTCTGACAACTTTCTTGCACATCACATGGAGAACTGCCTTTGAAAGAACAGCCCCAGAGACCCCCCTTCACCCTTTCTTGACTTCTTGTAGACTCAATAACAATTTGTAAGAGCATCACCCTCATACCAACCCTCCAATCAATTGGGTGCTCCAAAGAACACAGTTAAATCACAACCAATTGGGGTACCACCTAGAACGTGGCCTCCTAACTTACCTTTTTCATTCTCCATTTATCCTAATATTACCATGTCCATTTTTCTTTAAAGAAACTAAAAAAAAATTAAATGTTTTTCTACATGCACACAGTGATATTTATCATTAAATAATTGATAAAACTGGTAATGAACTATTAAACTTTCCCAAATATAAGGAAGGGTCCTTATCACTTTTTCTCCTATAATGTTTTAACACAAGGTTTGTATGATAAAGTCAGGTATATATAGATTTTAATTCTTTTTCTAGTATTGCTATCTTTTATGAGTTTCAGTTACACAATAAAGGAATAAGTAAATTACTTAAAATTAAGAAGATGTTTGATAATAGTTTCTGGGATATTACACATGTATAAATGTTTTCTTCTTTTCTGTCTTCACAAATCTACAATTTGACTATAATAATGTAATTATAATCAAAATAAGAAGAGCATTTTCCATTTCTAGATATAAAAGACATGCTCAGTGCATAGTTGCATTATTATCAACAGAAAAAGACACTTGAAATCTATAAAATCTATAAACTACATTGAAAATATTCATGATATTATAAATACTGTAAGTCTCCTCACCCTTTAGGCTCTGATATGCCGAAAGTATTCTTATCACTTTTTTTTTTGATACTTCTCTACAGACAAAACTCCTTTATTTTAAATCCAAATTCTGTAGGAAGAGCACCTCTTCTAGTCAAAACTACTTTTCACTGCTTTTCTATAGCACACATGATCAAAGATACAAAAATATTTTTAATTTCTGCACAGAACTGGAGGCTAGATCACAACAGAAGTATTTGACCTACATTTAAGTATTTGTACTTATATCTTCTAATGCTTTGAAGATAAAGTACATGAATTACATGAATTATAATTCTTGTCAAGGTATTTGTTGACAGATATGGTATGAAATATAGAAGTACTGTTTTATCTGTCACTCCTGTTTACATACCCAAATGAATCAATGTCAGTATATGGTAAAGGTACCCAGTGCCCATGTTCATCATGGCATGATTCCCAATAGCCACACTGGAACCAACCTACATGGCCATCAGCTGATGAATGGATAAAGAAATGAAGTATGTATATACAATAAAGTAGTGAGTCACAAAAATGAAAATTGTATTACAATGGATTAAGCTGAAGATCATTAATTAAATGCAATAACACAGACTAAAAAAGGAAAGCATTTTATATTTTGTCTCACATACAAGATCTACATAAAATAGATAAGTACCAAAGGACCTATTTTTCAAAAGTTAGGAGATAGTAGTGGCAGGTTAGAATATGTTATCAACATACATTATACAGATTGTGAAATACCATAATTTGTATAATTATGATGTACAGATAACAAAAATTATGAGCATTAAGAAATAGCATTGTATTTATAATGTAACCACATTCATTTTGGTAAAATGAAATCTTGCTAAAGATTCTAATCACACATATTAGAAATCATCCGAGGAATGTGTTATGTCTTCACTTCCAAGAAATCAGGCCCATGAACCAATAATTTTTTTCCTTTTTTTTCTTAAAATGTTTAATTAATTATTTTTCTTAGTTTACATATCAATCCCAGTTCCTTTTACCTCCCTCCTTCCCATTCCCCCTGAATCCTCTCCTGTCCCATTCCCCACCCATGCAACAGGAAGGGTGTTGCCTTCCTGGAGGGATCATCAAAATCTGTCAAGTCATTTGAAGTAAGGTCTAGGTCCCCATTCATGTCTCTAGGCTAAGGGAGTATCCCTCCATGGGGACTGTCTTCCCTAATAAGGAGACTGATAACTAACTTATATGCCATAATAGAACCTTCATTTAGTATCTGTTAGAAGCAGACATACATAGCTAAACACTGAGCTGAACTCCTGGAATCCAGTTGCAGAGAGGGAGGAGTGATAAGAAACCGGGTCAAGACCAGGCTGAAGAAACCCACAGAGACAGCTGACCTGAATGAGGAGGAGCTCATGACCCCCCAGACTGATAGCTGGGAAACCAGCATTGGACCAACTCAGACCCCCTGAAGATGGGTCTAGCTAGAAGGCCTGGGTAGTCTAAGGGACCTCTGACAGTGGAACCAGGATGTACCCCTGGTGTACAAAAGGACATTGGGAGCCCATGAACTAAAAAAGCAGTGTGAGTCATTCTACAGGTTATAAGAAAACTCAAGTATTTGCCTGGGGTGTGACACCTGCCTGTGCATCTTCAAGGATCTTTCAAGGTTCTTGGCATGAGTTACACCATCAGAGATACTCACAGGGACTGCTGTTTATAGCAGAATATTTTAACCTCTTTTCAAGTTAGGAGATTTTCACTGAATACACATAAAAAATAGACTAAATACCAGACAGTAGTAGGTGGCTAGTATTGAAATGGCCTTACGCATATTTTGTTTCTAATTTAATCTCTACAAACTTAAATAGTAGTGAAATTGCTAGGAGAGCTACCGCCTTTAGTTACACTCTCAGGAGGGCATGGTTTGAGAATTTGGGGAAAAGGGAAGGAAATGATTTAATTGCATGTTGTAGCTTCATGTGTAACTACCATGTAGAAGCTGTAAATGCCTACTGTGTTACTATCTACTGAGTCGTTATTTGTAAGTTAGGCATGATGATAAACACCTTAAAAAATGAGAAATTTATGGTTCTTTCTCTCTATTCTCTCTTCCACGCTCTCTTGGTAAACTTGCCTCATTATCTGAAGTCTTTTTTATAAATAAGGGACCGTTAAGTCACATTCTTAGAGAATCTGATCCAAGATGAAAGAAAGGATTCCTTTAAAAAGATAAAACAGAAATAAAAATGTTTAAGAAGCATAATGGTGCAACTGATCAAGAAACCTCAAAGCTCCCACTTGAAAGGATGGTGAAAATGGCCAGCTCTCTAGCAGAGCACATGGAGGGTGAAAGAAAATCTAAACATTAAGAATGCAAAATATTAAACAACCAACTAGATCAAAATGCAGAGAAAAATTTTAGGAGCATGGAATATGTAAATTCTGGCTAGTAAAAATAGATATTAATAGCATAGAAAATGTGCCCAGGAATATCTTTTTTCACAGAAGAATTAGCATGGACTAGGCTAGAAATCAGTAAAGGGATGTAAAAGTTGTGAGCTTTGTTCCTCAATTAGGTCCCAACAAAAACTTTGTAGGTTAGGTTTGATCAAAGTAAGAATGACTCCTGTAGAATCCAATTAGTTCCTATACAGATGCAGAGAGAACATTTGCTATTTTTCATTAAGGTAGTAAACCCTTTGTGTCCAAATATGACTAGAGAAGGGTAATTTTAAATATATGTTTTAATTTGTAAGCATACTTACAGGGATCCATTGTTTAAAAAAGTAGATTATATTTGGATTTACCTGTCCAGTAGACATAGGAAACACAGAGCTTACCATGCACCAGATTTTCAGGAGCCCTTGAAATAGTTTTCTTATATAGTTGGAAGAAAAGTGTTGAGGAATATGACTTAACCAGTGAATTGCTTCCCATGTAAGGATAAAGACCTGAATTTAATCCCAGAGCCTGAGTTGGGTGTGGTAGCATACATCTTCACTGAAGAAACAGAGATGGAATTGTTCCTGGACCTCACTGGCCTGTTTGTCTAGTCCCATTTGGTGAATTTCAAGTTCAGTGAGACACTCTGTCTCAGAAATAAAGTAAATATTCAAAGGGGTGAGACACACAAGTAGACTCTTGGTGTTAGCCTTTGGTGCAATATACTTGTATATACACATATACATATACAAATACAATTATCAGAAGAAAATAAATGTTTAGGGAAAATAAAATTTTATGACACATAATTTTAATATGTTCATCTTTGGACCAACTCAGTCATAAAATATTTTTTAATGTTTTTTCTTGAATGGAAAAGTGCTTAAAGCCTAGGAATATCAGGCCCGTTGGTTGGTCCCTCTTTCTTAAGTGGCAGATTGACAACAGTTGTGGCAATATTTAGTCTGAGTAGAACTGTGTCTGAGAAATTTCTCTGTAATTAGTCTTTGTGAGAATAAGAACACCTGTCTGCGGACTCATTTTTTTCTATTCACAAATTTTATGTTTCCCCCACACATTTCATCACATCTCTTCCAAGACTGCATGTCTGGTTTGTCAAACACCAGGATGCGGGCCTAAGGCACAGCATGTGTCTGCTTAGCCTCATTAGAACATCCACAGAGCTGGTGGGGACTCGGGTGAGCATCCTAGATCCTGTATCACCACATGGCTTGTTTTCAAAGGCTTTATACCCCTGTCCCTCACTAACAGGCCACTTTCTCTTAAAGAGTTATGAGTAGCATTCATTCTACAAAACACTCAGTGAAGGACATCTATAGTTCTAAAACACACCCAGTCTATTTTCAACAGTGCTGCCAACCTTCAAGCCAGAAAATTCAACAACAGGCCCGAACTCTAGAAAGAAATAAGCAAGGGGCATGGGAAGGGAGAGAAGGGGAAGATTGAAGGGAACAGCGAGGGGAATGGGAGGGGAAGAGTGATATGCTGCTCCTTCTAAAGTCTGTTTAGAAGGATGATCTGCAGTCCCATCCAACACTGGTCATCATCTGAATGGCCTCTCATTGGATGCAAATGCCATGCCACCTAGTCTGGGAAGAGCTATCTTCTACCTGCTCATAGCCCTGGGGTAAATAAAACCAAAGCTCTGTTCAGCAAGGAGAGCAGATATTGAAGATGCAGCTTGCAGATTCTGGTACTTTCCCTAGGGAAAGCAACCAACTGCTGCTGCTACAGGAATTAGGAGGAAACCTAGTGGCTGGGCCAGAGCCCCAGAGACACTTTCCAGTGCCTAGATCTCAGGTCCTGGTCCCTGAGAGGTCTGCTGAGTTCTTGGGTTCCACATTCCATTTTCCAGTCTTCTTTCAAACCACAATTTAAAACAAACAAGCAAAAACAAAGAAAAGTCATGTAAGGTAAAGAATTCCTCCACATGCCTCCTATTGCAAGTCCAGCTAGAGGTTACTCTGTTTATCTGTGATATAACCCAGAAAGCAAACAAAATAAAAATGATGTTCAGCACAACAGGTTAGGAAAGACCCCATTATAGAGTTAGAAATGGTAAGCGAATTGGTTTTTTTGTTTGTTCTGTTTTTTAGTTGTTGTTAATGACAATGTTTTAGAATAGCCTACATCCTACTGTATTATTCAAACTTGTAGGCACAAGTATCTTCCTACCTCCCAAACTGTTGGAGCTTCAGGTACATGTCATGATGGCAGATTCCAAGACAGTTTCTGAAAGGTAATTAATGTGTGTCTTAATGTTTATTTTGATGTCTACATGGTGGCATGCATACTAAACAGGAAGCGAGAGGCTAGCAAAGTGCTCTGTAGACAGAGTGGTGGTAACAATATGAACCTTTCAGGGTTATCACAAAAACGTGGGAGAATTTCCCCGGGGGCCCTAAGCAGAGGCTGTGGTGTGCAACAAACCGATGCTCAGGACTGAATCGTCATCTGCAGTGTTGCCACCCACGTTTAACCCAAACCACATTCCGCAGTCATCTCGTTCATGTATTGATCTCATTTTGAAACCTCCCATGTAATTTTCTCAAACGCCTCAAGGCCAGTTTATATGCCAGCTTTAAAGATTAAAGAGGACAAAAGGATTATGGAAATTTAAGTGACTTATCCAATGTCATACAGACCCTATCATTCTGCAATGGATAATTTTATGTCAACTTGACACAGCAAGAGTCATAAGAGAGGAGTGAGCCTCGGTTGAGAAAATGCCTCCATAAGATTGGGCAGGTAGGGCATTTTCTTAATTAGTGATTGATCTGGGATGACCTAGGTTATTGTGGGCGGTGCCATTCCTGGGCTAGTGAACCTGGGTCCTATAATAAAGCAGGCTGAGCAAGACCTAGGGAGAAAACCAGTGAGCAGCATTTCTCCATGGCCTCTCCATCAGCTCCAGTCTCCAGGTTCCTGACCTGACTTCTCCTGATGATGGACTATGGTATAGAAGCCTAAGCCGAATTAACCCTTTTCTGCCCAAAATGCTTTGGTGACTGTGTTTCATCACAGCAATAGTAACTCTAACTAAGACATAGTCCTAATTCTAATTATTTTTGCTTTTAAGATGTGTGTGACAGTTTTCAAATGGCTTCTTATCACTCTTCCCTTTATATTACATAATACTCACCAGTCAACCATTCATACCATCTGCCACATTTTTATAAATTACTTAAAGATATTTTCTAATAACTTTCTTTCAATAGCTTACATTTGGCCTTTCCATGGGTGTCATTTAATTTTTTAACCACCAACACAGTATCGAGCAGCCCACTAAAATAACAGATCTAGGTAAATGGTTATTTGAGAGTTTACAATACACTAGAATGAAGGTCACTGTTTTTCCCCCTGCATTCTGGACTTACAAATGAGCATTATTGTTAGACACAAATAATGATCTGAACACTTTTCATTGATTGCTGACTTCCAGCACTTACTTTGTACCCCGATTATTGCCTCTCTGCTTAGCTTCATTACAGTTTAGGTGGTGATTGTCAATTTTCTGACATTTCCAAAGAATGGTAGTGGTTCACACAGTGAAACAGGATCCTTAAGTGAAGGCTCTTACTGGGCACAGGGGTGGAAAATGAAGCTTTTGAAAGGTTGCCCTTTAGGAAAAGTTAACCAACAGCCCTGAGTGAATTGCTAAATTACAGCATACTGGTTGCTCAGTTTACTAGACACTACTGTGTAAACTAGAGTGAGATTCCAGAAAAATGCTTGACTCAGCTCAGGGCAGAAGCAAATGGATTGAACTATCAGAGTCTTGAACTATCAGAATAAACCCATATGGATGACTGAGGACAAATTAAGGTATTTGTAAAAAGGAATTTTTTATTTTTTAAATTCAATAAATAAATAATCAGTATGAAAAGATGGAAAATATGAAAACAAGTCCCACATGCTATAAGCTGAAGGAATACATTAAGACAGCCAAGCTGAAACCAGGAGGACAGTCCAAGCTCTAACAGTTCACTGGCCTATGGCTGGGCCAAGGAAGCAATCTTCCTTCCATGTAGTATGCTCTGGTACTGTTAGGGAGTCATTGTCTAGACATCTGGAGGTATAAGACCTTGCACAGCACCAGTCCTTTGAAGAGTAAAAGGTAAAAGATAAATCTTAGAGCTGTGTTTTTAAATACGCTAAAATTGGCACAGCTGCAGGGTTTAGAAGCAGACGAGAAAACGTCATTCTGGAGGACAATGAAGAAATGTCTCCCTCTGGGCTCTGTGACTGTTTCCACAGGAGCAGTGGTCTTATTTGCTCATTCGATTTGCACTGTGATACCAATAAAGACTGCAAGCATCCACGGAAGCCTAAAGCCATTTATACTGGCTCTGCTTTTTTTGGATCACTGAGGAACAGAGAATGAAACCAGACACCTTGGGGGTTGTTTCTTTCTCCTCTTCTGTTTATACCACCGGCAGGTCACAAAATAGCCTGGCCATTTGATGAAAATGTCTGAGATCTGTCAGAGAAATGCCTCAAAAATGAAACTGTAGAAACTAGTCATGTGTGTCTAAATAGACTCAAGGTACTTCTTGTTCAATAAATGAATTTTTTATTCATCCTTAGTGAATTTTGTATATGTACACAGCATATCTTCATCATGCTTACCTCTCGCTATACCCCTCCAACTCTGCATGGATTCCCTTCAGCCCTGTGATGGTTTGAATGAGAATGCCCCCATAGACTCATACCTTAGAATATTTGATCCCCAGTTGGTGGAACTATTTGGGAAAGATTAGGAGTACCACCTGTTTGGAGGAGGTGTCATTTGGGGCAGGCTTTGGAGTTTCAAAAGTCTCTCACTATGTGTTCTCTGCCTACTGCTTGTGTTTAGATGTAGGATTTTTTGTATGCCCCTTCTGCCAGTCCTTTGCTCTGCCTTTATAGACTCTAACCCTCCGAAACTGTAAGTCCAATAAATCCTTTTCTTTCTTTTTCTCTCTATCTCTCTCTTTCTTCCTTCCTTTCTCCCT
The DNA here is from genome assembly GCF_943737965.1 of Phodopus roborovskii. Lineage (NCBI taxonomy): Eukaryota > Metazoa > Chordata > Mammalia > Rodentia > Cricetidae > Phodopus > Phodopus roborovskii. Next base: position 10,025,986 of record NW_026126588.1, read on the forward strand.
CTCTGTTCCTCTCTCTCCTTCCCTCTTTCTTTCCTTTCTTCTTTCTTTCTTTTTTCCCTCCTTTCCTTTTAATCATTACTTTTAAAATTTTACATCCTGACCACTGTTTCCTCTCCTTCCTCTGCTCCCAGTGTCCCTCTCTGCCATCCCCAATCCACTCATTCTCCATGTTTCTCCATAAAAGGGCGGGTCTCCCATGGATAACAACAAAACATAACATATCAAGTTGCAGTAAGACTAAGTACCCCCCCTTGTATTAAGTCTAGGCAAGGCAACTTTTATAAGTCGCCATGGCTATGTTTTGTTTTATCACAGCAATATAAAAATTACTACCACCCCCCCATAGTCTCATGCCGGTTTTTTTTTTTTTTTTTTTTTTTTTTTTTTAAGTTGTAATTCACTGGATTCAAACAGCGCTGACTATATAAAATTGGGTATAGTTCCATCTTTGGGAATGAAACAGTAAACATGCTTTTTGTTACAAGAGGGGCATAAAGGTCCCTAGAATGACTTAAAACCAAACTTTTGCAATTCAGGGAACTATCGTGACTTTCCGTGTTTTAAAATGTTTCATGCTCTTTTTCTTGGATTTTTCTTGTCCATTTAAGATAGCCTTTCCTGATCCTGACCCCTACCAAGAATGGTTCCCAATATGCTCTAAGGTGGTTCTTTGGCTAACATGCATTTGTCCTGTCCATTGCCTGACTTATTATAAATAGTTCAGTTTGATGTGCCTGCCCAGAAAAAATGCAAACGGGCATGTATTCTGTAATTTGGTATGTTTCCTCAAGCCTCGCTGGAGTTTCAGGCCCACACTGTGTCCTTTCATTTATTATTTTGCTTACTCATGTTTTCAGCACAACTCAAAAAAAATTGCATGCTTTTGGGTACCAAAGTGAGAATTTTGGCATTACTGTTGTGCCACCCAAAAATCCTGCGAAAGAAAACTTGGTTTTTGCTCTCAATAGTCAGACAAGTACAAATTCTAAAATCTTTTGGCTTAAAAATATTGAGTCTCCGTTTCTGCCTTTCAGCAGAATTGTGAGTCAGTTCTCAGAAATTAAACAGAAAATTCCAGAGTAAATATGCTGGTTTCTGTGGGTCACTGGGCCTTTGTTCCAGCTATTCCCCTCTACTGTTAACAGCTCAACAAAGTCACATGTATGAATATGTGAACTGGATTAGTCGTATTCCAATAATAGCTTGATATGGCTCAGCCATGTGACCTTCATATTATTTTCATTGTCAAAAAATGCTTCCTTTGATATTTTTCCTATCATCAAAGAATGTCAAAAAATTATTTTACCCCCCCATCCCTTCATGAATATGTGAGAAGCCAGATTTTGTTCAGAGGCTTGGAGTCTCCTCACTGCTACTGTGAGGTTAAGTACCATCATAGACAAAGTCTGTGCTATTCAAGACCACTAGCAATATAATACTGTCACTGTATGTAGAATATGTTCAATAAATGAGAGCTGAAAGACTGCCAGTGAACTCCTAAGGACTAACAGCATGGTATTAAGGAACTTCTTTGGATATTTTCAACTGCTTGAGCTACACGAAAACCAAGTGTGCCTTACTTGAATTAGCCATTAAGGAAAAAAAAAAAAACAGTTATGCGTTCTATAATCACTGACTTAATAATGATGAGGAGATTGGTGACCTGGAATTAAGTTCTTTGAAATAGTATACTGACTTGGCAAATGAGTAAAGGTAGAGACATTTTTGTAAATACATTAAATGTTACTCCCACTTATATGAATGCCCATTTACATGTGCTTTGACATTTGGGACAAGGAGCCTTTTTATATTTTGTTTTTGATTTGTGGATGTGGTATAAACACGTACACTGTGTACATGTACACTATGTGTGTGTTACAGGTGTATTTAAGTGTCTGTACACATGTAGTGTATGTGTATGTCACACACACATATATATATATTTATATGTGCATATAAGTGCACACGTGTACTCCAGATGTCAGCATGTGTATCTTTGTATTTTACTTTCCACCTTAACATTTGAACGCCATTTCTCATTGATTAGCTAGACTGCCTGGCTAGCAAGTTCACATCCCTACTATTCACGCACTGGGGAGAAAATGGACGCTGTTACTACACTTGGGTTTCTAGAAGGGTTCTGGGGATCGAAACTGAGGTCTTCATGATCGCACACCTGTCATTTCACCCACTGAGACATCTCACCAATCTGTGAGGCAAGAGTTCTTGATTTTTACTGATGGCAATTTTGTTTTGTCTTGCCCATGCAATAATATCATTGGGGGGAGTAAGTAGTTCGATGTGAGATTAACACTTGATCACAGCCTGTTTATCATAGCTAGTCCTCTGAATAATAACATGAATTTATTTGTAATTTTTCAACTGGTCTTATAGCTCATAGCCAAGTGGCATATTTATAAATTTCAAGCAAGTACGTCTGAAAATAGTCCTAGACTGCTGCAATATGGTAAAAGATAATCTGTCTAAAAACATGTTCACCCTGAACCATGCAAGCAAAACCTATGACTATTATTATACCAACACTGTGAGCATTTGAAGAAAACAAACTCTCTTAAAATGAGACAGTTTGTTTCTAACTGGGATTTTTAACCTTATGTAACTCACACAGCACAATCATCTTGGCTATGTTCTCAAGAAACAAGGACAATGGTATTTGAGCTAAGCAAGGATATATACACATTTTTTAATAAATCTCTTAATTATTGGATACATGTGGCAAGGCCACATGAGCTATGTTATGGGACTATAAGTGTCACTTGCTTTAAGTCCTGGACAAACTAGTAAACAATAATTCCTTCTCTTTTTCTATTTTAAATGTATCTATTATTTTGAGGCTCATAGGTTTGAAGATTTTCTTATAACCAAAGTTTTATCATCTGCCCTCAAGCTTTAATATTCAATCACTTAAATGAAGACAAATTTTAAACATGCTATTTAATTGCTTGGTATCTCAGCAATTTAATTTCCCAAAAATAACCTTTGATTTTCATAATATTCCTCCCTTATCATATTATTTCAATCATTCATCTACTATCCAGCCCACTGTCTTCATGTTTTTGACCTACCAGATTACTTCTCAAGGATGCCTGCTGGCTCCCCCTGCCTCAGAGCTGTCTCTCAACACATTATTCATCATTTAAGGCTCAGGAAAATTCAACTCATTCAAGAATTCTCCTTAAGAAGTCCATTATTTTCTTCTCCTTCCAGATAACCATGGTTACAGAGTACCTTGGAGTTGAATGATTTATATATGAATCTCTGTCTTCTACGCTATACGGTCATGTAAGATAAATGTCTCCATATTATGATGCTTTGCACATTAACCTAAAGGAGTTTGATTCCCAAAATGTACAAAGATTCATTATTTTAGAATCCCTGCCACCAGTAAAGATTGTAACCTTCACTTAGACTATGTGTTATCAGAGACTTAATGGAAAAGTCATACATAGTGCCTGCATATCCTTTTAATTAAGTCAACAAACTTTGAGATTTATAGTAGAAACTGAGGTGATATATAATTTCAAATCTCCTAGCTATTTTCCTTTCTTTTTTTAACTTACATAATTGTGCTTGGTTTTAATGATTTTTATTAAGTATGTTCTTTGGCAATTTCATGCATATATAAAATTCATTCTGGTCATATTTACTCCCACATCCCATTCCCATCCTCATCAAACTCCCACCTCCTTACAAATTCCCCTCCAAATTTCTCACCTTCTTGTTTTGGAAGCATGGGGGATTCACCAGTGGATACACCAATGATGACAATGAGGTCCCAGTATTCATTAACAACTAATACTTAGGCACTGGCAAGGCCCCAAGAGCCTGTTTCTCATTAGTGAGTGAATAGTGATATCCTCAGTCTTTTTTTTTTAATTCTTTGAAAATTTCACATATGTATGCAATGTGTCCTAACCATACCCCTTCACTGCCTGCCTCCATCTTCCTTGTACCACCAATACATCTCCCTTTCAACTTCATTTCTTCTCTTTTTAAATTAACCCATTGAGTACAGTTAGTTCTTCCCATAGTCACTTGGGTGGGGTGGCTATCAATGGGGCTTGATCGGGGAGGAGACAAAAACATTTTTTTACTGCAGGGAAATTAATTCAATTGGGAGAAATTGTTTACAAGGGATCTAAGTTGGAGCTGATGGTAAAGATTGGCCAGATTGTGAGGGGAGAATTTAATTCTCCACAGCTCTCAGAAAACCTAGGTTACAGTAACATTCTAAACACTTACATCTTTGGAAACTGTGAGAGATACCATTTTGTGTTAACCATGCTGGTGTCACTGTGGTCAATCAAGAATATCTAGGAATCGCGATGGAGATCTATAGTCAAGGAGGACAAAAAGGAGTCTGGGCTGAAGAAGAAGATGCAAGTCTTAAGAAAGGATGATGTTAAAAGAAGTTTGATGCCTAGTTTCCATTTACAGGTCTTATCTAGAGTAGGCATTCTGAAGAGGCAGACTTTGAGCTACCAGGAAAGAAGACATTCTGGTCTTAAAGGCTGATCTGGAATCATCTTGCAGGTTCGGGTTGGAATGCACTATTATTTGTCAGTGTTTATTCTTTTTTAAATTGTGTCATATTAATTAGGAGTGACCAGAATTCTTTTTTCAGTTACCTTCCTCAAGTGAGCTCTGCCTATCACATTAACACGGGCTTTTGAGGCATCCATTAGTTTTCAGTCTTTCTTTCTTTCCTTTTTCTTTGAAGATTAAAAACGGAAGTCCAGAAACCTATCGAAGACTATAAATTCTGACAATATTGACACTTGAAGAGTAAACAGCATATCCTTCTTAATTGTAAAGTTTGTCCAAAGAGTACTCAGTGCTAGGAAGAGGAGTAGTGTAATGACTACTTGAGAAGTGTGATTTTCTACTCTACCCCGTTGCCCCTGTACACATAAAGACTCTGTGTACGCTTGAGTCTGTGAGTGAGTGTTTGGTTGGCCAGCAGTAAGCTGCGCAGGCCCTCTACTGCTGCCTCAAGCCCAGTCTACAGCTGCAAGGAACAAAGCATCTATTTAGCAGACAGCATTTGCCTCTGCAGGGTGGGACGCACAGTAGGCCTCTTAACCACAGAAACACTGCTGAATTGTCAAGGGTTGCCAGCTGCTCAATTCCATGTTTGTTTTCTGAAGTTCTGATGCCATCAGATACATTAGAATTGCAATTCAATTTTGATTATTTAAAGTTCTCCCCCACACCTCCTACTGAGGCAAACCTGTTGAAAATGTAGAGTATTGTTTAATATGAGAAGAGATATCTGAAATGCTGTGAATTCTCAAGGCTCCTAATTGCCTTTTTAAATTCCTATTCCTTGCCATTAGACATCAAATGATAAGCAAAAAAAACCTTTCAGGGAGCTCTGTTAGCATTTCCCAGTATGCTTTGATTTGAGTTTTAATTAGAGTAAGTGTGTACTGTGATATGCCTTCCCCTCTGATTTTCTTTCCCATTTTTATCTTAAGCATGCTTAGGAAAATCATATGTTCCTTTTCTTTTTGACAGAATATTCTCACATTAGTTCTGTCACTTTGAAGGGTAATTTTTAAAGCTAATTATGTCTATGTATTCACATTGGCCATTAAAGAAGAATAGTTATCAGGGGTAGTTGGAAAATACACAAGAATAGCAATGCTGACTTTTATAATTTTTTCAAGTTTTGTTTTCTAGATCCAAAGTAGTAGTTTGGCTTAAAAGGCAAAGCTTTGAGAGAACTCTTCTCCCTGGTGAGCTGTTCAATAACTGTTCTTTCCCAGCAAAGAGAATTAACTTCATTATAGCAATAGTGCATAAGGGCACCCGAATTCCTTTGTACAGCAGGAGTGCAACTCAATGCCTGGATGCTGAGGTTTTGCCACCCTGTCCATGGCATATTTCTAGAATCAGGCAGCTGCATCCCTTCTCTTCTTGTCCTTGGCCACATATTGCTGGATGAGATCATTCTGTAAACAGGATTAGGGAACACCAACAGGGTCCAACCACTTTCCAAATGCTAATCTGGATGACAGGCTGTGATGAGCACAGTGGCATTTTCAGTGTGGGTCACTTTTGTCCCCAAACCACAAGCTGCCTTTGGAAACATTGTGCGTCCAGCAGTGGTGACACATGAGGGATGGAAAGAAATGCCAGCAAAGCCTTTCCCTCTGGGGCTCTTGCCTCAGTTTCTCATCGTCTTCTCTTGGTGCTCCAATGCTGGCTTTGGCCTTGATCAGGAGTGTCCCAAGACCCAGGTCTGGAGAGCGTCTTAGCCATTATTGATGTAGCTCCCACAGTCAGTTTGGAGGCATCAGTCAGGACTGATACTGGATCTCCCAACAGACAATGAATAATGATAGGGAACATACATGAAATTTCCTTAGTGTTTATTTAATATGTGTCAGTAAACATACATGTCAATGGAGATACATATGTAAGCAGAGACGCTCTTAGACCATTTGACACAGGAAAAAATTTGGAGTGAGATAGAGAAATGAATGAAGAAAAACCTTTTTATTGTGTAAAAGATGGAGGAAGTTCATACCGATTTCAAAGCCAGAAATGGCAGAGCCAGAAATGTGAGAGTGAGTGTACAAAACACATCATTTTGGAAATGGTGAGCTAGAAGAAAAGATTTGATTTGGAGGACAGAGCAAAGCTATTTGAAGATGCAGGGAAATGTGATTTATATCTCTAGAATCATAAGCAATTTGGAAAGAGAGCTTTTCCTATTTCACCCGGTGTTTTATTCAGGGACTGAACAAAATAATAAACAATTACTGAGTGGCATCCATGACTAATATTAACTACTGTTGGTCAAATTCTACTGGGCATAGTCTTAAAAAGTTCTAGTAGATGTTCTGAAGATTGGAGTCTTATGTTCCTTTATAAATCCACCAGGTTGGTATTAGGTTGTAAATGTCCTGAACACTAACAATGACTTTCCCAAGTGTGTTTCATGCTTCTGATAGAACTCAGTTTTTTTCATTGCCTCATGACACTACATATGATATTTGGTATAAAAATATTATCAACTAGCTTATTGAAAACACACTGCCCAAAGAATGTTATTGTATCGTGGATTAATAAGGATCAGGAAAAACAGATAGGCTGAATAGATGTTTATTCAGGGAGACATAACTTACAACAGAGACAGATGAATGCCACCAGGTTCCTGGTCCTAAGAATGCCTCCGGATGCTCTCTGTGCCTGTCCAGCAAGCAATAGCATGCCCCAGGGCCCCTTCCCAAGACCTAGTTTCCCCATCCCCAATGGGCATGGTCAGTGCCACAGGTGCAGACAGAGTGAATATCTCACTACATTATTGTTTTCGTGGGGAAACTTCTGAGTTATAAGGGACTAGTCTAGGATACAAGGGAAAGGAAAAATAACATGTGTCATTTGGATAAAGTCAATGTTCAGTGGAAATGTTATTCTTTTTTTCTTATTCGTGGAAAGGAAGCATGTGATAGGAATTGGTTTTATGGACTATTATGGGGTTCTGGAGAGTAAAATAAACATGGACATATTCTGGAGGGTAATTATCTGTTGACACTGATGATGATATTTATGGAACAGAAGGAAATATTGTTTCAGACATGAAAATGTGACTCACAATTTAATAATATTAGTTTTTTTAAATATGCCATGACATTTGTGTGTAGTGTGTAGTGTGTGTGTGTGTGTGTGTGTGTGTGTGTGTGTGCATATGTGTACCATTGTGTGCACGTGGAGGTTAGAGGACCACTTATGAAAGGGAGTTCTCTTCTTCCACCAAATGGATACAATTTATAGGACTCTAGTCATCAGGCTTACTGGCACGAGCTCCTACATGTTGAGCCATCTAACTGGCCTATGAACATTAGTTCTTTAAGAGAGTGTGTGGACAGTTTTACTGCACTGAAACACACGCTTATCATGTGACATTCAAGTTGAGAAAGCTGGTAGAGAAACCGTGTAGACTTGCTACAGGTTATAGTTGGAGCCACTGTTCAAAGATAATAGAGGAGAATGTCTATTCTTCCTCTTCATTTTCAAGCTTAAAAGAAGCAACTAGGAAGCTCTAAGACAAAATAGATCATATAAAGAGTTTTTTATTTTGCTAGATCTCCTTGGTGACACTATGTATGGTTTTGTATGAAAAGAGCTGGAGAGTGGTATCTAAAATTTTTAGTCATTAATGAATTTGAAAATAGAATGTGGATTATGATATAAGAAGTTGTGGTAGGTTAATTTAAGAAAAACATGACAGTAACAAAATCATTCATATAACTTATCAGACCTGAATGTTAGATTTCTACCCTCCCTATTCTTATCCTTAGTTCTACCACTATCTCATTTCTACCTGAGTGGTTCTTTGTGTTTGTAGGGTGAAAATGATGCTATGCCCTTTCTGAGGTTAGGTCATGCAGTACAATTTTGATTCCACCTTTACTTTGAGATTATTGCCTGCAGAAAAGTCACCACACTTGGGGGAAGCCCAAGGCATCTAGAGCCTCAGATAGGTGTTCCATCTGGCATTCTTAGCTGAGGTTTCACTGGAGAGCCATGTGTTTGAGAAAAGCTTTAAGATGACTCAGCAGTCGCCTCCATCTGTGAAAGCTGCATGGAAACCCAGAGCCATACTTCCACACTGAGCCTAACTTCTCTGCCAAACAAGATGAAACCAAATGATCAGAGTTATTTTAAATCAGGCTTTGAGTTGGGTCATATGAAGCAATAGGTAACCAGAGCACACTTCCTGAAAAAGGCAAAAGAAGTTATTATTATGCATTAAAAAGAAAAAATATGTAGTAGTTTTTACAATTCCACCATACCAAATGCAAGCTGACTTTAAAGAAATTGTGAACTATTAACAGAGCTCAGTATTTTGAGCAAAATCCATAAACAAGAGTATAAAATGACAGTCAACAATATTTTATATGATTAAACTGAGAAATTGTGATATTTAGATATTATTGCACACGCATGTTGTATTTGCTTTTAAAACAGGCAAGGTCACCTTGCGCATCATTTCTACCTCTAGCTTCTTTCATTCCGTCTTCCTCGTGTGGGTGTTCAGTTTGCTGAAAAAGCCAGATTTTAGAACAGCTTTCTTTCAGAAACGATGTTTTTAAAGTTAAGGGAAAAAAATCTTGCACACTGCAGAAGTGGCAGCTATAAAAATAGATGTAAAAATAAATTGAAAATTCATAACAATTGTGCTGTAAAAGATGTGTTGAAACTGAATTACAAAGTATAATGAACAAAGTGGGCTTTTGATTAAATGAGTAAGCCAGAGTATTTCCAGTATGAAAATATGGTGGAAATGACTAGGATAGCATCAAATAAATGAAGAAATTACTGTGTGTGGAAGTCTACGCTGGGACTAGCATAAATGAAGGCTTTCAGAAAGTATAATTTTTTAATATGGCAGGGGTCGGAAAACTGCCTCAGTTCCTGATTCCTAACATAAGGAATAGTAAGTTCTGTGCTTAGAAATGTAGAAAAATAGGAAGTGACAATATGTCAAATAGTTTTGCAACAGTGGAAAGATACTAAGGTAGAAATTCAAAGGATTTGGATGGGTTTCTGTAAGCTGAAAGCACATTGCTCCCTCTTGCTGTGTCCCACCCCCGCTGTCCTCAGACCATAAGCATCAACACCATCCGTTTGAAAGAGTGGAAGAGACTCCAAGTCCTCACGTGCATCTGCACAGTTGGCAGCAGTAAATCATCATCACTTTCTAAGTAGAAGCTGAAGGTCTTTCTAAGCTGAATTGGAGCTTCAGTAACTTAAAGCACTTGTTGGACTTCTTCTATGATTGTGATGTTGTTGCTGTAGTTGTTCACTTAAAATCTACTGAACTTGAGGATGGATACAAAGATCTAATGCCTACAAATGACTGCTACCCAACTGAGGAAATAGACAATAGCATTTTTCAACTCCGAGAAAGACAAAGAATTGACCATATTATTGAATCCTGAAAAGTTCAGGCAGTGGCATTGAAAATGATGCAATGAGTGATGAGTTTGAAACAGTTGTAGGAATTGCACTAATAGAAGTGATACTTGACCAGCCTCTTCCTAAACCCCTGGTATGTAGCAAACACTAAAGAATAGTTAAAGAAGCTGAGCAAGCAAGGTAGACTATTTAAAAAGGGAGCTGAAAACCATGACAAAGAATAGTAATCCCATCTGGATGTAGGGTCAGGTTGGATGTCAGGATAACCAGATCAAGAAGGCCTGGAAAGGAAGTGGGGCATTCATCTTCTGTGGTAGAAAAATGGAAATCAATAAAGCTGGCTGGTACTCAAGAGAAATTGTTCTGACCGCACAATGTGAGATGGAACAGAAAGGAAGTCTAGGGAGGTAGCATCAATTGCAATTCCTCTCTGCCTGAGTAGGATTCTGTTTGAATGTTTGTACTTAGCATGCAGCTGAGTAAATCAACCTCAAGAAAGAAGTGTACTGTGGAAAAATGGAAATTTCCACAAATATTTGGACCCTCTGGTGGAACTAGCATGGTGGAGAGTATATGTGGGTGAAGAATGCTGAGATGTTGAAGATTCTGCTTGAATCAAGACTTTTGTTTGGGGAAGACAATTTACAAAATGGAAATATATTATCTTCTCTTCACAACAACAATAACAATAAAGACAATAACAACAAAAATATTTTCACAGCTAATAATAAAGAAGTTTGTCTTCTTGTCAATAGATAGTGGTGGCAGTGGTGTATAACAATATCATCTGAGTTGAAGAGGAAGGAGGAAAATGCATGGGACATACAAAGTTCCTGAAATTATCATGGTCCACAAGGCTCTTCCCCCAAGTTATGAAAACTGTAAACAATTGCTGGAGAAAGAGTCTATCCTACCTGTCAATCCACATTAGCTGCCTTGAGGAGCTCTACTAGGGTTAGAATTTTTGGATCTTCAACCCTGCAGGTGGTGATTTTTCATTAAGAAATTATCTCCGACATCCCCGATCCTCTTAACCCTTATCCATACCCTGCAGTAATTTAGCAAACTCTTGGAGTTACCAGAGTGAAATGTGGTAGAGTTGTCACTTTGGTCTGTCATAGGTTCTCTATGAGGGGTGAATAGACACTTATGTCACATCCCCCAGAAGAAGCGTTTCCCACCAATTAGGTCCACATCTATCTTTGTTAAAGACAAGAAGGCAAAGATAAGCAGGCAAAACCCTTAGGAGAGTTCTGCACTGAAAATTTTCTAGCTCTACTGACCCACTAAAGTATATTGTGAATAATAATTTTCACCTGCCAAATTGCTCAAAGAGCAGCAAGGTTGAGTTGTCGGCAAGAATAAAGGCTGCTTTTATTGAATAGGATTGTGGACAGCATCTTTGGGTATGTTATTTTAAGGTTCTATGCCTTCATTTCTTCTCTGAAAACAGGAACAATTTTATCAGATTTCATGTAGGATTGTTATAAGGATTGAGCACTCTTAACTACATCTGAAGTGACAGAATAAATAAATACCAGTCACTGTTATTATAATATTGACTTTGTCTTTTCTAACCAGCTTCACTGAAGGCAACCCCATTGTTGCTATTGCTTTTTCTATGCCGGGAAGTTAGAGAGAGATCAGCGGCTGGTCATACATGACACACTGAATTATTTGGTGTCATTCAGAAGCTACTCTCTTTCCAGGCCTTCTTGATAAAGAAGGCCATAGTTTTATTTTTCCAGTAGAAAGCTAAAATATACACTTACCGAACTGAACAGAACAGAATCATAAATAAATTAGTTGCATTCAGCTTTTCCTATCTGAGAAAACTGAAATATAATTTTCCTTCCAGTCTAAAAGGACATCTAAAAAGTTCCAGGCCATACAATGACAGTATCAGAAAGTACAGTAAATCGCTGGGAGAAAAGGATAATGCCTGACAGGAAGCTGGGGATATTGTTTTGATTTTCAACTTATTCTCTGTGTAAAAGCCACTAGTGTTTTGAAGTGGACTTTGTCATTTCAAAAACTCTCCCTCTTGTACTTACAAAGTTTGAAATGAAAATTGTTGCTTTGGGAAACAGTAATAAGGAGAGTTGTTGGCGAAGGTTGAAAACCTTGATCTATCTGTTTCCCAATGCACATGAGTCCCCCACCCTAAGTCACAAACTTGCCTTCCCCCATAATTCAATATAAACCCAATAATAATCAAAATCACCACATCTTCAAAGTGTTATATGCATACAACAGTGGTTCTCAACCTTCTAAATGCCTGACCCTTTAACATAGTTCCTGATGCTGTGATGACCCCAACAATAAAATTATTTCGTTGCTACTTCATGACTGTAATTTTGCTACCTTTATGAATTGTAAGGCAAATATCTGATAGGCAGGATTTCTGACATGTGTTCCACACGTTGAGAACCACTGACACTGGCATACAAACATAGCAAGTATATTAAATAGTTACATACAGGAATACTCACCCGTAACTCGTTAGCCAAAGTGTGGTGTAGATGTGAGAGGGTCCCTTAATTTCTCAGACTTCCTAAAACCCTGAGCCTACAGAGGTTGGTTAAATTCCTTGTTCTAAGTCTCAGACACTAAACGGAGAAATGAGAATACATATTACATTAAGCTGTTTCATCTCTACCTCTCCATCAAAACCTTTATCCTTAGTGGGCATCCTTTAAGACCATTTGTTCAAAAGAATATAAAACTTAATTAAAATGCAATCAGAGCTCTTAGGGATCCCTCCTATATGGGAGCAACTTAAATAAGATCAAAGACTCATTCTGTTACCACACTTTGAACTGCCTGGATTCCAATCTGTGTGCCCTGCCTTGTGCACTTCAAGTTCCATAATAACATTGGGAACTCAGTGTTTTGTGTGGGATGTCCCATTTTTCTTGCCTTCCCTTTGATGTGGTGTTCCCTCTGTTTTGACACCACAATGTTCTTGGTATATTATTAATATAAAATGAAATGACTTCTCTGTGAAAGAGTCTGAAAACTTTCTATGGCCAGTGAAACCAATGCTATTAGCAACCGTGTTAAAGGGAAAGTATGTGTCCAGGGAGCAAAACCCAAAGGTGATCTCAGAAACAAGCTTTTCTGAGAAACTGCAGCAAATTTATAGCCATTCATTAAAGCTAAATTGGTGTGTCATGATAACCAGAAAATGTCTTTCCCTGATGCATTGTTTATTTACTGATGTTTGGAGTTAAAATGATACTCAATTGAACCATAAGAAACTGTTTTGAAATGGACATAGCTACATAGTTTTGCAAATTTCTGCAGGACACAGTTGAAAAATAAATAATATATGGACACAATTGACTCTATTTTTAAAAATGGAGTTATCTAGATTAGGTTAACTGAGGCAGGAAAAGCCAACTTAATTGTTGGTGGCACATCCCATGGGCAGGAGTCTCAGACTCTCTGAAGAAGGAGATGCATAAGCACTTATTCCTCTCTGCTTTCTGCAGATACAACATGATGAGCTGCCTCTTATTCCTGCTAACACACTTCCGCTGCCATGGTGGGATATATCCTTGCATATTATAGCCATAATAAACCATTCCTTCCTTAAATTGCCCCTTGTCAGATATTTTGTTACAGAGTGAGAAAAGCAACTAATACAAAAATGACACATGGTTGTACTGTTAATTTTCACTTCTCTCATGTAGACTAAAAGAGCACCAAACTTCGCTCTATTAAAAGTTTGCTATAACTTGCCAAAGTGGCACAAGAAAACATTGCCTAAATGATTCCTAACAACTATTTTTAAATCAGCAAAAAGAAACTCCCCTCAACTAAAACTCCAAAACAAAAATGGTTTTATCCATAACTTCTTTTCCAATCAAAAAAGGAAAAAATAACTAATTTTATATATAGTCTCAATAGGTTTCCTTTTAAGTCTCAACTTACTAAGTCATTTTGGAAAATAACAGTACATTAGTTCTAAAACAAAGCATGCATAATTTTATAAACCAGTCTTAGATGACAACAGTCCTTTTAAATAAAGCAAAGAGTTATGACTATATAAATAAAGTAATACATATGATTAAATTGCATTAATCACAAGAATGGATGAAAATTAATTAGTATGTTCTTCCATATTAAAACAGTAGAGGATGTAAATTTTATCGTGGTAACAGATGCAGGAAAACATTTGCCAATATTTGGCACTCATTAATTCACAATCATAGCTTTAGAAATTACAGAAAAAAAGTGTTCTTCAAGTAGGAATAAGCATATCTATAAAAGGTACTAAATTGGGGGTATCAGTGGCATATTTTGAGGTAAAACCAAAAACCTTACTATCATCAATTTTTTTTTATCTTGGAGATGAGAATGGGGTTAAAAAAACAACCATAGGAAGGCAAAAACAAACCAAATAAGCACATATGCATATTTATGTTGTAAGAATCAAAAGAGAAAAGCTATTTTAAAATAAATACAGAATTTCAAAAGACATACTTTGATGGTATTGACAGATGTATTCTCAGTTCTGACAAAATTTACCAAAATTATTAAGTGATATTATTTAATATGTATATATTAACAACTGTTGTGGAATATTACTTTAACTATGTAAAGATGTGTTACATTTATTTATGCTATGGAATATCAATGTAACTGTGTAAAGTTGTGCTACATTTGTTTCTTCTGCCTTTGTTAATGATGTAAAGATATGTTACATTTGTTTATGCTGCATTTGTTTAATTGTATAAAGATGTATTGATTTGTTTCACTTTGCCTGCCTAAAGCAACTGATTGGTCTAATGAAAAGCTGAAAGACCAACAGCTAGTCAGAGACAGAGATAGAAAGGGTTGGAGGGTAGGTAGAATAAGGAAAAGAAGAAATATAAGCTAAATATTAAGGAAGAGAGACCTCGGGAGAAAGAGAGGGAGATGCTCAGGGGCCAGAAAACAGGGCAGCCATCAGCCAGCCAAATACTGTCGACAGCAGGAAAGTAAGATATACAGAAAGAATGAAAGAAAGAAAGAAAGAAAGAAAGAAAGAAAGAAAGAAAGAAAAAAGGAAGGAAGGAAGGAAGGAAGGAAGGAAGGAAGGAAGGGAGAGAATCCTAACAAATATTGGAGACTTCAAGTTCTGAAATATGCTGTATATTAATGAAAATATTCAGAACTAGCAATGAAATTAAGAACAGAGTCCCTGGAGCCGGAGAGAGAACTCAGTGGGTTAAGAGCACTTGCTGCTCTTGCCAAGCACCCATATTCAGTTCCCAAATGCCCTGTTAGGTTTCTTACAACACTCTGTAACTCCAATTTCAAGAGATCTAGCATCGTTGCTTGGCCATCATGGCACTAGGCACACACATGTTACATACATACAAGAAAAACACTCATAGCATGAAAATAAATAGATCTTTAAAAAAGAAGAAGTGCTCAATACCATCTGATAGGGGTTCTTATACATTCAGTAGAAAAAAATTAATTTTTATGGCGTATGGCAATGTATAACAAGTATGTGAAGTGCAAGACTTAATATGGTAAAGAGGCCAGTTCTCCCAACATTAATTCATAGATCCATTTTAATTTCAGTTCGAAACCATATGTATGTATGTGTGTATATACACACATATACTTACATATATATGTATAGGGAACAAGGTAAGGGAATATAACTATGTTGAAATTCAGGCTGTGAGTTGTAACATAGCTGATGAGGAACAACAAAATGTGAGGCCAGGCTACCTTATTAAAAAACATAATTTGAGGCAGATTAGCCATGACTTCTGTATTGTAGGACCCTTGAAGGCCTCTTCATATTGGGTTTCTATCAGTACATGTGTTTGCAGAATGTGTTAATTAAGATCATTTTGTCATAGTCAGTTAAGACTCACATATTGCTAAATATACTTCCATCATTTAACCACTATGCTGGCAGACAGAAGAGCTGTGGGCATTTGAGGGATCTGAGCAAGAAGTTGAGTTGAGGTGACATTATCTTTTTGTTGTTTGTTAGTTCCTGGTTGCACACATATGGGTCCTAGTTATTTTTATATTTAGTTACTGCTAGCCTGGAGTTGTAAGAAATGGCTTCCAGGAACACTTCTAAGTCCACTGTGCTGAGTCACCCAATGCTAGTGCCTGAACAAGTGGGAAGAGAGGTTATATTGATACCCTGGCAACAGAAAGTGTGGGCAGTGAAGGAAGAAATGTGTGAAAAGAGACGGCAAAATTTGCTTGCTGAAACAGGAGAAATAGGCTTCTCCAGGGAAGAGCACACCAATTGGTTACACAATTACCAAATGTCCAGCCCTGCATGCATACATTCGATTAATATATTACATTTGATATTAGATTTAATGATATATCTAGGAATTTGTATACATACATAAACATGTGTAACAAAAATTAACAAAGAAGGCCATAAATTTGAAAGTAAGCAAGGAAGTCTATATGGGAGTATTTGAAGAGAAGGAAGGAAGGAAGCAATGGTACCATTATAATCTTTAAAAAATTACTAACTCTATTCTTGATGAAAAGAGTCTATTTCTAGAATTCCTTTTTTTAAAAAAAAATGAACTTAATATTTAAAACATTGCTCTGTGGGAACTTTCTAATCATTGCATACATACAATATCAAGGAGAGAGTGCATTTCTCTTAATGCTCAAGTTAAAATGGAGGCACTCATGTTTTAGAAATGTGCTTGACCGCTCAGGGCTCAGGGACTTCCATGGAAGAGAAGGCAGAAGGAATGTGAGACAGAGGAGGTTAGGAGGACAAGTCCCTCTAACATGTGGTTCTCAACTTTCAGAAGGCTACAACACTTTGATACACTTCCTCATGCTATGGTGACCCTAAATATATAATTATTACTTTTCTACCTCATAACTGTAATTTCGCTGCTACTATGAACTGTAATATATACATCTGATATGCACTTTAACTGATATGTGAACCCCCCCAAAGGTATTGCAACCCTCAGATTGGAAACTGCTTCTCTGATTGAGCTCACAGAGACTGAAGCAGCAAGCACAGGGCATACATGGGTCTGTACTGAATCCTCTGAGTATATATAAATATATATATATATATATATATTTATATATATTATAGCTTTTAGGTTAGTATTTTTATGGGACTACTGAGTGTGTGAATGAGTGGGTCTCTGATTTTTTTATGCCATCTCTTGGGCTCTTTTTTCTTCTGTTGGTTTACCTTGTCTGAATTTGTTGTGATCGTCCTTGTTTTACCTTATGGTATTTGTCTTGTTTTGTTATTAGAAGCCTGCCCTTTTCTAATAAGAGTCAGAAAGGGAGAGGGACTGAGATGACATGGGAACTCAAGAGAAAATAAGAAGAGCAGAGGGAGGGAAAATTACAAAACTCAGGATATATTGTATGTGGAAAGAACCTATTGTCAGTAAGAGGGGGAAATATAAAAGAAACTAAGAAGTATGCTTGACAATGCAGTGTTCATAATAAGGTCGCTATTCATTTTTAATAGGAACCATATAAAGGGGGGTTTACTAGAATTCCTATGTTTTTAAAGCATAGATTTGTGACAATATATAAATACCCCACTTAGTAAAAAACTGGGTTGGATTTTTTTTTCTAATTTGATACTAATTCTAAATTACCTACATCCTTAGCACTAATAAATATAAAATCTGAGCAAATCCTTTCTAAATACAGTCTTTTCTTTTGAAAAGTTTCAATTTTGTTTTCTTAGCTCACACCACTTACAGTTCAATGGGCATATCATAGATTAAATTGTGAAAAAAATAAAAGCTAAAGTTTACACTCATAATATATAATATGATTTTACAGTGGAGAATGATTTTAAACATACCAACAATTGACTTAGTCATGTGGGCTATAAAAATGAAAATTACATGGAGATACCACTCACAATTAGCACACTGACAAAGTTTTGGAAGGTTCATACTTTGGAGGGTTGCTAAGAACGCAACAATTAGGAATACTTTCTTAATGCTGGTAGAAGTTGGTAGGAATGTAAACTAGAATAGCAATTATGGAAATCCATATGTAGATTCTTTAAAAAATTAAAAATAGAACTACCATATGATCTAACAACCCCAGAACTGGATCTATAGTCAAAGGAAATGAAATCAGTATGTTGAAAAAAAAAAACAGGAGGATGAGAAGGCCCCATAGATAAAGGTACTTGCTGCTAAGCCAGATGACCAGAGTTCAATCCCCAGCCATGACATGATGGGAACAACTGAATCCTGCAAGTTGTCTTCTGACATCCATGCATGAATCATAGCGCGTGCGCACACACACACATACATACACACACACACACACACACACACACACACACACACACACACACACTTTATCCCCATATTCATGGGTCATGCACACAAAATAAATACATAAATGTAATTTTAAAGTTGTATTTTTATTTTAATGTAGTATTTTATTCGTTTCTTGAGTATTTCGTACATGTATCAATTTATCTTAATCATATTCACCCCCACTCCTCCACCTAACTCCTCCTAGATTCTTTCAACCAATTTCTAACTTTGTGTCCTCTTTAAAAAAAAAAAAAACAACAACAAGGATAGCAAACACAAGAAGTCAGTTTGTTCTGCCTATACACTCGTGGATATGGAGCCAGTCACCAGATTATGGTGAACCAACCAGGGGCCACACGCTTGAAGAAAACTGACTGCCCTCCTTCAGAAGTCATGACTGACAGTAGCTTTTTAGCCAGGAGTGATAGCTGGTGAACCCTGCCCTGTGCTGGAATATTAACTGGATCAACCTTGTATAGATAACTTCAACTACTGAGAGTCAGTTCATAACTAAGTGTGGTTGTCCTGTCATGTCCAAGAGTATACTTTTTGACTCTGTGTCAATCTGACCTCCCTGACCTCTACTCTGACTCTTATACTCTTTTAGCCTCTTCTTCCTCTCTGGTGCCTGAGACTCTTTCCCTCTCCCTCCCTCCCTCACTCCCTCTACCTTTCCCTATAATTCTCCCTCTCCTTCCCCTCCCCCCTTCTCTCATTGTGTGTGTGCAAATGCCATAGACCATATTCTCTGGACTTTAAGCAGTTGTGAATTTCTGCATTAAGCACTATCCACTGTGCACAGACCCTTCTCTAATGAAGTCTGAAGGTGCCTCATTAGTGCGGTAGGTAGCTTGTCCATCTCATAATATGATGAAATGTGAGAGCTGCATTAATCTATCCGCATACAAATCCAAGTCTCGAGGGTCTGCTGATACTATATAACAGCAGCTGTGTTAATGCCCAGGGTCTATGGGCTCCCGAACCATTGGTTCCTGGCAGACTTAGAGTACCTGGTAGGAGTAAGAATAGATCCTTTTGTGGATCAAGCCTTAAATATAAACAGAAAGTGTTATCACTATAACATCTATGCCACTATTACACCCATCTGCCTGTCTTGCTTTGCTTGTCATTACTCACAGGTTCAGTGCTGGGTAAGACTGTTGATAACTTCTTTCTGTCCCCAAGCAGTCTACATAACATTTTTCAAACTATGATAGCCAACCAGCAAGGACGATCTTGATTTCTCCACATCTTATGAGCAAAATGCATGTCTTCAGCAATAAAATCTGACCATAATGTTTGTTGGGGTCCTAACAATAGTGAGGAAAATGTTTCTCACAAGGGGTAAGAAGGACAGGCAAAGAACAATGAAGAATTGGATGCTAATAATATTATGTATTTCCTGATATGAGTAAGCAGAAATTTGTTTTGCTTTAACTTTCTGTAAGTTGCTAATTTAGTCAAGTATTCTTAATTATGTTTACTCTGTGTCTCCATAAAATTTCCTTTCTAATACATAAGAAAAATTAAGCTTAATCACAAATAAATGCTGATTAAGGGAAAGATGCCAGATGAAATAAAAGACAGAAGTTTTTTCTTGTGAATTTTAATAGAACTTTTGATGTTAAGAAATAGTGCTTAGTCTCCTGTGGCCAAAAATAAATGTATTTGATCATTTATAGTTCAGCATTGCTGAGTCTCTGCCTTGACCATGTATTGCCTGTATCTGAAAAATAAGTGAGTACAATGAAATATTTTTTAAAGAAACCCAAATTCTGATGTATAGGATTTAGTTCACTCACTTAGAGGTTACACAAATAATTAAGAAAATAAAAGAAAAACAATGAAACGCTACATACTGTTCAGTACTCAATAAAACAGAATATATTTTAAATTAAATAATTTAGAATTACATAAAATATGAGTCACTTCAGCTATGTTCTAATTCTTCCTGGATGCACAATAAAGTTGAATGAAAGAGCATAGTGACACACAGCTTTAATGCCAGCACTTGGAAGGCAGAAGAAACATGTGGACCTCTAATGAGTTTGAGGCCCGCCTAGTCAACATAGTGAGTTTTAGTCCAGCTAGGGCTACATATAGAAAGACCCTATCTCAAAAGTAAATAAATAAATGAGGTTGAATGAATAATTACTCAGTAGTAGAAACCACTAGAAAAACAGGTGCTCATTTAGTCAAAAGTGTTTTAAGTGACTTTTATGCATCGTTTACTCTTGTCGTTGTTGGAGTTAAAGGAACAGATGAAATGCTTAAAACCTGATAGGTGGAGAAGGAAGAATAAAGGAAGATGCGTCCCTTTCTTATGTGTGCCCACTCATTTAGAAAAGAGGTAATGAATAGCAAACATGCTGTAAGACAGCAATGACTGCTATGAAGATTAAAAAGACAGAACAGAGAGCAGACATAGGCTGCCGAGTCAGATGGGATGGACCGCAGGCTGCTGGTCTTCATGTGGTCATCCTTCAAGTTTGCCACCTGAGTGAACAAAATTCATTTCCAAGGCAGGCGTTAGAAGACAGAAGATAGGACAATCTTCTAAGTTTAGGACACCTACCAATCCACATGTGGGGAATACTTTTGATAAGTTTTTCTATTGTTTATTTACTTTAATTGAGCAATACATTTCCCCCTTCCCTCCTCCACTCTCCTCTTTTACCCTTTCCCCTGCCCCCCACACTCCCTATTTACTCAGTAGACATTGCCTTACTTCCCTTCCTAGGCAGATTCATGTGGATCTGTCTTAGGGTTCTTTTTGTTATCTAGGTTCTCTGGGCTTGTGGCCTGTAAGCTGGTTATCCTTTGCTTTAGGTCTAATATCCACTTAGGCATGAATATGAACTATGTTTGTCTTTCTGGGTCTGTGCTACCTCACTCAGGATGGCTTTATCTAGTTCTGTTCATTTGCCTGCAAACTTCAAGACGTCTTTTTTTTTTTTTTTTTTTTTTTTTTTTTGCTGCTAAGTAGTACTCCATTGTGTAAAGGTTGAGAGGCATCAAGGTTGTTTCCAGATTCTGGCTCTTAAGACTAATAATGCTATGAACATAGTTGAGCAAATGTCCTTGGGTATATGCCCAAAAGTGGTATTGCTGGGTCTTGAGATGGATTGATTCCCAATTTTTTGAGAAACCACCATACTGATTTCCAAATCGGATGTGCAAGTTGGCACTCCCACCAACTCCCCTAATTCCACATCCTCAACATTAAATTTTTAATTAACATATAATTACATAATTTTCCCCATTCCTTTTCCTACCTCCAGCCTATCCTAGGCTGTCCTCTGTCCTTCCCAAATCCACAGCCTACCTATGTCCTTCTTACTCCTTATCAAATCTCTTTTTCTTTGATTACTATTGTTACGCGTGCGCACAAACACACACACACACACACACACACACACACACACACTGCTGAATCCATTTAGTACTGCTTATATGTATATGATTTTAGGGCTGGCAACTTGGTGATGGGTGACAATTATGGAGCCCATCACTGGGACACACTCTCTCAACAATCATTAGTTGCCTGAAGTTCCTTCCCTAGACCTGGGGCCCTGTGAAAAGAATGCCTTCAGTATTACACTTCTATTGGGGGTGTCCTTGTTGAGGTCTTGTTTAGGCAGCCATTTTGTTTCTGTATCAGGAAAGTAGCTTCCCTGTCAGTTCTAGGAGACAAAACCTTTTGTAAATGGATTTCAAATCACAGGCTATATTCACAAAAGATTTTTATTTTATAGGGAAAAATGGGTTCAAAATCAGGAACTTTTTTTTTCTAATAATGCTCTCTACTGAGGGAGATGATTTCTTAGGCATGCGCTTCTCTTCCTTTTGACTGGAATATAACTGACACAATGAAGTTTTCTGTGAATGTTTGGGAGCTTCCAGTGCTACAACATCCTTTCTTAAGCAGCATTCAGTGATCTGTCCATTTTCCCAACAGTCTTACAGCTTCCTCTGAAAGATATCAATAAGGTTTCTTTTATAATGAACTCATTTCCCCAAACTGTAATATAGAAATGTTTAAAAAGATATATAATACAGGCATTTTCTAAGCTTTCATCTGTTTTCTTCATCTTTCTGTTCTTTGTTTGTCTATTGTGGTTTTTTTAGACTGTTTCTCACTCTGTGGCCTGGGTGGGGGTAATGAAACTCATGCCATGGTGGTCTTAAATTCCTGACCATCCTCCTGCCTCAGCTTCCTGGATTCTGTAATTACAGATATGAGCTATGGTATCCAGCACTGACAGAAGGGTGAGCGTTTTCAAACTCCAGTTGAACTATGATTGCTTATAGCCTAACCCTGACTCCCTGCTGTGGTACTGGAGGCAGTGCATGAGCACATTTAAAAATTCTACTTTTCTTTTGCATTCTCTCACCTTCCTTGAGAATTCATAACTTGTCAGGAAGAGGAAGCTGATATAAATTCTTTATGATGAACTTCATGCATTTTAGTACCTAATGATGAAGGTTATTTTAGGGGAAACTTTGTTAAAACAATGGTGCTAATGGACTAGATTTTCAAAATTAATTTGACCAATGTCTGTACCTGTAGTTATATCAGCAATTCTTTTTTCTGGGCCTCTGAGATGAATTTTTATACAAGAATGTAGTTCAAAATGGAAGTGATTCCAATATCCAGGAACTACTAGTTACAGTGATTTAGAAAGATAGGAAGGGGATTTCTTTAATTAGAATCAAAAATCTGAACATTTATCAGCCTTCACATAATACTGGGACTGACCAAAGTGACAGAGGCCAAAAAAGAGCTCAACTGCATATTTTAGGGGAAGCACTCCATGGGAAGATGTATATAGTCACTCAAGTTGTGCCTTGCATATCATTAGAGCCCTGTTAATATGGAAATGATTGCTTGGCTTCATCAGATTTCTTGGGTCCAGCCAAAGGCAGTTGAGGAAGAAAAGAAGCAAGCAGCTGCACTCTTCCACCTAGGGAAACATTGCCTAATAGTGGAAATAATCCCTTGAACATGGAAGTCTGGGTCTTCTGCAGATGTGGGAAGCTACAGAGCCTGTTCCTGCTAAGTAGTTCCCTTTAAGAATAGGTGAGCCTGCAATTTCTTCATTAACCATTAGTCTCTGTGCAGAGACTCTGGCTCCCCTTTGCAGGGCCTCTAATGGGACCATCTTCTCCAATTTCAGCGGTTTAGAAAAACTGCTTTGTCTTTGGAGAAATGGCAGTGGTGGAGAATAAATCTCCCCTTGGAGTTCTTGCCAGCAGACTGGAAGGTGAGCAATTGTGAGGGAGCAGAATAATTTGGAATGAGGAACCTAAAATTTTCCCAGCTCAGCATTAAAGACTGTGAATTGAATTGGAGTATTACATTCTACTCACACCTCCAGATTAAAACTCCCAAGTAAGGAATGTGGAGATAGGAAGGAAGGAAGATCATCTGAAGAGAAGCAGATGGGTTCCTCTGTCATGGCTTTTGAATTATAGTATTCAGACAACAATTTTTCCCATACGGATTTCCAAAGAATGAGAAAAGACACAGGGGTTCTAGAGCTCCGGGATTATATAAACTTATAGCTAAGAAAAAAAAACTCCATGAACTGACAGGTAACAATAATCTAGCCTGTGTAGAATTAGTACCATTGGCCTGAAGTGGTCTGTAAAAAGCTTGATTCTAGCTATGTGAAAACTGACGTTTAGGCAAATTTAGTGCTGACTAACTGAAATTTTTGTGTGTCTTCTCAGTTAATTCACTGGGTGACAGGTTAGAAAGATACTTTTAGCAAGAACAAAGCATTCACTGGTGTGTTAAAAAAATGAACTAGAATAGATAATATCAACAAGATAGTCAAATAGCCTCATTACTCAAATTGAAAATGACAGCAACCCTACTGCCAGAAATGAAAAGGACAGCAGGACTTGGAAAATGGCTTTGTTGTTAGCTTGCAGCTGGGAGAGGGAACTTGAGGCCCAGATCTATCTTAGGATCTCTGAATATTTCTAAGAATATCCACTCAAAATGATTAGTGTGTTGGTTATTTTTAAATACATTAATACAAAAGAACAAATAACTATGAAGCACATTACCAACACTTTTAAGTGGTCAATAAGATGCCTGCTATGAGGACAAGTTCTTAAGTCTATCACACAAGGTAATATCACACAGAAGAGTAGAGATCTAGGAAGGCCACCTTTGCAGGAAAGAACAATTAGAAACTGAGATTCTTTGTCATCAGGAATGGAATTGATAGACAATGAGAATTTAAGTAAAGCCTTAATTAGAATAAATGAACTTGATGCCCCTATGATATTCCCCATGGATTTGCACATGGGCAGAATATGAGAGAAGTATAATATAATGAAGGACTGAGAAAGAAGTGATCATTGAAATATTTTCTTTTCAATGAGATCATGCAGTGGAGAGGATAAGAAAAAAAACACTGAGAAATGAGAGATTAGAACAATATGGAAGCCATAAGCACAAGCCAACCATTGTGGAGGAATATAAAAAGTAGACTCAGGGATGGAGACATGGCTCAGCAGTTAAGATCACTGGCTGCTCTTCCAGAAGACCTGGGTTCCATTTCCAGCACCCACATGGTGACTCACAACACTTTGTAAGTCCAGAGAATTCTCTTGACACTACAGGCACCTATGTACACAGGTGCACATGAAGGCAAAATACCTATAAATATAAAACAAAACTGTAGACTCCAGATAATAATTGATTTAAATTTATTGCTTTTCACCATTTTTTCCATTATAAATGTGCCCTAAGGAGCAAATGACTTTCATGTTTTAACTCTCTAATCAAAAGCTGGCAATTTGGGTTTAATCATCATTGAAGATAAAGGCTGGAAGAGTTTTTATTGTAATGGGACAACTAGCAAAGAACCATAGTTGGGAATTTAAGTCTAAGTTAGACAAGTTCAAACTGTCTTACACAGAGTCAGATTCCAGACACAAGCCAAGGCCCCAAATACTTTCAGAGATACTTACATATGCTTAAAATGTATTTTAAAATGAGAATTATTAAATGTTTTGCACTTAACATCTTTTCTTGCAAGAGATAAGTCTAGAGAAGAAATATTAAGAATGGTATCCTTGTGTACTAATTGCTCAAACTTAGATTTGGAAGCCCTAACTAAACAAAGTCATAAGCATCTATATTTTATGGGCCTTGTAGCATGAAACCCAGAGACAGATACTGGAGATCAAGCAAAGCATCCAAGCCCCTAAACAGTTCTTACCTCTACCGAGGCTCAGACCAAAGTGGGAGCGCTCTTGTCCTCAGAGTGACTGCAGACTGCAATGCTCTCCACCAAAGCTCAGAGTGCCCTGTGACACTGGGGCCATGCCTTATATTCCTTTCTAGTACTGTAATTAAAGGCGTGTCATTCCAAGTGCTGGGCTCAAAGGTGTGAGCTCTGTTTCTCTTTTGACTGATTCACTCCAGTGTGGCCCAGGGCGGCCTAGAAAGCACAGAGATCCATCCACCTCTCTCTCCTGAGTGCTGGAATTTAAGGTGTGTGCCACCACTGCCTGGCCTCTATGGCTGTGGCTAGCTTTGCCCCCTGATCTTCGTGCAAGCTTTATTTGTTAGATCATAAACAAAATATCATCACAGGCCTAGTGATGGTCATCCTGGTTGATAGACACTGGAAATTAGTAAAGAAAAAAAATGATAAACAAGAATTCCAAGGCTGTTTGAAAACAACAGAAAGATGCTTAAGTGAACCTCAACAAATCAGGAATAGGCAACTAATCCTTCAGACCTAAGGAGTAGAGATCTTTGAGGAGGGGAGAATAAAACTGAGAATAGGACTTCCAGGACAAGAGTTTTCAACCTGTGGTCCAAGACCCTTTTGTGGGGTGGGGATGGGAAGACCCTTTCAAATAGCGTCACCTAAGACTATTAAAAAACACAGATATTTACATTATGATTCATATCAGAAGTGCAATTACAGTTATGAAGTAGCAATGAAAATAATTTTAGAGTTTGGGATCACCACAATATGAGGAACTTTATTAAGTGTCTCAGCATTTGGAAGTTGGGAACCACTGATCTAGGGATGCAGAAAGCATGTCCAAGGTTAATCTCATTCTGTGTGTGTGGGTGCTCACCTGTGCCTATCTCTGTGTGTTTGCCCCTTCTCTATTCATTGCCCTTTATGCTCTTTGTGTACATAATTAACATTCTTTTCCTTGCCCATCCTTACTGCAGTTCCTAGTTAAACTAATGTAAGAAATAGCTAGTTTTTTTTCTTGTATCACTATAGGTTATTTATGTTTTTCAGGTTTACTTAAACAATGGGCTGATGGGAGATGCCATTATGTATATATGTTTCTCATACTGGTTAATAATAAAGCACTGTTGGCCAATAGGAAAGGAAGATAGGAGGGACTAGGAGACAAGGAGGAAATAGGAAGTAGTAAGGAGGAGTCAAGATGGAGAGTCTGGAGAGAGCTGGACGCCAGCCGCCTCCCTGGTAAGAGAAGGCCATGTGAAAATACATAGATCAGCAGAAATGGGTTAATAATTAAAGGCATAGCTAGCCGATAAGAAACAAGTAACCGGGCCAACAGTATTGTATCAAATACAGAGTCTCTGTGTGTTATTTGGGGCTGGCTTGGTGGCGGGACAAGACCAGGCGGCGGGCAGAAAAACAGTACTCGTTACAATGGGCAAAAGTTTAGAATACAGAATTAAAAAAAATATTTCAGGGTTCACCCACTTGGTGAGTGAACTTTTCTTGCAGTAGGTTATAGTAGCAATTAAATGGTGTGTTTATCGTGATAGCATGCTAGCTTACTGTATCACATGAACTTGGCCTTGATTCCTCAAGTTAATTATGGTATAGAAAATGTTATTATTCAGTTGCCTTTCATAGACAGTGAGGAAGTCATTTTGAACATGTATATAAGACGTGACATTAATGTTAAGTATAATCCCTGTCACATTAATTCTCATTTGAGAAGACATGTAGTTTCCACTGCTTTGTAGGTCAGTAACTCAGTAGATATCTACATTTCTATGAGCGAGATGGAGAAATGATAATTTTATCTTCTAAAGTGTGAAGTTTTTGGTGGAAACCTAACAAACAACTGTTGCACAAGGGACCGAGTATATAAGGATGTATTCTCCATAGAGAGTGCTGTACTCTTATGCTTGTCAGTACTGAGACACAGTGATACCTTCAAATCTTCCTGCTAAAAAATGGTATAACCTGTGCTAGACTGGGTCCCTGAAAGCCTATAGAGATCATAGGTACAATACAAAATTTACCCAAGAAAGTAGCTTCCCCAGATCCCTGAAATGTGTATTATTCTTTAAAAAAAATAAAGACAGGAAAGTACAAGTGGGAAAAGCATTTATCATATTAAATTATGAATCAGTGACTTTACAAAGTGTTGCCTGCAAAGCCCAGGAAAATGGGTTGCTGATGGTTGGTGAGGATTAAGGAGCCTGCCCTAGAAAGTCAACTGACTTTCCCAATGGTGCAGTTTACTTTAGCTGATACTGTATTTTTAAGGGAATGCTATTGGATAAAGAAGGCTGAACTGAGCTACATTCTGACACACGTTGCTCAGTTTGCCAAGTACTAGTTCTTTAAATAGCCCTGGTATAAATGACATGTTAGAACAGTTCCTGAAAGAAAGTTTATTTTATCCCTTCAACCAAAGTAACATAAGGACTTACTAAATAAACAACAACAAAGGCACTTGAAAGAGGCATAGAAAGAAAAAAATCCCTTTGCACATTTCATATTCCATTCAAGCCTCCAAATTAACTGTTGTAAGCCATTTGTTCTACATCTGGTTATAAAATATCATGAGCACCTCTTTACATGAGTATATGCTTTTAAAGTATATAAAATTAAAACTAGGGTACACTCACACTTTGCTTTTTCCTTCAGTAATGCTTCTTAGAAATTTATATTTGGAAACAGACATCTAACTGGTTTATTCTATGACTATATAATACGTAATATGTACAAGTATCATATATGCATGTTATAAGATAGTGAACCAGTGGTCCATGTTGATTTGTGACTTGCTATCACAGTCAATATTACAGCAGAATAATGTACACAGAAAATGTTTTTAGAGTATGCAACATGGACTCTGTGTCAAAGAGAAACACAAATGTTGCATGTTTATAACTATTTAACAAATTGGCCTTAAACAGAAAGCGTCATATATTTCCTTATCTAACGAATTATATCTTTTTTCTCTCCTTCCTCATGGGAACTTAATATTACTAAAAAGTGATATTTTAGCAAATCTGATGGATGGATAGTGCTTATAATTGAAATATTTAATTTGTGAATGTAGGTTCAATCCCCTACCCCCACCCACCCAAAGAGTTATTTCACAGAGGACCAGACTTGTAGACCAGAATTTCCTTTGCGCCGCCAGCTCACAAAAAAAAACCAACATGGAGACTTACTATTAATTGTGTAAGTTTGACCTATTGTCTCACAAGTTCTTATGACTTAAATTAACCAATAACTACTCATCTATGTGTTTCTAGGTGACTTGTGGCTTTTACCTCTCCTCCTGCATGTGTTGCTTTCCTTGTATTCAGCTTGTGATTCCTCCTTTCTCTTTCCCCGAGCTCGCTGTCCCTACTGGCCATTCAGCTCTTCATTTAGACAATCATACTGACACATCTTCACACAGTGTAAAGGACTATTCCATAACATAGAGCAGGCAAAGTTTTCTAAAACCTAGTATAACTAATCTGCAGCCCAAGCTGAATGTATCAGTAACTTTTCTTTTGCTTTGCTATAACACCATGACCAAGCCAACTTATAGAAGAGTTTATTTCTTACAGTCGCAGAGAGATAAGAGTCCATCATGATCAAGGGGTAGAGCAACAAGCAGTAAGCATGACTGATGGGAACAGGAAGCTGAGAGGATATACTCTTAAATACAAACACAAAGAGGAGAAAGTAAACTGGAAGTTGGATGAGGCTATAGAATCCCAAAGCCTATCCCCAGTAATACACTTTCTCTAAAACAGCTGCACCATCTAACTTCCCGCAAACACCTAGAGACCAAGAGTTCAAACACTTGAACCTATGAGGTGAGGAGGGCACCGTCATTCAAACCACAGGGCTGAAAATAAACTACCCATCCCAGGCTGACCTCAATTTCATGATTCTCTTGCTTCAGCTATCCAGGAGCAGAGAAGCACATGCTACTCTACCCAACATCAAAGGAAACTGACTAGAAAGTGATTGGGAAAATAGATTTTTTTCTCTCTTGTGGACATTTGGTTCTCATTACTGTTCACACTGAATATTCTCTTTTTCTCTCCCGTCTCTCCCTCCTCTGACGAACTAGGCAATTGCAAAGGTAATAATATACCAGACTCAAGTAAGACAAAATAGTGATAGCTTATATTCTAACTTTTAGTCCCCAAAAGAAAGAAACAAATGTATACAATTGATCAAGCATATCACATGCTGTCTAATTTCTGGATGCTTCTGTCCACTATGATTTCAAGGATGAGAGAGGTAGTTTGTCTGGATTAGGAAGATACTTGAAGGGCTATCTGCTACAGAGATTTCTGTCTGTGGCCATACGTAACACTCAATCATCACCCAGGATTTTCCTATTCCTCAGTGTTCATCTTCAATTGCATCACCTCATCACCATGACTGCCTTATCTTCAAATTCATCAAGGCCTTATATTATTTGACTCTTCCACAATATATCATTTTCTTCTAGTACACTTCTTGTGCAAAGCTACAGAATTTCTCAGCCCTTTGGGGGGGGGATGACAGTTTTGAATTAATTCAGTCATTATCCCTCTTTGCTATACATTTTTCTTAATGTTTCTGGAGTAAGCCTTCAGAGCCAATGGATTGCACAAAGCATGAATGTTTTAGAGCTGAAGCAAGACGTTCAAAACTGCATGGCATACTGAGACTTCTTCACACAGGATTTTCAGCCGCGCCTAAGTGTGACTGCAGCAACCTCAAATTGCTGTTAAATTCACTCCTGTAATTTCCCCTGTTGAGAGCATATGAGGACTCATTTCCACACTGGTTCTGAAAGTCAAGAGTCCTCTGTGTTTTGTGTTAGATGCACCATGGAATCGCTCTCTTACCTCCTATCGTATCCCATGTCTCCATTTGCAATCTATGTTCCAACCAAATCAGTCTTATTCTGTGTGTGTGTGTGTGTGTGTGTGTGTGTGTGTTCGTGTCTGTGTAATGCCCTTACCCATGTGAGTGTGTGGAAGTCAGGAATTGTCAAACTGTCAGTAGGATATTTTCCTCCATGGCTTCACACCTTACTGTTTGAGACAGGGTTTCCTTCTGAATCTCTTATCCACTGTTTTGGCAAGAAGGGACCACCACAAATTTGCCTATCACCACTCTGCCTCCCCAAACCCTGCCCTGTCCTCAGATTGTATGTATTTGGCATCTTAACTCATGGTGTCAAGCCTATGCTTGTTCAGCAAGAAATTTACAACTGTACCACCTCCCCAGCCCCCGTTTAATCCCTTTGAATATCTCTTTTTCCTTGCCCTGTGTAATGGGTTTCTCCTTGCCCTCTCTACTCACTTCAGGTGTCTCCTGCTCTGGTGATCTTTGCTCATCTCATCTCTGCTATCACATACACTTTGCCTGATCAGAGTGAAGCTCTCTCTCTCTCTTCCTCCATTTGTATGCTACCCCCAAAGTCCCAGTCCTACAACTCCATACTCCACAGCAGAGATTTCCTGCATCAAAAGCTGAAAATCACAGCTGCCCATAATAAACACTCAATAGTGTTTACAGGGTGAATGGACAGATGGGCTTATAATATGAGGAATGAGACATTTAGTTTGGTAATTGGAGGACTGGGAAAGATGTTGGGCTGACTATTACTCAGTATGTAAGGTCTGACTTCCACTTTGGCAATTTCAATAGAATCAATAACCAGAAACAAAATTTTAAAAACTCGAAGTCCTCTTAAAAGAGAACTTCTTTTTTTCAGGTTAATTATTTGCAGTGATATTTTATAGAAAAACACCTTCCTAGGTTTTACATCATGGTGTCCCTACCTCCTGCCTCTCATACTCAATAAAAAAAAAATACATTGAGTGGGAATAAATACCATCGGTATTGAATTTTTTTCTGACTGGCAAGCTTTCCTGGAGCCCCCAAATGTGTCCACATGTCCAGAGAAAAACCATGTTAGCCTAAGTGGGATTTCTAGATCCACATGGAAACAAAAGGCGGCAGCAGCCATAAGGGGATTCACAGCCCATTGCTTCTTCAGGCCTGGAGTGCTTGTTAAGATGCAAGGGATGAGTCTGCAATTCTTAACGTTCATTTCCAAGTCAATTGGGTTTAGAATTGAAATACACCATTAGGTATATCTGTGAGGGTGTTTCCTGAAAAGCATACCAGATTGGGTAGGACTCACCCTAAATGTAGACAGCACTGTCCCCTGGGGCTGGGGTCTGGACTGAATGAAAGGAGACAATAAGTTGGGCACTGGCATTCAACATTCAGGCTTTCCTGGGCACAATGACCGTTAACTCTTTGAACTGTAAGCCAGACTAAATCCTTCCTTAAATTGCTCTTGTCAGTTACTTTCAGTCACAAAAATAAGAAAACAGATGGATGCAGGGGTCAGAATATCTGGATGTGTCAATGAATCTGATTTTAACAAGTTTCTCTGTTGTTCCCAGAGCTTTTTGGAGCAGAGGTGGGGTGGGGGACCTGGATATGAATTTGAGTGTATCTATCAGGCTATGAAAATAATTTTACTATCAGTAAAAGGAGTTCTACTCCCTGTATTTTTATTCCAATATTCACAAATCACCTTTTGGTAACTTAATTGTTATATAGCTAAACTACTATAGAAACTGCCTATAAGGCTGATATGGATTGCTCTCTATACTCCAAGATGTGTTTTTTTGAAAATTAACTAATTATCATGGTTGTTTTTTTTATCAGTAATATCATTTAAATTGTCTTAATTGCTTTTATTGTTGCAGTGATAAAAATAGTACCGCAAAGGAGACTTTAGGCAGAAAGAGTCTAGTTTGGTCCATGCTTCAAGGACACAGTCCAAGGTCACATGACTTCAAAGCATTTAGGCCGCCAATATTCAGCTTACTCTGTCCTTTGTAGTCTGTCCCAAGCCTATGGGATGATATTACCTACATTTAATTGAGTCTTCCCACTTCATTTAACCTAATTTAGATAATCTCTTACAGGTTGCCCAGAAGTTTGTCCATATTATGTCAAGTTGATAGCTATGATTATCCACCACAACAATAAATCCTGTTAAAACATTATCTAGATACCAACTATCAGAACTACCTAGGTTTGAAAGAAAATGACTATGTTTTCCATCTGAATATAACTTCAACTAGTAAGCCAATTCTGCAGACAGCGATGACAAAAGATACTTGTGTGTGTGTGTGTGTGTGTGTGTGTGTGTGTGTTTATGTGTATGTATGCTTCAAAAAATGAGTTCAAATGTACATCTCTCTTATTTTTCAATTCAAAATGATGATGTTTTAATTGAGAAGCATATGCCCCATGACATCACCCTTGAGATGGAGCCATTTAGTTACAACACAAATATAAACCACACTGAGGTGAGAATTGAATTCATATATATACACACATAGACTATGGCAGCAGAGACAAACTAAATTAGAAGAAAGAGATGAGAAGTGTGGTCTTGGAATTGGCTATGATGAATGACCTACTTTGGGTGGGGGAAGTTCATTTTTGATTTGCAGAAACTGTGTTTCCCTCAGCACACGAGTCTTCCATCCCCACACATCTTGCAGGCCAGATGGTGTTCTTTTGGGATGACTTTCATTTGATTTTCTCCCTTCTTTGGAAACATTTCTTTCTTTTCCACCATGTCAGAAAGTGATGATGTCCTTGAGGACCATTTTGTCTGAACACTCTTCTTCATGGTAGTGGTAATTCTACAGGATGCACATCAGAACAATATATATTCTAGAGAAATGCAAGTATAGTTCTCTGGGGTAAAGTTTTTAAAACCTTACTTGAAGAAATGAACATAAATTCCATTCTTCACTCAGGATTAGAATGTTTATAGATAACCTTACATGAAAAGGTAACAAATTTGTTTTGGAGAGTGATGTATAATAAGAAAAATAGTATAGAGAGATCAATTGAGGGTGAGTAATGGGAGAACTCAAATGCCACCTTCTGGGATGTTTCTGAAGACAAACTTGGAAGCCAAGGAAGAAAGGAATCTAACACATCCAGTGTGACTTTAGGAGCAAAACAGAGGAGAGAAAATGGATAGTTTCTTCATCTAGAGGCAAGACCAAATGAAGGGTGGAATTAACTATCTTTTTATATGGAACTATGCCAAAGGGACAGCAGGAATGAATCAAGATTAATTAAATACCATTAAGGAGTGGAACTCACTGTATTAAAACAGAACCTGGTCACTTCCCATCGATCGATTGTTTTCCCCTGAATTTGTTCCTCTGCCACAGTACATCTATCATTTGATCCCCAATGACGATTGTAGGAAGCTTTCTACTATGTACCTTTCCTCCATGGATGCCTCTACTGCAGATCACCTGTTGTAGCTGTGTATAAACTTTCCATCGTTCCCTCTGCTTCAGAAGCCACCTCAGGAGGAACTGTATTAAAAATCAGCTTCTTAGAAAAAGTGCATTCATTATCCTTATCTGTGGTGGAAGAGCTTTTTCTACTGTTTAGGGTTTCTGGCCTGTGGAAGAGCTTTAGTTCCAAAGTGTGGCCAGCATCCTGTAAGGGAGTCTCAGCACACTTTAGCAGACAGAGAAGTACAAACCTGAAATCTAGGAATATCAAAAAGCATTTTAGCTCAAGTCTTCAATGGATCACTATAGCATCATACTACATCTACACCACACAGAAAGTTCCTTCAAAGCCTGTTTTTTCCATCCCTTTCCAATGATCTAATCAGGCACACAAGCTGTTAGGGAATGTCTCTTTCCTAGTCTAAAACACTGTATCCAAACTAAGTCCATATTATGCCAACTACCTGTTACCACTTCCCTTAAACTCTTCATCAAATGCCATCCCTCCATCTGAATCTAGATGTATTTAGACCTTTGATGTCATTTCAATTCTCCATTATATCTATGACATGAATCAACCAAGTCAAATACCCGAGCACCTGAAGACTTATTACTTTTGAAAACTGTTTTAAATGTAAAAGCTCAACAAACCCATAGTTTCCTTTACCAGATTACATGGTACCAAGGTCCTATAATGTTTAGTTTTTTAAAAAGGGGAAGACTCTCCAATATAATGTCAGATTGCTAAATCTTTTAGCAAGGGTTATTATTTCAGTGGCCCAAAGCAAGACAAAGTAGTTCATCAAATCCATTGTTTAACTGTTGTTTTCTTTCTTGAAAACATATAAGAAATAGTAATTAGACTTTATCTAAAATAACAGCAACAAAAAAAATAAAACTGATAATCTATAGTCTGTTGTGTTTCTAAGTCATCACTGCCACTATATTAGGTATAAGAAGAGCAATTTTGGCTTATATTATTCTAAACTTATGATGAGTCTATTGAGATATAACCGCCTTATAAGCTGAGGTATGGGTGATAATCACATAACATCAAAAGTGTCAGTACCATGAGAAGTGAAGTAATGAATGGCCTCTGGAAACCGTTTCCAGATGTTCATTGTAGAGAATCAATGAGCTACTGGAACAAACATGTGCAACCTCATCACTCAGAAACAACTGTCATCTCATTAGTATGCTATTTTCCATTAACAGTGCTTTCTTGAAAAAAAAAAAAAGCAAAAAAAAAAAAAAAAAAAAAAAAACTATCCCTTAACATGTTGATGCCTTCCTTTTCATGAAATTATCTAGTATTTTGAACATTTTGTTATGAAACCACCATCCATAAAATAAACACAAGTTAATCATGTTCAGAAGGGAATCACATGCCAGCCATGTTCTTTTTTGAGTGGTGAGTATTGGGTAGATGTGACCTTCAATTTCAATATCTGTGTGTTCCAGTCTTTCCACCAGCCCCAAGCCCATCTCTCAAACACCTCAAAGGAACTCAGAGTGGCTTGATAGAGGTCAGCAGCCCTGTGTTTCCAAGAGCCCTACCTTCCTCCTCTTCTTCGATGTCTTCCTCTTATTCCTTTCCCCAGGGCTTCTGCAGTTTTGAGACTAGCTTATATTGACTTCCATTTCAGTCAGTAGAAAGACAGTCAATATTAGTGATCAGATAATTCTTTTGTCAATATACAGGAGGACTTCCTTTATTAAGCATGGTTCCTCGCAAGTTCATAAATATTCGTTTTGCCCCACATTTAAGTTTAAGAATTTACATTGCTTACTTGTTATTCTATTCTACATGCTGAGTATGACTTTCAGAATGTGACTCTGGACTTAAATAAATGAGTGTACTTGTTATTATTATATTTGTTAATAGGGCATTTTAACTTAACAATGTTCTTTTCGCCCAACCACTACATAATTAAAATATTCTGAAGGTATTCATGTTATTTTCTCCTCACGTTTTGGGATCATCCTGTGTCTCTACTTCTATAAATATCTGGAGTTTAATCTGTTGTCACAGCATGCCGCTCTTTCACCCTCTGGTTGTAAAGAATATGATCACACATCAGTCTTTGTGTCATCGATGCTCATATTTTGAGGATTTTAATATCTGGTTTACTCTTCATCTCTCCCTCAACTCTAGCCATAAACTTGAAGATTTAATTTCCAAGGAAAATAAACTGTCCCATAGATGAAGCTCAGCTTCCCAGTCATTTTAAATCACATTAGTTTTATACTGTTAAGTATTGTTTTCTCTTAAATGTTAAATTAAAAACCATAACTTTGACATTGTCCCCTGTAATTACCCTTTCTCACACTGCCTCTCTCATTTACTCTTATTTTACCATTACATAGGCGATTTCATTAGCAAAGATTTCCAGATCTGTGTTTTCTTTCATTTCAGTTGATCAATTATAATACCTACTGCTCCCTTTCCCTTTTATGGCTTGAATAGTCTAGTGAAACCTCTTTAATTGCCTTCCCTAACAACTCAACATCCGCATCCATCTTGTGGAGAACACACTTGTGGAGAACACTGCATCGTTCATCATTATACCATTTATCCTCCTGCATGAATACT
This sequence comes from Phodopus roborovskii, assembly GCF_943737965.1. Taxonomy (NCBI): domain Eukaryota; kingdom Metazoa; phylum Chordata; class Mammalia; order Rodentia; family Cricetidae; genus Phodopus; species Phodopus roborovskii. The sequence goes on from NW_026126588.1 coordinate 10,062,392, forward strand.
TGGGAACTTGCTAAGAGCTTTATTTTAAAAGTCTCAAAACGTGTCTTGCAGACATTTCTACAAATGTGTGATTCCTGGTGCCAGGTGAGTCTTTGTTTTTTTGCTTTGAACTCCTCTGGTGAAGAGCATGTTCCTACTGTTCAACTCAGTCCCCATTTTGCTCAGTCCTCAATCTCATCGTTCTCTGCAGATATGGCTACACTATCCTCCCACTTGTGAGTGAAGGGAAGCTACCAAGCTCCTTTGCTTTGTTCCTCTCGGTTTTTCCACTTTAAAGAACAGATGGTTTCTTTTTCTAAAAGTAGTCCCTTATTGATACTACCATTTCCCAGAGATGCATCCTCAATTATCTTCCCTTTTAGAATTGTATAAATATTTCTTTCTTTCTTGTTTATATGTTCATATCCACATTACCATCTAGAAATTCGTATGTTCTTGAGTACTTGCAGTTTTCAACATTAAACATTGCTTTTGCAACCTGATATTATATTCTCTCCATCTACAAAATTCCCAAAAAAAGCCATTCTATGGTTACCATTTCTTCTTTTACACTTCTGATTTGTTAGTCCTGAACATCATCTTTTATTTTACTGTACTTCTCTTTGTTCATATGGTCACTAATAACTTTGTATGTAACAATAAAGCAACATTTTTTTCTGCCTTTAAAATAATTGGTACTCTTAGTGTCATGAATCACTTTTTATAGCATACAAGTTGAAGTCCTATTTTTATGGTCTATTTGGTGATAGTTTTCATGCCAATGACATCTAGGAGTGCAGTCACATTAAGGATATCCAGTGACTTTTCTCTTGAATTATCAAATCATATCTCAATATTGCTGGCCATGGTGCATAGGCACTTAGCATCCCAAATGTAGAAATTTAGTAAGGGGACCAATATTCTACGTCTGCAAACATCTTCCTTTTCTGTACTGAAAACTTGCAGAGCTGAGAAATCAGAATTCTCTTCAAGTGCAACAGAGTCTGGTCAATAGGCTCAGAAGGGCACAGGGCTGGTATAAAGGGATCTTTTGAGCTAACAACTCTGGAAGCTAGTACCAGGTTCAAGTCTCAAGTTCAAAAAATGAAACATACATAAAACACAGGAGTGTATAAGCAAGAGATGTTTACTGAAGGGAAGGAGTGAGTATCACACTTGTGAACAAAATGGCCTAGGGTTTGGATCAACATTCACCAGAGCTGCCCAAACGGAGGGGTCCCAAAGGTGGCTTGCTGTTGGCTAACTACTTTTTAAGGGACTTTCAAAGTGGAAGGGGACTTGAGGAGAAGAGCCATACACTTCCAATCAGTGTGCTGCTGGCTATTTGCCTCAGTAGTTTTTCTAGGAACCAAGATGTCTTCAGCTATAGTTGTCAAGTGGCTGTCACCAAGCAGCAAGATGTTGATTCATTTGGGGAAATCTGTAGGATCATGGAGCCCTATCCTCATTGACATGACACTCCATTGTCCTATCTTCTCATCTTGAGGGGCTATTGTAGTTTATTTGCATTTCATATTCAAATGCAATTCATCATAATTAACATGTGCATACTATGTTCTGGTCTCTCTTTTCTTATCTCTTCTGTATGAATATTGACCAGTTGCTCTCTAACCCTCTTATGTGCCTGCTCAACTCACAGCAAGACACAAATGACTCCAGTATACACCACTTGAATGGCACACCTCTGTTTGCTATCCCTCTACCTCACGTGACTATGATATATGCTCTCTCAAATTCTTTTCCTGGAAATGTCAAGTAGACATTCTTACAGTAGAAGAACAGAAGGAGCACTGTGTTGTGGAACTGTCATACACAAGTCACATTAGGGTCATGGTCCAGGACTTGTGTTAACTCTCTTGGTTCGGTCCACACCTTCAGTTGCTTAACAGTTTTCTTAAAGAGACTTTGCAACAAACTTCTCTTATTTTAATTGTCTTTTGTCCATATTTTCCTATTACTGTAAAACAAATACATTTAATAAGTGATAGTGCTAACCCTGGCTATAGAGTTATCTTTTTGAAATACAAGGATGCACTAGATTCCTTTTTAAAGTATTCCAGAGATTTTTTTAACTGTTGTATAAGCCCCAATTTTCATATCTAAGTTTGTTAGAACATGTGGAATATAAGGGTTTTTTTTTTCCTCTCTGGCTGTTACCCTCTAGTTCTTTCCAATATATAGTGGGAATGCAAGCTTTATTACTTGCTCATATGGAATCTTCCTGGCCTTGCTTACATCTCCCCCTCTCCAGCTCTGGAATAGCAGAGGCTCCCAGGGGAGAGCTGATCAAAAGGCCATGAGCGTCTGTAGGCAACACTGTGAGGTGAAGAATGACAGGACCCAGGGAATTGTAAGAAAGATTAAGTTTCCCATGCAACTTCCATGAGAAAATATAAACTGACAAAAGAGGATGCCATGACATGGTAAGCTGTAGTAAAATCAAAGCAAGTTGCCACAGCATTAGATATGTTAGGAAGTAAACATGGGTTCCCCTCACTCAGAGTTACAGGGTTAGCAACAGCAAGAGAGAAACCCTCATGCTAGCACGAAGACAGCAGGAATGTAAGAGCCAATGACATTTGCCTATGGCCACAGGAAAGACTGAGACATTGGTCAGATAACAGCCATGGCTGAATAAAGGAAAACGAGGTCTTAGAGTTGACTCCTCCGTGTAACTTTGGGGCAGTAGAAGCTCTTTGTCCCACTTGGGTTTTGATTGTAACAACTGCCAAGGCTGCCAGCTAAAGACAAGATCCAAGCAAGTGATTAGGAGCAATGGAAGCTGTTTGGAATCAGGTCTTTGTTGGGAGAGGAGGACTGAGGGAGCAGGAAGAATGAGTCAGGGGGAAAAAAATACAGGAGAGCAAGAAAAGAGACACCATAATAGAGGGAGCCATTATAGGTCTAAAGAGAAATCTGGCACCAGGGAAATGTCCAGAGATCTATAAGGATGACCCCAACTAACAATCTGAGCAGTAGTGGAGAGGCTACTTTAGATGTCCTTTCCCTATAATAAAATTGATGACTACTTTATATGCCATTCTAGAGCCTTCATCCAGTAGCTAAACGAAGCAGAAGCCAACACCCACAGCTAAACACTGACTGAACAGAATTCCTGGAATCCAGTTTCAGAGAGGGAGGAGTGATGGGCAAAGGGGTCAAGACCAGGCTGGAGAAACCCACAGTAACAGCTGGTCTGAGCAAGGGGGAGCTCATGGACCCCAGACTGATAGCTTGGAAACCAGCATAGGACTTTCTCAGACCTCCTGAACTTGGATGTCAGTTAGGAGGATTGGGAAATCTATGGAGCCTCTGATAATTGATCAGTATTTATCTCTAGTGTAAGAATAGACTTTGGGAGCCCATTCCACATAGAGGGATACTCCCTCAGCCTGTTCCAAATGATGTGACAGAGTTTGAAGATCCCCCATTTGAAGGTCTCACCCTCCCTGGGGAGCAGAAAGGGGATGGGATAGGGAGTTGGTGGGGGGGGGCAGCAGAGGAGGGGAGGGAGAGGGAAAGGGAACTGGGATAGACTTGTAAAACAAGCTTGTTTCTAATTTAAATTTTAAAAACTCCTAAAGAATAATAGAGTTGTGAGGTGTTTTGGTACCTATGATTGTGAATGTGTGACTAAGAAGCCACGGGACAAAACATGTTAATTAAAATATAAATTTGGCAAGCACAAAAACTTTGGACAGCTTTGAAACTTTTAAAATGTTGCCACTGTAGTCTGCCCTTAGGTTCTCACTGACTTCCTTAATTGCCATCTGTTAGGGGAGCAGCGGTAACAAAGCAGCATGTTTTCCCAAAGGTTTTTGTATTAGATCTGCTTTTTAAAAGTATCTGCTCACTTATTAAGGGTTATTTCTATTTATTCCCTCTGAATTTTTGAGCATTGATTTCTCCGAGTCAACTTACCGCGTTCTTTGGGTGCAGCCAATATTCTGAGCTTTATCGTGGTCATTGTTTTCAATGCTGCTGTGAAGCTGCAAATGAAAAGCTGAAACCACTCTTATTTCGTGAAAATTATGTGCTGGAAGTGAAAGAGAGAGGTGCTTTTAGGAGCCTGGTGTGGATGTCTGGTCTTACTTAGCATCTTAATTTCGGACAGCTCTGATTTGAGTTTTGGCAGAATTCACCATCCCCTTTGTGATAGTTCTCTAATGGTTGGTGGTTATATGACTTGACATTATCTTCTCCAATATTACATTTATTAAGACCAAAGATGCAAAAACAAAGCAATCAGTATATTAACAAAATTCAAGTAAATTTCCTGTTAATTTATTTTCCTATATCCTGAGTAGTAGATATAGAAACGCAGGCATATTTTGGGACAGCCGTATCCTAGAGAATATTTCTAAGCTTGCTCTTTTTGTACTGAAAACTTGCACCTAGCATGAAGATAGAGGTTTGAGATGCTGTGAGATCACACTTGAGTAAGTACACAGAAATCACAAGAAAAAAAAAATGACAGACAAAGGTTTAATCTAAAAGCAAAGAATGCTTATAGTTACTGAGACAAAAATGAACCCCAAAAGACATGGAGCCCACCCTGAGAACTAGATTTAAATAGTTAACATTAGAATGGGTATCAAATTGGGTTGGGGTAGAGACTAAATAGTAAGGTGAGGAGTATTGGTCACAAATAATTTTGTTCAGAATTTCCGTATGAAAGTCCTTCTGGTTCTAACTATGATTTTTTAAAGAAATAATTCTTTTTATTTATTTAATTTATTTTATATCCTGACTGCAATTTCTCCTCCCTCTTGTAGGATCAGATTAGGGGGTGGATGAAGGGAGATGACTGAGAAGGGGCACTCTTCAGGGTCAGGTAGAAACCAGATGTAAGGTTAACTCCTAGGAATCTAGAAGGATAACCCCAGCTAAGAATCCCAGCAGTAGTGACGACATAGCCTGAATTGACTATCCCCTGTGATCAAACTGGTGACTATCCCAGTTGTCATTAGAGAGCCAAACATTGGGCCAAGCACAGAGAATCCTGCTGGAGAGAGGGAGGAAGGATTGTAGGAGCCAGAAGGGTCAAGGACATCACAAGATAACCCACAGAAACAACTAACCTGGCTCATAGGAACTCACAGAGTCTGAACTAACTATGATTTATAAGCAATAAAACATAGCCACTGCTATAGAAAGTAGAGCTTCTAACAGCTGCCTACTAGTGCACTGGGTTTTCAGTTAGTTTCTGCTCTTTGTTCATTTTGGCCAACTCAAATAGTTGTTATCTGTTTCCTGTGACTGTTATTATTACCATTCATCTCTCCAGAGAGTTTTACAGGAAAGCATAAATCTACCCCGAATACCAGATAAGAGAGCCATTCAAAGAAGTATATAGACACCTAAATGAAAAGTGGCCCAATTTCAGGCTGAGTTACACTTTTTTGATAAAAACTTAGATTTATGTTTCTATGTCTTAAGGGATAAAGCAGTTAGTATATCACTCAGATAAATTAAAGTTTCAAGTATAAAACTGTATATGGTAATGGTCATGGTTGAAGATTATGTTATCAAACATGTAAGGCATTTGAGCACAGAAAGGATGGCTGGTGGGCATTATGGAGTAACATACCCCAAATCAACAAGCTGTCACATATGGGTCTAACAGCTCCTGTTTGCCATCCTTGATCTGGCCTCTTCTCCTTTCCAGCTTGTGTGAGTAGCAAATGGGCTTTTCCCTCAGAAGAAGTGAATATATAGTTTCTCATGAGGAAACTGAGATTTTCATACTTAATGAATTTTTTCATGGTCAAATGATTAGAATTCTGACTCGCAGCCCAAACTACTAAATGAGATTCCACCCTGCCTCCTATAGAATCTGAAATCTGAAATATGAAGTTATATCACAATGCATAATTCATTCTCACATGGAAAGAAAAAGGAAATAAGCCAGAATGAGAGCTAATTTTGAAAAGAAGAAATTAAGGGCTGTGAGATAGTACTGTCTGTAAAGTTCTTGCTGAGAAAGCGTGAAGACCTAAGTTCAAGCCTCAGAACCTATGTATACAGGGCAGATGGGGGGGGTTGTAATCCTAGAGAAAGGGAGGTAGAGACAGGTGGATTCTTGGGGCCCACTGGCCAGCCTTCCTAATCCACTCCGGGAGTTCCAGTTGAGTGAGAGACCCTGAATCACCAACAGCTGATACTAGAGGAATGATATCCGAGGTTGTCCCGAGGCTGCCACAGACACTCTCACACATGTGCATATGCATCTTCACACACACACACACACACACACACACACACACACACGAGGAAACAAAATAAAGTCATTCCATTTTAAAAGTTGTCAATTGTTGTGATGCTTATGTAAATTCTCCAGAGTTTTATTTTCTCACCCTCTCCATCTTTAGCAAGCGGTATGCCAGTAAGATTTTTAATGACTGACTCTGGTTGCAAATTTTAAAATCTGATTTCCAACCCTTGACATTTTCTGATTTCTGATACACACACACACACACACACACACACACACACACACACACAAACACGATGCTTGACTTCAAGCTAATTTTGCAGAGTAGAGAGGAATATCATCCATGTTCATGAAGTACAAAGAATCCTAAGTAAGATCAATCTAAAGAAAACTACAGTCATGTTCTAACCAAACTGGCCCTAAGGTTCAAGAAACTCCTGAGGTCATCAAGAGGCAAAAAGCCTTCACATGCGAGGGAAACTGCAAAGGGTACCAGTAGACCTCTCCAGGGAAGCTGAAGGGGTACAGGGACAGCTTCAAAGTGCTGTGACTCAGAACTACCACACAAGAGGCTATACATGCTAAAGCTTAACTTCAGAAACGAGAGAAGACATTGCTGCACGAAACTGAGGAGATCCATCCCTTCTGTTACTTACAAGAAGTGCTAAAAGAATACCTTCACATCCAAGTAAGAGGGCTTTAATTAACAAAGGACATGAAAACATAAAGGTTCAAATCTCAACAGGGCACTCTGACACTGTGATGGCATTACGCCGATTATGGCTGTGTCTTGTTAGAACACAATACTAACAATAGATAACTGTCACCATAATGGTGGGCTAAAGAAAACTTAATATTTAAAAAAATGTAAATTGTGGGCCAGCAAGATAGATTAGCAGCCTGACCTCCCCCCCACACCCCTGCCCCCAGTAAGCTTGATGACTTAAGTTGGATCCACAGTGGCCCGACAAAAGCCCAATTCTGGAGGTTTTCTTCTGACACCCACATCCGTGTCGCATCATGGACATCCAAGATGTACTCACACCAAAGCACCCAACACATAAAATGAGTAAAAATGAAATAATAAAATGAGACAACAGCAAAATGTATAGTTTTTGTACTTGATCAGGAGTTAACTAGTCATCTGTTTAAAACAACCCATTAAACTAAAATGCTATGTGTTGTACCTGACAGGTTTTCCCAAGTGGGTCACAGAATACCACTTGTTTTTGCCCTGTTGTGGACTTAACACAGAGAAGTTATGCATTTTTGCCGCGCCCTGGTGGCCAGAGTACCGAACTTGGAGGAGGGTGTCCAGTGTCGGGATTGAAACACTTAACCGACCAACCACCACAAGAAGTGAAGAGGAAGCTGCTGCAGTTTATTACAGAGAGTAACAGGCTTATATCCCCAAGCCAGGGGATGGGCCAAGCGTAGGAGGAAACCATGCACCACCTACACCTGGGGTCAAGGCACGGGCACCGCACACCGGAAAGTTATGAGAACAACCATGTTTGATCAACCTTGAGAACACGGGAGTTCCACAGTGGGTGGGGAGGAAGAGAGCTATAAGGGACAAGTACTTAAATTTCCTAACACATCTTAGCATGGAAGGCACTTTTGGACCAATGAGAAATGTAGGCTCCTGGTATTTGTGCTACTTTACGCTAATTCATGGAAGGAGAAAAGAAAATGAATGTAGTTTTCTCTTGATAGACTTTTAGGTATTCCAATCAAAACCTAGGAGGATCTGAATAGCTCCTCAGGTGTTCCGCTGACCCTAAACTTCTGCAGTTGGCACCAATGCACTCATCCTTGGCTGGATGCTGAGGCACCCAGAGAAGATCTTCACCTCTGCTAAGAGATGAGCTGCTGAATTAATTCTCCCAGGGGCCAGATCGGGCCTCTAGCATCTATTGCTAAGAAGGGACGTGTAACAGAAGCAGAGAATGAAAATATTCCTAGAAACTCATCTGTGAAGAGGTGTGATTTATGGTGTCTATTCAGCATTCCCAGTGAGAACTGATACTGGGAAGACAGCCACACTGTTCTTGGCCGCTCTTGGCCTCTGTCTTCTGGCACAGTGCTGTTGGCTCAGAGGAACTGCTATGGGCAGCAACTTTTGTCTTTCTGTTCACATACTACCTGAGGAGTTAGACGGGAGAAGGTGCAGGGCCAGGGACTATAGACAACTTGGGGGTTGTCTACTAATAGGGGTGTACACTGCTAGTTCAACAAAGCCCCAAACCACTTGTTTCTCATTTGGCTCAAATCATTTCAGAAGGACTTGGATGCCCACCTTGTTTCTTCCATGAAGTTCCATTTTGTGGCTGATAACCCTCTTCATGCCCACAGGGTACACATGTCGCCATTCCTCCAAACACAGGAACTGAGATGCTGAAATAGACCAACCCCTCCACCACAAGACACTAAAAGGAGGTTTATGTTAACTAGACTCAGCACAGAACAAATGGGGGAAAAAAGAGTCTATGACATCAGATGCCAGGCTGGAATTTTACATTTTGGAGTTATAATAGTCATATGGAGCCGTACTTCAACTTAATATGTAGAAGAGTATGAAGAGGGTATAAATAGATGGCAGTCATTGTTGCTGGGTGATGAGGCCACAGAAGTCCATTATGCCATTATACCATTCTATTTTGGCATGCCTGACATGTTTTTAAAGGTGTAGCTGAGTCTAATTACAAGACTCCAATATTTAGAGTCTAACCTCTGACTCAGTTATGCATCTAATTTTTGAGCTAAGTTCAGGAAATGAACTTAGAGGTTGGAAATTGGATCAGATGATCAGTGTTTATTCTTCCCACTCCTTCCTGGAGTCCTCCTCTCTGCCTTTCCTCCCTTGCTCCTCCAGGGTTGGTATTAAGAGCTGGGAAGAAAAGAAAGGGACTAAGAAGGCTATCATATAGCTGTCCTGTGAGTGGATATACAAGCCCTGAGAACTGGCACGTCCCCTTTCAGGGATTTACGGTTGATCTCTTGGAGTCTGAAAAACCCCGATTCCCATGTAAAGCTGTGCAGTCCCTGATTCATCATTTTCATCCATTTCAATCCTACATATACCCACCCTAAATGAATATATCTAATATTTTCTGCTGATGATATTATCTCCTACCAGGAAGCCCACTAAAAGCAGTCTTTGCAAAAATAATTCTAGACAAGTTTTGTTTTGTTTTGTTTTGTTTTTTATGTGCAGTTTTCTGATAGAGGCACACCAACTGCAGCAATGACACCCTTAGTCTATGAGCATTTTTCTGCTCTTCTGGCCTCCGAGTCAATTTACACATTGCCTTTAATCCTTGGATTTCACTAAGTGAAATCCTGTTAGCTGTGGCATTGTCTGTAAAAACAGGAGAGGAGGGTGCTCACAGAATATCCAGTTTGCAAATATCCCTAGATAATATTTAATTGATCTTCCTAGTTCAAGCAAGTGCCTTTTCTTTCATGAGGCATTCGCTAGATTCTTACTCTAGAAGCACTGCAAGCTTCTGGGAGGAAAATGTCTTCTTCCTATTGTGCTTAGAGTGATATTTTTTTCTTTGGCAACTTCTCCTGAGGAAACCTGTTCTCTCAAACTTTCCATGATCAATCTCTGTCTTCAATTTCCATAGATGAAGAATTTGTGAATAAATATAAGCAAACTGTGCTTTGGATTACCTCTTAGCAAATACTGCTTGTATGATCTGGTATCTCTTTTTAGAACGCATAGATATTTAACACCCTTTCTTAGCAACTTTGCAGCCTCTGCCAAAATTCCAAAACAACAGGGGTTTCACACATAGCAATTCTTGTATTTGCAGCCATTCTAAGGAGATGTACCCATGACATTTCAGGGGGAAATGCAAATATATTACATAGTGGTGATATTGAAATGTTTTGTAAAACCACTTAAGAATTAATTAAAATCACATTTTAGGTGATTCACAACCTACCTTATACATGAATAACCCTGAAAGAAATAGATAGACTGTTCTAGAATATAGGTTTATTCATACAGATAAGTCATCTCAAATCACCTTAAATGCAGAGCGCCTAAGAAATCAATGCCAGTGAAATCATGTGTATGAAATCATGATACAGAAAATGGGGGTGGGAAAAGATAATGGAGAGAAACCAATGCTCAGCTGTAGCATACATAATTAAAACCCAGAGATAAATAGTGTTCAAGCTGAAGATCAGAGAAGCAGAGCAGCCAAGCTACCAGAGAGCTATTACCTCTACCAGGGCTGGAGCTGAATCCCATGCTCCTATCTTATATACCTCTCTAGTATTGGGATTGAAAGAGTGAGCTCTGTCTCTCTTTTAGATTGATCGATTCTCTTGTAGCCCTGGATGGTCTTGAACACACATAGATCTATCTGCCTCTGTTTCCTGAGTTCTGGGATTAAAGGTGTATGCCACCACTGCCCAACTTCTATGGCTGTGGCTAGCTTTGCATTCTGATCTTCTGATACTTTATTAGATCTTAAACAATGCATCACCACACTCAACAATTAATGTTCTTGTCTACACAGACAGTGCCAATCCTAATGAGATCCCAGGTAGCTTTAATGGGAAGAGACAAAATTAAGACACATACTTGATGCCATTTTTATTCATAAAAAGAATTGTAAGTCAATTTACATCTAGTACAGAGTTTGTATTTGTTGGCTCTATCAAAAAGGTGTTTGCTGACCAAGTGTGAGGACTGGACTCTGACCACCTAAAGGTCATGTGCAAAGGTGTGGATGCACTTGTGTGTAATCCCAGCATTGAGGAGGTAGAGAGAGGAAGGCCCCTGTTGCCCATCCAGGGAGGCCAAATCAGTGCTCTTCAGGTCCAGTAAGAGGCCCTGATTCAGAACTTAGGGAGGAGAGCCACTGATGAAGACACATGACATCAATGCCACATGCACACAGACACAAACACACACCAAACTCCATGTGAAGGTCTACCTGTTAGCAGTGCATTTTGAACCACTCACAGCATTCATCTGCTGGCTTGGCACAGGGTGTTTTCAGTGCCATCTGGATGGCACTGCTCACTTTGACTCTGGAGATCAGAGGCTGTGGTGAGCCATCTGACTCCCTCCTCCTCCTGGCAGTGTGTTAGAAGGTACTTGGCAAAGAGAACAGACTGACGTAGAAGGGAGGATGATAAGGTGAGACACAGAGACTCTTAGCGACTGACAATTTGCTGGCAGGCCTGCTCAATAGATTGGGCACTGTATGTTTCAGCGGCATGAATATGGAAGGGCCTGCAACAGAGGGATTCTCACACACCAAACCTCAAAGTGTTCTTATTAAAGACAAATCACATCTTTGACGTCTATAAAACAAAGACTAGCTTCTGCAACTCACCATCACCATCATAGTCATCATCATTATGGTAACTGTGATGCTGCTATTTAATAGCACTGATGCTGTTCAAATGCATCTTGACCTAGGTCAGGGCAGGGATTCCCAGGGATTCTGAGGGAGTCAAATGACTTTCTCAAGGCCATATGTGTCAGGGAGGAATCCAGACCTCCTAACTACCATTGTTATATACTCTGCTGGCTGTCCTTCTCTCACACAGCCTGCAATGAAGGGACTCACAGGAGCTGCAGTGCTGAGGTGATTAGGCTGCTATGTTAGTCATTCCTCTTTCTTTCTGTCTTAATCCCTTTGAATGTCAGCTAGGAGCTAGGAAGTAGCAAGAGTTTTCTTCCAAAACAAATCAGTCTCATGTGCTGTCTTTCTTTTCTTTTCTTTTTGGTCTTGTTTCCTTTGTATAGCTGTAACTGAATAATTCTTACTGAGCCTACTTGTGTCACACTGAATCCCTGAGCATCTGTCAAGGACAGGCAAGAGAGCAAAGCTACCTTGTATACACAGACCTCCGATTCCTGGCACCTTGACATGTCCAGAATGCATCCAAATTGAGATCTTTCCATGTGAGGGGTTGAACTCCAGTGGCAGAGTAGGTAGAATTGCAAATGTGTTCTGGAGGCTCCCACTTCGTTTAATAGGTTGCTACAAGGGAATCAATACAACGTGTGCGTGAATCAAGTGAGATAAGGTCTGTGAGCAGACAGAGTTGTTGATTTAAGGCATACATCCAAAAGACGAGACTGCTTAAGCCCCAGGTGCAGTTGCACTGGGCATAATGACAGTACCGGTTCTGGCTCTCCCACTAACCAGGAGGCGAATGGACCTTCACTTTCCTAGGCCATATTACTTGTACAAAATCAACAACTCCTTCAACATTAACATCCTAAGATTCAATCACATTTCGAGTTTGACTTCATTTCCAGCACTGCTATTCTGAGCTGATTTTGACCCGAGCATATGCAATGCTAAATATAATTCTTTAACTGCATTTCTGTCTCTGGTTGTGGCTTTTTTAACTAAGCTGAGATGCAGATGAGCCCATTTGATTCAAAAGTGTGCTGAGCATATTCAGGCTGTACTGCCTGTGACTGAAATCCTTCTGGAATTATCTATGGAAACAGCTCATGAATCTCAAGTAAAGCTATGATTTTGACAATGGGCTAACTCCACAGGCAAAGTCTCTATTAACTGAGTGGAATGCACGAAGCATTGTGGTATTTTACACGTCACATCCTCTGAAGAACACTATGGTATAAACAGTCCAAGTGCTTAAGAAAGAGTCATGGGGGCAGCTTAAGGAAAGTGGACAGTGGAAATGGCATGTGTAGCACCATTGTTTTATGACAGCCAGAACTTGGGCATCTGGATCATTGTACACCATTTAAGAATGGGCTGAACAGCTCATTCTAAGAGGAAGCAGAGACTTGGTGGCAAATACTAACCCCTGGTAATTAGGGTCCATGACTCACTAGCTCCCTGTGAGTTCTGGTCATGGCCTCCCGCAGCTAGTGATCATTGGAAAATCAGTAAAGTGTTTTTCCTGGGCTGTTGAATTGCTTGCGGATGGTTTCTCCAGCTATAGAAAGTTGGCTTAGGAAGAAAGGGATGAGTGTGTGACAATGAATTTACAGAATAAGGGAAGCCACCAAGAAAGATCAGCTTCTTAAGAAGCTATTCTATGGAAAGAATGTGTATTTCAGAGTCTCTGGCAAGACGAAGGAGCAGTACAAAAGAAAAGCAGTCCACATTAAATAGAGAAAACAAACAAGAACATTTTTGTAGGTTTTAGTTAAAGAACAAGGTTCCCGGAGGTCATTCATTTTACTTTCCAAATTATTTCCCCAAATTAGTTTCTGTTTTTACTATCTTCTTTTATAAACACGGAGAAGATCTCATTCAGATGACACCCACAAACCTCACTTTTTGTCTTCACTAAGCTTTGAAAGAAGCAAACGATTTTGAAATAATATTTAAGTGATGCTTAAATTTGAACAATTGCCAGGCATGGTCACTCATCCTGTAATCCCAGTATTTAGAAATTTGAGGGAGGTAGACTGAAGCAAATGCAAGCAAGGCACTTGCACTACAAAGGAAGACCCTTTTACAAAAATTAAAATAAAAAAAAAAAGTTGAACAGCCCCTTAAAAACATCCCCAGAGCTTGGCATATAGCTCTGAGGTAAAGAACTTGTTTAGCATGGTTAAGCTCTTTATTAGACCTCCCCGACCCCTTAAAAATCAGCAAAACAATTCCCAAACCACAGTTTTTATAGCAACAATAACATGCATAGTATTAGTAATAAAACTGTTAATGATTCACTAAGCCCTTAACTTATGCACACTTATGCACTAAGCACATTGTTTTCTCTCATCTTTTCTTTTAGGAAAGTGATATTACTGACCTTAGTTAGAGATAAAGGATCTGAAGAGCAACATGTTTAAGACACTTGAAAATTCATCCAGGGCTAGTAAATGTTGGAACTGAAAGGATGGAAAAATACAGCCTAACTCTCCAATGGCCACAGGAAGCTAGAAATTTAGAAATACTATCTAAAAAGCCTTAAAAACCTCAAATTCCAGACCCTGTCCTCTGCCTGTAAATAGGCAAGGTCACACTCCTTGCTGTTTATGGCAGACTGGCCCTTGAATATGTAATCTTGGCCTAGTAAGATAACAGAAAATGAGCTGGCTAAACGCTTATCTGACTTTGTAAAATGCCTGTGAAACCCCCTCCCCAGTGACCTATGTGTGGGCTTTGTTGTAAACCTTATAAAAACTGTCTCAACTCTGCCCTCAAGGTCCTCAGTCCTATGACTGTGGACCCCAGTGCTCTTGGAATAAAAATTCCTCATGCTATTTGCATTGAGACTGCTTCTCGTGAGTGATTCAGGGTGTCGCCTTTCCTGTGTGGGAGCATGAAGGTCCATGCTCTGTGGCTCTTTCAGAACTTAGGTTTCCCTTCTAGTGTATTTTGTCTGTTGTATTATGATGGCATCACTATGCACACCCATCACTGGGCCCCAGTTGTATCCCAACCAAAGTAGAATCTAATTTTATTATTTCTCCCCAAACATGGTTCGATCACCATGAGAGGTCTGTGTCCTTCACTGCCTGAGGAGTACCAGAAGCAAGACTCTATAAAACCTATCACAAATCTCTGAAAGAGTGAGGCAATGGCTAAGAGTTGTGTGTGGTAAATCTGATTGGCTCACTTGTGACATCTCCTGTAAGTCACTTAACCTTTCTTGGGTTGAGTTTCTTTTCTGGGTGAGCAGCACCACCTACCTTTTAGGGATAGAAGAAACATGAAAATCAGTGCTTTAGCTATGTAAATGGCTGGCAATAAGGAAAGGTCTCTGGGTAAATGATTATATCGTTCCTGTGTTATAGAGGTATTATATGCTTGGCTGTGTTTTCCACTTCTTGTCAGCTTTCACTCCAGGAACATAGATCATTGGAATAATTATGGAGAAGCCAACTTGCCAAGTACTGCTCTGGCCACTTGCAAGAGATAAATAAATGCAATCCTTGATGTTAAGAAAACTACTTGGCTAGTAGAAGCAGTAGATGTGAAAAGGTACTAGGCATTCCCCCAAATAATAACAATAGGATGCTATAATAAAACTTGAATGTCATCCCTAGGAAGCCAAGAAGAGGACAGGCTCACAGATGTGCAGTGAGGAAAACAAATGAGTGGCATATCCTAATCCTATGCACACACTCCCCCCTCCACCAATGTAGAAAATGGCAAGGCAGCAGCTCCTCTTCTGGTCCTTAATAAACAGTGCAAGCATAGGCAAGGATTCCTGAGTCAGACCTAGTCATTGCATTCTCAAGTTTGCTTTCAGGAGGATTAGAAAGACTTCCATGACAAACTAAGTAAGGCAACAGTACCTCGTGGGGCACATATGTTCATGCTCATGATTTCTAAGTCCCATTTATTGGTCTACAGAAGGCTACATCCTTCTGTGCTAGGAGTGGTCAACCACATGAGATTTGAGTTAGAAGACAGATGTGGTCCCTTCTAGTATCCATCATTTGCTTTTGCCCTGGTCACTAAAAGTCTGTCTTTCGAGTAGTATTCTGCTTTAAGCTTCACCAATCAACCAAGAGCCCACAGCCCCGGTCTTTCCTGCAGCAGTTTCCTTGGCAACCATGGCCCTGACAGAAAGCTCACCAACCCACAGTGGGACTGTGTGAAGCCCTACAGCTCTGTCAGGAATGTTCTGCTTTTAAATAATAGGCAGACCATACTGAAATTCTTTCTTGCTCAAATGCCAACTTAGATGCCATCATTTTGTATTTGTAGTGCACCCTTCATCCCAACAGTTCAAAGCAGGGCTGGGTCAGGTCTTGTTGAGATGAATGTTATCACTAGTCATGCTATTCCAGTAAGGAATCAGAAATGAGTGGGGGGATAAAATCAAAGGGCTCTCCAGTGGAAATGCCAAACTCAAAGGCTGGAAGTGAACTCAAAAGCTGTAGGTGCCTCTATTGGTGTGGCTCTGTTGATTGTCCAGCTATCTGAGCTAAACATGACATTAGATGTTCCTACTGGGTTTTCCATTCTGACTTCCTCTGACTTCACTCTTTCTTAAACAAGTTACTCACCTTTGAGGTTGTTCCTGATGACAACTTAATAATAAGAAAAACAGATACAGCCCAGGCTGGCTGAAGGTATCCACAGACCCACCCAATGCCAGCTGTGTTGAGGTCCATGGGTCAAATTATCACCAGGGGCCACGGGAGAATTAGTCTTGGTGGTAAAATGGGGAGAACTGGCCTTGCCATTTGCTGGCAGCCAGATGCACAAGATTTATCTCTTCTTCCCAGTAGAGCTAGTATAGGGGCTTGAGGGAAGAGGTTCAGACCCTTTCTCTGATAAGACCATGTGGAAATGATTAGATTAATAGAAATGGGTTAATGTTTAAGACAGAGCTAGCCAATAAGAAACGCTAGGAACAGGACAACAGCTTTATATCTATTATAGTGTCTCTGTGTGTTATTTGTGGCTGGCAAGGCTCTGAGACCAGGGTGTAGGGGAAAAAAAGCTTCTCGTGACATAATGGTGGCTGCAGCGTGGTACTAAGAACTTCCACTTAAAACTTGACAAAAGCTTAAAAAGTGATTTTAGAAACATCAGAACAGAGACAAGCAAGGCTTCCTGGTACCAGCATTTTTCTCAGGTGGGCTCTGTTTTGCTAGAGACAAGCGGAGATTTCTGAGGCACCTTTAAGGGAGGTTTCCTGAGTTGGTATAAAGGGCAAAAAAAAAAAAAAAAAAAAAAAAAAAAAAAAAAAAAGAATAGCTTTTTTTAAGAGACCCTACTAACAATTGAATGGGGTGTGTGACAGCTGGCAATGGCAGTGATGACATTTCCAAGCCGGCAGCATGCTGCTTGATGGCAGCGTAGACGAAGGCGGTGAGCACAGCTCTCAATGCTGTTGATAAGTGTACCACTGCCATCTTTGATAGACGGCAGCTAAAGCAGCTGGGGCTTTCATTGTATCAGTGCTCCAGAGCATCTGATATCCTCCTCTGGCCTCTGTGGGCACTGCATTCATGTGTATATGACCACTTGCAGACATGCACCCGTATACATAATTAAAAATGAAAAATAAACCTTTAAGAAAGAATAATCCAATTTGAATATTTTGTTCTCCATGTAGCAATGTAATTTGAATATCACCAGCCCAGCAATTCTTGACAACACAAATCCAAGTTGGTTTTCATATCCTGGAGTAAGTGGTTTTGTACCAATGACAAATACCCAGCAACTCCAGCATGGTAATTAAGGGAACTTACCACTTTAACTGCTATGGGCTGGCTGTCAATCATGATGATGAGACAAATTGCCTCCACCTGAGCGTGGTTGGATAACATCACTACCCTCGCTACAGGTGTACCTGGAAAATGAAAATGAACCTGTGCTTGAACATCTCTTGTAATAGTGAAGGAACCTAAGGCAATCTCACAAGGTTATCTAAGCTACACGAAACATTGCTGCCATCTGGTGGCCGATGTGCTTCACTACACTCATTTGCTTTATAACTTTCTGTCAACAGCGAGCAGGGGTTGAGAGTGAAATCCAGGTTACAATTTTGAACTCCCGTCCTTCAGCTGGTGTAGCAGAATGAGACAGCATTTATTTCTGTTTTTAAATTGGCTATCGAGCAGAACAATACAACACAACTGCTAATAATTGCTGCGAATTCACAAATAGCACTGTCTCCCTGAAAGATGAGGAAACACAATGAGAATTTCATTGTTAGTTCCCACTCGTTCTATGCTTTGACAGACTTCTGGAGAGGGATGATGAGGAAGGCCAGAATTTTAGAAGGGCAGCTGATACCTAGCCTTTCCTTGGAATTTCTATTTTGGTACTGTGAGACCACCTAGCCAGCCTTTGGTGAGCCTTTTGTTTGGGGTGATTTTCTGTCAGCTAGTGTTCTGGTTGCATAATTCTCTAGGGAAGAGCATTAATATACCTCAGAGTCTATTTGGTACACAGTTGCCATTATATTAAAATTATTCTCAATCGCCAGCCTACCTTTCCTTTTAGTAGAATGGCCTGGCTACCACCCACCATCATTTCCATTCCCTAGACTCTGGTAAAATTGCCAGGCACATTCTCAGAGCTGTGGTTGAAATTCTCAAGACTGGAACATTCTTGGCCTACATCTACTGTCACTACTAGAGATGGGTTTGTTTTTCTTATTAATTTGTATTTAAATTGAGCACAATCTTATTTTACATAAGAATCTCAGTTCGCAGAGGGACCTAATGGCAGAACAAAGCATCCACCATAGTTGCCATTTCTGTCTTGTCCCTTCACCCTCCGATACAGAGGAGAGGGAGAGACCCCACATGTACCCACTGGAAGAAGAGATGGGAAGAGGGCAGTATAAGAAGACATCCAACAACAGAAGGACTTATATGATACCACCAGAGTCTAAGGATTCTATGCCACCAAGACCTGAACATCCCAGTGCAGAAGAAGCAGAAGAGAATGACTTTAAAAACAACTTCATGAAAATGATAGAGGCCCTCAAAGATGATATGAGAAAATCCCTTGAAGAAATGGATGAAAAAACAAGCCAAAAATTGCATGAAATCAACAAATCTCTTAAAGAAAGAAAGAAATAAAAAAGCCAAGAAAACAAAACAAAAACAGTCAAACAGATGAAGGAAACAATTCAAACAGTTTAAGGCCAGAAAACTGAAATAGAGACAATAAAGAAAACACAAACTGAGGGCATGCTGGAAATAGAAAAGCTGGGTAAATGATCAGGAACTACAGATGCAAGCATAACCAGCAGAATACAAGAGATGGAAGAGAGAATCTCAGGCACTGAAGATACACTAGAGGAAATAGATTCATTTACCAAAGAAAATCTTAAATGCAACAAATCTTCAAATCCCTAACAAAAAAATCAATAAAATGTGTGACACTGTGAAAAGACCAAGAATAGACCCAAAAAACCTAAGAATAATAGGTGTAAAAGAAGGAAAAGAAGCCAACTCAAAGGTACAGTAAACATATCCAAGAAAAACATAGAAGAAAACTTTTGCAACCTGAAGAAGGACATGCCTATGAAAGTACAAGAAGTTTACCAAACACCAAATAAACTGTACCAAAAAATATCCCCTTGACACATAATAATCACAACACCATACATACAGAAAAAAAGAATATTAAGAATATTAAGAACATTGAAGGAAAAAAGGCCAGGTAACATATAAAGGCAGACCTATCAGAATTACACTTGAATTCTCCATGGAAACTCTGAAATCCAGAAGGTTCTGGATAGAGGTTATACAAATGTTAACAGACCACAATGCCAAGCAAAACTCTCAAGCATTATAGATGGAGGAAACAATATGACAAAATCAGATTTACACAATCCATATCCACAAATCCAGTCCCACAGGAAGTTCTGGAAGGAAAAGTCCAACCCAAGGAAGTCAAGTACACTCACAAAAATAGAGGCAAAAGATGATCCCAATTTACCAAAAGCCAATTAAAAAACAAAAAACAAAAAATAAATAAATCTATACACAATACCAACAACAACAACAAATACAAAACAAACAAACAATAATTAACAATGGTCCATAATTTCCATAAATATTAATGGTCTTAAGTAGCCTATAAAAAGACACAGGCTAACAGAATGCATATAAAGACAGAATCCATCCTTCTGCTGCACACAAGAAACACACCTCAACTTCAAAGACAGAAACTACCTCAGAATAAAATGTTGGGAAAAGATTTTCCAATCAAATGGACCCAAGAAACAAGCTGGTATAGCTATTTTAATATCTAACAAATTAGACTTCAAAATAAAATCAATCAAAAGAGATGAAGAAGGTCTTTTCATATTCATCACAGGAAATATACATCAGGAAGAAGCCTCAATTCTGAGCATCTATGACCCAAATGCAAAGGCACCCACATTCATTAAAGAAACATTACTAAAACTCAAATCTCACATAAAACATCACACATGTATAGTGGGAGACTTCAACAGCCCACTCTCACCACTAGACAGGACCACCAGACAGAAACTTAACAAAGAAGCCAAAGAACTAGAAGAAGTTATGACCCATCTATAGAACATTCTATCCAAACACAAAAGAATATATCACCTTCTCAGATCCACATGGAACCTTCTCTAAATTCGATCACATACTCAGCAATATAGCAAACCTCAACAGGTTAAAAAAAAATGAAATAGAGCCTTGTATCTTATCCAACCACCATGCTTTAAAGTTTGAATTCAATATGACAAATTGCAGAAACCCTACACACTCGTGGAATCTGAACAATGTACAATTGCATCATTCCTGAGTCTAGGAAGAAATAAAGAAAATAAAGACTTCCTTGAATTCAATGACAAAGAAGACACCACATACCCAAACTTATGGGACACTTTGAAAGCAGTACTAAAAGGAAAGTTCATAGCACTAAGTGCCCACATAAAGAAACTACACAACTGAAAGCTTTAGAACAATAAGAAGCAAACTCACCCCGGAGGAGTACACACCAGAAATAATCAAATTGAGGACAGAAACCAATACAGGAGAAACTAGGAAAACTATACAAAGAACCACCAACAAGGAGTTGGTTCTTTGAGAAAATCAACAAGATAGACAAACATTATCCAAACTAACCAAAAAGCAGAGAGAGAACATGAAAATTAGCAAAATCAGAAACGAAAAGGGGGACATAACAACGGACATTGAAGAAGTCCAGAGACACTTCAGGTCATACCTTGAAAGCCTGTACTCCACAAAATTCAAAAATTTCAGAATTCAGAGAAATTCCAGGGATGCAGGGATGGTTAAACATAGGGGGAAAAAAATCTATCAATGTAATCCACCATACAAACACACTGAAAAAGAAAAACCATGGGACTGTGTCACTAGATGCTGAAACAGCCTTTGTCAAAATCCAACACCCCTTCACGATAAAGGTCTTGGAGAGATCATGGATAACAGGAACATACCCAAACATAAAAGCAATATACAGCAATCCAACAGCCAACATCAAACTAAGTGGAGAGATGCTTAAGGCAATTCCTCTAAAATCAGGAACAAGACAAGGCTGTCCATTCTCTCCATATCTCTTCAATACTGTACTTGAAGTTCTTGCTAGAGCAATAAGAAAACAAAAGGATATCAAGGGGATACAAATTAGAAAGGAAGAAGTCAAACTTTCACTATTTGCAGATGATGTGATTGTTTACATAAGTGACCTGAAATACTCTGCCAGGGAACTCCTACAGCTGATAAACACCTTCAGCAAAGTGGCAGGATACAAGATTAACGCAAAAAAATCAGTAGCCCTACTATATACAGAGAAGAAAGGGCTGAGAAAGAAATCAGAGAAACATCACCCTTTACAATAGCCACAAACAACATAAAGTATCTTGGGGCATTGCTTACCAAACAAGTGAAAGACCTATATAGCAAGAACTTTGTGTGTTTAAATAAAGACATTAAAGAAGATACCATAAAATGGAAAGATTTATCATGCTCTTGGATAGGTAGGATCAACATAGTAAAAATGGCAATCTTGCCAAAAGCAATCTACAGATTCAATGCAATCCCCATTAAAATCCTAGCACAATTCTTCACAGACCTTGAAAGAATAATACTCAACTTTATATGGAAAAACAAAAACCCAGTACAGCCAAAATTACTCTGTATAATAAAGGTACTTCTGGAAATATCACCATCCTTGATTTCAAGTTCAGTTATAGAAATATAGTCCTAAAAATAGCTTGGCATTGGCACAAATATAGAAAGGTAGACCAATGGAATTGAATTGAAAATACTGATGTTAAACTACACACCTAAGAACACCTGATTTTTGGCAAATCAGCTAAAA
Source organism: Phodopus roborovskii (assembly GCF_943737965.1). Lineage (NCBI taxonomy): Eukaryota > Metazoa > Chordata > Mammalia > Rodentia > Cricetidae > Phodopus > Phodopus roborovskii. The sequence goes on from NW_026126588.1 coordinate 10,084,370, forward strand.
TTATACAATGGAACAAAGAAAGTATCTTCAGCAAATGGTGTTGACATAACTGGATGCTGGTTTGTAGAAGACAGATAGATAGATCCATATATATAGCCATGCACAAAAAATAACTTAAGTCCAAATGGATCAAAGACCTCAACATGAATCTAGCCACACTGAACCTTTTAGAAGAGAAAGTGGAATGTACCCTTGAATGAATTGATACAGATGACTGCTTCCTGGACATAACACCATTAGCACAGACAGTGAGATCAACAATTAATAAATGGGACCTCCTGAAATTGAGAAGCTTCTGTAAGCCAAGACAAAATGGCAGCTCACAGAATGAGAAAAGATCTTCACCAACCCCACATCTGACAGAGGGCTGATCTCCAAAATATACAAAGAACTCAAGAAGCTAGTCATCAAAACAACAAATAATCCAATTAAAAAGTGGGGTATAGAACTAAATAGGGAATTCTCAATAGAGGAATCTAAAATGGCTGAAAGACACTTAAGAAAGTGCTCAACATCTTTAGCTATCAAGGAAATGCAAATCAAAACAACTCTGAGATACCATCTTACTCCAAGATGGCTAAAATCAAAAATACCAATGACAGTTTATGCTGGAGAGGATGTGGAGAAAGGGGAACACTACTCTGCTGCTCTTGGGAGTGCAAACATTTATAGCCACTTTGGAAATTGGTATGGCAGTTCCTCAGAAAAATGGGACTCAGTCTACCTCAAGATAAAGTAATTCCACTCTTAGGCATATACCAAAAGATGCACCTTCCTGCAACAAGCATATCTGTCCAACTATGTTCACAGCAGCACTATTTGTAATAGTCAGAACCTGAAAGCAATCTAGATGCTGCTCAACTGAAGAATGGATAAAGAAAATGTGGTACATTTACACAATGGAGTACTACTCAGTAGGGAAACAAAAAACCACAACGGAATCTGGAAATTCACAGGCAAAAAACAATCCCAAGTGAGTTAACCCAGTCATAAAAAGACAAACGGTATGTACTCACTCATATGTCGATTTTAGACAGAACAAAGGATCACCAGCCAACAACCACACCACCAGACAAGCAAGGAAGCAAGGATGACCCTAAAAGAGACATCCATGGTCCCACAGAGAAGGAGGAAGGTGTTAGGAGTAGTTTCTTCCCTGCCGGCCCCACAGCCGTGCCAGCCCCAAATAACACACAGAGACTCTGTATTAGATATAAAGCTGTCAGCCTGTTACTAGCATTTTTTATTGGCAAGCTTTGTCTTAAATATTAACCCATTTCTATTAATCTAAGTATTTTCACGTGGTCTCATCTTACCGGAGAGACCCCGACATTCTTCTCTCTCAGTCCTCCATCTTGAATCTCCTCCCTCCTACTTCCTCTCTCCTCCTCATCTCCGCATCCTGCCTATCTTCCTTTCCTATTGGCCAACAGTGCTTTATTCATTAACCAATAAGAGAAAAATATTTACAGAATGACATCTCCCATCAGAAAGGGACAAGATCTCCTGAGCAAATTAGGAGTATGGGGTGGGGAGAGGGAGTTAGGAGGAAGAGGAGAGAAGAGGAGGGGAGAGGAGAGCATGAGGGAGCAGAAAGGTTGAGTCGGGGAAGAATAGAGGAGAGCAACAAAAGACATACCTTAATAGAGGGAACCATTATAGATTTAAAGAGAAAGCTGGCACTAAGGAAATCTCCAGAGACCGACAAGGAAGGCCCCCAACTAACAATCAAAGCACTAATGGAGAGACTACCTTAAATGCCCTTCCCTGATAATGAGATTGATGACTGCCTTATATGCCATCCTAGAGTTTCATCTAATAGCTGATTGAGGCAGAAGCAGACAGCCACAGCTAAACACTGAGATGAACTCCTGGAATCCAATTGCAGAGAGGAACAAGTTATGAGCAAAGGGGTCAAGACCAGGCTGAAGAACCCAACAGAGACAGTTGATCTGAACAAGGGGAGCTCATGGACCCCAGACTGATTAGTTGGGAAACCAGCATTGGGCCAACTCAGACCCCCTGAACGTGGGTGCAATTTATGGGACCTCTGGCAGTGGAACCAGGATGTAGCCCTAGTACAGGAATGGACTTCGGGAACCCATTCTCCATGGAGGGATTCTCCCTTATCCTAGAGACATGGGGGGAAATCAAGACCCTACCCCCAAAATAACTGGACAGATTTTGATGATCCCTCATGGAAGGCCTCACCCTCCCTGGGGATTGGATAGGGAATGGGATTGGGGTTTAGGTAGGGGGCATGGGAAGATGGGAGGGAGAGGGAACTGGGATTGATATGTAAAATAACAAAATATTAAATAATAAAAGATAGATTAAAAAAAACTCAGTTCCCTCTCCTTTTCATCTTTCCATTCTCCCCAAATGTTGTCACATCATTTGGGGTGGGGCATAGCCACCCCTTCCAGAATACCTAGGCTGAGAGAGTATCCCTTCATAGGGAATGGGCTCCCAAAGCCTATTCGTGTATTAGGGATAAATAGACTTCCCAGGCCTCCTAATTGACAACACATTCAGGGAATCTGAGTTGGTATTATGCTGATTTCCCAGTTTTCAGTCTGGGGTCCATAAGCTCCCCCTTGCTCAGGTCAGCTGTTTCTGTGGGTTTCTCCAGCCTGGTCTTAACCCCTTTGTTCATCACTCCTCCCTCTCTACAGCTGGATCCCAGGAGTTAAGCACAGTGTTTAGCTGTGAATCTCTGCTTCTGCTTTCATCAGCTACTGGATGAAGGCCCTATGATGATATTTAAGGTGCCTTCCTTAATAGAGATGTATGGGGAGAATATTCCATTGTTTTAAAAATGTTCATTGAAAGGCTCCCAAGAAGATAAATGAAATCCATAAGCTTTGTATTCATGGTATCAAGTTGCTCATTTTTTTCTAATTTCTTTTTATTTAAGAATTTTCATTTTGCATACCAACCCCAGTTCCCTCTCCTTGCCCTTCTCCTGCCTCCACCTCCCCTTCCCACCCACCCCCATCCACTCCTCAGAGGGAGTAAGGTCTTCCTTGAAGAGTCAACAAAATCAGGCATACTAAGTTGAGGCAGGACCAATCGCCCCCCACCCCATATCAAGGCTAAGCATTGGGATTGCATTGAATCTGTAGATTGCTTTTGGTAAGATTGTCACCATTACTATGTTGATTCTTCCAATCCAAGGGCATGGAAGATCTTTTTTATTTTCTGATATCTTCTTCAATTTTTTTTCTTCAAAGACTTAAAGTTCTTGTTATACAGGTCTTTTGCTTGTTTTGTTAGAATTACCCCAAGATATTTTATGTTATTTTCAGCTATTGTAAAGGGTGATGTTTCTTTGATTTCTTTCTCACTCCTTTTATCATTTCTATATAGGAGGGCTACTGATTTTTTTAATTAATCGTGTATCCTACCACATTACTGAAGGTGTTTTTCAGATGCAGGAATTCCCTGGTAGAATTTTTTGTGTTACTTATGTAAACTATCATATATCACACACACACACACACACACACCATCATCATCATCATCATCTACAAATAGTGAAAAATTGACATCCTCACTTCCAATTTGCATCCTTGATCTCTTCTTGTTGTCTTATTGTTCTATCTAGGACTTCATGAATGTGGGTGGGTTGATTTATTTGAACAACTTTGCTGTGGAACATGATTCTTGCATCATGCCTAAACCTCCCAATGATTTGCTGTCTATAGCTCCCCAGGAAGATGTCTGGCTTCATGATCCCCATATCCTCCATGATGGAGCAAAGTCTTGTGGAGACAGTCTTTCCTGCTGCAAGTTCAAGGACACACAGGCATTTTGTGTTCAGAAGACATCTCTCCAGTGCTCTACACTACTCTTTTCCATTCTCCATCTCTTAGATTCTTTCCACCTTTCTTCTGTGATGGTTTCCTTTACCCTTAGCCTCTCAAGGCTTTTATCACGAAGATCCAGTAGAGTTTTTCAAAGGATTTTCCTGCATGTACTGACATGATCATGTGACTTTTTTCTTGAATCCATTTATGAGTTTTACTTAGGGGAAGATATCCCAGCTGGAAGTCGCTGCTTTTTAGGCCCTCTCCCACCCAAGATACCTCCAATGAACAAATACTTATGCCCTCCTCCACCAAACACCCCCTGCCACCTCATCAGTGACCACTGGACCCTCAGGTTCCACTTGCATCGGGAGGGAGAGTTAAGTGTCTGACTGATTTTATTGTGTGCAGGTTATGTGCTGCCAGGTAACCAGAGCTGCTATAAGTAATGAATGCAATGATTGTCATGGCTAGAAGATAACATTTCACAGAATTACTCCTATCCTCTAGTTCCCATGCTCTTTCCATCACTTTCTTCCATGATATTCCGTGAGTCTAAGGGAGGAATAATAGTAATGTCCCATTTAGGGCTGAGCCTCAACGTTCACTTATTTTGAACACTTTGACTGGTTAATGGGCCTTGGATTTGACTGTTGATCACTATGTAAAGACCAAATTTGAAAGAAGAATAATCTATGGAATTTTGGCTAGGTTTGGTACCATGTATGAATTCCCTCCTCTAGAGCAGGGCACATATCCAATTAGAATGCAGTTGGTTATGCTTCCAACAGTTATGCCATGATTAAACCAGAAAGGACATCTTGCCTGGCAGAGGACTTGGACCTTTTCTTTTTAGTTAGGTTGTCTTGTTTTTCTAATTACTGCTTCATTGTATTCAATAGAACCAATACATTTTTATCTCATTTTTCTTTTTCTTTTTGGAAATTAGAGTGTAACTACATCATTCCCCTTCCTTTCTTCCCTATAGCCCTTCCCATGTACCATATGCCCTTGTTCTTGCTCTAACTCATAGCCTTTATTTCTTCAGTTGTTACTCACACACACACACACACACACACACACACGCACACACACACACACACACACACACACACACACATTCTGACTGGTCCCAATTGATCAGGCTTGGTTTACTTTTCAGGAGGTAAGTCAGGTAAATGTACTTCAAAACCAATTTAAGTTTAAAACTAAGGATAAGTCTAGGACCAAGCTACTAGAAGCTTTGGTTTATGTCCATCATTAATACTGTTCCTGAGAGCCATAGGTGGTGCATGTACTCATGAAGCTGCAAATTGAAAATCTGACCAAAGTTGGAGGGAGACAGTGAGGAGGAGAAAAGACTTTGAAAGAGTCTTCTCTCCCATTGCCCCCATAGTAACTGTGTCACTTAAGCAGCATAGCATATAGGAGGCCAAAAGGGACAGGAATTGTTTGAAAGAATGAACTATATTCAGGTCCTTCATTCCTGGGAAAATGCACACCTAGGTAAAGTGTAGGACAGTGGAGAATGGCATACTGTGGAAGGATCCTGAACTTGTGTTGAGTTTGAATGTTGCCTGATATGTTGCCCAATCAGCAGCAGCATCTCCTGCTTTGGTAGATCTAAGCTGCAGAGCTTGCTATATCAATCAGGAGTCCTAGCAGGACTTACAGAGTGTTTGTGAGAACTCACCACAGTGCCATGGGATCCCTTTATGAACGATTCACTTTCAAATACACGCCCCCCTTTTTGTTCCATCAGTGTAGACCAGGAAATGATAAGACATGGTTGGTTTTCCTCACGTGAAAGGGGAGATTTATTTTTTCTTCAGGCCTAGACAAAAAATTCCAAAGCTACCTTTAGCTGCTTCTGGTATCTACCCAGGTTAGTGCTCTGCCCTCATGCAGCCATATGTAAATGAATGCATATGGAACAGGTTCACTGGTTGTTGTAAATGGAACTGAACATGGTGTTAGTGTCCCCTCAATCTAACATAATGAATAATATCATCTTTTGTAGGCCCATCAATTAGATCACTCCATGGCCAAGAAGCCACACAATTATTTTAAAATTAAAACAACAATTGGTGTGACCTCTTAAGTTGCTTGTCTATGTCAGTTATGATATTCATACCACAGTGTTTATTTTTTTCTTATTAGGTGGAATCCAGGGTAGTCTACAAAAAGAAGTTAAAAGGCTAATATAGTCTCTTTTAACATACAAGTTGACTTACCTATTAGTATTGAAAGTGTTATTTTGGTGACTCAGAGTCAACACAGAATTAGTTTATTTCAAGTCAGCCTATTTTAGGCAAGGTCCCATGAGCTAGGTAATGGTCTAGAAGGAAAAGACTGAGAGAAGGTAAAGACACTATGACAAGAGGCGCAAGAATTGGTACTTCAATATGTCATATCACTTGAAATGATTTGTCAACTGGACAACGGAGTTGCCTCTTTTATTAGCACATTCAAACAGCAGCAGAAAAACAACCTTCATTTGATTCTTACTGAGATTTATTGTTTTTAATAATGCCACTTTTCAGAAGTATAGTCATGTGCTCACTTAGACAGGCTGACAAAGTGAATACTCATATGTAATGCAAAGTACCTCTCAGGTCATAAGTTAAGACATATATAGCGCAGTGACAGGTCAATCAAATGCCCGCAGCAGACAGCAAACCCCAGCCTCCCCTTCCCATCAGCTGGCTCTCATTTTGCACCAAAGAACCCACAATGGAAAGCTGGCAAAACACAGAACACGGATGGCTACTGACTGACATGAAAAGTAAATTTTATTAAACATGTTTACATACATGAGTGGGGGAGTTCATTTAAAAGCACAGGGGAGTGTTAAGACAAGTGGTCAAAATAGAAAGATACTACCCAATTATCATCAGTTGATTGTTGGCCACTAAGACAGAACGGAATCTAGTAGAAGTGCACCAATTGCTTCGGGTCTTCCTGCACAGCACGGTGAGTGGTGGTGGTCAATCTGTGCCCTGTAGAATGATGGGCAGGTATTTCTGACATGTGTAAATAATAATAAATAATTCACTTGGTGCAGGCAGTATGTCTATGGATTAAAACCTAGTGTGTACACAGTGTCTACATGTGTTACAGCCCCACAGGAGGAATCTACACCAAAATATTTATTAGAAGGAATTTGGTCCATACTACATCACGTTTTCCAGAGGGTAAAAAATAAAGTCCATCTATAGACATTTCACCCCAGGCCCACTTTCTGAGTCTGGCTAAAACCTGCAAAATGTCTATAACAAAAATGGATGGCTTAGATTTCTTGATTATTTCAGTATATTAATTAACGAGCAAACTGTACAAGTACATGCAACATACAAGCTGGCCTACGTGGAGCTAACATACATTATTAAATAACCTTTTTGTCTCTTTGCTTTTTTTTTTCTTTCGTTTTCATATTTTTTTTTATACAAAATGTTCATGCAGCTTTGAACAGCTCCAAGTCATGCTGCTCTAACTGTGAAATCACAAAAGTTGAACGACTCAGAAAAGGAGGGAGAGCATATCGCTATCAATGCAGCTGCTCGACCAGGTGCCTGCAGCACATACACAGAAGGTCACAAGGGAAATCCAAGGCCAAGAAAACCCAAAAGAAGGATATGCAAATTGGAATTTGACTGTATTCTTTTTCTTCCCCCAAAGTAAGATATTGTGCATTAAAAAAAAAAATCAAGCTTTGTGCTTGCATTTACCTTAAAGAAATATAAATTAAAATCCAATAAAAAACGTTAGTTCAGTGCAGAGTATCTTAACTGGAATTTCCAGTGCAATATTAATCGGCTCATACCATGCTCTTTTCAGGGCAGATGAGAGAGTCTACACTAAGGCATGGCTGACAAGCCTGGGCATAGCTGAAAGTGTCTTAGGCTAAAATCCACTCTTAGTCACCATTTTGGGAAGTTGAGAGTATGGTTCCTACATGTGAGCATTTTCTTTTCTTTTGTTTTCTGGAATAAAAGGCATCGCACAAAGGGTTTCCAAAGCATTATTACGGGATTAGCCTTCATCCCTACCATGAGTTGTTCATCAACTTGCAAGTCTTCCATGATGAAGAATGGAAAACAGAAACAAATTATCTGGAATGCACACAGATAAGCTCTTCACTGAAAAAGTGACTCTGTGACTACTAGCTTGGAAGGCAAGCTTTCCTTGGGTGGTGGGAGAGTTCTACAGGCAACACTTGGAAGAACTATAACCTGAGTGCCAGTGATACCCTTCCCTGGCATTACCTCGCCGAGTCTTTGAAAATTTTGGGGGGGAAATGTTACAGAAACCGCTTCAGCCCTTTTTGGTGCTTTTGGGAAAAAAAAAAATAAGAAAGGAAGGAAGGGCCTCTGTTATCACCACTAACCCTGTTATGACAGAGCAAAGAAAAACAAAGCAAAGGAAAAAAAAGTGCAAATAACAAAGACAGTGAAGACAGAGAAACAAAGACAAGGAAAGAAAATAACCAGCAAATCGCACACAAGTCATAAAGCGCACAGACGAACTAAACAACCTTAAACACCAGGGAAATAACCCCGCTTGTGGTCTGTGCAGAAGCATGTGAAGTACAACTTTTCAGAGTGAGAGTTTCCAGTTTGTTCTATATGGTGTGTGTGTGTGTGTGTGTGTGTGTGTGTGTGTGTGTGTGTGTGTATGTGTGTACTCGACAGTGTCTTCTTTTTCTATTTGCTGGAAGCATCAGTGACTCTCACTAGCAAGTCTCTTCTTAATGTAATTTGAATGACTGCCTTGTTCTGTCATATGAAGCCATGTTTTCAACAACAATTGGGACATATCGAAAAACTACTACAGGCAAAACACAAGTTGATTGTCTGTCTCCAACAATGCTCTTGATCATGAAATATCTGGTTTCTGATAATTATCCTGAAATGTGAAGTTTGGTTGGAAGGAGAGAGTTTACTATGATCGAATGCAGGGAGGCCCAGATGAACTCTCCAGAGATGATTGGGAAGCCCGGCGGGTCAGAGGAGTGAGTGTGGGATCCACCAATGATGACGGAGGGAACAATTTATACCATCCAATCACCATGCTGGACAGATCAAGTTCTTCCAACAATATTTGAGCCACACCCATAAAACATTTGTGGTCCATTCTTCCATAGTCACCCCAGACGATCACCTGTAGACAGAGACACAATGTAATTTGAACTTCCTTTTTCCAAAGATGAGGGCTTCACACCTCCCATGCTATAAAAGGGTGGAGTAGGTATAGGTTAAGGAACTAGACTATCTAAGAGAAAGCATGCAAACAAATATCTACATGTGTTTATAAATATATAAATCAGCACTGTATAAGTATAAATTTGCACTGCCCTTGTGGGACTTTTGTATAGTAAAAAATGATAACGCTGTACATATACAAAAATTGAAATCTGTTTATCAAGGAGGGCAAGCCAAGCAATCTGACTGGGGGTACAGTGAATTACATTTTCAATGGCTTTTGCAAACAGAATGAGGGCAAGCATACTTCATTTAAATTACAGACTTGGTAGTGCAGGGGCAGGTAGAGATATAATTGATCTGCTCGATAGTTTAATTTGATCAGAGGAGTAGTGAGCAAGTGAGCTTACAGACATTAATTACTATTAGCTACACTGGTGAGAGACAAGCCTTCCATTACACACATTCTTGGGGTCTGTGTTCTAATCCTGAGGTCATCTATTAGAGTTTGGTTATGAACCATTCACCTGCTGAACCTTGCCTCCTCAATGTACCATTATACAAATTACTTCATTTCTGTGATCCTAAAATACAACTTTTACCATAGAAATAATGATATTTAGGAAAAAAGTTACCAGAAACTTTAAAAGAGGTATGTATGGAAGTACCTAATAATGGCTATTTGCTGGTATCTATTCCCTTTATTATACATTCTTCCATTTTATAGCTCATGTCTGATATTGAGTAATGATCAATCAATTATTGTTATAATTTTTGCCATGGTATCTCTTTATGTATCTATCATCTATCATCAATATATCTACCCACCTATCATCTCTCTATCTATCTATCTATCTATCTAATCATCTATCATCTTTTCATCTATCGTCCATCTAACTACCATCACTATCTTACTCTATATCATCTACCTTCAATATGGCTATGTATCAAGAAGAGAAAAAAATATGACAAAAAGGTTATTGGGAGAGAATAGAGGAGCAAGGAGGGAAAGAGAAAGATATTACATTTTGTTTCCTTCCACTACATATGCCATATATTCTTAACACTATGTAGATATTGTATTATAAACCGACCAGTCTCTATCTTTCTATCCAAGGACATTATTAAGTTAGGCTTTACTGAATTAATTGTCTTCAATGCTGTTCACATCTTTAGTTGGGCTAACAGCTATCACCACGGAACTAGCCAAGCGAAGTCTTACTGACCTGAAGAACTTTACCCTGTGGACTTTCATCAAAAACCAGGGACTGCTGGTACAGAGGGTCGAGGGTTTTCCGTGCAATTCTTGTCTTCTTTTTGGCAATACAGGCTCCATTTTCCAAGAGATACACTTTTACATAGGGTGCTAACAAAGGCAAGTAGACATGTAAGAATGCATTGCTTGAACTAACTCTACTTTTATTAGTTGATGCCTTACTGGGGACTTGGAGTTTCTTACTATATGTACATTTCCACCGCTCTAAAAATTCTCCTCCTTACAATCCATACATACATCAGCACTATTGTGTCTTTTTTCATTTCAACGAAATGCCCACACAATGATCTTGAATCATTGATTTGAGTCAGGGCTGGCATTACAGTGAAGTTTACATCTTAAACCTCATTGTTTTTTTCTTTTGCAGTTTTAGGAATGCAGAAAAACTATTTAGCACAACAAATGGCTGCAATTATTTAAAAAAAAAAAGAAAAGAATTTTCTTGTTACTTCCCTACAAAAGAAAACTCAGATCTATTTTTATAAAATCAAAGGTCACAGAAAGTTGCTTTTTAAGCAGTCCAATGAAGATTTAAATGCGTTATTTTCTCACCCTTTTGGCTAAGATGAAACATAAACCTAAATGTAACATAATTTTCAAGATTTTTCCATATTTAAGTGTTGCTCAGGGACTTTAGAGATAGCTCAATAGTGAAGAACACATACTATTCCTGCAGAGGACCTGGGATCAGTTCCTAGCATCCCCATGGTAGCTTACAATAGTTTCAGGAAGTTCAGTGCCCTCTCCTGGCCCCCATGAGCACTGCATGGGTATAAGGATGTGCAGGCCAACACAACAGTTAAAACAAATACACCTCAAAAGAGCCCTGTTCAAATCAGTGCGCCTTTTCCTTACCAGGTGTAGACTTGGAGCCAGGTTTTTGTGTAAGGCTCCGGGCTCTGATAACTTCAACTTCCAACTGGCCCTTTTTATCCTCCATCCCGATTTGGATATCACCTGAAAATGAAGACAAAAGAAAATCTCGGCTTCTACTCAAGTCATGAGACAAGGAAGAAAGCAGGAGGAACATTGCCAGCAGATGCTGAAGAGTTTCTGTGATGGTTAATAAACGTCGGCATACACGCTCCTTTCAACTGGCTTTTCTTTCTCAGATTTACAAATCAATCTTTTAAAGTATTTTTCCAGAATTTTGTTCTGGTGCTAATACACCTTTAATTTCTATAATATTTATTTAATTTTTGATGTATGTGCATGGTGCGTGTGTGTGTGTGTGTGTGTGTGTGTGTGTGTGTGTGTGTGTGTGTCTGTGTCTGTTATGTCTGTGTGTGTCTCTGTGTGTGAAGGGGACAACTTGCCAGGGTTGGTTTTCTCCTTCTACCATGAGGATCTTGGGTTGAACCTAGGTCTTGAGTTTGACAGCAAGTACCTTTCTTAACAGAGCCATCTCAATGGTTCCCTAATCCATCTTTGGAGATTTGCACACTGGTTAAAAAAGAATTACTACCCACAACACTAAGGTGTTTATAAAATGTGTGGACCTTGGTGAAGTCTTCTTGCTCTTACGCCACCTACCATATTTACTTAGCAATGACAAGTTGCCATTGTCTGAATTTTGACATTGAGAAAAAGCCACTGGTGTAATTTTGTTTACTACAACAACCTAATAAATACTGTCTACATGATAGTATAGCTGTGTTATTGACAGCATAGACTGTGAAATGAACATGATTTCAACATATTTAAGGGAACTTCTGTTGATGCAAATCTGGTTTGTTTACATTGCTGCAATCTGAACCATAATGAATGATGGTGTAAGAATTGTCAAATACTTTGTTGGTTATTTCTTGACTAGTACATTTCCAGATTTTAAGTTTATAGGTATAACCATATGAATAGTCAAAGTGCCCACACATGTCACCAAGCATCCTGTGTGGGGGTTAAGGTCGTTCCTTGTGATCTGTGGACCCATAAGATCCCTTGGAGCTGCAGTTACAGCCAGAGATTATGGGTGCTGAGAATTAGGGTCCATTGGAATATCAATGAGTGCTCTTTACACCTGACCCCCCATATCTTTTAGTCTACCTGCTTAACTTTAATATGTGGAGTCATTTTGTGTTGTTTTCTATCTTCTACTGCTTTTGCACTTAAAATAAATGTTTTCACTTTTCCTTCTTACCTGGTTATATGTGCTGGTGCCTAGTGACTGGCTGTATTTACAATATTGTTTTCAGAAAAATATGCTATTGTGCTTGTCATGTTTTTTTAGAAATTATTTACATTTGTTTCTATAAAGTGTGTGCAATTTCTAATCACATTAATGAATAACTTAGGTGACTATAATTCCCCATTTCTAGTGATCCATCCATTTACACCTAGCTTACCTATATATATTCAAAGCTGAGGCCAACCATTTAATCTGAACCAGGAAAATGGTGGGTCACTTGAGTGACTCCAATTCTTGATCCCCAGCCCTTATAAACAAAAATTCCTCCAGTGGAAGAGAAACCTCAAATCAAGGCAGTGGATTTGGCATTGGTAGTATCTCATCTGTCCTGAAGCCATATAGTCATACTTCATTCAAGCAGTTTTTGCTGATTTCATTCTTTACTTTTTCAGCTTGTGTCTTGTGAATCATAACATACAATTTGTGTTGTGTTCCTGCAATGTCATTTATGCCTTATGTTTGAGAATAGTAATATCTCATTTATTTGTAATACCATTATACAATTTAAAATGACCGTGTCAACTATAAAATTGCAAACAATAATCCTTACCCATGGCAGGTGTGGCAAGGGTTTGGCGCCCAACAAGCTGAGCTGGCCCCAGTCCATCAAGAAAATCACTGAACTGACTGTCAGGTCCTACTCGAACTCCAGGAAATATTAAGCTACAGCAAACGAATGAGAGCAAAAACAATTTAGACTTCTCTTCTTGGTAGCTTATTTTTTTTTAATTAGTTCTGCTCACCAGACACACCCCAGTTTCTTTACTGTTTATTCATGTTACATATGAGCCAAGCATATTAGGCTCAGGACTGATTGAGAGGCGGTCTATAATCTCACCTTAAGGCCCAAGGATCCATTCAGGAGGATGCTCTAACAATTTTTAATATGTCAGCTGTTCCAGGTATATATTTATATATCATCAATGTCACATGTTTATCCATGAGCATTAAATTACATGAATGCAGAGTTTTAAACAGATGCTAGTATATTTAATATATATTGGACAATACAACTTCTTATTTACAAAGCAAACATTTAATGACTTCTGTTTTGAAAATTTGTATTTATTATTTTGTTTGTATAATATAATGTGTGTATGTGTGTGTGTGTAGGCTTGCATATGCCATGGCCGTGTATAGAGGTCAGAGGACAGCCTTTAGATACCAGTTCTTTCTGTCTGCCTTTATGTGGGTTCTGAGCATAAAACTTAGGTCATTAGGCACACACTTTATTTATGAAGCTGTCTTGGAGACCATAACTTAGTCATATTTCGGTGGTATTTCAAGGTAGCTACAATGCTGGTGACTGAATAATTATGAGAAAAGTGTATTTCTCCTCTTGCAACCCCACTAAACTTTAGTGACTAAAGCATATGGATACTTGGAGGAGGCATTTCTCCTCAAAGAGTTGTTAGCTTTAACCCCAAATTTCTTAAGCATAGGAAATAACCACACAACTTAATAAAAGGTCTCACAAATAAAAAAAAATTCAAAAACCAAGAATGTTCTTATATACCTTCAGAATTGACCAATTTTAGAACTAAAATGCTTTCATTGGAAAAATTATGTAGATAGGGCCTGTTTTATTTTCATGCTAAGGTAAAATGAGTTAGTGGTACTTTTCAAAACAGGACAATATAAGTTCTTATATGTAAAAATGTGTCAGGTTCAAAGCATCTTAAAGATCGGAATAGTTTGGAGAGAAATCAGTTTCACATGTCTAAATTTTCATTCAGCTTCTGGTGACAAAGCTGGGCATTATGTTTCCTACAGAAAAAAAGTCATTAAGTGTGGCATTTCTATACTATCTGTTCAGTGAAGGACCTCACTTTATTACTTTGATAGATTTGAGCAGAAGCAAGGGTGTGCCCTCCCCAGGTGTTTATAGGACATCAGCTTTGCAACAATTTTATAGGACGTCAGCTTTGTAACAAATGGAAAACTCCTGGTTAAAGAGAGTAAGTGACACAGTAGGAAATCCTAAACAGTCCATATCCTAAGGTGGGCAGCAGCAAGCCACGCCACTTACTTTCCCTCCGAGCTATAACTGTTGATGCTGCCATCTGTGGACTCCCGGCTTGGCTGTCTCACCATCTTCCGCATTTCAGCCGCCATTCCTGTTTCTGTACTTCGCTGAATGGTACTCTTTAACTTCTTGTGGCCCGACTCTGATGGGAGAGAATGGAAACAAGCACCGAGTTTTATTTAGCCATTTTCCCCCCGGAATATCAATTGGCTCTGTAAAAGCAATAGCTACTTTTCATTAGCATTAAAAGTTTAATAGGATCAGCCATGAACTAAAAGAATAATCCACTTAATTAAATCTCTCCCTGGAGAGTTCTCTTGTTGGGAGGTGAGCAGCAGGTAGGGCAGCCCACACTCCAGGGATGGCCTGCATCTCTGTGAACAGAAGCAAACTCCTGTAGTACTTCTATTACAACTTCATTGAAGACAATGGATCTGACACAGAATGGTTACATGGAAAATAAAACCCAGCAACCTAACGGGTTACTCCGAATATGAAATAGTACAACTGTGTGTAAGCCGACCTACAAATATGGGAAGACTTTCCAAAATGAAAAACCCTATACCATTGGTGTTTCCACATACCATCAACCTTCATATAAAGGGACAAATTCATTGGTTTCTTTGATGGCTATATAACAACTTAATTTATGCTTTGTTAGTATTAAGGCCTCTGTACTGGCCTGTCCTTGCGGTTCTGCTGGGATACACCCTCAGCTGCAGCCACTAAGAGCACCACCTGTACACATTCACTATGTTCCTTTTTAAAAGAGCCCTACCCACCTCCCATCTTACTCCCTCTTTTTCTCTCTCCAGTTCTCTGCCTGTCTCTCTCTCTGCTTCTCTCCTCTCTTCGGCCACTATCCCCAGAGGCTTGTCTCTCTTCTCCCCTCTCCATTTTCCCATTCACAGTCCCCCAATAAAATCCCATCCACACAAAGCTCTATCAAATATTGTCTTTCCCTAGTGCATAACTTCTTAAAACTACAACACTATCTAATCTGGGATGGCATATTGGTTACATAGTTAAGGAGAACAGGTATAAATTACCTTCATTATAAAGAAGCAGGACTCTCTGCAGCCTTCTGTTTCATCCAGAAGACCTGCCTGTCATTTTGGGGAAGTGGGTATCCACTTGTACTATATACTAGCTCATCATTTTCATCTAAGATAGTGTCTTCACACGTAGCTCAGGTTGGTGTGCTCCTCCCTAGGTTTCACTGGCCAGCTCTGAGCTCCCAACCTTTCTGCTTCAGCTGCCACATGCTGGAATTATACGTATGTGTTCTCACACTGGGCTCATTTCAGATGTTCATTAAGTAAATTCAGAGCCTTGTGCAATGAATCAGCCAGTATTTTACTCAGTGAACATCTAAAATGTTTACTCGATTATACGCACAGTCAGTGTCAACATTTAAAATAAACTACAAAGATTTTTCCCTAGACATATACCATATACACTTCTGCTTTACTTCTTTGTGTTGTATCATTCAAGACAATATATATATATATATATATATATATATATATATATATGTGTGTGTGTGTGTGTGTGTGTGTGTGTGTGTGTGTGTATTTACTTCCTGTATATAAAATATGCACACGTACATAAAATTTTCATGTCATCATCTTTCACAAATGTGGATATTTAAATACATTCTTAAGTATGTCATATAAATGGTAACATTTTACCCCCTCAGTTTGGTCATTTTATCTATTTCTTAAATTATGTTATCAAATACATAATAGACTTAATGGTTTACATATACTTAAAGATGCTTTTTGTGGGTTTATTACATTTTTACTCTTTAACTTGTTGCTGTTCTTGCTAAAGCCAAAGTATGTGTATTACAAAGTCTTCAAGTATTACAGAAATAGCAAACATTGAAGATAGTCTTTATTTTCTTGACCTACTTTACTATTATTTTCCCATGCTTATCAGCCACAAAATTTCTGCTGTTGTTTTGCAGATATATCAGTGTCTAGGAGGGCAGATGATATGTGAGTATTCCTCACTGCCATCCCTATCATCTAGAAGAGTACTTTTAAACTCAACCGTGGGACATTACACATTCTAGCATGGTGCAATTTTCTCATGCCATTCAGTATTGCTCTACTAGATAGCAATGCAGATTTCAAACTAAACTATGTCTTCACTTACAGACATTCCAATAATGAGAGGGAAGTTTTTACAGAAGAAATTCCTAGAAACTAAATGCTGGTGATCTCCACTGCAATTTCTAAGTTGCCCTTTGAAAAAGAATGTGGCCATTACAATGCTACCAACACTCACAGCAATGTCCCCATTTTCCTGCCCGAGACTCAGGAGTCCTTTTCTTTTCTCCCCTTTGTGGTCTCTTATTTTTCCCATGTGACTTGTCTTTTTAAAACATGTGTACTTACTGAGGACAGCAACTTCATCTATGGCCACTGTAAATACTGTTGGCATTTATTCATTTATATATGCTTACTTCTTAGGTGTGTTGTTAAGAGTGTCTTTCATTCAGGCCTAAATATTGGTTAGATCCCACTTCAGAGACAGAAGAAAGACATGGATGAGCAAGTCGAATATTCTAACCCAAAAATTCAAAATAAGAACTATTTCAAAAGTTCCAAACTTTGTGGGTACTGATATGATATCACAAACAAAACATTCCCCATGCGATAGGTTGCAATCAAAACATAGTTGAACCAAAAGGGCTAAGGAAAGTCTGTTTCTTTAAGAATTTGCCCCTGGTATGCAAAACATACTCCATACTGTGAGTATATGAACAACACAAAGAAGAGTCAATGGGTTATTAAATAAAGGGAAAATATGAATTTGGAGAGAGGTTAGAGTAAGATATGGAGAGGAGTATGGGGTAAAGATGATATATACTATATGTGTATATGAATTTCTTAAAGATTATTTAGAATAATTATTCTATTAAAATTTCCAGGCTATGGGTGGAATGCATATGAAACATGAACAAATTTCATGTTTAAACTTAAGTCCCACCCCTAGGATCTAATTATGTTTTTTTAAAGACCACAAAACATGTAAAAAAATAACAAAACCTGAAACACTTCTGTACCTAGGCACCTTAGATGAAGGATGTTTGGTCTGTATTACTAAAATATCAGAAGTGCAGTTATGACGGTTGTTTGCCAAGGGCTTGTGAGGCAGCAGGGTCAGGGTGGAGGACCAATACATACTGATGATGGTGCCCTAGGGGAGACTTAAATGCTGAGGTTCTCTTAGGAACAGGAACAAAAATTGTTAAGAGGATTGGTAGTAGGAGTCTTGGGTTAGCATGACCATTCATCCCTTCATTCACCTCTCAAACAGTAATTGCTTACAAAGAATATCCCATGGTCATATGCAATTCCAAGTGTCAGAGATATATTAAAAAGTGTTCTAACCACCATCAAGATTACATTGTACTTTGTGTACACAAGGGAAGAAAACAACAGAGACATATTGTTGGTGGCAACAGGAGCTATGAATTAAACCCTGGACAGAGTAAGAATACAGATAGCGATGGGGTGGAGCAATAGGTTCCATTTGCAAATCCATGAAGGAAAAGATCCTGAAGGGCAGTTCCTGGAAACAGCAGTGGGAGGCTGAGCACACTGGAGGGTGGTGATGCAGAGGTGGTTGTTCTTACAGCATCTCTCAGGTCCTTGAGTTCCTCTGTTGCTGTTGATGTTGACTTTGGCCCAGGGACCCTGTTACCGTAGCTCCCATGGCCTCCAGAAGTGCCTGGCTATCTATCCAGTTTACCAAGTTGTTCACTGCCCAAACCTGATTTTTTTTTCCATCTCTTAAGCACAGTTTAAACAACTGAAACATAGGTTTAAATATGTACCACTTGTTATGTATTTGCTTCATGAATGTAGAGAAAAAAATCTTGAGAAGTAAATAACCTGTATTGATTCAACTTTCATTTACAAATGTCTTACCCATTTGTGTCTGAGTGTGTGTGTCACTTAAGGGCAGTACCCACAGAGGTCAGAGGAAGGTGTTAGATTCCCTGGGACTGGATTTACAGGCAGTCTTGAGGACACAGGTATTGGGAGCTCAATTTAGGGTATTCTAGAAGGTGAGTGTGAATCTCTAGCTAATAAGCCATGCTCCAACTCTAATTCATTTCCAATTTCAAACTGTGAATCAATTTTTCTAAAAGTAGTTTAGAACTATAGAGTATTTCTAGGGTAGTTTTAAGCTAAATAGTTTTCTGATTGTACATATTAGAACACCAGAAAAAGAAAAAATATTGAGAAGTTATACACACACACACACACACACACACACACACACACACACACACACTGAGAGAAAAGTGTTTATTTGGCTTATATTTCCACTTTGCTGTTCATCACTGAAGGAAGTCATAGGAGCTAAATGGCAAGAAAGATACTGGAGTCAGGAGCTGATGCAGAGGCCATGGAGGGGGGCTGTTCACTAGTTTGCTTAACATAGCTTACTCAAACTACTTTCTTATAGAACCCAGAACTACCAGCCCAGGGATGGTACCACCTACAATGGGCTGGACCCACCCCCACTGATCACTAATTGAGAAAATGCCTCACAGCTAGATCTCATGGAGGCATCTCCTCAGCTGAGGCTCCTTCTGTCTTCTTTGATGACTCCAGTTCGTGTCAAGTAACTTGGCATACAAAACCGGCCAGTACACCATCTAACTTTATGTTCTCTTTCTTAAGACTAATAATTTAAAATAAGGGGTCCAATTTGTGTTGGCCCAACTACCCCTGAACATAATAGTGTCTACTCTAGAGTGTGGTTCCCTGGTGCTATTTGGTTGAAGAGAGTTCCCAGCAATTATCAGTTGTTAATAGGTTTTCATGTATTTATTTATATATTTATTACTTATTTATTTTTCTTATTTTACATATATTTCCCAGTTCCCTCACCCTCCCTCGCTCCCTCCCATGCCCCCTGACCAACCTCCCATCCCATTACACCCCCCCCCCCACACACACACACTCCACAGGGAAGGTGATGCCTTCCAGGAGGGATCATCAAAATCTGTCAAGTCATTTGGAGTAGGGACTAGGCCCTCCCTTCTGCCTCTAGGTTAAGGGAGTATCCCTACATGGGGAATGTGCTCCCAAAGTCCTTTTGTGCACCAGGGATACATCCTGGTTCCACTGTCAGAGGTCCCTTAGACTGCCCAGGCCTTTTAACTGAGACCCATGTTCAGGGGTCTAAACTTTATATTTTTATATTCTGCAAATCCTATCAAACTGAATAATGCTTTTATAATTTACACTTTTTTTATTCTTAAGGTGGAAGCCAGCCAAAGTACTGACACCCACCAGTTGATGTAATAATGCTAACAAATACCAATGAAAAGAATGCCATTGGACTGAGCCTCAGAAAGGCCTGCGTAGATGCTAACTAAACAGTTTCAGCTTTGAATCTAAGAGCTTAATGTTAATTTAGAATATAAGAGCTGGAGGGATTATTGTCTTAGGTGTAAGGAGGTTATAAATAGGCAGAAAGGTAATCTATGCAATAACACTGCCCCAAACTCTTTTATATGTTGGTGACAGCCATGAGCTCTATAAGAAAGCCTTGCCTTAATCAGTACATTTTAGAGTCACAGCAACTTGTTCAAATCATTTGAGTTAGCAGCAAATATATGGCTAGAAACCCAACCTTAGGAATCTCAATACTGTGATTATTCTAGTATTCTACAACTTAGGAAAACATAAAGTCTAGTCTGACTTGCTCAACAAACAGAAAAATGGTTTTGCTGTAGATATTCTCATGCATGCATGGATATAGATTTTTACAGATTCATCTGTGAAACTTCAAATAATTATATACATAGGTATAAGTGTATTAAAATTGTCCACATTATAACATTCACAGACTATGCTTTTCTGCAAGTATAATCCATGAAATAAGAGAAACATTAGGAAATGTTAGTTGAGAATGTCACTACTATTTGGCACTATTAACATCTAATGAGGAATTATTTGCCTCATAAAGAAGATAATAAGTGAACATGAAATGATGACATGATTTTATTTGAAAATCTGCTTTAAATATAAATATTGTACAATTATAAAGGTTAGAAAACAGTGCATTTTCATATAAATCATAGAGTCAGGGAAAAAATAGTAATATTTGCAATGCTTCAAGTAAAGTTTTACTCATGCTGTTGGAAAGCAGACAATTTTTCAAAGGCCTTTGCTAAAGATACCAAATTTGCCCATGAACTCTCTTTGGATATATGGAGACACACATCCCATGAACATGTAGTGACTCACTAATCCTTCCTCATATACTCTTTGTACATCAACAAGCTATAAAATGACAAGCATCCCTCTGGTGTGACAGGACAATGGTAACAGGACAGGGTAGAGTACGCCAACCCTTATGTATGAAAAGGTTGGGGCTAGGGAAATATAGACAGAAAGCGGAATGGGATACAACAACATATAGATGAAGTTCAAGTTTATGTTGCTAAGTGCAATCACCCAGGAAGGAGCTAAAGGGAGGGGTGGAAGGGTTTCCAGGGAAGAAAGGGAAGGATGGAATATCGTAATTAAATTACATCTCAAAAATAAAACAAAGTAAAAAGAGTAGTCCAGGCAAAGTAGTATGCGCCTTAATCCTAACACTCTGGAATTGGAGGCAGGGGAATCAGGAGTTTTTTATCCTTTGCTACCCAATAAGTTCAAGGCCAGCCCTATACTATGTGTGCTCCCTTCTAAGACAATGAAACCAAACAACAGCAACAAAAAACAGAGCAAACGCAATGAAGCTTGACACCATCTCTGTCCTATTAATCGTTCTAGAAGAAAGTCAGATAGGCAAGTGGGCTGACGGGAAGGTCTTTTCATACTGAAGAGGAAGGGAGACAGTGCAACAGTGCAGAGATCAGAGTGATGTGTGTCAAGAAGTAACACGTATTTCAACACGGATGTCTCATTAAGTATGTGAGTATAACATGTTAGGGATTTCTCCCTATTCAAAGTGTGTGGCTAGTGAATGGGGAGGGTTGCTATGTCTACAATACCATGGCAAACGAGCTGTGTGTTTAATCTGAGGAAGTGATCTCCTGAAAGACCAGAATTTGATTTAATGGTGATGGAAGATGGTGAGATGTGAAAGCAGAACAGGAAGCAAATGAGGGCTCCTACAGACTGCTTTATCCTGGGGCAGGCAAGGTCATATGCCATTACTATAAGTCCTGTTTGTTACTGCTCAGTGTCTTCACCTTCCTGGTATCAGTATGGGTGGCCCGCACATAACATTTGTATTCTACATAACATGACAGCATTACTGCCAAATTAACAACCTCTGAATGGCACTGGTTTTGCCTATATACATATATGGGTTCCCACAGGCAGTCCGTAAGCTCTCTTTATTTTATTTTTAATCTGTTTTATTAGTTTATACATATGAGAGTTTTCCTGAATGTATTATGTGTACCACCTGTGTTCCCAAGGTCTGTAGAGCCCTGAATAAGGTATCATATCCCTTGGAAGTGGAGTTACCCAGAGTTGTGAACCGCTGTGTGGGCACTGGGAAACAAAACCAAGTCCTTTGGAAGAACAGATAATATTCTTTACCACTGATCTATGTCTCCAGACCCTCACAGGCTCTTTTCTGACTCACTTCACTCATAGATAATAGAAGGGAGGAAAAGGAGCCAGACTCCTAGAAAGACAAATAGCATATTTTATTTCATATGTGGATTTAATTTTAAAACCCCTTTAAAATAAAAAAAGACTATTCATGTTATATTCACACATATAAGATATGTAACTAGAAGGACACTATTTGGGGGGACAACAGGGGTTAGTAGAAGGAGAAGGGGATGACACACAGTAGTGAAAACATGAATAAAGTACATGTATAATTATGTCATAACAAAAGCAATTATTTCACACTAACTAAATGTGAATTTTTACAAAGGACTTGATCGTGGTCTATATGTTCTTCTATTGTTCTCTACAACAAAATATCTACCTTAGATCTTGAGAGTTGCTCATCGAATCTGGAGCTCTCCCTTTTGGCTAGACAGGTTGGGCAGCAAAGCTTCCAATATCCATTCACCAAACCCCAGAGCTAGGCATTAGGTAAGTACCGCCATTGCTCCCTTTTACATTGATGGTAGGGATCAAATCAGGTTCTCATGTTTCTGAGGTAAGCCTACTTATCAATGAAGCCACTGTCTGGGCATCCATATAGTAATGTTAAGTATTAGATGTGATAATGCTCATAAAGTAATTCGATGAAAGAGTGGAGAAAGGGGGAAGAGGAGAGAGAAGAGGAAAGCGAAAAGGAGAGAGGAGGAGAAGACAAATGGAGAGAGGAAACACAGAGAGGGAGAAGTAGACAAAGAAATGAAAGACGAGGAGAGCAAGGGGAAAATAGAGAAAGAGAACAGGAGAGATAGGGCAAGGGCAAGGAGGAGAACTGTAGAGCTAGAACAGCTGATGACAGATGCTTCCCTAGCCTTCCAAGCCAGCAGAGGCTTTTATTAGATGGTCCTACCCTACAAGTGCCACGATATCCTCTAGTATTTAAACAAATAACAAAAAAATATTCTTTTTGAGTTGCTCCAAGGTTTATTTAAAGCTACATTCTATCCTCAGGAAGATAAGCACTCCTTGTAAAAATTTCATAGTTCTGAGGCTTCTTTTGGAAAGTTAACTTTCTCTGACTTTTTCAATATTCCTATTTGCCTACTTATTCTCCAGGTTATTTCAGCAAGATACATAGTGCACAATCTCTCTTCTACCTACTCATTCTTCATGGAGATCTATAATGAAATCAATACAATAATAAAGTAGATTCAAATGAAATTATTTCAAATAGACTTGGAAGACAGAGAGGGAATGTTTCCTTTGAGGTAACTGTGGGAGATCTGATCCAGAGGACATTAAAGGAAGAGACCTGACCCTGCTCCTTGCTCATCACTGCAAGAGGTAAAGTCACCAGAGCAATTCAGGGAAGCTCACCCAGGTGATGAGGATAAGGGAGAGCTGGCAGGCTGACCAACCCTGACCAGAGATATGGGTTGGCCCCTCCTGAAAACTACTTTATCTTTGATGTGCTGGAGCATGTGACGGGACTAATCCTGGAGACCTAAAGCTGAAGTATTTCCACAACAAGAGCAACAGGATAACCAAGAGGAGCTCTGATGAGGGCCCAGAATAGGTAGTGTCACAGAAACCAGAAGCCCTGAACCAGACCAATGACTCTTTGCAATAAATACTTGTACATAAAAATCCACAGCTAAGCCCTGAGCCAGCCTCTCATAGTCCAGTTGATGAGAGGGAGGAATGATGATATGAACAAAGGGGTCAAGAGCATTTTGGGGATACCCACACAGACAGCTGACCTGAACTAGTGGGAGCTCACTGACTGAGGACTGACAGCTGGGGACCCTGCCTGAGACAGAATCGGGCCCATGCAAGTGTGGCTTGGGCATCTGTCAGGCCACTGGCAGTGGGACCAGAATGTATCCCCAGTGCTTGAACTGGCCTTTTTGGAGCCCATTTGCTTTGGAGGGATACCTTGCTCAGCCTAGATACAGGGGGGAGGGGCTTGATCTTGTCTCAAAGAGATGTGCTAGACTTCATTGACTCCCCATGGGGAGCCTTACCCTCTCTGAGCAGTAGATGGGAGTGGGGGGGGGGAAGTTGGGAGAGCAGGAGGAGGGGCAGCAGTGGGAACTGGGACTGGTATGTAAAAATGAGTAAAGATTGTTTTAAAAAAAAGAAAAAAATCTCTTGTGTTTATAAAATTAAGAGGTAAGAGGTGCAGGTACTCAGAGAATCATCTTTAATCTTGATAACATTTGAATACAATCCAATCCCTACTTTATTAATAAGGGATTTCACTGGCAGACACAGCACTTTCAGTTCAGCAGAAATTATAACATGCTCACTAACAAATGTCCCGTAAGCAAGATGCTAAGTCCTACAGAAATCCCACTCAGCTCATATCCAGACCCCCTGCTTTGCTCTACCAAAACTTTGCCCTACAATCCACTTTAGGAACACCTGTGCAAGGCAACCCTCTTAGACTCAAATTACATCCTTTCCAGCCATGGAGTCATTCACCTACATACCGAACAAACGCAACTGTGGAAAGTGGCTAAGCACTCCAAAGACATTGTCAGCTGGACACGTCTCACTACTATTTGCTTTTGGGAGATCATACAGATTTAAAATTACCAATAATATGTGGTTGCAGCCAGTTTATTGACTGAGTTTCTAATACTCACTTGGCAATTTTATTCTTGAGGAATGAGGATTTGTGTTAGGCTATTTTCTGAGTGGTCAGGACTGTAATTTAGAGTTTGAAAGGGGGAAAGGGATCGAGCATGCTGAGAGTTAAACTGGTGAATTTAGGAGCCGTGTAAAAAGAATAAACATCTGTCACAAGATTTATGAATCAACAATGTCCCTAGATGGGGCTGGGAAGCAACTCAGTCATGGAAATGACTGTTGTGCAAACACGAAGACCTGAGGTTGACTCTCTAGGGCCCACCTAAACAGCCTGGCTTGGTGGCCACCGCGGCTTGTAACCCCAGTACTGGGGAAACAGAGAAGATGCCTGGAGCTCCACAGCCAGTGCGTTTAGCCTGACTCCAAAATCCCTGTTTTAATGAGAGACCTTGCTTCATAAAAACAAATAAGGTGGGGTTCCTGTAGAATAAGACATGTTACTGGCCAATGGCAGTTGTATACATGAACCCACAGAAATACCTGTGTACCCCCCAACACACACACAAACTTAGGGTGATTGTAGCCAATGAGCCTTCTTACAGGAAAATCTTCTGGATACTTAATTTCAAGATAAAACTGAGATTATACCCCCCCTACTTCAAAGTGGAATTACAAGGAGGAAGTCTCTCTAAAAATCATCCCCTTTTGACCACGAAGGTGGGCTGTGTGTCAATCAGGAAGAGTAAGTGTGATCAGAAATAATGTAATTTATATATTAAATTTTGTTTTGTATTGCATTTGGTTTCCTAGGAGATTTAAGAAACTACTGGAAACTGCTTCTTCGCTGACTATGGTAAGAATAAGCATTAACAACAAAATATACTGTTGCATAACCAAAGATAGAATGAATCCCAGGAAATAAGATGAACATATTTGGTTATGAATACTGTTATCATACAGGATTAAAAATTAAATAACTAATAAGGTTAGTGTAAATGACATCAGTCTTCAATATATAATATCCTGTGTTTATATACTGCTACCTTCATCTTTTGAGGTCTAGGTAGTAAGTTGAAAGCAATACTTAAACAGTAAAAGGAAAACAGGGTGGATTGATGATTCCTTCTCTCCAGAACTAGAGTTCCTGCATACTAGGGAATTAACCGAACTGAGCCAAGAACTGTGTTTATTGATTCTGTGGGACATTCATGGGTATTTCTAAGCAGACATATGATCATTAATAGACTGAAAATACCAACATTATAAGAATATAAAAAGATTCAGTTACAAACACATTAGTGTTGTTAATTTGATACTCTTAGAAAGTTAATTACTTTCTGTCTCTCTGCTTTTTGACTTTACTTACTGCTCTGAAGACACTATCTTAACTTTGTTGTGTGCAAAGAGAGTTCTAACAGTTGCACAGGTTAGAGATGTGCTCTAAGGCCACATAGAAATGTAATCTGGTTTAGCTGCATTTAAACAAGTGGGAACAGATCAACTTAATTAATACTGTGGAGATGATAGCTGTTCTTGGAAGGAAGACACTATCATGCAAGCTAAAGCCAAGTTTGACACCTTGTCATTGGAACAGAAGAAAGATTACAAGCATATTAAATGATTTTTCTTGATGCATTTTTAAAATCCCTGAAGTAATAAGAAGGCACTTTGAAGATTGACATTGAGCTGAAAACTCTGAAATGTTAGTGGGTTAAGCTAATTTAGGATAGATCTGAAACAACCCTAAAACTTTAAAACTAAAAAAAGAGTGTCCACATGTAGACATTTTGCTTAAAGAGCCCAAGACCAAGTAGTGGCCTGTGATGATATTTTGTTTGTCCTTTAACAAATAATGCTTGCCTGAAAATTAGTGTGGAGCTAGCCACTGGTTAGCCATAAATGCCAGGCAATGGAGGCACACACATTTCATCCCAGCACTTGGGAGGCAGAGGCAAGTGGATCTCTCTGAGTTCAAGGCCACCCCGGGATACACGAGCTTGATCAAATCTAAAAGAAATCTAGAGCCAGGCAGTAGTGACTCACACCTTTAATCTCAGCACTAGGGAAGTAGAGACAGGAAGGGATATGGCTGGGTGGAAACAGGAGCTCAGAGCATTCAGTCTGAGGATTTGTAGAGACAGGATCGCCCTTTTGGTATGAGGATTCAGTAGAGGTAAGAACTAGCAGCTGGCTGCTCTGCTTCTCTGATCTTTCAGCATTCACCCCTATAACTGACTCTGGGTTTTTATTATTAAAACCAAATAGATTTTGAGCTACAGTGGCAAATCCTAAGCCTCAGTCTCAGAGATCCTTACCATCACTGTGAAAAGCAGTGGCCGACCCTTTAAACTGCAGGCTAGTCATATTCAGTGAAGAGTGGTCAGTGTTCTTCTCCCTAGGCTTGTTTCATGGTGATCACCCATTGTCATAGTGCATCTCTTCAAGCTTTATCAGGCTAAATGTAACAGCCAAGGACTTCAGCAACTTCAGCTTTTAAGTAAAAAGTGGTACTACCTCACTGCAGCCTGATATAGTGTCCCCACAATATAAAGGAGCCTGGTCATTGTAAAACACTGTCATCAAGTGAAGCCACCCTAGCGTCCTTAGAAACCAGAAAGCCAGAAAGTGTCAATTATGTTCTTGAAATTCCTCTTTAAAAATTACTAGAGAAAATAAAATTAATTCGGTGTAGGTAAGCTGATTCTCGGTAAGCTGACAACATCAGTGCTTGGGTAAAAGTCAGTTTACATTTGTACAAACGAAAGTAAGTGTTCTAGGTCTAAATCAATCTGAAAACAACAGACAAAGACACACACACACACACACAACACACACACACACACACACACACACACGTTGAAAAATACCAATGAACATAAAAGTTTGGGGAATACATGATACATGATAGAAGACTGTAGCTAATTTTGTAGAAGTTAAATGCCATGAAATAGAGAGCTGTGGAAGGAAGCACTGTTGATGATTTTGCTTCTCAAGGACACTGTAACACAGTATCAATGTGAGAAGGGATGATCACCCCACAGGTACAGCGTGAGACTGGAGCTCTGATGCAGTAATTTTTGCAAGCTTCCAGAGCTGTTTGCTTGGGAATAGCCATTTTACCTTATTCTTACATGTGCATGCAAATTGTGACCTCAAGCCCTTCTCGACTATGTATGGCTACACTGCCCATCACAAAATTGTTATGTTTACACACAACATTGCTATTTGCAATAATTGTTTCCTCTTACCGATAAAGAAATTAAGGATGAAAAACTTAAGATGATTTTTTTTGGTCACACTCACAGAGTATATAGCAGAACTGAAACTCAAACCCAGTGGTCTTAAGTCATACTATTTTCTTTGCAATTTACTGAGCCCTGGCCAGGCTGCTTCTAAAGGGCCTATTGGTCTGTACACAGTTGGTACCCTGCTCCTTGCCTCTGACTGGCCCTTGAAAGCCATCCAGAGGTTCAGAATGTGCAGAATGTAGGTAAAAATTTATCTTCATCCTCTGTGTTTCACACCATCCTAGACTCGTTCCAGTGTGTGCATGCGTGTGTGTCTGTGTGTGCAGGCAGGCATGCGTAGAAATGTTTGTGGTGCTTTTACACATGTGAATGCAGGCTTCAGCATCCTCTTATGGCCTTAACAGACACTACACTCACATGTAGCTCTCCCTCAGATACATGATAAAAAAAAATGGGACAAAGGTACGAAAGATGTTTGATAAAGCATCAAGGAATTGAATTATTTCATATTATCTAAGATTTTATAATATATATATTTTAAACTAGGTTTTGCCTCTTGGGCTGTCAATGTTCCCAATAAGAACTACAGACTATCTAACAAAAGTCCCAGTACTAGGCAAGAGAAACTTTTATTCATAACATTGGTCAGGGTGGGGTAAATGACTCCCAACACAATACTGGCTATTGCTATTGGCTTTGGTTGCCTCTCAGAAGTTGAAGGTGCATCCCTTTTGCTGAAGACAGGGCATACTCAGGACACAGGGGTTGGAATTTTTGAGCAGGATCTAGCCTAAAAGCCTCCTTACAGATGTTAGTTTTCACAGTACTATAGTAGAAATTATATTTCAGTATAGTCTATAGAACAAAGAACTATATAAGCTAACAAGGGAGAAGGGAGAGATGCAATCAATATTTCAATAGACTGTGACACCTATGATTTATAATAATGATCAGCATAGGAATTCCTAAAGGTGCAGTAGTGATAATCATATCATGGTAGAAACCAACAGCTGTCAAAGTGAACTTTTGCACTTAAAGCTCACTCAACCAGACAAAAATCATGTCTGGTACTAGACATCTAACCAACTACTTGGAGCTAGTAAGGACATGGAATTGGAAAAGAGCCTGCTAGCACCACATGACTAGAGCAGCTTAGTTCCTAATTGCTTTTTAAAACTTATCCTTAGAGCCACAGGTAAGTAGAGTGCTCAACT
Source organism: Phodopus roborovskii (assembly GCF_943737965.1). Taxonomy (NCBI): domain Eukaryota; kingdom Metazoa; phylum Chordata; class Mammalia; order Rodentia; family Cricetidae; genus Phodopus; species Phodopus roborovskii. The sequence goes on from NW_026126588.1 coordinate 10,113,525, forward strand.
CTACTCAAAGATTTCCTTTGTACAAGAGACAATTATAGAAAACCACAAAGAGTTGCCATGCAGAAATCACTTGATGTTACAGAGCCTAGCCCTAGCAGATACATCTGCAACACAACATCTGGACCTAAGACTCTGGGAACATTGCAAGAAGAGGCGAAGGAAAGATTGTTAGGAGCAGAGGATCAGGGAGTTTGCTGTGAGACTGTGTCTCCTAATAATGCCAGAAGCTACATCTCCCCAACATGAGTACCTAAACATGAGTTGAATAAGGGCAACATGCTAAAGAGAACTGGAGGAAATCATAAGAACTAAGAATTAAACCCTCCACAAAGAAATACAGGCAACTAAAGAATGATGAAAGCAAAAGAAATAGGCCTCCCTAAGAAAGAGCACATCAATTGGTTATCCAGTTATCAAGTGGTCAGCCTGGAAAATATGCATCCAAATAACATTAGACAGATTGAGCATGCTATAATTGGGAACACATATGCATTTGCATATACATGCATGCATATAACAACACTGAAAAAAAATGGGCCATGATTTTGAAAGACAGCAAAGAGAGGTATATGGGTATGTCTGGAGGGAGGAAAGGGAAGAGAGAAATAATTATCCTATAATGTTAAAAGTAGAAGAAATAAAAAAAAAAAAAGAAGCCAGAGGGTCAGGAAGTATGAGATGTTGTCTCATAGAAATACAGAGAAGCTATGTCCATGACCATCAATAATATCACTGCCTAAACAATAACAATATCAATAGACATGATAATGCTGAAGTTGGAAATCTCATGGGGTCCACTCCTAGAGAAAGAACTACAGACAACTACTGACTACTAAGCGAGAGAAAGTTAGTCTCTCCAGGGTAGGGTGAGTCCTTTAATTGCTCATCCAATGCAGAGTGGTCAACCTTGAAATTATATACACCTAAACCATAACTAACAGACTAAGCAGGCTCTCTCTCTCTCTCTCTCTCTCTCTCTCTCTCTCTCTCTCTCTGTGTGTGTGTGTGTGTGTGTGTGTGTGTCTCTCTGTGTGTGTGTGTGTGTGTGTAATGGTAATAATCAGAAAAGAAAACAACAGTTTGCTAAGGAGTAGGCAAGACATGAGACAGGTTGGAGAGGAGAGAGGGTACATAGGGTTTGGATCAGTGGTTCTCAGCCTTCATAACACGGTGACCCTATAATACAGTTCTTCATGTTGTAATCCCCAACCATAAAATTATCTTCCTTGCTACTTTATAACTGTAATTTTGCTACTGTTATCAATCTTAATGTAAATATCTGTGTGTTCTGGTGGCCTTAGATGACCCCCGTGAAAGGGTCATTCCTTCTCCCAAGGGAGTCACAAATCCCACATTGAGAACAGCTGGGTTAAAGGGAGAAGTGGAGAGAGGGGAAGTGATGTATTTATTTTTATTAAAGTATTAATAAAATATTACAATTAATAAAAATAAAGAAATCACTTTTAAAAGATAAAATCACTATTCCATCTTCAGTAAAAATTCTGCTTGGTAATCTGGCAGCAACATCACCAAATCAGGAGGAAAGCAGGTTAGCCACAACAAAAAATTGGGAATCTTGGAGAGCCAGCAAGGAATCTCATCAAACAGAGGGACAGATAGGACTATATTCTGCCATGGTTCTTTCCTTAGATATTGGACCTTCTACCCCTTTACTTTTAATTAACTCCTCTTTATCTACTCATAAAGAATGCTTTCTCTACTAAATCCCCTCTCCGGCAGAGGTTCTACAGTTGTTGATGACGCTTTATCTGCTCTTTTACACATTTCTCAGTGAATAGCTCTCACAGCTGCACATGAGTCTCCATAATGTCTTCTTGGGTTTTGGTTCCTGAAATCTAACAGATTTCTCAAATTTCATCTAGAAAATCCCTAGGAGAACCTTGAAGTTCACAGCACTTGGAGGTTTGTCATGTCTCACCTTGATTAGTCTACATCTCCCAGTTTTTTTAAATATTTTTTATTATGTCTAATTATGCATATGTATGTGTGTGTGGTTATGCACACATGAGTTCATGTACCTGGAAAAGCAAAGGGCTTCAGATCCTCTGAAGGTACAGACATTGTAAAATGCCTAATCTGGGTGTTAGGAGCCAAACTCCAGTCCTTTGCAAGAGCAGGAATAATTCGTAACCACTAAGACATCTGTCCAGCTTCCCTGTTGCTGTTGCTGTTGCTGTTATGTAACCAAACACAGGTGCTGGGAAGATAATTTTGTAGCTAAGACTTGAGAGAGTAAGCAATGAACTGTATAAAGAAGTGAGCTCAGGTTAGATAATGGAGATGGGCCCGGTGGCCATCCTTGAGAGTGGGGGTGAGGTTTCCTTGATGAAGCAGACACTCTACCCACTACTGCAAATTCTTTCTTTGTATCAGAACTCTATCCTGTGGCTTGCTGTGGCTTTTTACAGTGTCTGTAAACCAACTGCTTATGATATTAACACATTTACATGTATCTCCTACTGATTCTGCTTTTGTGATTGATCTTCGTGGTCATTGAATAGGCCCAGACTGTCTATCTAGATCTTTCCCATGTCCATTAGGGCATTGCTCCTACGATCACTATCAAAACATGATTGGAGTTCTTACTACCTCAGCCCCTAGCTCTCCTTTCTTGGTGTCCGTATTCTGAGAGTCTTGCTATTTCAAGTGGCTTTGACAACTGTGACAGCTTAGACTTCACAGAGATAGCATTTGGAATATTGTTCTGATTCTATCATCTTTCTCATTCCCATGTGATATATGCAGGCTACCTGTGTTCTGTCCTCATCCACTTAGTCATGTTTGCCTTTAGCTACCCAGCTCTTCATGTATTCACTTTATTTCTACTGCCACAGCTTCTCCTGTAGCATCTCACTGACCTGGGATGACTTCCTTACCATTTCTAATACTTCCAGTAAACTCTCCACTGAACTTGCTCTCATCAGCCTAAGCTCCACTGATGCTTTATAAATGACCATGTTCTTTACTCCCAAATTAATAAATTGGTAACCGACCCTGACCTGTTTTATGGAAACCTGACATTAATGACACATACATAATGCCCTCTTACCTATCTCTAAACCTTTACCTGAAGACACACGCTTCCATTTATCTCCTCCTCAGCATTAATACAGTGGTTTGTTGCAGATGTTCCTCAGCAAGTGTCTAACAGGTGAGTTACTTTGTAAGACTTGTGTAAGTTTGAAAATGTTTTATATTATGGTGTTGATATTAATGTATGACCTTGGAGATGAAAAAGAAAGGAAAGGTTGGAGCTCAATACTGATGCGTTTGTATGTGAAGCTGAACAGGGGTTAACTGTGCCAGTTACTTTTATGTCAACTTGACATAAGCTATGGTCATCTGGTAGTAGAAAAACTTAAGAAATTATTTCCTTAAGATGTGACTGTAGGCAAGCTTGTTGGGCACTCGATTAATTAGTGATGGATGCAGAAGGGCTCAGTCCATTGCTGGTGGTGCCACTCCTGGGTTGGTGGTTCTGGGTTCTAGAAGAGAGCAGACTGAGGAAGCTGGTTAGCAGTACACCTCCATAGCCTTGGCACCAGCTCCTGTCTCCAGGTTGCTGTCCTGTTTTAGTAGCTAACTTGACTTCCTCTAGTGATGAACAGTGCTGGGGAGACATAAGCAAACAATTCCTTTCCTCCCCCAGTTGCTTTTAGACACGGTGTTTCGTCATAGCAATAGAAACCCCACCTGAGAGAGTTACTGACTAGATTTCACTTATGACAACACAGAGCTTTGCCACCGCAATTTCCTCAGAGAAGTCAAAAACAGCTATTGAGTTTCACTAGGTTAAAAAAAAAATACAGACAACACTGATTCCATACTGTTGTTCTTACTCCAAGCTTAAAATATGAGGAAGGGAAAGAACAACTTTTCACTAAGGTGGAAAAACAACCTCTTGCTACTTTTAAGTAATAAGTAGGCTCAGATAAGAAGCAAGAGGCATTTCACTGGGTTGGCTAAGGGCAAAGATGGTGTAAAACTAAACAGATGTTAGGATTCCTTTCAAGACAGATGCCTGGAACTACACTGGGAATTGGGGGGAGGGAAGGAATAAATCCAAGTGGATTACAGCCATCCTAAGTGTATTTATGCTTTCATTCCATGCATAATCCCTGCTTCTGAAGGTAGATGTTAAATGTTAAGCTAAGAATTGTGAATTAATTCCATCCAAGTATTAGTCAGAGTATCAAAGGTATAAACAGAATAGAAGCTGCATGAAGGAGACTCCTTTAACACGTTATAAAACTCTAAGCAGGCGAAGTATCTCTCATCAGTCTGACTTTAAAGCAATCTTAGAAGCAATGAAGGGGAGCTGCTGGTAAATATTGATGTTGCCATGCAGATGAGCTATTAGGAAAGAGCACTTTTTTTGAATACACAGATGGGAAACTGTCCTTTTTAACACTGTTCTCAGAATGGCCCTCGGTACAAGTGCTGGTGACGACAGTAAGACACTTCCAATTTCATTCCCTCTGTTTGTGACATCAGCATATGTAGGAGCAGCAGAAGAAGTTATCAGAGCATACTTCTCTGTGTGCATTATCTCAAGGCCAAAAGAAATAAATTCTGATTACATTCTGTCACAAACAATTTCATCCATGTGCACGATGCTGATAACACTCACCCCTGTCCCCCACCCTTGACATCAACCTCCTTTAAATCCACTTTTAAGATCCCATCAAACTATTCATATGTTTGTTTTCTTGTGGTGTAACAAGTTCGCCTGAGCATAACAAAAGCAAAGGACATTTTGGACTCCGGCTAGGAAAATGTGACTTAATATTTTGAAATGCAAAGTAGAATATACTTCTTAATTTCCAAAAGAACTGTCTATACAAAGCAGTGACATTTACTACTTGTATGTCAAAAGTCTCTGTCACGTGTTAATAGAGCTGACAATTCGGAACAAAAGTAAAAGAACTGCTTTAGAGAACACTGCAACTGTGTGGTAGCAGTGAGTGTGAGCACCTTTGAACTTCAGCTTTCAAATCCACTGAGTCTAGCTTTAAAGTTCATCACTTTTGAAAAGAATGATTATACAAGCAGGCTGGCCATTGCCACATCCCCCCGTAAGTACTTCAGCCATGCCATAACGTACTATTGATTTATTTATTTTTGTCTCTTCATTCAGTTACTGGTGATCTCGAGTATAACAACACCATTTAAAAACAGTTATGCATCAATGACTGGTTTAGGAAAATACAGGAATTTGGCTTCTAGTTTAAGCGTTAGGAAAAGTTACAAATTAACCCACCCATTCCTGTTAGGATTTAATAAATACGAAGGTGGGACACGGACTTACCTTGTTTCTCTTGAATCAAATTAAGTGTCAGCAGCAAGTCCTTCCCAGGGGAAAAGCAGAAACCAAAGGAGCTTTGGCCTGGCTTGAATGACTCCTCCTGTCTCTGGGTGGGTATTTATCAGACCTCTCAGTGAGCTAACACACACACACACACACACACACACACTCTCTCTCTCTCTCTCTCTCTCTCTCTCTTCACTCCCCTCCCTCTTCCCCCTCTTTCTCCCTCCTCCCGTTTCTCACACAGAAACACAGCACCACGGTCAAATTGCTTCTATCTAGAGTGCTTTTCTACAGCTTATCATGGAATGAGACTGCGGAGGACAAAAACCATTGAGCAATCTGCTATGTTATTAAACAGATACATTGGAATACTGCTAAACATCTAGAAATCGAAAACTGTTATCCGGTCACATCTTAAACAAGCTATGCAATGATGATACATGTAAATAAAATTAAGTGAAAGTGTGTTGCCCGTTTCGCTAAATACTGTGTCTGACTACATCTGAGGTACCAAGGCACAGCTCAGAATTAATGTATAATTTCTAGCATAAACCTGACTGAGAGACTGACTGTCACAGGGGGCCAAAAGGTTCTTATCAATGGTTTTTGTTGTTGTTGTTGTTGTTGTTGTTGTTTTTGGCATCAGATCCACTTGATGCTTGTGAAACGCTTCCACTGTTAAAATCATCACTTGTGAGATGTACTTATTACACACTCCCAGACTCTGGCTGCTTGTCTCACCCCCTTCACAAATCCAAATCCTCTGCCAGGGAACAAGCCAGGGAGAAAGGCAGGAGCCCAGCTTCTGTTGAGCTCTTTCATGCACCTGCCTTCTGTATCCCGAGCTTCAGACATATTTCCAAGGACCCCCATCAGAATACTTATATTCTATCGCAGTTCCCGAGTATGGCTAGGAAGGCTCGTATTGCAAAGTGGCAAAATTACCACCGCCAGTTAAGACGAATTCCCTCCAAACCAAAGCAGATTCTTAGGCTAGTTGCTCACATAGACTCCGGAAGCTCGTTGTGAGCTAGCCTGCCCCAGGGATCCAGAACAGCAGCAGTAGCCATCACACTGGGTCAGACCCTCGCTCCCATGGCTCCCCCTAGTCCACAATGACATAGAGGAATTGGGAGGGATTGATTGGCTCTATAATGTTTGGAAGGGTAGAATAATACGTGAAAATTGCCTCAACATAGTTACAAGTGATAGCCTGGAATTTTAACTATAATTGATATGACAAGGGTTGGGAGACTGGGTAACTCAAAAGCTCTGTCTATTGCTGCCTTAGATATGAGACTCATGGACAAATATGAGGCATAAACAATATTGGAAGGGAGTGGAGAGAGAGAAGGGGAGGGGAAGGGAAGAGAGGGGGTAGGAGAGGAGACCACATGGTCTTGTCTCTCCAGAGAACTCTTTTGTGCCTGACTTCCCCCATCGTCTAGTACCTTTGTGCTAAATGCAAACCCCAGGACTCCAGGTAAAGGACTTGGCTCCAAGGTTGCAGGCGGAGACTACTGTGGTCCTGGCCCACCTCCCTGGTGCTTACTTTCCAGTTCTCAACAATGTTCTCTTGTGCCTGTGAGATTTCGCCAGGGGTTCCTTACAGCTACTAGAGTCAGCAGCATCCACATTTCTATCTCCCGAGGTATGGGAAATTAATGAATCCACAAGCAGACCTGAGCAGATGACTGATGCTGGAGGGATGCCACAGGGTCCCTGTTCTCAGCAGCAGCCACTTCCTGCTCTGCCAGGGAACTCTAATGTGATCAAGGTTATCTGTACAGTACGTGCTAAACACTGCCTTCCTTTCCACACCTCACTGCCTCACAGTCATGCGCATACTTACCTGGGTTGTGCCTTGAATAAACAACTATGAAAGTTTGAGGTTTTCTTTTATGGGGACCCAACCAACATTGTCACCAAAGAGAACCTCTTTATTCTGTTTTGCAATAAAATAAAATAAAAATAAAGATAGCTATAGTTGAGCCAATGTTAAGGAAAAGCAAAAAGTAAATCACGGAATAGTTAATAATAGCATATGGAGGCTGTGTGTGTGTGTGTGTGTGTGTGTGTGTGTGTGTGTGTGTGTGTGTTGGGGTAGGGGCCATAAGACATTCCTAAGTTGTACTGTAGTGTTTTGGGACATCGCTTTTAGAGATAACATATTGATTACTTTCCAATGACAAAAGCTTTAGGCACACAGACACACAATGGTAAGTAAGGGTTGTCGGTTGTCTTTAGGGACTTTTTTTTCAGGTGAAAGTGAAGTTGTCTCATACACACACACACACACACACACACACACACACACACACACACACATATATATATACATATAACGACTGTTATGTCTTTCAGTAAACAACATATGGACATGTGTGTTTCTGTGTGTGACTATGGAAACCAGAAGAGGTCATCAGATCCCATGGAACTGGATGACAGTGGCCGTGAACTGCCCAATGTGGGTGCTGGGAATAGAACTCTGGTCCTATGCAAGAGTCCTGTGTATCTTAAGAGTTGAGCCTTCTCTTCAGCTCTTGGGTGTCTCATCCGACTTTCTTGGATGGACTCTGCTACACTTTCTGAGGGAGGATGACAGATGGCATGCCATCTGAAAGCCTGTCTGTAGGCATCTAAGGAGCACTCACCAGCTCCAGCCTGATGGACAGAAGCGCATGGTCCCTCCCTTCCATGTTTCCCATGCTGCCTTCCCCAGGACCCGGATCTTGGCAGTTGTACTCATCCTTCTTTTTGCCTTAAAAACTAATTTCCATTAGAATATATCTCAAAATCTACCTCCTTTGGCAAGCTTAATGGCTACCCTCTGTGTTCCTATCTTTGAGATTAACGCTTAAATAAAATGTTCAGTTTGGTCCCCATATAATCTTCAATAAATTAAGTATTTTGTAAATAGGAGTTTCCTTGGATTTATCACAGACAGCACCCTTTGCACCCTGGCATCTTAGAAGTCATTTATGCCTGGTGAGGGTGGCTCATGCCTTTCATCCCAACACTTGGCAGGTAGAGAGGCAGGTGGATTTCTGTGAGTTTGAGGCCAATCTGGTCTACAGAGCGTGTTCTAGGACAGCCAGTGCTGTTACACAGAGAAACATTATTTTGAAAAAAAAAATAATTTTAAAAAAGTAGTCATTTGCAAGTATTCCTTCAGGTTTCACACAAGCTTGTAGCTTGTTCTTCCATTAGGAAATGAAAAATTACTTAAATGTCACAGATACAATGATTATATTGATATTCACCTACCTCGTCCCTTAAACATGTCTTTTTGGTTACATTTTATTAATTGTATATTTATATAATATCAGTGCTATGTTTTCTCTCCTCTGTTTCATTCGCCTACTTCTAAAAGTCTATTTACTTTCCTGTGTACAGATGTTTTGTCTATATGTTTATATTTCCCAGCTACATGCCTAGGTGTCCTCAGAGGCTGGAAGAGGGCATCGGATGCCCTGGAACTGGAGCTACAGAGGGTTGTAAGCTACCATGTGGGCTCCAGATCCTCCAGCAGAGCAGCGAGTGCTCCTGAACACTGAGAAATCTCTGCAGCGTCTTGTTCATTATGCCTAGGAAGGACAAGAGAAAAGAGCAAACACAGTTGTTGTGCAAATCTTTTGTACTGGTCCATGCTCTGCAGACACAGAGATGGGATGATTCTGTTCAAAACAAGGCATTCCTAACAGGCAGTGGATGTGGTTCCGGGAAATCTATAGGCCATGTGGGAAGGGCAGAGCAGTGTAATACTGCAGGAGGGGAAGGTCCAGTATTGCACTCTGTAAAAGCTCCTACTGTTTTCCTCTCCCTTGTGGAGTTATTCTGTCTCTAATGATACACACACACACACACATACACACACACACACACACACACACACGATGGAGTACTCAGTAGATTTAGTTTCCAGTTTACAAAAACGTTAAACTTTGAATACTATGTATGTATAATTAGAGAAGGTTTTACCAGAGTCAAGCTATAGAATCACAGAGTGCACAGTATAGAAATAGTGGTGATCACTGTAAGGCAGACCTAATTACCTAATTATGCAGTGCTTAGGAAACTGGCTGTTCAGCTCAAAATGCTGGTAGCTCTCCCACTCAGCCAGTTACAGGCTAGGCAGCAAAGCAATGAAAGCCCAAGAATAATTTTCTCTGGCCTTGGTTCTGGTTCTCAAGTTCCCTAATGTTCTGACCCTTTTAACACAGTTCTGATGTGGGATGCCCATCTATATGCTGTGAACATGTTTTATTACCACTGCTTAATAAAGAAGCTGATCTGGCCAACAGCCAAGCAGAATACAGTCAGGCAGGAAATACAAATGGAAATATGGAGAGAAAGGGGTGGAGTCAGGGAGATGCCATGTAGCTGCCAGAGTCCTCTGCCAGATTATTACAGTAAGCCAGTGCCACGTGGTGATACACAGATTAGTAGAAATTGGTTAATTTACTTATAAGAGCTAGTCAGTAATATGCCCGAGTCATTGGCCAAACAATTATTATTACTATTAAGCTGGAGAGTGATTATAAATGGCTACAGGACCGGGCAGGATGCATAAAAGCTTTTAGCTACACAGTTCCTCAAGTTGTGGTGATCCCCAACCATAAAATTATTTTTGATGCTACTTCATCACTGTGATTTTGCAACTGTTTTGACTCATACTTTAAATATGTGTATTTTCTGAAGGCCTTCGGCAATCCCTGTGAAAGGGTTATTTGACCCACAGGTTGGGAACCTCTAGAGTCTAGACGACCTTTGGAAAGGGTTCTTCATTCATTACCGTACAGGCTAAGCTGAATTCAGTGAATTACTGACTTAATTCAGAGTCAGATGATAGTGCCTGATGAAACTGTGATACCTCACAGTGTGCACCGCCATAGCCTTGAACACGGCATGGTAAACTTCTCCTGGCTAACATGTAAGTATGCTAAACTTGGCTCTAAATTTCTGGTTCATGTCTGCGGAAGAATCAAAACAGCATTTCAAGGGATATATGAAGATAAAGAATAAATATGAAGTTCAGACATAGGCATCTATAGTTACTGAAACATTTTGGACTAAAACATAAATATGTGGCAAGTGGTAGGTAGCATCATGATTTTTCTTCTTTTCTTGATGTGAGTGATGTTTGCACATGCACAAACATTGTGAAGGCCAGACATCAAGTGACTTTCTCTATTGCTTCCACCTTGCTGTTTGAGACAGTGAATCATGCTGAACATGAAGCTACCCACTTAGGATTGGATGTCTGTTCACCAATACCTGTCTCTGTCCCGTGGCACAGGGACTACCAGCACAAGTGACCATGCCCGCTTTAACAGGATGTGCCCTTACTCAGGAAATTGTCTCCCCAGTCCTGGGTCATGACACTCAGGAAGTGTTTTTGTTGTTGTTGTTGTTCGCCACCCATTCCAGCAGTACATTTTCAGTGTTCTGAAAATGAAATCTAAATGATCTTGAATCTTTGTGATTTGAAGTTAAATGAGTACTTATTTCTTTCATTCTTTATAAAGGAAAAAAAATAAACCTATGTTCTAAACATGGCTTTAATGTCTGTAGTCAGCATAACCTGGGCATGCTGTGGAGGATCCCTCTATCACTTCACCAAACACAGAATGCTAGCTTCCTCCCATCAACACTAGGATCATGAACACACAATTCTATGCTTAGCATCTATGTGACTATCGGGGATCTGAACTCAGGTCTTCAGGATTATTTGGCAAACACTTTACATCTAAGCCAGTTACAAAGTCCCAATGCTAGTTTGCTTGTTTTTGGCTAGCATAGGAAAACAGACTGTTTTCTATTTTCAGAAACTAAGATTTAGTCATAATAATGATATAAATTGACCGGTCAATGATCAATCTTTCTTCCAAAAAGGAATGGGGGGTTCTAAAATTTAATTTTAAAAGTTTTGGGTAACAAATTGTGCAGACTTTACAAACCACATAAATAAAATGCAGGAGACTGTAACTTGAAAAAAAAACTGCATGAAATTTTACCTAAATATTTACATTTCATCAAAAATTATAAAGTGACACAAATACTAGTTGAAAAACTAAAGAAAAATTACTTAAATATAAAAATCTAAGACCTGGATTGTCCATACTGTATAGTTCTTATTTGTTGGTGACATCTTGTGAGCACAAAACATAGTGGTTTCCCTCATCCTAATGGGCTATACCGGTCTACGAACCTCACATGCTTAGTATCTGAACTTAATACTGAGCACAAAAATGAAGAGGTGGGGAGTGGGGGGAGGGGGAAGAAAGAGAGAGAGGGAAGGGAAGGAGAAGGGGGAGAGGAGAGGGGGAGATAGATGGAGGAGATGGAGTAGGACAGCAGACAGGAGGGGAAGGAGGAAGAATGGATAAAGGTCACAATGGCAGCTGAGCTCCATGTTTACGGAAGCAGCGGCCAGCTCACAAGTGATGTTTGGATTTACTTCTCCCACCATCGCTGTGTAATTTTTCTACCCCTACAAGGTCTCACCCTGGCTGCATATTTTAAGTGTATACAAATACAACGTGAAGGACACTAAATACATACATGGATATATCCATGGTATAAAAATGCCTCCAAAACAAGGAAACCAAAAGCGAAATAGAACACTCATTATCAGGAATAAACTCTAACGTTATAATACAGTTTCTAAGCCACGGACTGTTAATAGACTTCAGTGTTGGATTATAAACACGGTTTAATTTCCTGTCAAAGAAGTAGCATGTGTTTATTGCAATCATCTTTAGTAAAGCAGGCATGAGATAAATTAAAGTTGGCGTGGTAAATTTAACCATAGTCCTAACTTATGACTCGATCCAGGATTTTCTGTCATGAGAACCCTGTCCCATTATCAGCTGGCATCATTACAGGTGCTTGTGTTTGAGGGTAAGTTATGTAGCCTCTGTTCCTCATTTCCAAACTGATGAGGAGAAACAAGAAGGTAGCCCCCTCATTGGCCTGCTATAAGGTTAAACAAATTGATAGTAAGGCAACCAGGAAAGTTACATAAAATTTACATCTTTCTGTAGGAAAGGACAGTTGGGGAAAACAATGGTATAGCAGAAGTGAGAGAGAAAACAGAGGCAGCCAAACACTGTGTCACTTAAGCCATGACAGCGTCTAGTCATCCCATGCCTCTGGTCTCCCCCTACCAGTGTGTGTCCATCCAAGTGTTTGCAACTCACGAATCCCAGGCATAAAACTACCTTGAAAGTTTCTTTTAAAAAGACATATAAGTAAATGCTTTACTTCATGCAATCTCTGTGGTATGGGAAAGAGGAATCCGTACTTCAACCATGAGTTAGATGTGACCATGAAAAGAGTAAATGAAGAAAGAAAGAGAAAACACAGTATTGGTTTTAGAGTTTGTAAGATTTGAACTTCTGATAATGAGGCCACTCAATTATATTGACAGTTCAACATCTTACAGTAATATAATAATAATATAATAAATAATACAACTGTTTTCAGATTCAATTTTCAGCATAATTTAAATTCTCAAATATTGATGCATTCTAATGAAACATTTTAAGGCTGTGTATGTGGCTGGTAGTTAATACCTCTTCCTTCCCTTGTGCAGCATGGAAACTAAGTGGCTAAAAACCAGGGAAGTATTTCCCAGCTCTCATCTTCAGCACTAAGTGGAGTGATCCACATAAGTCAATAGTCTGTAATAAAAAACTGACAGGTAGAGTGATAAGGTTTAAGGTTAGATATAATTTCTTACTCTCTTCTGATTCTTCTATTCTCTTTGTGCCATCCACAACTGAAAATAAATATTTTTTTCAAAGCTGAGTAATGATACACACCTGTAACACAACATTGGATAGATACAGCAATTTAAAGCCAGTCTTAAATACACATGAACAATACACAACTCAAGTCCAGCCCGGGCCAAAAAAAAAAAAAAATCCAAACTAAAACATAACAACAAAAAAACAATATACCATGTTCTAGAACTGTTACACACAGAGGAGAAAAACTGGTTGTACATAATAGATGCTGTCTTACTTTGATGAATGACTAATAAAAGCTAGGTCCAAGTGGTTGGAATTATGTTAAGTCACTTATCAATGATCAGCTTAGCACAGAGCCATTCTCTCTGTGTGGTAGTTTGAATGTAATTTCTCTTAGGAAGGGGCATTATTAGGAGGTATAACTTTGTTGGAATTGGTATGGCCTTGTAGGAATCATGTCACTATGGGGATGGGCTTTGAGGTTTCTTATGCTCAGGACACCACCCAGTGTCTGAACTGACTTCCACATCTGCCTGAACACCGGCATTGTTCCCCATCATGATGATAATGGACTGAACCTCTGAGATTGTAAGCAAGCCACACCAATTAAATGTTTTCTTCATAAGAGTTGCTGTGGTCATGGTGTCCCTTCACAGCAATTGAAACCCTAACTAAGGCACTCTGAAGTAGCTAACTTGCTCTTGATTGACACTGTAAAAATCTACTTGTGGAAACCTACATGAAGCCTCCTCACTCTTCCCACTATCTCCTATAGAAACAGTAGTCTCACCACACATGGTTCAGATATCATGGACCAAACAGCAGAGTCTCTTGCTTGTTTGAACAGTGGTTAATTCTTTGAATCCTTATCTCTCTCATTCAAATGGTTTCTTGTCTATCCCAGGAAACTACTTTTTTCCCCCTCTGTTAATGACACCTTCATTCTTCCAAAAACTGTCACTACTGCAGCAGGAAGCCAAGTTACTCAGAATATCATTCACCAATTTGATAAAAGATTCAGTAACTTGGGGATTGATTTTCTTTATAAATTCCCATCCTCAAACTCATGGAAACTGAGCAATTCACTACTGAATAAAAAATGGGTCAAAATGATGAAGAAAAAAAAACCATAAAGACTTTCTAGAATTGAATGAAAATGATAGCACAGCATATCCAAACTTGTGGGACACAAGGAAGATGGTTCCAAAGATGCAAGTTCAAAGCACTAAGTGCCTACAAATAAAAATAGGGAAGATTTCATGCTAATAATGTGACAGCACACCAGAAACCTTGAGAACAAAAGGAAGAAGCCACACCCAAATGAGTAGACAGCAAGAAATAATACAAATCAGTGCTAAAATCAATATATTAGAAACAAACAAAAACAAAACAAGTCAAAGAATCAATGAAACAAAGAGTTCTTTGAGAAAAATCAGTAAGATTGACAAACTCATACTCAAATGAACTAAAAGGCAAAGAGAATCTATTCAAATCAACAAAATTAGAAAGGAAAAGGGGGAAATAACCACAGACATTGAGGAAAGGCAGAGAACCATAAGGAAATACCTTAAAAACATGTATGCTACCAAATAGGAAGATAAAAAAAGAAATGGGTAATTTTCTCGAAGCACACCATTTACCAAAGTTAAACCAAGATTAGATAAGAAATTTAAACAGACCATGGACCCTAGAGAAATAGAGGCAGTCATTATAGGTCTTCCAACAAAAATGCCCAGGGCTAGATATTTGTAGTTAAGAATTCTACCAGACTTTCAAAGAAGAGTTAATGCCAATACTCCTGAAGTCATTCCACCAAATAAAAACAGAAAGAATATTGCCCAATTTAGTTTACAAGGCCACAGTTACCCTGACTCATGAAACTCATAAAGACCCAACAGGGGAGAATTATAGACTTATTTCCCTTAGGAACATAAATGCAAAAATTCTCAATAAAATACTTGCAGACTCAATTCAAGAAAACATCAAAAAGATTATCTACTATGATCAAGTAGGATTCATCCGTGAAATGCAGGGATGGTTCAACATATATAAATTGAAAAATGTAATACATATAAATACACTGAAAAACTAAAACCACAAGATCATGTCATTAGATGCAAAAAAAAAAAAGGCCTTTGGCAAACTTCAACATCTCTTCATAATAAAAGTCCTAAAGAGATTAGAGATACAAGGGGCATATCTCAATGTAATAAAGCAGTTTATATCAAGTCCATCAACAACATCAGTTTAAATCAAGGGAAAGTAAAAGACATTTTACTAAAATCTGGAACAAGACAATGTTGACCACATTCTCTTCCATACCTATTCACTATAGCACTGGGGGTCTTATCGAGAGCAATAAAACAACAGAAGGCGATCAAGGGGATAAAAACTGGAAACGGAGAAGTCAAAGTATCTTTATTTGCAGATGTTATGATAGTATACATAAATGGCCCTAAGAATTCTACCAGGAAACTCCTACAGCTGATAAAAGCTTTCAGCAAAGTAGCTGGGCAGAAACTAAACACACCAAAATCAGTAGCTGTTCTATACACACATGACAAATAGACCGAGAAAAAAAATCAGGAAAACAACACAATTCACAATAGGCCTCAAACAATATAAAATATTTTGTGGAAACTTTACCCAAGCAAATGAAAGACTTGATAGAACTTAAAGGCACCTAAGAAAGGCATCTCTGCAGGAAATCCTACTAGAATTTACTAAATTCACTAATACCCAGCAAACTTACCTGTATTAAATGAGTAAGAAAAAAAAATCACACTCTTTGAGTCTATGAACATTTTTGAGAAGCACATGCCAAGCTGGTCCATCCAGGCACTGGGGTGGCAGATGGCACAGGTGTCAAAGAGTCAGACATGGACTGACATTGTCACTTCCCTGGACACTGAATACACATCATTTTGAGGACTCAGTCTAACAGTTCTTTGCACAGCTGGGTTCAAGTTCCAGCTCTCAATTTACCATATGAATTCTAGCTGGTTCCTTAATTTCTCTGTGTTTTAGTTTCCCAATGAGTCAAACCGGAGTCCCAAGGTGAGCCACATAATTAAAGAAGAAAAACACCAGTATGTTTCAGTTTTAGACTAGCGGTATGAAATTATGTCCATATATGTTTCCTACTTTTCTCTTTGTAAGACAACGATGGTCAATTGCATATTTTTACACTTTTATAAAAATTTATGGAAACGATAAAACATGAAACGCTGGCACTAAATATTCTCGAGTTTTATAGATAATTACATATACAACAATATGCCATAGCACTTTAAATATATATAGACCATGACAGAGTGCTGAACAAATGAATTTGGGGGAAAAGAAGGCTCAAATTCCAGCTCTATGTCCTTGGTGAAATGAGGACAGTTAGCTTTGTTTCTTACTTGAAATTCCAAGTGAAATAGAACATTTTGCTGTGATCTCTTGCAGCAAGCTCGTAGGATTGTTGAGATGGCCAAATATAATATCATGTCTCAATCTCTTTATTATAACTGCTCACACAGTATGGGCTGACCAAATAAACGATTATCAGCAAATGCTCTTCTCTTTTTGAGGATCTTATGTAGTCCATGTTGTCCCAGAAATATTGAACTATGTAGCCTAGGATGGACTTCAGCTTTAGCTCCTGATCCTTCTGCCTCCATTTTCCCAGTGCTGGTGGTGTAGGGTTTTATGACTACACCCAGCTGAGTATTAATTGCTTTTAGTTATCCTTCAAACATCTGGGGAGTGTACAATATAAATGCTTGACATCACATTAAATTATTGTCAGGGAAGTCTTGGAGCAACAACAGTAGTCATTTAAGTTTAGTGGGAAAGCTCATTTAAGATATAATAATTGGGAGAGAGGAAAAAGGAGGAGGAGGAGAAGGAGAAGAGAGATAGACAGACAGTGAAACAGACAGAGAGAGAGCAGAGACAAAGAGAGACAGAGAATAAAAGAAAAAATGAGTCTATTATTTGGGAAGGTAGAAAGGATTGAACCAGAATCTAGTAAGGGGGTGCTATGTAATTTACCACACCTGAAATATCTGTGTTCTTTTAAAACAGTAGTGATAGGAAGAAAAGTAATTATTAAGAACACATTAACTCTTATGGAAAGCTTGAAAGGGAATATTATACATATACATTCAACTTTAAAAAGCATTGCCCCAGGAACCTTCCTCAAGAATGCATCCTTAGTCTTTCCAAATTGGACTTGGCTCTTATTTTAAAAACTTTCCATCATTTTGCACTTAAGAGATCATGCACATGAAGGATCACACATAAAGTTTTCTTTTCTTTCTTTCTTTTTTTTTTACATAAACTATAAAATTCTATAAAAAGAGAGTGCCTCTTTGTTGTTATGTGGTTTGAGTAATGAGCTTGTAAACACCTCCAGGGCAAGGGAAATGCTTTCTGTCTCCTGTGTGCCACAAAGAGAACTCAATGCTGAGTTTTAAAGGGCACAGGCTCTTCTCAAATGCTTAGCTAAAAGGTATGTAATACGTGGTATCTATAAAAAAACAGAACAAAAGGATAGAAAAACAAGCGCTACTTTCAGGAACACTGGTAAGCCATTTGTACAGCAGAAAAAGATATAGGCTGACTTGTGCTATCTGGAGCAGGAAATGTAGGACATCCTCAATACAAAGACAAAAGGTCTCCAAGAGAGGCATTTCCCCCCCGCCCCCCCCCGCCCCCCCCGCCCCCGCCCCATGCCATCAGCAGAAGGGCGACAATGGAGCTCTATCGTTGCATTGCTTCTTGGGAAGAGGCACACTCATTCAAGTCACAAGCAATCTTGAAATTAAAAGTAATAATTGCAGTAGAGCCTGGTCACTCACAGTAATATAGATGGAACTAGAAGAATAGAACCCAGGTACAGAAAGAAGAACACCCATGGTCTGGGGCATGTGTGGAGCTGTCATTGATTTTAGAGACACAGAAAGAACCTCGGTGGTGACTGAAATTCAGAAGGAGGACAAGTGAGAATGGATGGAGGGACATGGGCAGAGTGTTTCATGATATACTCAAATGGGACTAACAAGTGCAATCTGGGATGAGCACGATTCCCATAGATTTTATAGAGAACCAGAAAGGAGGACTTTAAGCTGGGGTTCCCCCTCAATGCTTGAGGCAATGCTGAAGATACACAAGGTTTTAATCCCCACTTATCAAATCACACATATGCCCATGAATGAGTTAGGAGGCCCACAATTAACTAAACTTTACGTCTTTAGGAAGATGAAAATGGTACTTATCCTGATCATATGTTTTATCTGTAAGTTGAATTGTTACATTATATACATATGTAAAAGTATGATATGAAAGTTAAAAACTGGGAAAATTTGCTTTCTCATCCTGGTCAGAGCATTTAAAGCGACACAAACACAAGGTGTGCCGGCAGGATTTATGTCAACATGATCCAAGTTAGAGTCATTTGGGAAGTAGGGACCTCCACTGAGGAAACATCCACAGCAGATTAAAGGAAGGAACATGGATCCAGGAGTCTTAGGGCTTCTATAGCTGTGATAAAGCACCATGACCAAAAGCAAATTGGGGAGGAAAGTGTTCACTTCAGCTTACAGCTACACATTGCATTCTATCACAGAGGGAAGTCCACACTGGGACTCAAAGGGGTCAGGAAACTGGAGGCAGGAGCTGCTGCATAGGCCTTGGAGGGGAGCTGTTTAGTGGCTTCCCCCAATGCCCTGCGTTAGCCTGCTTTCTTATAAAAACCAGTGTATTGGCCAAGGGGCAGTACTGTCCCCCAGTGAGATGTTCCTTCCCACATTAGCTGTAAATTACGAAAATGTAGCAGAGACTTGCCCACAGCCCTTTCTTATGGAAGCATTTCCTCAACTTAAGCTTCCTTTCCTCTAATGACTCTAGCTTGTGTCAAGGTCACACAAAATTAGGCAGCATAATTAGTATTTTTAAAATGTAGACAAATTTTCTAAGTATACAAATATAATTATGGTCTATGAAAATAAATGGTTTTTCCCAAAGACATGTAACTTTTCTCTGTGTTTTGAAAAAGATGACTCATGAGAAGGAGAGCAGTTATGAAGCATCATAGAGCCAGAGAAATGAACTATAACAAGTTTTAACTTAAAAATAAATTGTTACTATTCTGATCTTACTATGTACATCATCCTCCATCTCAAACTCTTATAAAGATGCCATTTGGTACTCTTTTTCAATTACGTGCCAAGGGTCACAGCATCCACTCTATACCTGTATCCTCTAACATTCTACAAATAATCCTCACCAAATTTTATGTCACAATTTTTGATGACTTTTTCCTTTTTCTGTTTTTAATTTTCATTTTACAAAAGATTAAATAATTACCTGAGTGGCTTTCTTGAGGTAGCAGCTGCAAACAGGCAATGTCAGTTTCAGCAGCAAGGGGTGTCGCCTAAGTATTGATTGCATCTGGGATTCATTTTTTCCTGCAGATTTCTAATCAATATCCCTTCCTTTCCGGAACAGCGTTTCACAGAAGGGGGCTTTCAGTTTTCCAGTACAGACTGGCAATCAAAGATGTGTGTTTCATTTTCTTCCAGGTACAAATTATGGATGACTAAAAGTATTAAAATATTATAGCAATTGATACTTTTAACATTTCCAAATTAATATGTATGTATGGCATTAACAAATGTCTCAATACAGCTGTAAGTTCATAAAACTTTCTGATACTGATTATCTAAACTTTTGTAACTGAATAGAAGCCTTGAATAGAAGTTAAATTAAAAATATGATATTTCCATGGAGACAAATATTCCCATGCTTCGAGATTTAGTGGTAAATTCTTTCACTGCGTGACAGGTATAGATCATCTAGTCTGTTAGGTCTCACCAAGTTCTGTCAGTGTGTGCATCACAGTTTTTCACGATAAGAAAAGAATTCTAACAATGTAAATGACTTTGTAACAAGTATCCCATGGTCTGGTTGCATTAGCTATCCCCCAAATAGGACTTTGTTAGTTTATCTAAGAAACTATATTATAAGAAGTTATATTAAAGCTTCTATTAATGAGTATTCTAAAACTCCACTCTATCCTCACCCCAAGGAAAGTTACATTTTAGGTATCTTCTCATGTCAAATCTCCTTTCATCTTTAGGGTTAACAGCATTTCTTAAGGATAATATGAAACCTGGTTACTTTCAAGAGGATAATTACTTTGTTATTAAATTAAGCAATGTTTAAAAGAGTGTGTTGAAGATTGACATAGTATAAATAATCGTTTGTCATAAATGGAAACACTTCTTCATAATTTTCCTAACAAAATGTTTTTGTTTGTTTTTCTGAGACAGGGTTTCTCTGTGTAGCTTTGGAGCGTATCCTGGCACTCACTCACTGGCACAGACCAGGCTGGCTTCAAACTCACAGAAATCCTCCTGCCTCTGATTCCTGAGTGTTGTGATTAAAGGCGTGCACAACCACCTCCTGGCAATAAAATATTACTTTGACATGTACTAATATGGTAAAATATTTATGATAGCAAAAAATGTCTTTTGATGCTTTAATTGACTTTGTTTGTAGAAGTGTTAATAGTTATGAGGAAGGTGATAGAATGAGCAGTGGATTCATCCAGAGCTATGTTCAGGCGACTTTAAAGTGGCATACAAAAACTGAAAATGAAAGGAAAAATGGGACTCAGGAAAAAAAAAAAAGTAGACAAACCAACCGGAACTCACTGTGTAGACAAGGTTGCTTTATACTTCCAGAGATCTGCCTGCCTCTGCCTTCTAAGTGTTGGAACTAAAGGCGTGTGCTATTCCACTCTGCTCTAAAAATATGTTTAAAACGGATTCACCTTCTCTAAAGGACACAACCAAGCACAAAAGAAAAACTTACATTAAATTTTAGCCCATAATGGGGTCAGGAGGATGGCTCTGTGGTTAAAGAACGTGCCACAGAAATATGAGAACCAGAGTCTGATTCCCAGAACTCAAGTAAACCAAGCTGGCATAGCGACCAATCCACTTGAAATTCCCACTAGGAAGGCAGCCATAGGGGATCCTCAGGAAAGATGTCTGGCAAGATTAGCTGTACTTCTGGGCTCAGGTTTGATTGAGAAACCATGCTTCAGTGAACGGGAAAGAAGAGCCAATTAGTTAGTTGTTGCCTGGGACTGATTTTCTTTTTTTAAATTAAAATCTTACCACATGTTTGTGCACATGTCTGTGTGAACGTAGTTAGCATGTGCCACGGTACAAGGTTAGAGGACAACTATTAAGAGTCATTGATTCCACCACAGACCCTCACTCAGCATTGAGCTCAGACATCCAGCCTCACATTGCAAGCACTTTTACCCCTTGAACCATTTTGTAGACATTGATAGGCAAAACCACACCACATGGACATTGACAAGATAATGTCTTAGAGAAAAATTTTAAAACGTGGCTCAACCAGGAAATGGAAACTGGGAAAAGGCTTGAGCCCAGGGACAGACTATGAAAAGTGAGATGATAATTTAAGACCCTTTCTAGGGGCAAGACCATGAGGATATAAAAAGGGAGGCATTAAGGGGTGATTTCTGAATCTGAGGAAGGCAGAATCACTGTAAGAAATGAATTTACATATGTGAAAGGTGAGAAAAAAAATAAAAATCGTTTACTGAGGTCAAAGAAAAAGTAGACCTTTCTGTTCTATACTGCTCAATTTTTTTCACATGTGTTTTATGGCTAAGATAAGAAAAAATGATAGTATATACTGGTGAAGATAAGAAGCAAGAGGACACTTACTTATTCTGGCTGAGAGTATAAGACACTACAGCCAGGATGGAAATCAGTCTGACAGTTCCTGAGGAAACTGGAAATTGATCTACCTCAAAATCCAGCTATACCAATCTTGGGTCTATACCCAAAGGATTTTAAATCCTACCACAGAAAACCCTGCTCATCAATGTTTGTTGCTGCCCTATTGATACGAACCAGAAAATATAAACAGTTATGTTATTATCAACTGATGAACTGATAATAATATAAGGTACTTCTATACAATGAGATTTATGCAGCTGTGAAGAAAAATCAGTTGATAAAATTTGCAGCTAAATGGGAGGAGCTAGAAAAAATCATCCCCAGTGAAATAACCCCAGATCACAAAAGACAAATAATGTATGGTTTTTCTTATATGTGGATGCTAGCTTTCAAGCCTTTGCTATGTGAGCTACACAATTTGAGTCACCACAGAAGGTTGGTACCTTGTAAGGGATTAGGGGGAGGAGAGGATTGCCCAAGGAAAAGGAAATAGAGTATGTTATGGAGAGATAAAGAGGAAACTAGATTAGGAGGATTAACTAGGGAAAGGCTGGAAGGGAGATATATGGGGAGGGACAATTAACACTAAAGGATATTCGAAAGATCATCTGGAAATCTAATACTATAAATATACATGAAAGAATTTTAAATGCAGCTACCAGATAATAAGGAAGAGAAATCCCCAACTAGACATGCCTTTCTCAACCCTCATCAGAGAAGTGTCATCTCTCAGTAGGTGGCAACTAATGGTCCATTGACCTTCAAATGGAAAATGCGCAGACTGAAAGACTTCAGAGCACCCAGTCCCAAAAAAGGATGTCTTTAACCACACTCTTTCCTCAGAGCTCAAAAAACTATGAGGAAGAAGAGGAGGAAAGATTGTAAGAGCCAGGGGTAAAGGAAATGGTGTCTTCCAGATACAGCAGGGCTGACACTCAAATGAGCTCACAGAGACTGGGGGAGCATGCATAAATCTGCCTACATTCAAGCTAGACATGGTCCCAGAGCTGAGAGAAGGCAATGCACTATGGCTCTGATACCCTAATCCAGAATCTATATACAATTGATACCCTCTGGCAGAGGGAAAAAACATCTTAGGGCAGGTTTCATGGCCAGTAGTGGATGGCCAACACAAAACAAACTCAATGTTCTTTTGTTTTTTTTAGACCTTCTTTCTCATTTTGGTTTATTTGGGATTTACTTATTTATTTTGTGTTGTTGAACTTTTGCTTCTTTATTTTGATTTTTTATGTATATTTTTAAATTATTGTTTGTTGTTTTATTTTATTTGCTTTGTTTAGAAAGAGGAAAAAAAACAAACTCTTGGTGTAGGTAGGGATGTGAGGGGATAAAACATGATCAATATATAATGCATGAAAATATTTTATTTTCTAGACACCAAAAATTGACTTTCACCAAATTTGTATGTGTCACTAAGTATTATAATCACTTTAAATCATCAAAACATAAACTAGTGCTTACTTCATTGATACACATAATTCTTCTGAACCTGTTTGCTGCAACAAGATCTCAGACAGTACATTTGGGGGCAACAGTAGAAACAGCCAGTAAAGAGATAGCATAGTTCACTTTCTAGGGGATTATCCTAATTGACATGCACTAAACCTCAAGGAGTCTGTGTATCTGTCCAGTATGTGTAAAGGACACCACAAACAAGTATTATTGGCTGAATTTAGGGTTCACAAATAACTACATCTCAAAAATGTACTGGACTGAAAGAATTTTAAAATACCTAATTTGAAAAAAACAAAAAACAAAGCCCACTCAAATATTAGATCTGAAATTGGTACTCCAAAAAACAAAGTAACCTTTTCTGAGCCACAGTCATAGGCCACAGACCCTAACCTAGTTTTTGCCTATTGTTCTTTCATTTGGGTCCTAAGAAGGTGATATCTTCACCATAAACTATTTGCTATATGCTAGGCACCTTGCTCAACCATACACAAACATTTCTATTTAACCCTCATTCCAATTTCCTGAAATAGAAAAACATTTATTTCATTTTACCACCGGAAAAAAAAAACATCGTTGAAAGAGCTGTTTATTTATTTATTTATTTGCTTTTCCTAGATCCTTTGCTCCATACATTATAAAGTTAATAAAACAACTTTAATGATTTCAGTTTTTTTTTCGTACAAGCAGATGATCCTTAAATATCCCTAAAAACCTGTCCAAGAAACCACTAAATTCCCACACGGTCAGAATTTATAAACATGGCTTCTTCCCAGTAAGTATCCAGCCTTCCCCCTCATCATTGCCTTATTCCCTCCTACCTCCCTCCCACCAGCTCTCAGACACAAAGGCTTTATTCTGAGTCCCCAATCTGTCATGGACTTGTCCAGTTCATCCTCAAAGCACCCTGGTACTCAGTGCCCTGAGCAATCTTCTCAAACAACCTTTGTTTTTAAAGCAGAGAACCAGAAGGTAATAGGGCAAAAATTAAGTGTGATTAGCCTAAAGTTATTTGAAAGAGTGATATGCAAGTTTTGCAGTGAACAGAAACACAGAAATGGGAGTTTAGTGACATGCTTCCATTTAGCTTTAATTGTGTCTCAAAAGAACTGTGGCCTTGGACATGAACCTGGACCCTGTAAGATGGTAATGATACTAACAGGGCTGCAGGGCCATGGTTTGAGGCTGGATAAATTAACAAAAAGTGAAGTAATTAAAAACCAAAACAGATGTAGTGATTCCTCAACCTTAGGTATTATTCATGATTGTCTTATCAATATTCACACAAACTCACAAAAAGGTTGACTACCGACATATATTCACAGTGAATATTAAATTAGTAATATTGCACATATCTTCATTTTGCTTTTCTGTTTTTAACATGTAAACATTAATAAATAGACAAAACTATCTTTATGATCACCATATTAAGTGAACATGCAACAATATTGATTACAAAATTATTCATCTATTTAAATCTAAATATGACACACGAACTTCTCAGTCCCCCTTCAGCTACCTAAAAGACCATGTCCATTTCGAGGCTGACCTCATGTTACAAGATTACCTCAGTATACTTAAAATGTTAGTCACAACATGCAAAAGGTTGGTTTCTGAGTGTTATACTTTAAAGACACCTACCAAATGTACTGTCATCCTCAAAGCCCTCTTCAGGTACCACTTCATTACAAAAATCAATCCTAATCTAATCAGTTACTTTCCCCACTTTCAAGCCAATCTAAAAGTCTATCTACAACTTAGCCAAACTCAAAATTTATAGTTGAGGGCAAGGAAAGGAACAAAAATAGAACAGTGGGAGTGTGTTTGAAAATACTACTCCTTATTAGGGCATGTCCTCTGAAGATGAGTTACCAGGGCTGAATTGAACCGCTATTAACAGTAGTGAATTCCTGAGCCAGACAGCAACAGTAAATAAAAGGGACCCGTGCTTACATTCATCTGATGGTTTTGCAGACTGGAGATGTGTTTCTGGCACCATTATCCCACGTTCAGGAAACAAAGCATGCAAAACAGTATGTTCCTTAGAATGTTTTCTTAGTGTAGTTAAATGAATCAAACAAATGAGGCACGTTTAAAGAATTTAAATTTAAGTGAGATTTTCATCCACAGTAGCTTCCAATTTCTGTTTATTTTTTTAAACTTTATTATTTTGTAAGTGTTTTTAGCCTCTTCTGTAAATAAAAACTGGATTCAAGAAGTTTTTCTTTAAGCCCTCAGAGATTACTTTAGCCTTTCTTTCCAGCACTTATGAACTTACTTTGGTAAAAACAAAGACAGAGCATCTTCACAAATCAGGACCGCACTTAAGACAGGGTGTGTGCTAGTCTGGGATGCTTGGAAGACCTGAGTCTGGTGCAAAGAACTTTATTTCCTTGAGGTGAAGAAAGTGTGTGTCTTGTCCAGAGCACAAACTTCCTTTGTGATTTGCTTTCTCTTACCCTGGGAAAGAAAACTGAATAAAGATTAATAGAAGGGATTTGATATTCTCAACATTTTCTAGACGTAATTTCCATCTAGGAAGAGTGAGACTCTTAGAATGATCGCCTGACCTCTTGAGGACATCAACTAAGTCAAGCACAGGTTTCTGTGGTGTGAGTTATACTTCCAATGGGTAGAACAGGGAAAGCTTTGCTACTTCTCACCTACAATTTCATCTTGAGAAATCAGATGCAAAATCAGAGAACCTGATTAACCAATTCTGAAATCAAACACCCACAAATCTACAGAGAACTCCTTTGAATAGTTAAGCTTTTTAAATTGAAAAAAAATCTTATAGAATACTGAGCAATGATTATCATTTTATTCTACTATTGGACTTCTTGAAATCTTTTGTTCTTTTGATTACAATGAAATGTTTGCTTTATATCATTGATATAAACTGGCAAAAGAGAAAGATAAACTCTTTTGAAATCATATTCAAGCTATGAATGAGGATTTGCTCAGTGAAATTGGATTGAAAATAGGCATCTGGGAGAAGAACATTGGTTTTCTTCAGTAAGATAAATATTTAGGCTACTGAGAGTCAAACTAAGTAATAAATGCAACCCGTACCAGATGAACTTGTAAAATAAGCTCAAGAGTCTAGACCTCATGCCATAATAGAGGGAGCCATTATAGGTTTGAAGAGAAAACTGGCTCTAGAGAAATGTCCAGAGACCTACAAGGATGACCCCAACTACCAATCTGAGCAACAGTGGAGAGGCTACCTTAAATGCCCTTCCCCGATAATGAGGCTGATAACTAACTTATCTGCCATCACAGAGCCCTCATCTAGTAGCTGACAGAAACAGAAGCAGACACTCACAGCTAAACACTGATCCAAACTCCTGGAATCCAGTTGCAGAAAATGAGGAGTGGTAAGAAAAGGGGTCAAGACCAGGCTACAGAAACCCACAGAGACAGCTGACCTGAACGAGGAGGAGCTCATGGACCCCCAGACTGATAGCTGGGGAACAAGCATTGGACTGAATCAGACCCCCTGAAAATGGGTCTCAGTTAAAAGGCCTGGGCAGTCTAAGGGAACTCTGACAGTGGACCCTGGTGCACAAAAGGACTTTGGGAGCACATTCCCCATGGAGGGATACTCCCTTAACCTAGAGGCAGGAGGGAGGGCCTAGTCCCTACTCCAAATGACTTGACAGATTTTGATGATCCCTCCTGGAAGGCACCACCCTCCCTGTGGGCAGGAGTGGGCAGGAAGTGGGATGGGAGGGGGCATTGGGGAGCATGGGCGGGAGGGAGAGGGAACTGGGATCGCTATGGAAAATAAGAAAAAAAATAATAAATATATGAAAAAAAAAAAAAAGAGTCTAGACCTCAGGCTGGGAGTGAAGATTGATAGAAAATCCACTTAACATGTTCAAGTCCCTAGGGTCTATGCCCATCACTACATTAAAAGCATCATCTTCATCATCTAGGTCCTGTTATATTTAATTTTATAGCCATAAAGTACACAACAATATCATCTTGGGAATGTTGGGATGGTCTTTAATAAATCAAGGCAGTGATGCTGTGGATGCTGGGGGGGCATCATAGATGAAAGACAAATATGACTACAGCAGCAACGAAGACTAGGATGTGGCTTAGAGGAGTAACTGCCCAGCATGTGCTTTCAGTCCCCAGGTTCCAGCTTTGCTTTGCTGTGGTGGTCCACATTTGCAATATCAGCACTAGGAAAGCCAGGCAGGAGGAGTGCCTTGGGTTTGGGTCCAGCCTGGGCTCTGTAGTGAGCTCTGGGCCAGTGTGGTCTATAGTGAGGCTCCCGTGCAAAATCACAGCAAAATAGAAACCAAACAGACAGGACTTTGTGAGCAGGCCGCTTGTTTGGATGGGTGGGGCTTGTTTGGATGGGTGGGGCTGATTCCTGGTAAAGTTGGGTTTTTTGTTTGTTTGTATTGTTTTGATTCTATTTTTTTTCAGGTGGATTTGCATTATCCTGGCTCAGAAGAACTCCAAAGCTGTTCAGCATCATGTGTAATTAGTACTATTTGATTTCTGCCAACACCCACTCCACCCCCACCGTCTCCATGTGCTCTGCCACGTGAGCACTGACTGAATCAAAGGCATCCCTGACTCAATCTCTGTCAGTTCCCAATATTGATGCTGTCATGTTTCTTTACATGAGCCCTGTCTCCTGGAAGTTTGACTACTTTTATTTATTATTTTATTTAGTGGACTTTCTCTTTTCTTCTCTCCGTTGAGAGGTTATACTCTTATAATTCATCCTGAAAAGATATTCAGTTCTCTCTGAACCTGAAAGACATCCATATGTATGAGAGAGGTAGAGAGAAAGAAGGGAGGGATATCTTCCTCAGTTACAAAGAGTAGAGAATTAACGACCTCCTAGAATTGAACAAAGGAGGGCTGGCCACTCATTCATTATAATCACCATTGTTTGTTCGTTTTTCTATCCCTGAACTCATCTGGATACATACACTTGAGAGATGATGGGGACACCCCATGACACTTACTCTAGTCCCATAGTTTTGGACCACTCCTACTTGTATCATCTCCTATCCTCATCCTTTATCCCCACTGTATCCTGATCCTGATTCTAGAGTGGAAATGGATGTGAGGTGACAGCTGGGGAGAGACTAGAAGCAGACAAGAAAGAGGGTGAGATGACCTTCCGTTTGTACCCTCTATCCTCACCATCATTTGTCCATCTGAAACAAAGTTGGGCGAAATGGCTCAGTCCCTGAATCCCAAGGTCCCTCTCAGTCCCTATTCACTTTCAGATTCCTGTAGGATGATCAACCTTCCCTTTAACTCACATCTTCCTTGAAACTCCTCATCACTCCTTCGCTCTCCGGATCCTGCTGCCCTACTCTATTTCCCATCATGTCTACTCTTTCCTCAACACTTGGCATTGGCCGCAGATGGCACCTTGTATTCTGGAAAGCCCACTTTTTCATCCAAGTGGGTTCATATTTTTACACAATTTCAAGGTGACTTCTCCAGCTCACTAAAACACAATCTTACATTCCCTCCATTAGTCTCCACCATAGCTCATCCATACAAGCTGTTCCTTGAGGGTTTTCTGGACTAGTTTTCCCCATCAGTTTCCACAAATGCAGATGTCTTTTTTTCTTCCAGTTTGCTAATTAAAAATACTCACCAACTGGTGAGCAAAGTCTATTAATGTGGCTTTTAAAGCTTGACCTTGAGTCTTTGCCCAGTACACCTTAAAAACATTTGTGTGTGTGTGTGTGTGTGTGTGTGTGTGTGTGTGTGTGTGTGTGTGTGTGTGTATAAGAGGTCCTACACATGGAAGGTAGGGATTTACACATGTTTGATAAACATCTCCCTCAGAGTGACACCACCAGCTTTTTTTTTTGAAACAGAGTATTTTCGAGTTGTAAAGGAAGCCTTGAACTCATTCTTCAGTGCAGACAAGCCTTGCTTGTGACCTTCCTAACTTAGCCTCCCAGATTATAGTTCCCTACCATCATGTTAAACTCCAGTATAGTTTTTTTTTTAAATCAGTTGACATAGGAAAGAAAAAAACAAAAACCCCAAACCAAACCACCACCAACAAAAAATAACACCTGCTTTCATGGACTAAGATAAGTTTCCTGAAGTATAAATACACTTGTGGACTTGTTCTAGTATTTTCCCTTCCTTTCCCTTTCCCTCTCCTCCCCTCCCTTCCCCTTCCCTTCCCTTTCCTTTCCATTAGATCATTACCTTTTTACTAGTTTTTGCAAAATCATTTTATGATTTTGTACTACGGGGGATGTTACAGAAAAGGGCAAACCCAGAAGGCAGCAAATCGGGGCTTCTATAGAGGGACAACCTTGAAAGAGGCAATAGTAAGTATGTCAGTTCAGGAAGAGCGAAGGAGAAAGCATTTGGGACTCAGATCAAGAGTGGGGTTCAATCTGTAATGAGAGAGACC
Source organism: Phodopus roborovskii (assembly GCF_943737965.1). Classification (NCBI taxonomy): domain Eukaryota; kingdom Metazoa; phylum Chordata; class Mammalia; order Rodentia; family Cricetidae; genus Phodopus; species Phodopus roborovskii. Next base: position 10,143,270 of record NW_026126588.1, read on the forward strand.
CTGAGCTGAAGTCTTTTTGTAATATGAACAGGGAGAAATATGTGACCACGTTGTTTGTCTAGTTTCATACTCTCCTACTTGGGAGCGAATGAGGGCCATTTTCAAGTAACTAGAATTTTTTGCCTATGTGTGTCTGAAATCTGTTTTCTTCTAAAAAAAATGTGTGTATTTTGTTTTGCTCACAGAATTGGCTCCCAGATGCCAGGCTTTCAGTCTGTAGGGAGTGAGGCTAGAAAGCTCAGAGTAAGAATTAAAGGAGACGATACACTGGTGACTATCAAGATGATGGTGGCTAAGGACAGTCAGAGGGCCTTGAGCGGAGTCATAAGGAAAGGATTTCAACATGGGAACCAAGAAATTCTGCTGAAGTAGAACACTGAAAACTGCCATTAAAGAAGCACAGGGATGGTCTTTGGTCCATTTTCATCTGCCATTGGCTCCTGGCCGTGTGAAAATGATAGCAAACAACCGAGCTCTGCGATATTCCCACCACCCATTCACAAAGAACAGATCCTCTTAGAACGCAAACAGTAATTTAAGGAAGACCTCTTAGCAATGAACGGCAAAACAGATGGTGGTTTCACTGAGCATTGAAACAACCATTTATCCATTCTGTGTGCTGTCAGCCTAGGAGACACAGAGCCTTACCCAGGTGCCTTCTCATCCCCTCTGACAGCACGCAGGCTGACACTACTGAGGACTTTCTTATTTACACACCCAACTTGTGTGTATGTTGTCTAATGACTTCCTTCACAGCAGGGCACTTGTCTATGCTTTTATTATTGACTCATTTTTTCCTTTGCAATCATTCTTCTTTTTATTTCTTAGATCACTTCCTCCTTCCCTTTCCTCCCTTTGAAGTGTCCTCTGTAGCTCTCCTTGCTTTCTTTTAAATCAATGATCTCTTTTTTCATTAATTGTTGCTACAAGCATATATGGCACACATAGACAGACAGAAAGACAGACAAGACACACACACACACACACACACACACACACACACTCACACAGTCTTAAATATAGCCTGCCAAATCTGTATAATGTTTCCTGTATGTGTTTTTTAATATCCACTGTGCCTGACCTGGTACCACAGATGCTAAATACCCTGCTCTGAAATCATACACTTAGTTTATCATCCTTATTTAACCACTTTTTTTTTCTTGAAAACATCTTATTAGAATTAAAGAAAACATTTTTATATTTTTAGGTCCTGCAGAGATTACTTTCCCACACTCCTATGTGACCTGGACTGTACTGAACCCATCTGCCCCCTGACCCCATGCTGAGAGTACAAATATTCATGATCATGAATGGCTTTCCACGAGGTCCTCAGGCTTCCACAGAGAACAACTGACTGAGACATTTCTCCTGTCCCTAACAGCTGGCATTCTCATGAGACTTATTAACATAATTTCAGCAGGTGAATCCTCACAGACTTGTGTGCTGCCCACAGTAATGCTTTCATGTATGAATGAGCAAACAGTCATGCCAGGTGGAATAGGAGTTTCCTTCCAAGTGAGGAAACAAGCTCTCAAATCGCAGAAGTTCATTACCGAGTCAATATAAACTAAATTCCATTTACATTCTTTACATGAAGTTTTATTCAATTCTAATATATTTCTTCTTCTGGTACTTTTAAAGAAAAAAAAACACTTTATTTCATTTCTTTACCTACTTCACTCAAATTTAGATACTCTTTGAGCAAAGCTTCATTTTGATTATATTAATTTCTTCTTAAAAGTCCCTTGAAAATTTCCTTAAATATACATTTGATTAGCTTAAGTCACCATGCATTACTGGTTCCTAAATTCACTATTTGGAATCCTCCTTGTTTACAGTATTCTATTATTCTAATAAAAAATACCTTATTTTTAAAAGTGATTTCTACTTTAATATTGGATAATGTTGTAGGGGTGATTTGAAAATTGAATATTATTAAACATTATAATGTTCTATCAAAATAAGTACTTATGTAATTAAAGTTCATACATTTTAAATGATTTAAATAATTATATATCCTTTATATTAACACAAAAAATTTATACAAATTCTTGTTAAAATTATTAAATGTAAATTGCAATTTAATTATGTATAACATATCAATGGGTTGCGTGTTTGTGTACATTTTCTGTGACCTTTGATTCTTTGAAAGTAATCTAAAATATCTTTATTTCTTATTTTACATATTGGTCCCAATTCCCTCTCCCTCCTTCCCTCTCTCCCTCCCTCCCATGCCCCCCAACCACCCTCCCATTCCATTCCCCCCACACACTCCACATGTAGGGTGATGCCTTCCAAGAGGGACCAAAAAATTCTGTCAAATCATTTGGGGTAGGGATTAGGCCATCCCTCCTGCCTCTAGGCTAATGGAGCATCCCTCCATGGAGAATGTGAAGGACCTTTTGTGCACCAGGGATACATTCTGGTTCCACTGTCAGAGGTCCCTTAGATAACTCAGGCCTTCTAACTGAGACCCATTTTCAGGGGATCGGGGTTAGTCCAATGCTGGTTTCCCAGCTATCAGTCTGGGGGTCACTCCCCCTTATTCAGGTCAGCTGTCTCTGTGGGTTTCTGTAGCCTGGTCTTGACCCCCTTTCTTATCACTCCTCCCTCTCTGCATCTGGATTCCTTATGTACCTTCTTATTGATACAGAAACAAAACAGCGCTTGATGCATTTGAAAATCAAAGTCCAGTTCTGAGTGCTTCACATTTTTTAAACTGTCCTCTGTGACAGAGTGAACTTCTGTAATCCAGGCTCACTGCAAGAAGTCCTAAACTCAAGTCCGATTTTGACAGTAAACAAAATTAGACATTTATATTCAATAGGGTTCTAGGTTGTTTTAACGCATTAGTAATAAACATTGTCTCCTTGCAACCATCAGTCAATTCACAATGCTACAAAATCTTCCATAACTATTCTTTTGCTTAAAGTCCCTCTGATATCCATCTCTGGTCAAATATTAATGGTTTTATTTTATAGCAAATAAATTCAAATCCATCTCATCCTAGACCTGATACACACTAGGTAAGGAATGGGAAATGATAGCCCTGGAGAAATGTTCAGAAGAAACTTTAAAGAGACAAACATGTTAATTATAAAAGCTGCCAAATTCTTTAAATGGTGGGCTAAAAAGTTGAGAGATGGGGACACACCAAGTTGTAAAAAGCAGAAATTAAAATGAAGTAGTAATTGTTGGACTAAGAGGAATCCAGAAGGATGCACAAACCAGCCCTACACAACACACACACACACACTCACACACTCACACACACTCTCACACACACACACACACGGTGATACATTGTTTATGTATTAATAGAGCCACTGTGGATCAAAATGCAAAGCCAGCCACAGCCACAGAGCCAAACAGTGGTGATGCACACCTTTAATTCCAGCAGCCATACTAGCTAGCCATAGAGGCCAGGCAGTGGTGGTGCACAGTTTGAATCCCAGGCCTTGGGAGATAGAGGCAGATGGAGCTCTATGAGTTCAAGCCCACCCTGGGCTACATGAAAGTGAATCAGCCAAAAAGAATAACAGAGCCCACACCTTTAATCCCAGCACTAGGGAGGCACAAAGCACAGAAGCAAAGGGTCTCATGCGGGATTTAGTTTCCAGACAGGAAGAGGATTGCACTCTGAGGATTTGTGGAGACAGGATCACCCATTTCAGTCTGAGTTGAGATAAGAGCTAGTAGCTGGCAGTTTGGCTTTTCTGATCTTCAGCTTGAACCTCAGTATCTTTCTCTGGGTTTAAATTATTTGTGTTACACACACACACACACACACACACACACACACACACACACACACACGTACACAAGAGAGACAGAGAGACAGAGAGAGGAGAGAGAGAGAGAGGTCCCCAACCTGTAGCATTTCACATAGGCAAGGCAGGTTTCTTTACATGGCATTAAAGAACACTCCCACTTAACACAGATGATAACACTTTTTCTTTAAAAAATGTTAGGGGTAGCTGTATGTGGTGGTGCATGCCTTTATTCCCATCACTTATGAGGTGAAGCCACTGTATAGCTCTCTATATAGAAAGGTCAAGGACAGCCAGAGCTATGCCCCGAGATCCTGTCTCGGTAATATTATTTACGTTATATGTGTTCCTTTGTGTTTGTGCACATGCACATAGGTGCACACATGCCAGGGCATACAAGTGGAGGTCAGAGAGCAGCCCACAGAGTGGATCCTACCTTTCTATCATGAGCATCCTAGGGAAGTGAACTCAGTTATCAGAACATGGCTGCAAATACCTTTACCAGCTGAACCCCTCACCCCTGCCCTGGTTTAAAGCCTGCTAATCAAAGTCAAAGCCTTGCTCCCTGCAGAGCATGAGTACACAGAGGCCACTAAGGAGGAAACACCGCCCTAAACAAGGTGCCACAAATTAACACGCAGGGGAACTACTGCCTGCTGTACCTGTCTTAAGAAATCCAACACCAAGGAAGACACAGGATTGCCCTTATCAACACAGAGAAGAGCAACTTAGTCCACTGAGATGCTGAACAATCTTGATTCTTTCTGTTCTTTGAAGCTTCAGACCTACTTCTGCACCCATAGTTTGCATGCACTAGTTTAACGTTGAAATGACTGAACAATTATCCATTTTTCAACATAACCCAAGAGAATGTCAAGTGAGCTTTAAGATTTCGAGAAAGCCTTCTTGTGTAAATACATGATGAGACCACAGGGTAAAGTTATTGAAGAAAAGTGGAAGCAACAATTACAATTACAGGACAAAGAAGCTGGCAGGTAAATCGTACAATTTTGCTTACCGTTGCTTTGGCCTAATACTGAGCATAGAGATGCTTTATGTAATATGCAAAGATCAAGTTTTATGAAATTTTAGACAATGCTTTATTGTATTTTGAAACAAAAAAGGCATCCATCCCCCTTGTTTGGGTATGTGCACATACACACACACCCTCAGGATACAACTCTTTTAAGATATTTAGCCATAGAAAATGCTTGAAACACTCATTTATATTAAAAACATCCTTTGCATGAATCCACTGACCCATTATTTCTAAAGTAAAATCTGCCTCTGGGTTTCTTCTTGCACTGAAACTCTAACAGAGCTCAATTGCATCCACACAGAGGCTTGAATGCTAGCTATACTTCAAGTTGCACAACTGACTTTTTTCCACAAAACGTACAGGCATCCTTTGCCTCAATGGCACGCAAGTGCATTGTGGGACATTTTGAAACAGAATTGTGTTGCTTTTCTTGTATAGGAACCAAATTAGATGTCAAATACTTCTTTGCATTTCCTTGCATATTTGTAAACGTGGCTTTTATTATCATTTTTTTAACTTAAAGGAAAATATTTAATCACTTTACAGGCTAACAAACAGTACCTTCTCCAGTGAGCTGAAGAGAAGAAAAAAAAAATAAAGACCACGCAATTTAGCAGATTTCCAGACACAGAAAAGAGAAACTGAACAATCGCACAATCCTGCCTCAAGTCCTGGGCATGGAGGCCACAGCCCAGGCATCTCCGGCACAACCCAGATGTGCGAGGCGGAGAGCACTGTACTCACCTGTCTGGCTGAGCTGTGATGTGCTTCTACTTCTTCGAGATACTATGGCGACCACTTTGGCACTCAGGCTGGATCTCCGCTTCTTGCCTCCTGCCCCAACGGTCCCCACGGCCGTGTCTGACTGGCTGCCATCATTATGCTCCAGTGTGTATATCTCTCCACTCACGCTGGTGCTCTTGATGATGGCTCTTCCTGAAGTCCCCATCCGTCTGCCTTGCATTTTGGGGGTAAATGAACTATATTTACAAAGTAAAAACATATATGCATCCATAAATTGCAGGTCAGCAAAACTGAAAATGCAAAACTAATTTAGCTTTGAAATAATCCAGACATCTCTCTGACTCTCTCGCTCTCTCTTTTGGGTGAAAGAACCAGCTGAGTCGTAGCCCTACAATAGCCCTACAATACATGGTTTCAAGTCACACCACTTTTCTTTGTAAAAAATACTATATTCTTTTATGTGCCTGTGAGGGCGAGAAAGGACCTATGTGTGCACTAAGAGCCCATCCCCTGTAACTGGAGTTTCAAAGAGTTGTGAACTGTCATATGAATGCCGGGAATTGAACCCAGGTCTTTGGCAAGAGCAGTAAAAGCACTCTTAAATGCTGAGCCATGTCTGGCTACAGCCCCGTTACTTTTCTTAAGATGTTTACAGGACACAGATTAAACTATGACATTTAAACACAAAGGAAGTACAGTATTCCTTTCTTTTTTAACTTCTCTGTCTCTCTCTCTCTTCTCTCTCTCTCTCTTTTCTTTTGAGACAAGGTCTTATTTTGTAGCCCATGATGACCTAGAACTTTCTATGTATATCAGGCTGGCCTCAAATTTACAAAGATCTACCTGATTGCTTCCTGAGAATTGGGATTAAAATTGTGCATCAACCACCACCATGCCTGGCTTAAGCTATAGATTTCAAAAACATTAAGAAGAAATATTACCAGAACTTTCTCTGGGAAAGTGTAACAAACCCATAATGTCTGAATCTTTGGGGTTCTGAAAATGTTATATAACTAATTTAGCCTTGCAATACAAAGTACATGTTAGAGGTAACACAGGGAAGTTAATAGGACACTGACATTTTATGTGATTCAGAACAAAGCCTAACATTTCTACAAACAATAAAACAGAAGCCGGTGAGGCTATGTGATTTATCTGTGGACACCTACATTATGCCATTTCAGTTAAAGGAAAACTACCAACGGTGTCCTCATTAATTTACTAGGATCGATTATAATACTAGATCCTATCTAGGCCTGCTCTTGCTATCTCCATTTCCTATTTCCCTATTATTGACTTGTCAAATTCTGTGGTGGATCTATATAAACTGTCAAGATTGGTCAGTTTCCCTTTTGATTGTAAATTATTCCCCTTCAACTTATTACTAAGAAATCAGCACCATTGCATCTATCACTGGTAATTATGCACATATGTGTTCATGTGTGCGCATATGCATATGTGTGCATGTTATGTGTGTTCATGTGTGCATGTGTATGTATTCATCTGTGTTCGTGTGTCTGTATGTGTGTGTGTGTCCATATGTATGTATGTACATGTGTATGGAGGACAGAGTAAACTTTGCATTTCCTTCTTCAGGAGCTCTCAACTTTGCTTTCTGAGAGAAGGTTTCTCACCAGAGCCAGAAACCAATTAGCCTAGGCTGGTTGGCCAAAGAGCCCAGGAGATTTGCCTGTCTCTGCCTACCAAATTCTGGGACTTAAAAGTCACCTTCTTGGCTTTCTATGCAGGTGATGAGAATCAATCTCTGTTCCCCATGCTTGAGCTGTCACATGGGCACTGGGGTTTGAACCCCGGTCCTCTGGAAGAACAACCAGTGCTCTTTCACCAATGAGCGATGCTCTTCATCAATGAGAAATAAACTTAATTTTTGATAAAATCATTGTACAATGTGTGTATCTTTGGGATGCTATTCAAGCAGATCACATTAGATAGCAAGGTACCCACCATTTAATAGAAGTTGTTTTGTGATCTATGTAAATTAATATCTATCTCTATAATTCCAGCATAAGGAATTGAAGAGTCTAAATAGAGAAAATAGAACTTCAAATGCTTTGAATGTTTTCATAGGGAAATACATTCTTGAAATCTGCAAGTGGAGATGTCAAAATAGCCTGGCGATTTTAATTAATCAATTTCATGAAACTATGCCTAAGTTTCACATTACATCAAGGAGATAGCTGTAAATCAAAAGAGGCATCAGTAAGGGCTGATAATAATCTGGAGAAACTTTAACATTTAACATTGCCAGTGGGAATGTTCAACAATGGTAGTGCTTTGGAAACACTTTGTCATTAAGTTATATTTGGAGTTTCAGATGAATTAAAATTTCCACTTAAAAGTTAATCAAAACTATTATATGACCCAGAAATTTCCTTCTCAGAAATCCATTCAAGATAAGTGAGAACGTATATTCATACAAATCTATAAATATTGGAAGCAGCATTATTCAAGACACTCAAGTGCAAGTGAATCAATTGACAACCATTTGATGGGAAAATACGATGAGGTGGACCCCTGCTGTGGTGTATTATCAAACACAGAAAGAATGAAACAGTGATAGAGGTTAAAACACAAATGAAATAAAAAACATCGTATACGGCCAAAACTAGTGTAAACTGACACGCATTGTAAAAATTCATCTCTGTAAAATGTCTAAGAGTGAAATTCATAAAGAAAAGCTGCAGGTCAATGGTTTCACACAGAGGAGGAAGATCTGGTAAACTGCTGGGATGTATGATTTTACTTGGGAGATGACAAAAATTATCAATAAGAAGTGAGATTGCTTGTTTATGGGAATGCACTAAAAATATTGATGTACACTGTAAGAATGGTTTATAATATCTTAATTTGAAGATAAATGTCAGCCTTGCATCTTTCCTAGATTTTGCCAGCATGCATATGATACGAGTACACAATGTTATTTTTGTAATGTCTAAGTCAATTTTCTCTGGAATTCCTTCCTAAGCATTTATTTACTAAATGAATTAGTATTTACTCAAACAGTGTTTCAATATTATGGAAAATGGACCATGACAAAACTAATTTGAGGTTTCAGTGTCGTAAAAAAGTGAAATCCTTGGAATAGTCAGTAGTATACCAGTTAATTAGCACATTCAAAACCAACAATGAGAATGCCAACACATGGAACTGGCCTGTCCCTCCTGTGGCTGATGGATAGTAGAACCCTGGGCAGTAACGAGGCCAGCCTGAAATTTAGCAAAGCCTTGAAAATTTCTTGAAGTGAAGCGTGGTATGATGATGCTTTAACCCTACTAAAAAATAATGTGTGTACAAATACATGTATGCATGTGTGCATATATGTGAGATCTGGTGTGCTGTACATAACCATAAAATGGCAAGGCTAGTCTAGTAGAAAGTCTGCACCACCTAATCAAATAGAGACTGTCATCAGTATCGTCAGAAGGATTTTATGGAATTTTAAGGAAAAATAATGCTATTGAATAAACTGTAAAATACCATTCATAGCTTTATAGATCACTTAATTTATAAAAGAAATAATAATGATAATGTATAATCAAGAGAACTCCAAACATTAATTTTTAAAACAGACAAAAGTAAAGGTGAGACACTTTGAACTCACCATCTATAACCTAAGTGGAAAGACCTTTTATTACCTAGGGCCATGAGTAAGGACTAATGGGCCATGTGTAAGACAATCTAAATTATGCCTGTACATGACAATTTTGTTGCATTCTTCCATTCTAAGGAGGCTGATGCAAGTAGGCTTGTGTCACATAGAAAGATAGGAACCAAGATCTCCTCTCAGACGCCATGATAATTTAGGCCATGCAAAGCTAAGGAATATAGTTCTTTTCTTAAGTTTGCAGTATATTTAGAATAAATGTAATATGGAATATATAGGAAATACCTACAAAACCATAATTTTGTAACAAAGAAAAAATAAGAATAGCAGGTACCTAATCTGTAGAAACTACATTTACATGTGTGAAACTTGTCTTGCATCCCTCCTATGGATTCCAGAAACATGTATCAAAGAAAGACAGACGGCCATTATGACCTCATGGTACATACAATACAGAGAACAGTAACACAACACATACTAAACAGGTAAGGCTACAGTGCACATAGGTTCACAAAACTGTTTACAATGCTGTTAAAACTCAATGAGAAACATTGTTTAAGTCCCACATTAAACTTATAATGCCCTATACATCCCTAATCATGTATGGGAGATAGGAATAAGAACCTGCTGATCAATATTAGGATGCCCCACCTAGGCATGTAGAAGTTATAACATATGGACTGATGTTTGGTGTGTGTGTGTGTGTGTGTGTGTGTGTGTGTGTGTGTGTGTGTGTGTGTTTATTCTAGGAAACATCAAGGTGACAGAGCTATGTAGCATTCACTCAAAAACAAAGCAGTGAAGTAAACTTAGCTCCTGTCTTCTCTGATCACCTTGATTGGATTTGTAAACTACCATAAAGTAATTTATCTTTTATAATATTACAAACATATCTGTATAACACCTACTATTACCTTTTCTCATTTCATGCTATACATATTAATTTCTTGTATTTATGTCATCTCTCTCTCTTTACATTTGTTTTCCTTGCAGTGTTGGGGATTGAACCTAGGATCTCATATATGGTAGATATCACTGGCTATCCATCCCCCCCCACTTCCAGGTATTTAGTTTTGTTACAATTACTGAAAGTCTACTACTGGCCATTAAGTTTTTCTACCCTCCCTCCCCATAGTTCTTCCACATCATTTTTGCTTAACTTTGAAACTGCAATTACTTCACAGTTGTTACACTATTAGCACTTGCATCATGGGGCTTCCTACTTTAATGACCAAAATACACATTCTGTGCCACTGTCTTCTTTTGCAAATTATACCCTGTGGCCTTTTCAAAAAAACCAAGCACTGTATAGGAGTGAAACTCCATTCCTCCTCCCTCATAGCGATAGGAAAAAAAAAGACTGAATGCACAATGGATGTGGGACCATGATGCACAAAGTATCCTGGGTCAAACAAGATGGTGAGGAGCTCACCTGCTCTCATACACATGACTGCAATTATCAGATGCAGACATGCGAAGGCACGCACACGCGCACACACGCACATACATACACACACATACACACACACACACACACACACACACACACATGCATGCATGCAATGGAGGGGGGAAACATGGATTTGGCCCTTTATAGACAGGGTCTCTCACAAGCCAGGAACACACCAAATAGGCTAGGCTGGGTAGCCAGAGAACTTCTGAGCTCTTCTTGGCTCAACCTCAACAGAGTTAAGCCTCCAGATGTGTGTCATTATGTCCAGCTATTTGTAGTCCTTGTCTGTTTGATTTTAAAGATTGGCTCTCACGTTTTTTTGCCTGTCTCTCTATATAGCTGAGGCTGTCCTGGAATTCAGTGCTGGAATGAAAGGCACCTTTCACTATCCTTTTTTCAATGCCCAGATTTTATCAAAGGTGTCTGAACTCAGCTCCTCTTGCTTGGAAGACAAGGAGTCTAGGACTGAGTTTCCCCAGTCTCCCTTTCTAAGTTTCCAATCAGAAAACACAGGTGTGCATCTCAGCCTGCCTGTCTCAGTGGACCTCAGGGCTCACTCTGCCCACCCCCCCCCCAGCACCCAGTGGTGCCTGGACTCTTTGCTTGCACTTCTGCTCTTCAGGGGCTGCATTTGTTTGGTTTATGGAAAACATTCCCTGGGCATGACTAACTCTTTAGCCAAGGCAAATCTACAGCAAATTCTAAAGTCTTCACTTGCCAGCTACCACCTTCTCTGCCAGTTCCTGAACTGGAACAGACATTTCATTAGCCCTGTAAAACCAGGGCTCTCTCGGCTCAGATTCCCTTTCCCGTGCTCCCACATTGGAAAGCACCCTTAGACCAAAATGGGTTCATACTGCACTTACTTCGTATTTTCCCTCTCTTGTAATGCTTGGAATACCTCAAGTTACTCTTCTGTTGTTTACAAATTCTTCCTACCAGAATTTTTCTTTGCTCTTGTTTGGTGTTTATAGTTTTTTGGAATCTGCTACAAGCTGTACAGTGCAACATCCCTGGAAATTTTATATATATATATATATATATATATGTGTGTGTGTGTGTGTGTGTGTGTGTGTGTAATATCTATATATATCCATATCTATCTCTAGCTCTCTCTCTCTCTCTCTCTCTCTCTCTCTATATATATATATATATATATATATATATATATATATGCATATATATCCTAGGCTGGAGAAATAGCTCACTGCTCTTTATTTCTTTGATAATTTCAAACAGTGTTTTTTTTTTTATCATAATCAAACCCTATCCACAAACTCAGGTCCACCTTTATTCTCTTCCCAACTCTGTCCTCTCTCTCCTTTAAACTCAAGTCCAATATATGTTGCCCATATACTATTGGATATATATATATATATATATATATATATATGAACCTCACAAATATGAACACACTGGATATTAACTTGGAAGGATACGCATAATAGCAGAGAAAAAAGTTAGACTTAAGTACAGTATTAGAGAACAGAAAAAAAAGAAAACTAACTTCAGTTCTAGAAAGGAAAATTATGCAGAAATGATGAAAAAAATGTCATTTAGGCCAGCATCAGACACATTATGTATATAACAGTAGCCGCACACTTATGCACAGACAGAAACACTGTCAGACTTCATGGAAAGACACTAAGGAATCGAAAAGTAATCCAGAAGTTCACAATGGAGCACTCAATCCGCTAAAGGCTCCAATTCTGCTCAAATCAATTTCATATTTATTAGAGATCACAATAAAGGCATATTTTTATACCATGGAGTATATCTATTTTAAAACTACTATGTAGGGGAAAGGGGAAAAACTATGAAGCTTCTGACACAGCAAGAATGAAGTGACGAGATGTTCCCGGATTACTTGCACTTATTGTCCTTTCAGATTGAGTGTGAAAATCCACCTTGGAATGGATGTCAACTTTGGTAAAGCCAGGTGAAAATAGGTTGGCTACAAAGTTTGCTGTTGCGAAATTGTTACTTTTGACAAATCTCCTGAAATTGTGTAATGTTGCATAAGTACATTATCCTACCTGATTGTACCACTGATGGAGGAGAAACAGAATGCAGTGGGTATAAAGGATTAAAAGGGAATAAATTTGGTTGGGGGATTGGGAGGGCAGGATATTGGTGAGAATACATGGACAGATAAATAACACTGAAGATCTTTTGTAAGTTATATGGAAACTTATTGAACAAGTTTCCTAACACACACACACACACACACACACACAGAGAGAGAGAGAGAGAGAGAGAGAGAGAGAGAGAGAGAAGGGGGAGAGAATTAAAATGGAGTTACCCTACAGTGAGATAGCAATGCCCCTACTAGACACCACAGGCTAGTAGAAAGCCCAGTGATTGGAATGAGCTATAGGAGCTCTTTGGGAGCTCTTGAGCAGTAAGGTCACATGGACCCCCAAACGTTACAGGTTGTTGCCTGTGCTATTATTAAACACCCTCCAGAAGTTGAAGGTAAGACCCTGTTGCTGGGGACACCATATACTTGAGTCATAGAACATGGAGAAATCAAACGGTTAGAAACCTGGATTCTTCGTAATACTGGCTAGCTTTAACAATGCTAGAAGGTGCTACTCATACTACTGGAAAAAAAAAGAATTGACCATCATTCTTCCCCAGCTGTGGCCTGGCAAGACACGCCCACTGCTTGCAACAGTGACAGAGACATCTGGAGTAACCAACTTTTATTTTTACTGGATTTAAGTCCTACTCAAGATGAAACCCATACCTAGCCATCCTTGGCTAGACAGGTCATAGTCCCTAGGGAGAAACTACTATCATTCCTTTGCCAAATGGACGCAGCATTAGACCAACTTCTAGCGAGTTAACATTATAACCATAGATTAATACATCTACAGCGGGTACCATGCCACCTATAGCCCATTTCCTCCTCCAAAGGCTCGGGGGGGGGGGTCATTGTGGAAGAGAGGATATATAGAGTGTAAGAGCCAGGGGTGGTGGTGATACTGTAACCAATCAACAGCAGAGCAGCTGCACACTGGAACTCAAAGTTGTGACAGCATGCACAAGGCCAGCGAAAGCTAGAGACAGAGTCTTAGTAAGAAGAGGGAAGGAGGGACAAAGTCTCACCCTAGATGAGCAGTTATTAGCCATTGCTTGCTGAGGGGGAAAGAGAAAGTCTTTTTTCTTTAGGAATATAGTCTCTGGTAAGCCAATCATAATCCACTGGAAGGCTACATATCCAATAGTACATGGGCAACATATATTGGACTTGAGTTTAAAAGCGAGAGAGAGGGCAGAGTTGGGAAGGGCATAAAGGTGGACCTGGGTTGAGTTTGTGGATAGTGTTTGATTATGATAAAAAAAAAAACACACACTGTATGAAATTATCAAAGAAATAAAGATATAGAATTATGTAATATCTGAAAGCAATTATTTTAATATTATGTTCCTAATTGCATTTAAAGTAGAAACAACTGAAATTTGTTATAAAGACTAAAACATGTTCAGATCTATCCAGGAGAAGTGAACTCCTTTTAAAGATGAAGAAAGAGAATTCAGAAACAATGTTAACATTTGGCTCCTGGTACATGTATTTTCTGGTGTGTTCATGAGTTCATAGGTGAGTACAGATTGCAAGGGTGGGGAGAGGCTAAAAGCTAATGACAGCCATCTTCCTCAATCACTCTTCATTTTCAAATAAAAGATCTATTTTTATTACATATATATGCACATGCATAATGTCCTGGAACTTGCTTAAGACCAGGCTGGCCTTAAACTCACAGAGACCTGCCTGCCTCTGCCTCCCTAGTGCTGGGATTGAAGGTGTGCACCACCACTGCCACAGCCATTTTTATTATGTTTAATTATTGGCCTGGGCATGTAACTGTGTGTAGGCACATATATATAAGCACAAGTTCTTGTGAAGGAGGTGAATACTCAGGATCTGGAGTTACAAGTGGTTAGGAAGAGGGAACCGAACTCATACCCTTTGCAAGACTGTAAAGCACCCTGAACTGCAAAGGCAATTCTCCCTTCTTTCTACTTCCTTTTCTGAGATAAGATTACTCACTTCATCTGAGGTTTCTCGGTTTGACTGTTGCTGATGGCAAACAAACCCCAGGGATCATCCTGTCTCTGCTTTCTCTGCTCTGAAGTCACTCACACACTGCTACACATATCATTTTTGGTGCCTTCAGGGAATTCCAACTCCGTCTTCTTGTTTAAAGGGTAAACACTTTACTTAGTGAGCCTTTTCCTCATCCCTAAGGTATACATATTTATTATGAATTATGACACCATCTATACCATCCATATATTGTATTCAGACTCAGAAACATCTTCAAGAACAAGTTAGACCCAAAGAAGTTTCCAAATATAAGTATATGCATAATAAGTCAGAGATACTAAAATTCTATCTTGTTGTAACATCTTCATCCATGTGAATGCTTTACAACCCATTTCTTCCCTTCCTTCCTTCCTTTCTGTAGCTTTCCCAGAAAGTGAAATTGAAAACCAAACTATACTTTCATTGTTTTGAATAAAATATTTACTGTATCAGGACGGGAACGCAACCACAGCATTTCAGACTGAGAACATCAGAAGTGAGCATGTCTGCAGAAAGACATGATCTCTTTCAGTTCATGTGCAACTGCCTCTTCATATCTGGACAAATCCACAAGTGAACTGTAGATGGAGTACTTCTTGTGTGCTGAGCATGCTTGGCATTTTAAGTGACAAGATCTTATTGTGGTATATAAAATAATTAAGGCCATGTTTTATGATTTCAATGTACAGACCTTCCTGACAACATTAGGTTTTAGGGTGATTTCCGTGCAATAAATTGACTCTAAGGAATTCCATAATGTCCGCTGAGTCCTTTTGTTAACTCTCCCAAATCAACACAATCTGGGGCAGCACATGAGAAAATCTTTGACATCAGATTAGAATGGCAGGGGATGTACACAAGTATCCAGTCAGTGTTCAAGCCTTAGGCATAACAACATAAAACTGCCTTGAGTTTTTGGCCTAAGTCTTATCTTACAATGCACTCTTTTTAGAAGTCCTTATATATCACAGGGACTCAAAAGGTTGATATTAAATATATTCTATCACTGAGACTGATCAACTTTGTTCTTCATTCCAATAGTGGCTTTGAATACAAAGTATCGTAAAACCCACGATGTTGTCTGTTACTAAAAAGAAAAAAAAGTGAAGAATTAGCAGTCAACATTCATAGAGTTTGCACTGGGTATTTACAAAGGGAGACAATGCATGTCCCTTCTACCCCAGTTAGTAACTGCTTTGCTTTGCAAACTAACCCATCTCATGCTTTTCAGAGAGGGTTGGTGTTGGAAGAAATGAGCAACATGGTGTGGGGTATGAATGTGTATTTTTTTTTCCATTTTATTTTATAGGATGGGCATTTTGCCTACGGAAATGCCTGTATACTACATATGAAGGTCAAAAGAGTAAATCAGATTCCACAGAACTAGATCAACAACTGCTGTGAACCACCATATGGGTGCTGGGAATTGTGTCCTGGTCCTCAGGAAGAGCAACCCGTGCTCTTAACCACCGAGTCATTTCTCCAGCTCCAAGTGTATTTTGTATTTAGGAAGGTACACATGGAAAATAATATATAATCACAGGTTTCCTACCTTTGGAGAGTCAGAAGTCTTTGACACAAGGCATGGGATTAGTGGAAAAGCAGGTCTCATCATAGCTAAAGTGGAAAGGTCCTTAGCTATTACATCAGTGACAAAGTTTATATAATTCATTTAAAATCCTGGTAAGTGAGGGTCTTAAACTACAGAGCAGGAAAAGAGAGGAAAACAGGAAGCTTAGGGAAGATGGACTGCCGGGAAGTTTGTCCTCCATGAGCTCCTCAAAAGAAACCATCTGTTGGCATCTTGGCACACCTTGGCCCCACCCTTTTGGAACATGACAGAACACTTCACCCCTCAGCATACCACAGGTAGTACCCTGGCTCTACACAGGTGCAGGAGGTCCCTTTAAAAGACTGGCTCTGCCTACTCCCACTCTCTTTCTGAGGTTTCTCTGAGGAGGCAGGCAGATCTCTGTCTCTCTTTTCTCTCTCCCCTCTTTCCCTTTCCTTCCCCCAACTCCCTCCCCTTCCCCCCCACAAAAAAAAAAACTTCCTCCTCATGTAAGTTCTGTGTGCCTGGCTAATCCCTCCCTTACCTGCCATGGGATTGGCCAAGGTTCCCCTCCTGCATACCACAACACTATTCCAGTTTCAAACCAGAAAGCTCCTGAGACAGAATAAACGGATCTACTTTGTGCTTTTACCCATAGCTTAGTCAAACATTATTATTTTTTTTCTTTACCATTGGCATTTTCCCCTCAGAACAGCACTGGCTTCTTGTAGAAAATCATTCCCTATGCTGGGATTTCTCGATGCCATGGGGAGGGACTTGGTCCTGCCTCAATCTAATGTACCAGGCTTTGCTGACTCCCCATGGGAGGCTTTACCCTTAGGGAAGAGTGGATTGGGGCAGGTTGAGGGGATGTGGGGGAGGAGGTGGAGAAGGGGAGGGGAACTATGGTTGGTATGTAAACTGAAAACAAAATTTAAAACGCGTAAGTCACAGTCTGTTATTAAGCTGACCACAGTGCCTTTGCCTTTCTCCCAGTATCTTCCTAAAATCCTGGGAAATGCTCAGCTAGACCGTGAGATTATGAAACTGGTAACAAGAGCCTGGCTCTTTCCCTCTGCACAGAAGTAAGGGAGATGAAAATCCAAGTGGCAATTCCAGGTTAGAACTGATTGTGTAGCAGAATGTGTTTCAGAAAGTTATTTTCAGAAAGGTATTTGTTCTCATATTTAGCATTCATATTCAGTTAAAAACCCCTCTCACTCCCCCAGATTTCTCCTATAAACTTCTGTTTCTAAAATAAGGCAGTTAGCAACTGCATACTGGCATCACACTCAGGCTGGACCACACCTAGATGTCTGAAGTTCTTTCCACTTGGCTTTCTTCAGGTGCTTGTCATATGAGAACAAAGAACACTTGGTGATGTAATGAGCCGTGCACATGTTTTTCAAGTCACAGGATGAGAACCAAGGATGTATGTTTTGTTATCATACCCACTGTGCTCTACACCTTGGAAGCAGACTCACGTTTATGGCTGAAGTATGGATTAAAGAAAAAAATAATACAGTCTTTGGGAAAATAAACAGTCAATAACTTTCCATAAAAGTAGGTAGAGTTGCATGAGAGATAAATGCATATATATATATATATATATATATATGGTCCATATTCATTGGCTAGATTTTCACACTGATTATATGGTTGAATAATTATGACATTACTCTCTATTAATGCTAAAGTATTAGTTATATGATCTCTTAAAGAAAAAACTCTCAGATGCTGGACTAAAAGATGCTCTGCCTATCTTATCAGCATTACGAGGACCCCCTTCAATTGCAACTCTGAGCAACTTCTAAAGCTTTGACTATAGTAATTAGTTTAAGTTTATGGGGAAAAGTCTCACATAGTCTGTTAGTGTTACTACTGCATGCTTATCCCACCCAGTTGTTGTAATGAGTGTTTCCATTACAAAGCCTAAATGGTAATCTTTAATGAATATTCTGGAAGCTAGATACATCACATACCAGGGATACAGATCTGATTAATATAAACAGCATTGCCAACTCACCTGATCCTACCCCTGGGGCGCTCAGATTGCTCTGACATAAAGCTTGTGCTGCTGAGGCGTGAGGCACTGCTGGTTCGGGAAATGGCGGACACATCACTGACATCACTATCTGATGACTTGGCGGAGACGTTATCGCAGCTTCTGTACTGATCTTTATGTATGTTATACTAAAGATTAAAAACAAGAGAGGATGAGCTCCACCAGCGGATCATGGAACAAAAAGGGCCCAGACCTCGAGGTTAATGACTGCTTAACCCAAACGAAGTCAAAGGATACCTTCTTTGTCAGGGGAAGAATGGAAGTTGATAACCATGCCAGCATTATTATATATGAATCTCAATAAAGACTGGACATCTTATCAATGGTGGGGTACCAACTTATGAAGAGTGAACACACAATTGGAGTGCTTCATGGGAAAAGTCAACCAATCATTTGTTCATGTTTGGAACCTGAAACTGCATTACTCATTTTTTTAAAATTGATATTTCATCATATTCTTATCTTGCAATACTTTAAATTTTATACTTCATTTGTAATATTTAGGAAGATACCATGCAAATTTATGAAGGGAATTATTCAGTTTTTATTTCTACTCAATTTTATTGTCCTAATGGAATGGACCATGCAGGGATATACTATATTATACCTACAGAAAGAAACAGATTTTTTTCTAACTATAAATAACATCTAAGTGATTGTTTTCTTTGATGTCAGAAGAAAATAACGTTATTTGTTTACACAAAATAAAATATGACTATCCTGTTATTTGCTGCTATGCAAGTGAATTTTAGATCTGTGAGCAATCAAAGGGTGAAGTGCTCGTTAATCTTAGGGGAAGTCACCTGTCTTCTAGTGCTCTGTACATGAATCATGATTAATTTGAACTATCTTTCTTAAATGTACCACATAAATGAATTATAACAGGCAAATGTATATATACCAAAAAAAAAAATGTAAGAAAATACAATGTAGTAAGTAATTCAAATAATTCCACAGATGGGCCATATTTATTTCATAATCCCTTACATTAAGGTACTTTCCTCTTGAAGCACATGAGTTTAACTTCTTTGCCTCTCATGTGTATAAATTTAGCAAAAAAAATTTTTGTATTATGAAGACAATATGGCTTTAACTGTCTACAAAACAATATTTTCTAAAGTTTTTCTTTCACAAGGTTTACCTTTGAAAGCCACAGATCTCACTAAGACACAAAGGATATTCATATATGCCAGTAAGTCTAGAGCCTAAGTAGTATTTAGTCTCATATATTCAATGCAATATTGTATTTCAGTTCACCACCAAACTCTGTCATGTCGGATAGATGATTCTGTCCAATACAATAAATTTCACTTAGAGACATTGCTAATCTACAGATTTGTAGGGAAACGTATAATGATGACCTGACTTCAGCACTTGCAGAGTATGAAACATAACTCCTAGGTTGAATTACTGTGACCAAGAATGTAGTATGTATTCATTATACCTGCAAATAGTAGAACAAAGTTATCTAGGTGCATTGAGTGTTCTTCTACTATTTTGTGAACAGGAACGAACAGCTGACAGAATCGAGCATGAAGACTTGTGAGCATAAGGGGAAATGTTACCCCAGTTAATGAAATCTATCTTTTTTTACAAGATAACTCTATCCCAGACTGTTTGCATAGAGGTCTTTACTCTTCTAGAAAAGAGGGAATGAAAATGCCATTACATATTCTACTATATTGGAATATGTAATAATTACCCTAAGTATTGTAAGACTACAGTTTCTTTGACAATAACTGAAGGGAATGAAAGACTTTAGGGTATTGAGTTTTTAGATTTTCAAAAACATGTTAATTTTTGAAATAAGATATACTTTTGACATCAAGCATAAGTGGTGGAATTTCATTTTAATAATTGAATTTTTTCATCAAAATGCATTTATCATACATTGAAGAATAAAATATCCTCACGAGGAATTTATTCAGTCCTGATGCATGGAAATAAGTGAAGCTTCCCTCCTCTTGAGGCATCTCTTAATTACAGGGTCACAGTTTCTAGAAGTCAGTAATAATAAATACTTCAACTATTTCCACCAACCATTGCAGTGTTCCTAATGGCTGCTCTAGGGTTATAGAAACAGGATCCTTTAAATCTGAGGACCAGATCATGGGAAATGGCCTTCTGCATGCTGTGAATAAGTGTTTGTCTTACTGGTTAATGAATAGAGCTGTATTAGCCAATGGATAGGAGGATTTAGCCAGGCAAGAAATCCAAACAGGGACAGAGAAAGATAGTAGGCAGAGTCAAGGAGATGCCATGTAGCTGCCAAGGAAGCAAGAGATCTGGGCATCACCGGTACGCCAAGACCATGTAGAGATACACAGATTACCAGAATAGGTTAATAAATAAGAGAGAGCTAGCCACTAAGAAGCGTGAACCATTGGCCACACAGTTAATAATTAATATAAGCCTCTATGTGTTTATTTGGGACTAAACGGCTGCAGGACAAGGCAGAACACAAACTTCCATCTACAGCCAAAGTGTGAATTAATCCTCCAGTATGACTCCTATACATCAGGGAGACATTACGCTCCAAATAACATCAAATAAAAAAAGCATATTGATTCATTTCAAATGTTCCAAAGAAGCCAAGCCAGCATGAATTCCTCACTCAGGGAGAAGAGTAGGACAATTTAATCCTGTAAAGAAAGACCAGACTTGACAATGGTCTCAGGATCTTATTCACCTGGTAACTTTTTAGTATGAAAAACACAATCTAGTTTTGTTTGTTAATAAAAATATTCTGAGGTTAGTCACCTAATTTCTCCTATGGTCCAATTAGTAACTATTTCATCTGATTTGTTAGAATTGAATTTTAATTACTTTATCAAATACATTAAGTTCATAAATATTGTAAAGGGAAAAGTTCAGAATTTAATATTTATGAAGATACTAACACTATTTTATTATCAATAAAAGTCCTTTACAAATTAAAATGTTTTGATTAAAAAGATAACCCTCCCCTGAAAATACATGAGTTTTGTCCTAACTGAAACAGCTACTATCCATCACTTATTGGTATGAATGATTTTCTTTTACGTAAAAAAAATTCAATGAAAATGTCAGTAGAAACATTGGCCTAAAATATAAATATTTTAATTGTGGTTAACATAAAGTTTTATTTGATACATAAATGAAAAAACTGGCACTTGTTATTTTGCTTCCCACAATTTCATTTCTAATATTCTTAAACATTATAAAGCTGCATCTCCGATCTCACATTTACTAGTTGTGCTGAAGTGTATAATTCCATGCTTGAGAATAAAATTACATTATTTGAAAGTCATGTATTTCCTTTTTTCTCTCTCCATGCAGATAGAAATTTAGATATGTATTTTAAATATATGTATATATACATATATATATATTCATATACCTCCTATGTAAGTAAATGAAAATGTAAAGGGGGCTCCTTGGGGGGAAAGAGGAGACAATTCTGGGGAGACACAGGGAAATGTGAGCAGAGTCTATTGATGTGCATGTATAATGAGGTTCCAATGAAACGTATTATTCGTAAGTTAAAATATTAGCAATGAAAGCTGATCCTTTGAAAATTATTTTAGTCATGTGTCTGCATGTGTATGTGTGCGGGTATGTGTACATGTGTGCAGGTACCTCTGGAGTCCAGCAGTGCCGCCCGCACCTCCCTGAGATGGCGTTACAGGCAGTTGTTAGCTGCCTGAAGTGGGTGCTCAGAATCAAACTTGAATTCCCCGGAAGAATAGTATGAGTTTCAGGTTTCTAAGGCATCCACTTTCAATGCAATATGGGCAAGGGGTGTAGGGGTGTCTATACAAATAAAGAAAAAGGCATTAACAGATAAATGAGTATGAAAGCCATTGAGAATACAAGGCTTGAGGGCAGGCTACACTAGAGGGTACACTTATCTGTTGTGACGACATAATCAAGTGGTGTCTAAGTCTCAAGTCTCTCTGTGTGGGACGCTACTAATTTTGGTAAATGAATTCTTGTTCTTTGAGTCTTGGGGTTCATGATGTTGGTAAATGTTTAGGCTGAAACAGAACGTTTTTCATATTACTAGTGTGTGTGTGTGTGTGTGTGTGTGTGTGTGTGTGTGTGTGTGTGTGTACTGACATGCAAGTATGTGAAGGTCAGAGGACACCTTGCAGGAGCTGGTTTTCTCCCTCCACCAATAGCTTCTTGGGATTGAGTTTAGGCCCCTAGACTTAGCTACAGGCTCCTTTACTCAATGAGCAATTCCGCTGACACTGAAACAGAAGATAGGTCCCTGGCTCAAAAAAATCAATAAATTATTTTAAAAACATTAACTTTGAGGCTTAATTTTAATCTTAATGCATTGATTCACTGTAACTTGTACTGATTTTGATTTCTAAAAATTCATCATTCCTAAAAGAGGCTTTCTATGTCAGTTTGTATTTAAGTGGAACCTAATGCTATTTTTGGAATAATTTTAAAATAAACCAAACGAGGATGTAAATATGTTTCATATAGTATAAGGTTGGATATTTTAATTAAGCATTAGCTGCTACATTTTTGGATACCTAGTATAGTCATATAAAAGTAATACTGAAATGTAAATTAAGTGCTTATTGCTATTTATGTCATCTTCTGAGAAATTAACAGCATTATTTTTTTTTTTTTTGCTAAAGACAGACACGCTTAATCGTCAGATTGTATGACTTTTGTCGTAATTCACTTGTCAATACCACAAAAATACATTTAATACATTAAATGAACATCCCACTATTTCATCAACAAATGACCTTTGATATATACCCTGCTTACTTTTGCAAATGTGAGTATGGACAAGCCTCATCTTTAATACCACCATTTTTCTCATTGAAGAGATTACTAAATGTAATAATTAGTATCTCAATAATGTGATTTACATTCTGAAAACATAAAGGTGTAGATGAGAATTGTCAAGCTGTGAGCTGCGTGAACAAATACGATGCAAGACTAATATTTAATGACAATTTCTTTTACATGCTCAGTGTTCTCTAACTTTGTGATGCACACATACACACACACACACACTCACACATGCCTAGTGTATATATCCTGTTTCTCAAGGGCACATTATTGGATACTTCTAATTTTACCTTGGAATATTGCTCGTGATCAAGTTCTTGGCTAGACCCAGACCCTGCTGTCTGCTTAAATCGGTGAACTTTCATTTTCATCTGTCTTGTTCGCTCCTCCACTACTAAGCTTGCTGCAAAAACACATAATGGAAACCCATTAAAACACATGAAGCACCTTTTAAGGCAATGGCTGGTTTAAGGTTTCAAAGCTTTGAAATGATCTGAACTCAATAAAATTCAGAAATCAACTACAATTAATAGGTTAAACCAAATGCAGGATAGACATCACTCACAGCTGTAAATCTAAAGGTGAACACAATTCAAAGTACACAGAATGAGGAACACAAATGTTAGTAACAAAGTAATAAGACCTTATTTCTTCACCTGATGTGAAATATTTACAACTCTCTTCATAGGCAATTATGCAGAATTTAATTGTGAAATGGTGTTTTCTGTATATTCAAGTAGCTGCTGCTGGTTAGCTGTAAACAAATTTGCATACTGAACATGCCACAGACATGTATGTGCATGTTTGCCAGCATGCGCACCCACTGGGTGTCCTCATTTACAGAGAAGTGTCTTGAAAACTATTTTATTGACAATCATATACTCTGAATTTTGACCAAGAGCTTTTGATGAATATTTGCTGCCTATAAAAATGGACTTTAGACAAAAGAAAAAAAACTTTCCATTTCTCATGGCTTGCACGAACCATATACATAAAGCTCATAAACTTTGAAAGCAATATGCCATATTTTAAACTCTTTTACAATGTAATATGTACAGAAATGTACTTTACTTAATATTCTATTATGATAAGAAGAGAGTGTGATAGAGGGCAAGACTGTAATCTTCAACCTGACTAAAGCCAGGATCCATCACAATCTAGCTTGAAAACTCTGTTTCTAATTGTTTTTTTTTTTTTTTTTTTTTTTTTTTTACAAATTTAGGGGAAAGAGGCAAGGCTATAATTGTATGTATTCAAAAACTCATAATTGTGCTGAGTGAGACCTAAATTAGTTTTCTTTACAACTTATTATTGATTTCTTAGAGTGCTTAATCTCTGAAGTTTAAACTGTACTTACAAAGTACTTGTGTGTGTGTGTGTGTGTGTGTGTGTGTGTGAAAATGTTTACATGACCTTCGTACTATTCAGCCCCTAAAACATATAATGTGTGTTTTTAGGTATGTATAGAAGTGTGTGCATGCATGTATGTATGCATGGGTGAGAATGTGTCCGAAACTTCAGCTTCAGACCAATCACACCAGCAACATTTTAAATTATGCCTTATTGAAGGCAGTAAATAGGCATACCCATCCTATTATATTACAGTTGTGAACATTAAGCAATGTCACCCATTTGCTTTGAATGCTGCCCTAAGAGACACTACACACTGATTGCCTTCAATTAGAAGACGTTTAACAAACAGCTTGAGAAAAGTCATTGAGAAGTTTGTTAGTCACTTGACAGAACACAGAGCCAAAGGTAGCATTATGAAATATGCTGCAAGAAGACAGATCTTGGGAATAGTTACAAAAGGACAGTTCTTAGGAACCGCAACAAAGTCATGAAAATTAAGATTTTTATGTATAGAATGCTATAAATAGTATAGAAAGCCATATGTAAGTGTATCTTCTTTCTGCCCCCCATCCATGTCATAAATATCTCCTGATAACTTTTTTTTTTCATTTGTTTTCACTATTAGGGAGCTTAAAAAATTTGTAGTTGTACTGTATAAATAAAACTGAAAACAATACACAGCAATCTCAATTACATAAATAATTAAATGTTATTTAATATCACCATCAAATACCTTTTAAAGAACCTTTATAACACTTGCTAGACCAAAGCTTTGTTATATTTGCATTTAGTACTTTGTAGTTCTTAATACTGCTTCCCAGAAGGTAACTCCTGAAAGAACTAGAAACAGTCTCGTCTCTGTGCATGCACTTTGCCACCCGCTCACTTTCTCTCAGCATGGTTACATTACCTTATGGTGTCTGCATTTTAATACTCATTTTGCAAAACTTCAAGTTATATCCTACTAATATATCAGTAACAAGTGAACTGAATGTAACCCCTGTTTTCAGAGACTTTATTACTAGTTTCTGAAAATTCTCAGCATACTGCACTTATTCACAAGAAAGTTTAAGAAAACAGCTTTTACATAATTACCAGGATTAAAGCAATCTCCAAATTAAGATCCCCAGTAGACCCATTCAACTTTCAGCAAATACAACTGTCATACCGTCTTCATTGTTTGAGCTCAGATTTCAACAGAAGCCAAATTCAAATGAGCCTGATCATTTACTTGAGTGATCAGAAGGTGGAATAATTGCATCATGTTGCTAAGAGTCCTTCTATGTGTCATGTGTCCTCTTTATGATGAATTATGCATTAACCTAGTACTATGAAATAACTCTGTAAAAGTTATCACGAGGCATTGAAAGGCTAATTTATATTCACACCCTTAGTGTGAATGTGAGCGCTGTTTAAATTTTCTACATACTTTTATTTCTCAAATGTACACCATGAAATGAATTATAGAAATGAAAAGCTACGTTTCTCAAACTTCAACCCTAAAATATATGTCCACTAATATATATTATTAAGAGGAAGAGTAACAGAAATAATTAAAACCAAACCATGTACTTGGAATAATAATATCCCTTAATTATTTTGCTAAAAACAAAATTAACCACATATCATTATTTCCAATATCTTATTTTTAAAGAACAATTATCCCTCATCATTTAAAGAGCTCCTCTCTTTTATCAACTTTAACTCTAACAGGAAATTTTATATCGGAAATAACACACTTTACAGAACAAACTGAGACAAATTAAATTACATTATAACACATTCTGAGTGTTTGCAGCCATTTAAACTAACACAGGATTAAAAGGCAAACTGTCATTTAGCTACAAAAAGATTAGAAAATTAAGGTCTTTAGGGGTATTATCTTTCATACCTGTGACATATTAAAATGAAGTAATTTTTATTTTTGACAATAACAATATTATTCACTTTTAATAACAATTTGAAAGGAGTCTACCGTAGACTAACTATAATTATAGATAGCTCATTAAAGTACATTAAATAATTCATTCCCTAGGATCTCCTGGGTAAATTGGGAGCATGGGGATGGTGGTAGGGAGGGGATGAGGGATGAGAACATAAGGGAACTTGATGGGCAAGGTTGGCGAGGGATGGAGGACACAGGCCAGGCTGAGTTCAGGGAGTTCAGTAAAAGAGAGGGGAGAGGGATTATAAGAGCAAGTGGAGGAGGCATCAAGATCATGATGGGGAAAACCCTCAGGGACAGCTGAGTGAGGTCATGGGAGCTCAGGGACTCTCCAGACTGACAGCCAGAGAGCCTGCTTGGGATTGAACTAGGCCCTGTGCATATGGGCAACAGATTTGTTCCTTGGTCTGTTTGAGGGGCCCCTGGCAGTGGGACAAAGATTCATCCCTGATGCATGAATTGGCTTTATGGAGGCCATTCCCTATGGTGGGATGACCTGCTCTACCTTGATGCAGTGGGGAGGTATTTGGTCCTGCCTCAACATAATGTGCCAGGCTTTGTTGACATCCCATGGTTTGGGAGAAGGTGGAGTGAGCAGGAGGAAGGGAGGGAGGGGGAACTGTGGTTGGTACACAAAATGAATAAAACATATAACATATACATACTCCTGAAGTTTCTAAGATGTAGTTAACATTGCAGCTTTACTGAAGTGTTTTCCTGAGGAGTTGCATGGCTGAAATCTGTCCCATCAACTACAGCCTCAGCTCTATGTGTATGCTGGTTAAACTATGGCTCAATACATGAACATGTTGGGTGTGCAGAACTATACTGAAGATCATTTTTCTTCACACCAATGCCTTGTTCCTTGTTATCTGAAAATTCAGAAATCTTTTTCAAACTAATGCTGATCAAAAAAAATACTACCAAGAATGAACAGAAACAGGGATTTGGGAGCCACACTTATGATGCAATTTCGCTTCTTCTAAAACTCAAGGAAAAGAATTCCAATTGGAGCACATGGAGTAAGCTTAGTAACTTAGTAACTGTAACTTACAAAGTACTAACTATACTTATCAAATGGAACATATTCTAAGGCACTAAAAATAAAGATTTGGTTAAAAGGAATTCCTCTTCATATTATGTACTTTGCTAAGAATTGTTTATATAACTCCCCCCACCAGTGTGTGTGTGTGTGTGTGTGTGTGTGTGTGCGCGCGCGCACGCATGCGCGTGCGCATGCCATAACCTGGGAGTACATGTCAGAGGACAATTTACTGGAGTCAGTTCTCCCCAGCATGTGTGTCCTGGGTAGGTGGGTCCTGTATGAATATAGAAGGGCAGGCTTTTGTGAATCTACAAACAAGCTGTAACAATTTGTGAATTCCCGCCTATACCTGTATGTATTTCTTTAAAAGCCCAGGAGTAAAATTTTATTTTTTTTATGTGTAGATACGTGTGTGTTTACACACATGCACACATGTTCAGGTATCTAGAGATTTCAGAAGAGGACACTGGATCACCACTTGGAGCTGGAATCAAAACCAGCTGTGAGCAGGAAACCAAAGTCCATTCTTGTGCAAGAGCAACCTGCACTCTTAAATGCTGACCCATCTCTCCACATCTCCCTTTTAAAAGTTCATTTCATAAAAAGTAATAATGAAAAAGTTAACAATCCTTAACATTTGTTAAGGAGTACTGAATTTTTAATATATCACTTCCAAAGAGCATGCTATTTTTTGACATGTTTTCATGCTATAATTAATGTATGATTAGCATTCCAATGTAAAGTTTTAATGAATTTGCATTTATGTAAAAATGAGTCTGTACCAATTTCAAAATTTATAAAGCTAAAAAGTAACACAAGCTTAACTTTTGATATTTGAGTCCGGAGAGATGAGTCAGAGATTAAGAGCACTGGTTGCTTGCTCTTCCAGAGAACCCAGGTTCAATCCTATCCATCTGTAACTGGAGTCCATGGTATCTGATGCCCTCTTCTGGTTTCCACCAACATTGCAAACATGTGGAGCATGCATAAACATAGGTAAAGGCAAAACAGCCACACTACAACTTCTCACATTTTCTTTTTTCAATTGTTCCTTGTGAAATGCAATTTTAAAAGGAAAAAGTGAATTTGTACATTAAATTTATTGAAATCACAATGTTTCCAGCATCTGTTTTTGCAATCGCCAGTCTGTATGAGTCAATCCTGTAACATAATAACCTCTGTGCAGGATTACTGAGTCAAGTTTGAGGTGCTACCACATTCCATAGCTGGAAAGATTAAAATCCCCCTTCCTCCTAAATGACAAATTAGTTACAGTATGGAGAGATTAAGAGCTCCTCTTTTTTTTTTTTCCAATTGACCAATCAAGGACATCATTCCTGAAAGTTGTCAGATACAATGTAATGTAACTGTGACACCTAAAGTGACTCAGGCATTGATCAAAGTGTAAAGAATGTATTCTCTCCAGCACTGTACTTTAAGAAGTAAGAGAAGGCAAACAGCAACCTAAGGCAGAGAATAGAAAGTAGTAAAGGATTAAAAAGGCCTGGCCAATTGAACTTTAGTATGTAAAAATGATACAAAGTCTGAATATACAGGCATTTTAACTAAAAACTAGATCTTAAACTATTCTATCAGGTAAAGGGATGGTATTGCATTTTAAGGATTCCAAGTGTTTTAATAATTTTAAGCATTCTTCCTTGCTTAGAAGCAATATAGTAAAAATATTTAAGAAAGGCATGAGGATTGACTAGAGCTAAAGCTGACTCATTGTTCTTTATCACTTCAGTGGCTCCCAAAGATTCATCTATTTGGAGTTCCTATTTGTAAAGAGAAGGGGGTTGGAGTTCTCAAAGAACCTCAATTGCAATACTTTTTTTTTTTTACACTTGTAAAATAGAAACTATGATGATTCAATAAAAGTTTATGATTATCCAGTATGAGAATCATAAACAGTGACAATCAAATTAATACCCCTTGAGTGAATATACAATATTGGCTTTAGGAAAATTAAATAAGGCAGTCTGTTTGGTCTAGGAAATTGAAATGGATCACTTGTATAGTGAAAAAGATTATTTACACAAATAACTAAAAAACCCACACTGCAGCCACGTGACTTCACCTTTTGTTTTAGCAAGCTTATTTCTAACAGACTGCCTACAGACCTCCAGATTGCCAACCCCAGGTGAAAACCTGTAAGCCCCAGCTCACCAAAACACCTGTCCTTAACAGACAGGGTCAGCTCCTGGTGGAAGGATTATTTACCTAGCTCTTCTGCACTATTCAAGGTCAAATAGCTGCCACAATGAAATGAGGTTTGAAGACCGTTACTTTTCCTTAAGAGGTACCCCTAATACTTTGGCAAAGACCTGCCAGGGCAATTATCTCTCTGGGGTGAAGAGGAAGCTATCTTTGGGAGACATTTATTTTATCAAAAATGCCCTCTAATGTTTAGCCATAACACTCATTGTTCCAACAACACTAAAAGAAATAGATTCTATCTTGGCATGCTTGATGTGAACTAACTTTGATAGACTCAGCTTATTTGGTGAAGGACATAAACAACTAGACAGTGCATACCAAAGAGACCATCCACGGTTGGACATAAGCTTAATTTTATGTTCCTCTTCACTTCCTTTGAAAATCTCAGGAGAAAGGGGTACTCAAAGTCTTTGGCCTGGTAGGTATATCTTGCAAGGGCTATCACGTGTGAAAAAGCTACAAGCTTTAATGCCTATCACTCAACTGAACAGAATGGGGAGGTCAAAACCACATCCTCTTGGATATGTGATGTGACCATCTGAGACGCCAATTTTAAAGAAGCTAGGGTAATGCATAGACAATGATCAACTAAACACCCTTTTAACACGGAAAGTTCAAATCATTATTTATAATATATATTCCAGTAAAAATACTGCATCTGAATGATTCAGCCCAGAAGATAAAGGAACATGAACCTTCAAAAATATTATCTCTCTCTCTCTCTCTCATCTCTCTGTCCTTGGCTTGATTTGCCCCTCCCACAGCTTTCCCGGCTCTCTTGAGGTCACAATTAGGGATGGAACCTAGGATTTCATACTCACAGAGCAAGCACACTACCGAGGAGTTGTATCTCAAGATCCTAAATATGTATCTTAACTACAAGAACAGGGAATGACTGACCAAGCCTCTTATGCAATCTATTAAATAATAATATGTAAAAAAATTAATTACATTTTTGGTATTATTTAAAGAGAGTTAATTGGTATTTTAAAGTTACAACTGGTTAACATAGACCTTCAGGCATATTTCTTCCCAATTTACCAATATAGCATACTAGTATTATAAGTGATTAATGATCTACATTATAATTACTATAACAGAACGTAAGAAAATTTTCATTTTTCACTTTTATGTAAATTAAATCTAATTAAGGTTAATGCCACACTTCTATAAGTTTTACTTTCCATAACTTGACACTCAAACTCTTTCTGTCACCAAGTAGCTTAGAAGGCAATATGCTTTTGCATTTATCCTAGAATTTAGATTAAAAATGCAGCTGACTAGAAACATTCCTTCATTAGTTCTTACAATCTTGTTACAATAATTATTACACATTGCATTAGTCAGGTAGAAAACAAAAAGCAACAAAATGCCATTTGCTTTTTGTCCCTTTGAAATAATTTATTTGCTTGCACTCTAAAAGTCTTTCATCATCCAGGTGTATAAATCACACATGCTTTATAATTAAGGTCATCATATTTGTAGAAAGCATAATGTAATATGTTCTGTAACCCAGGAGCCAGAGATAATGCACTTAAGCAATACCATCTAAAGGCATAAAAAAATAGAAATTTATCATGACAATAACATTTTTCTCACCTTGAAGTCACTTAATTTCTGGTTCACTTTTGATCTTCTTATATCATAATTTCGATGCCCCCAAACTACATTCATGGGCTCTTTAAAACTGTCCAAGAAATGTAGCAGAGAGGGAAAAATTGGCTTACTTTTAGAATGAATGATTAAAAATAGGCCTAAAAGCAGTCTGTGAAACCTAAAATGATATCATCTCTCAGCTTTCAACATAAAAGGAGTCAGAGGTAAATTAAGTTGTATGAACATTTATTTATAATCAATCCTTCACCTGAATTTTCGATTCCAGATTGTAATGTCTAGGTTGCATATAAAGAATCTGTTTTTTGTTGCTGTTGCTGCATGGGTGATTTAATAGATGTCAGGAATAGATTTAGCTGAGGGGTCCACAGCTGAGTCAGCAGGTAAACGTGTAAAACTAAGTGTCCCTGGCCCAGATCACCGTGTCATGAAAGAGTCTGCTGCATCTCTAGGGCAAAGAGGACAGAACACAGACTAGATTTTTATGACATGAGTCCTATACTGATGCTACTCTCTATGCATGGTAGACACTCAAAAATTGGACGCTGAGTACCTGTAGAACAAAATGGTTTTGAAAAGGGTCCTTAGAGGAGGGTTTCCCACTTACCAAGTGAGTGACTGACAAGAGGGTCACGTTCGCAATCTCCTGAAGCTTTAGAAATCTCAGAAAATAAAGGGTACTAATACTTATATCCTGGGTTGTTGTGAAAATATGAGATAATGTACAATGCTTTTAGCTGAATGATCAATGTATAGTGAATGATATCTTTTGTTTATCATTACTTATGCTCTGGAACACCTCCAGGGTGTCTCAATAGGTAGAGTGGCCGACTATTTTGCCAGAACTATTGCAATTTTGGCACTCACAGTCTTGCATACTCCCTGGAAAACTGGGGTCTTCATTTGTAAGATAATTTTATCTACACATCATCAAAACAAATGCAAATGGATACTATGCATTTGGCTATTCAGTCCTTTGCTCATTTTCTCAGGGAACAAGCATTCAAACTTCATGAATTCCCTATTACAGATTATGGAAGAGGGTCTGTAGCTTACAGCTACGGTGTTTCTTTTTACAGTAAACATGGTTTTCCTTTTCAGCCTCTCACGTGACTTTGAAGAAAAATATGAACTTGTTTTAAATCCTGCTGCGCTGTGAGGGCCACTGTTAGTGGTTACTGCCTCAAACCCTAGGTGAACACACACCATTCTGGCTCCAGAGTCTTGCTGTATGAACATTTATGTTGCTCTTTTGTGTGGATTCCAGTTAGAGTCTGTCTGGGAAGCATAACTACATCCTGCCTCAGAGACTTGGCAGGGTGTAATACCTGTCTCCTAGGGTACACTGACCTATGAAAATGTTAACATTTGATGCAGTCCCGTAGCAAGCTTTAAATGTGGATTCTTCATACAAACTTTCTGCTGCATCACACAGAGAGCTTGGTTTATGTTTATAAACCAGAGAGTTTGTATCAGCCCACCTGGCTTTTGGTTGATAAGACTACACAGCAGATCTCTAAATAAGTGCTCTTCTAATTCATTGTTGGTCTGCATCTTTTTGAAAATGAATTTGACTCATTTCCAATATAAAACCAAAAGGACTTGGAGCTGGAGGCATGGCTCGGTGGTAAAGGATGGTAAAGAACACTTGCAGCTCTTCCAAGGTACCCAAAAGTTCAGTTCCCAGCACTCAGGTCAGTTGGCTC
Source organism: Phodopus roborovskii (assembly GCF_943737965.1). Taxonomy (NCBI): domain Eukaryota; kingdom Metazoa; phylum Chordata; class Mammalia; order Rodentia; family Cricetidae; genus Phodopus; species Phodopus roborovskii. Next base: position 10,176,288 of record NW_026126588.1, read on the forward strand.
AGACTGGAACTCCAGCTCTTGAGGAATCTGATGCCTCCAAGGATAGCCATGTACCCATGTGAACACCCCACAAAGCTAAACGTAATAAAGAAAAACCTTGGTGGAGCAGATAAAAGATTTTAAAATCTTTCAAAGAATTTTACCACATTGTTAACTTGAAAATCTAGCAATAGTCTTCTGAATCTAAGAAAAAACACACTGGTTATTTTGTCCTATTGAATATTTTGTGTCTCATATCTTTATTAAGAATACAAGGTGGCCATGTGCCTATTAAAAGCTAAGATAACAGCTTATTAATTTTGTTGAAGAGCCTTCCGCTTTAGTTACTAATTGTTCCTAGTATGTCAAATAGTATATGCTCATATGTGTACCTCATGTGCCAGACATATAATTCTATCACGTATAACTTCAAACTAGACAGAATTCAATATTCTCTCCCATACTAAGATTTGAAACATACCTAGGTATATTAAGAGTTATAAAAAATGCACTTGGCATTTGAGTTTATTAAAAAAAAAGAATTTCAAAATGTAGTGCAAAAAAAAAAAAGTGTGTAAGAATACACTCTTTCGTCCTTTGCTATTGCTAAGTAGTAAAGGGCAGGGATCTTTTATTTGTGTGTGTGTGTGTGCCTTTCTGTGTGTATGTGTACCACTTGTGTGCAGGTACACACAGAGTTCAGGTGAGTGAATTGGGTCACTGAAACTAGACTTACAGATGTTTTTAGCGGCTTGACATGAGTTCTGGGAATGGAACTCAGGCGTTTTCAAGACCAAAAGCCATTCTTGAGCATTGAGACATCTTTCCATCCCCAAGGACAGAGATCCTGACAGGCTTTGAAAGGTCTAAAATGTACAAATTAATTCAAACTGCTTTTAAATATCCAATGGAAATACCTACAAACATGACACAACTAAAGTATCATTAAAATACTACCATACTGATTTATAAATTCATATTCAAGAATTTAGTCACCAGGCCAGGAGTAATTCTGGAAATGTGTTGATGTGAGCAGTACAAAAGTTAAGGGTGGAAGCCAGAAACTCACTTGAAATTTAAGTGCAAAGATCAAAAATTAATTTTTGATTAAAAAGTAAGAGAAGAGGCCGGAGCCTTTCCAGGAGAGTGGGCTGGATGAATTCTACTTCCTGTATCCCTCAGATAGACAGGATTAATAATAAAACAAGCTTGAAGCCTAGAGAACTAAGATAGGCTGCTCTAAACATAACTGATGGCAGTGAAATTTGAAAGTTCCTAAAGCTCATGCTATGCAGACAATAAAACAGAGGGACTTTCTATTTTGCATAGTAGTTGTTAGCCAGAGAGGATATTGGAAAATCAGAATCAAATCACATATCTATAATAGCTAGAAAATAGAAACAATACAAGGAAATTCAAGAAGAAACAAAGACTATGTCATGAATCCCTATGACAAAAGAAAATATTATCATGTAAGATATACATTATTAGCTTACAAAATTGTTTTAGCTAGCAATGTAGATAACTGAATTTCGCATCAGCACTACTTAGTTTTAAGTTTTCCACCTTAATCTAACTGTGTAATATGAAAGAATTAATAAGTGGCACAACCACTTCAGAGACATAACTACCTATTAAATAATTTTGGTATTTATTCCAATAGTGGCATAACCCTTAAATATTATAAAAGGAACAGTATGAATGTTAAAAATTATATTAATATTTACCTTTAGTGGAAGAGTTATATTTTTCTTGTTCTTCAATGAATTAAATGCACATGATGATGGAAACAAAAGAAAGAAATCAGCAAATTTATAGTTAGACATGGAAATGTGAATTAACAAAATGGCATGAATACTAAAAATGTATAACACATAAGGTGACATGGTAAACTGCAATGATAAACCATGAGAAAGTTTCACATATGGTATTGAAATTAATTCAAAAATGAATACAGCAATTCAAAGATTTAAACAAAAGAAAAATATCAGGAAAATAACTTGTTTGATATTCCCCCAATGCATATGTTACAATTATTTTTCCTTCACTTTTAAGAACTGTATAGTTTTGCAACATTTTACTAAAATCTTGTAATTTAAATCCACCACTGTCCTACACTGTAGTGATACTGAAAGCATACTTAATCTATACAGAAACTTTAATTGTAAAATTGTATAATTTGAAATTTCATGTGATTAATCCCAGTTATTTTTCTATTGAATAGAAGCAAATAACCTACACCATGGAAAAATCTATACTACTTTCTGTGTGAACAAGATATATGCCAATCTAAGTAGTCTTTCACTTTTCCTCAAATGAATAGTAAATATCTCAAGATAAGATTGCTCATTATTTACAGGCTGTATGTATTAGACATTTCATAAAAGTTTATATTTCCCTCATTGATGTTATATTCTTTAGTGAAAATAACTAGTATATTCACATTTGAAGGAAGGTGTCAGTATGGTTTCATATTTTAAGTACTACATGCAGAATCAACATTGAACCAAGGCTTGCCCTCAACTTTTGTTTGTTTGTCTTTACATCCTTCTTTAAGAGGCATCAGTGAAGCACTGATACTTGACCTGTTCAGAAAATGCCAGTTTTTACACAACCACTCATGGCTACCTTCATCCTGACTCTATGTAAAATGAAACTATATTGTATCAATGCATGTAATCAAAACATTTCAAGGAACTCAATTTTTTGATACTAAGAGTAAAGTATACATTATATTTTAACCTGCTTTTATTTTAAAGTATGTACTGCAATCATCTCTTTTTCCCTGACACAAATTTTTACATAACCAGATTTCATGTATTGGGCTCATACTCCAATTTCTTAAAGGAAATTTTAAAATAATTTTCAAATAGTCAATAAATATATCTTCTTAAATGATAGTCTTTAATATTGGAAAAACTTTTCATAATACAATAAATATCTTTGATAAAAATTTTAAAAAAATATACCCATCAAATAAAATTCTTTGCATACACCCTAAAACAATAACATAGGTAATTATGTACAAAATGTATTAATAAAGCTAATTAATGATTGTATCAAGAAATTGCATCCCTGACTAGGAAACTAAGCCACTGAAAATACTTGGTTCTTACCAAAAAACTCTTTATCAACTGAATTACTTTAGAAATAGTTAAGTCAGCCCTTCATAAGATATTAAACAGGAAAAGCCAGAAGTCAGGTGGATAAGCATTCACATACTCATATTACCTTAAGAACAGTGAAATGCAGCACAAATGAAATGTACTAAGTAATGTCTAGCCCACAGATCAAAACACTTTACAAAATAATTAAGGACAAATGTGTCACATTAACTGTTCAGTATGAAAACACCTATAAGGAGATGACAGAGAACATTACTATCATTGACCACAAGCCCAAAAGCATCTATCAATAGCATGAAGTATGCCTCGGAATGCTGAGTCCATGATGACTCTTCCATTCTACAAGCTCTGCCAATATCAGAATGTTTCAGGAACCTTCAAAGACCAACTGTGCTAACTAAAGTATTTGTCATAATTAATACCAAAATAACTCCAACATTGTCATTCCCACTCATTCCCTTCTTCCCACCTCAATCCAGTCCTTATTTATTGTTGTTTTCTTGAAAGGCAACTGTGAATATGAATATCATAAACAGTAGATGTTAACAATGGAATGGAAATCGAAAAAATAACCAATTTTTTTGCAGAAATATTACTATAACCCCACTGTGAACCCTCATATGACATGGAGTGTTTTACTTGCAACTGGAGGAAATGCAAAGAATTTTAGGAACACATGATTGGCTGAGTTTCCGTGTGACCAGAAACACTGAATTTCTAGTAAAGCATCCAAATTTAAAGTTTGTTCAGTTGTGCAACAAGAGCTCATGGATGAGTAAGTTAAAACAACATCTATCTGTCAAAAGTTTAAACTTTTGACTTTTCTCCACCACATCAAAACATTACAGAAAAAAAAAAAACTATCAGAAATGTGGATTCTACAATTGATAACTGGCATTTTAGAAATAATTTTCAGCCACACTGCATTTTGCTAATTGACTAAATGTATACATTTACCTCATCCTTGACCATGCTGTATCAATAAGAAACATTATTTTAAAAGACACAAATCCATCTGTAAATGTTGCTTTTATGGTACCGTTCGCAGTATTGATTAGTAAGACATCACCACTTATTGAGGCTAATATTCCTATTATCAAGCATTTTGCATGGTTACACAGGCCACTTCAATTCTGAGGCAATGCAATCTGTAGGGAAATGTGAATTTCACAGCAGCAACAACCAACAGTTTTGGAGAAGTACTCAGGAAAGTAACTATCAGGATATTTTATAGGGACGCAAATTGACATTGGATGTTTACTATACTCATTGTTGTTGAACCCCAGCCCTGAACTAGAGAAAAATTCTGTAATTCTTTTAGGTATTGGTAATAAATGCAACAGAAAATACTGATGTCATTGACCTACTGAGAAACGGGTCAGGAAAAATAGTATTTTAATACAGCATTTCAAATGTTTCACTCATGCACTATCAGAGCAAGCATCTCCTCCCTTTCCCCAAATGCATACACACATTGCCATTCTCTTAGAAAACAATCTATACACACTTCATGTAAGAAACTCAGACAATTTGGCTCATAGGAAAATGACAAATAGATGTTCTGAGGAATTTTCACCATCAAACTATTTAAAATGCAAGATATTGTCATTGAAGGTAAAATGAAGAACACTAATGCATCACTCAATGATCACACTGAACTTTTAAATAATTTTTTTAAAAAAGAAATAGCATAAGGCCTTTTTTTTTCCATAGATAAAGTAACAGAGAGTACTTAGGTTTTGAAAATGTGTATCACCTAGTTTTATGCCTTTGCAAAACTATCCAGGCAGGACTCTACCCACCCTGTTAAACAATCACCTAAATTCAGTCATTCACTCTACTCAACAAATGCTGATTGCTATGTGGCATGGGCCACTAAAATTAGGTGCTGAGGATAAAATTATAAGCAACTTAAATTCTTAGGATTCAGAAAGTTGCATATGATCAAAAAAGAGTCATTTAATTAAAAGGAGTGTGAAAATGACAAGTTTCTTAAGTCCAGGTGTTTGGACAAAGATCTCTCATTTTTGGATACCTTGTTCTATACTGCCGCTTCGCACTGGCACCTGTGGAAGCTGTCTTCCCCGGCGACTGCTGAAGGATGTGTCCGCTGGAGGAGACTGGGTTGGGCTTCCTTGTCGGTGCGTTCTGTAGGCAAACAGCAAAGGACAGGTGAAATTCCAATACAGTCTGGCAAAACATTTTTGCCTTTTTCCAGTCTAAGACAGGCATAAAACTTCTAACTGGCTTATTAAAAGCACAATCAAATATCTTAGATGACACATGTAAAAGGACTACTATCATAAGAGGCTGGCGGAAGCATGTATACATCCAGCATAGTGAATTTCTGAATTAAGCAGAATGTGACTCGCTTTCTTTGACTCTTAATGTCATTCACTTTTGTTAGTATCATGATAGAATTGACCACAGTCTCAGGATATATATATATATATATATATATATATATATATATATATATTTTTTTTTTTTCAAATAATCATGAAGGAATGTTCCCAAACAGCTACAGCTACACTCATACACAGTACTTTCGAGTCATTTTTAATGATAAGTTCTTGATGCACAGCCTGAAGTCAGTTACCAGTAAGTTGTGCATTTTAAAAAATAGAAAGAAACAATAAACCTTGAAAAGTGTCTCAAATAACCTTGGACAGATGCTACAGGATATTCTGGTGGGGATTATAACTGGGAATGAGAATATGAGAAACATGCAGATGCTTCATTCCTGCCCAGAAAAAGCTGACCTCCATCTGCTGCCATTCAAACACTTCGTAACTAAAGGAAATTTTAAACACTATGTGGTTTCATGAACACATATGAAAGGTTACTTTATAAAATGCTCTCATACCTTAATAAACAAATACATATTCGATTCTGGGTAAAGTCATCATAAAGCATTTCACATAGTCAAAGTGTATATGATATGCCACAAACAGATGAACAGACAGAACACAGCCAGATTTAGTTTTCGATGGCAGCTAACTGGCGGGAACTAGAGGGTTCTGCCAGCACAGTGAAGATAGATGCCAGTGGTAGAGGATGTGGGAGAGGATTAAAGTGCCACAAAGAAAAGATTTAGAAAACCATGGTGTCATAATGGGTGAAAGCTTCGAGTGCTCAGGAAGGAACAACACCACACCAACACCCTGCAGCAGGACATGAATGCTGGGCTGGACACTGAATAGCAACCTTGTCAGAAGCGGAGAAGGTGGCGCCGAGCCTCCGGGGGCAAGGTGGTGCATGGAACACAGGGTTCTGACACTAGAGTGCTCGCTCGACCGCGAGCGAGTGGGATGCTTTCCCCTAACGACTGCTTGATCAGTTGCTCTTGGGATTGCGTATCCCCTTCTAGAAAGGCATGATGGGAGAACCCTAAAACATTAGTGCCAAAAAAGATCTTCAGTCAGCAGGTTTCATTAACTTCATACCAACACATTTGTCCAAGGAAAACCTGGATACAAGAGGATCAGTCATCACACAGTTATTGGGATGGGAATGTCACTGTTACCCAAGCATATGTCACGTTGTACAGGGCCAACATAAGTTTCCCTAATATTATCAACTTTTTATGAACCATCCAGATTCAAAGAATTAAGTCCCTTTTTGGGGGGGGGGGGTGGGAGGACTCATTGAACTCTTCCTCCAGTGTGCCAAACATGGAGAATAGAAAGCAGATACACAATGAAGACTCCTTGATTGTTTGTGTGAAATTAGAATGATGAACACTATGGTATTTCCACAGTATTCTAGAAGAATGTGAAATATAAATGTGGGTATATTTTTACAATGTTTACAGTTCTACAAGGTAAGAAGTCAAGTCTATGGTAAATCTATGGTAAAGAGATAACCAAAAAAAAAAGCATGTTTCTTCAGTTTCTTCATCTTAGTCTAAGACTAAGAAATAAAAATAAAGCTTGAACAGTACTTTATTAAGTTATACACCTGATTAAGCACATATGATTAATGTGTGGGTAAAACAGGTCCTCTTATTTATGATGGTATCTGAAAATATATTTGTGAATACCATCTTCATATGGTATTCAAAATCATTATGAAGCAGTTTTCTGAATTAAATACTAAGAAGTAAATGAATACATATATGTATGTATGCATACCTACATACATACATATATACATATGCATATTTCTCCATAAAACATATACATGCTTTGATACTTTCACCATTTCAGTATCATTTTAATTAAGTGATATGATTAAAGTGTCTATTACATACCATCTTGACAAAAATTTAACAAAAGCTAACCATTTCAAAGCAATAATGGAAAATTTGTTTATTGTCTTAAGTGTGAGAATAATACACATGAGTTACCCAAAATGTATTTAAGAAGACTTTATTCCATTAGCTCAATATTCACTCTTTTAAGTGAAAATATTTTTAACAACCAGCCGGATTTTTGCTTCAAGCTATGTCTTCCATTGCAGAGAACAAGGGAGTGCAGCTTACACCTATAATAAAGGTGCATTTTGGCCTCTTGCGCTGTGGAATGAGGCATTTCTAGATACCTAGTGATGCCCTGAAATCTCATCTGTCATTGCCACTTCCAACACGGAAAGTATCTGATGATCTGATGACGTTCTTTCTACCCATTCAAATAAGTCATCTGTGCTATCTGACTTGCATATGAGCTCAACTCTATCAAACTGAGATGGGGAGAATTTATATGACAGGGTATTTCCAGCACTAGACAAGCCATTATTATGAGAATCAGATTGCTCCAAACACATGTTTTGGTTGTGGTTTGAAATTTTAGCTGTACAGTTTCCACATTAGTAATGGGGCTTCTCTTGGATACTACAATTGCATGATAATCTTATTTCATTCCCTGATGAGATTTCTAACCACCCAAGAACAACTTAGATGAGAGCAATTTTGGTGAACTTTATGCTTCATCCATTTTCAGGATGATATAAATGGCTTCTGGCTTCTGGATGAATATGTACTGCTCTATAATATGTGACACGGAGAGCTGTGTTGGAGCTGGAGGGACGCTGGCAGACTCTGAAAAGAGCCCACGTTATTCCAAGTCAAACATTTTATGCAAGATCTGTTTGGTTCTTTTTTTTTTTTTTTTTTTTTTTTGATTTGTTTTGTTTTTCTTTACACAAAATAACTGTCCACTATCTCACTAGCAAAAAAAAAAAAAAAAAAAAAAAAAATGTTATTGGTGCATGTCAATCTACAGAGCACAGCCCAGAAGATGGATAAAGCAAATCTGAGCAAGAGAGGAACATGGTCACAAGCATGAGTCCCAAGAGACTGTAAAGAGATGACTAAAGTTTTGCAGAGAAGAGGTAATGGAATAAAGCGTGGTTTGTTTAGGCAAATGGAAAGGAGAACTGCTTGAGAATTTCGAGGCATGAATGCAGCGTTGAGAGGATCAAGGTTGTTAAGCATTGATCACTTTAACAAAATGGGATATAATAGAAGGAAAGAATGGAAGAGACTTAGAGTGATCACGTTAGAGGAGGAAACCAAGCATGGATGGCAGAAAAAGGAAATGGGACCTAAGAAACGGTAAGATAAACATCAGTAAGATCTTTAACGTCAGTGTGGGGACAGCAACATTCTAAGCTCTCAATGAGAATGCCTGTGTGCATTTACATGGATACACCGTGCATGTGTCTGTGAACTTTTGTGCTGTACACCCTTTGAAGTATAATTACTACTATTTTATAAATAAAACCGAGGAGGATTCAGTAACTTGGAAAAGACCAATGAGAGAATGCTAGAGACAGGACCTGAACGGGTTTGCTGAGAACCAACTTGGCCTTCTTTTCAGAAAGGTGACAGGTGTGTTCAGTTGCTTCTTTACTTTTGTACTGAACACTTGAATCCGAGGCTTCAGCATGCTACAGGACACTTCACTCATGACAATTGTTAGAGAAACAGGACTTGTTTCTATACCCCGGGACAAAAAATAAGAATTTACAACAAAATATAGACATACATCTAAAAATTGAGTTATTTGGTATGGTTTAAAGGAATCATGTTCCAGGAGTTTGCAGGATAAAAATGTAGGCAAAAGACATTTAATAAATCTGCTTTGTATAATCTGCCAGGGGTATACACATACATGTATACAGTAGCTCACCAGCTGCAAATGTGTATCTAAATATTTATCTCTGGGTTCAATCACAGCCTGAATTCCTTCACTTAACTCTACTGTGTTAAGTTGGACTAAACACACTTTACCTCCAAACCTTAGATCTTTAGCCAGACATTTCTATTTTTTGCAAATAGTTCCAACTAAAGCTTTTGGGGCGTCTGTTTTTTTTTTTTTTTTAAATGTGATTTGCTGAAGAGGTGAGAATGTACACAGTATTTAAGTTCCAAAGTGGTTTCTTCTGTGATAGCCTTTTACAGGTCTGTAAAGGCTCATTCTCATAGCTACAACACAGTTATTTAAAAAGTACAATTGTAGGCAATTCTAAATGATAGTATAAGCAAAACATCCAGCAGTCAAAATTCATAATACTGTACCACAAAAAAAAATTTTTTTTTTTTTTAAAATGTCACAGGGCTAGAATGAAAAGATAGATCACCAGCGCTGCTCTCAGCTGAACTCTCGTGGAGGTGATTGGCTCTGTGTTTTTGTTTGTTTGTTTGTTTGTTTTTGGTTTTTTTTTTTGTTTTGTTTTGTTTTTTTGCTTTTGTCATAATCGATTTGTTTGGCTTGTCTACTTATTTTATTATTGTTCCTTAGGAGCCTGCTCGTTTTCTAATGGAAGACATAAAAGGAATGGATTCCGATGGGAGGGGCCATGGGGAGGAACTTTGAGGAATGGGGAGGGGAAACCTGAGTCAGAGTGCCACGTTTGAAAAACCCATCTATTATATAAGAGAGAGAGAGAGAGAAAGAGAAGATGAAGCCACCCTTAAAGTGGCTGGGGTGTGCCTGTTTTCTACCTCTAACAGGTCACAGGGAATTTCACCACGCTTTCTTGGGACTCCGTACCACCAAATGACAAGTTTGTTTCAGACAAACTTAAAGTCAGGGTAATTTCACAGCAATGCTTTTCAGAATTCATTGCATAACTCAAACATCAGATTTCTGTGTGGAGATTATTAGCTTCCAAAGGTCAAGATGGGGGCTATTGCCAAGTGGTAAGAGAATTTGCCTAACAATCACAGGACCTTGGAAGGGAAGGGAAGGGATGAGGGAGGGAGGAGGGAGTTTGAAGGAGGAAGAGAGGAAAGCAGAGAGTTAGAGGAGAAGGCATTTACATGGTGAATTACTTCACCTTAGCAACATCTCAGAGCTCCTGCAGTAACTTCAGTTAATGTGACATAGAACACGCAGGTCAACTCCCTTGTAACCAGTATCCAACAATCTGCTTAAAAGTTAGTCACATAACTTGCATGACTATAAAAATCGATCAAGTACTTTAATCATAAACAAAGAAAACCACACATATTAAAGGCTAGTGTTTTCACCTAAGCCAAGAATGAAGGATGGAAAGGCATGCACTCCTTGTTGGCAACTACCTGGTAGTATTCCACACTTCAATTGGGTCTCCCTAGATGTTGTAAAGCATCCTTCTAAAGGACCAATACCTCTGTATCGTAAGATTGCATTTTAACAAATCCTTTGACATCTCTCCTCAACTCCCTAATAAGGAAATGCCTTTATCTTTGCTTATCACTACTTAGTCATTAAATTAGAACTCAAATTGTCATGAATTTATGCACTGAATAAATCACTGAGCTGTATGAGCTCTATCTCCCTGCTGTCTTTCATCATCTACTCTTGAATTTTTTGATGCATCTTCCAAACTGTTTTCTTTCTTTTCCTTTTTGTTTTTTTTTTTTAACTGAAAGACTTACTTAATTTACAATGTATATAGTGTTCTTCCTTCATGTATAGATGCATGCCTGAAGAGGGCAACAAATCTCATTATAAATGGATGTGAGCAACCATGTGGTTGCTGAGAATTGCACCCAGGACCTCTGGAAGAGCAGCCACTGTTCTTAACCTTTGAGCCATCTCTCCAGCCCCTGTACTGTTTTCTAATGGATCTATACTTCTGAAACTTAAAATCAAATATCCACTGCCTCAGTTTAAGGGCAGCCTTTCATAAACAAATTGAAAGTCTTCAGTACATTAACACGGTGTGGTCATATCAGTCTTAACATTCTCAAGAAGTCTCCAGGTTTAGCTTCCTTTTCTTTCTGATCCTCTGATTTCCATTCTTCATTCAAGAATAGGTATTTAAACTCAAAAATTAGTTTCAAGTTTTATATTTTTTCCTCATATTTCCCGACTTCTAACTTAGACCAAGTTCTATCTATTGATTTAGTTCAGCAAGGCTGGTCTACTGAATATTTTCAAATTCCAAATGTCCCATTCATACCTCTGCTTTTACTATGACTGGAATACATCTGAGACAGAGCACACACATTAACCTGTATTTCTCCTCATGCTTTTAAGGATTCTCAGTCTAATGAACAAGTATTCTATGTATGTTACCATGATTTTCAAGGTGTTTCTGTAGATGTGTCAAAAGAAACATCAATATGTTTTACCTAAAGGTACCACACCTTTAAAACCGTGAAAACTGCAAATCATCAGTAACTCCATAGGTTTTTTTTTTTTTTTAAATAATAAACACAGCAAATAAGTACAGCTGTATAAACCAAGAATCTTAGATTATACCTTTGGAGAAAATAAGACTTTTTCAAAAGTCGATATTATTCAACTATCTAACACACACTCAAATCATTTCTACTTCCCCAGTTATGATTCACTAAAAACATTTAATGTCATTGCAGGAACAAAATATCGAAGTTCTAACACATATATAAGAATGAGTATGTGTTTAGTCCTCGACAGAACAGCCACACTTGCTCGTTTCATCAACACCTACTATTCAAGAGCAGAGCACACAGTGACATTGTTTCGTTTCTTCGGCCCCTTTGCTCACAGAGCAGCTGTTTCATTTCCTCCTCGGGACACTTGAAGCATCACAAGCATGTGTGCCTGTACACTGGCAGGTTAAAGGAGAGGCAGGGCACTCCCAGGTCTACAGAAAAAGGAAGATGGCAGCGGCAGCCCAGCACCACACCGAGCCTACCTGTCTGCATCGGAGGCTGTGCCTTTCCTAGTCTGTTTTTGGATGCTAGATCTTTCAGACTTTCTGGAGTGCCTGTGGGGATGAAATGTTAAAGAAATACAAAATAGATGATGAATAAAGCTACAGTCACATCAAACAATGAAAGAAAAAAAATCCAACAACAACAAACAACAAACACACGAACAATGACAACTTAGCTTACCTAAATGGTTTTGTCAGTCATGACATTCACAATTAAAAATAAATAAATAAAATAGGGAAATCATAATGGATGCTGGGGGGGTGTGGAGGAGACACAGTGGCTGACAGGAGACAGGAGAAGCTGACATAGCATTAGTTTAAGTGGGAACACCTACAGCAATGATGTGATGGGTACCCTTCCTCAGTAACTTAACTTCTGCCAATGAATAAAAAAAACAAAACAAAACAAACAAACAAACAAAAAAAACAGTGATGAAATCTACGATGATCAGTGTTACAGTGGTAATGGTTTAGGTGCTGAAAGACCACACAGGGGTAAGTGACAATTTATTTTGAAGCTTTGAAACTTTGTGCTCTAGGCTATTTTTGTTTTCCACCAATGTGTGAAGAGGAAAGACATGAAAGATGTTGACAGACATGAAAGCATTTGAACTAACCATGAGAATTGCTTAATAATTCAGGGTTAGGGAGAAATGTTAAGTAGGGAGAAATGTGAAAGCTAGCTTTGCCTGATAAAACAAGACAACAAAGCCTCTAATTTTACTTTCAGAAAGTACACATAACACCTAACATATGGAAATTAAGATGGTATTTCCTCCTAAAAGCAACATACATAGAGAATGTGAAAGAGAAAGAAATAATCCTTAATGTACCTTACATTTAGCCTAAATGCCGGAACTACTGTGTGAACAAAATCACTATTATGTATGGACATGCATAATGTCTATTTGTCTATAAGACTTATGACAGTTATGTATTTAAGGTGTATAACATAATAAAATGTATAATATAAATATAAGACACATATATGTCTAAGTGGTTATTATAAATGAATGGGTCAAACATTTTGCATAGTTACACATTTTATACAAATAATATTAAGTATCGTGACCTACAAAAACTTACTTTTCAAAAATTGTAAGAAAATCTACTTTTATTCAATCTCTATAATTTATACCTATTACATTGTCTAAAGTACTCACTTCAGAAAATGTTGTCATGTATCTGTTCTTACTTAGAATTATAGGCAACTTAAATTGAGTGATTCCTGGACACTAAGCATGCAGCAACACACCGGTCTACTTTCTCAAGTGTACACACTTCCTTGCACATTTTTCCACCTTCGTCCACTTCTGCCAGCTGTATTCACATCATTGCACTCCTCTAACACAGGCGTGTGTTCTTAACTTGAAAGAAATAGAGCACATGCCTGAATCTACGGTAGACAGCGGTCATGCATGTTCTGAAAATTCCAGAACTACAACACAGAACAAAGTGAAGGGTAGAGAAGGGAGAGGTGGGTTTAAAAAAGGTTGAAGGGCACGAGATCAAAGTAAATGTAATGTGTGCCTTATGGACAGTTTGTGTGTGGTCCCAGCAGTGATCAGGACAATGGCCTGGAGGAACAAAGAATCCTTTGCTCATCTTCAGGAAAGAAAAAGATGAGAACTGAGTTTCAGGAAGAGCAATGGGTTCATTTCTCATCAGGTTTTCCAGTGTACCACATCTTCCATTCATTTAACATGAGGCACTGTTAGGTCTTCCATTCATTTAACATACTTGTGGAGCTTCTTTATGTGTGAGACACTGTTAGGTGTCTGGAGTGTGTCTGTGATCAGTTATGTAAAACTCTGCCTTTAAAAACTGACACTGTCACCAGTGAAAGTCAAGACCAGAACAGCACCAAATAAAATGATAAATAATAACACAGGGAAGTGATTTTAACTGTATGCAGGTTATTCAAGAAAGAAACTCTGAGATGGTGATATTTTACCAAACCATATAGTAGGAGAGTGTGTGTGAGTGTGTGTGTGTGTATGTGCGCATGTGTGCATGCATGTTAGCATACATATATTTCTTGTATATATCATATCTTGTATATATCATATACATACTCTTTGCTGTTGAAAAGTAGAAAGGTATGGTCATCTATTAGAGATTGCTCAATTTCCTTGTCCATCATAAAAATTTATTGCTTTCTACAGTTAACTAGGATTATACTGTATCTGTGAATTTCTCCAACTCTTCTTTCTCTTCTCCTGTCCTACAACTTCATGGTGTCACATAGCAGATTGATTACCATGGTGATGCCAGATGGACTGGCAATATTAAGGATATATGATATTTAAGAAGACCTTTATCACTCATCTGTCTTTCTGCTTTAATTATGTCATCCATTTTGTCTAATCCCTTTAGATATAGTATTAAATAAGAGTAAAATTTATTTACAAACAAACATACCAACTCTCAGGAATTTATAATGGTGTACAATTTACAGTCAACTTTAAATAATGTTACAACCAATCACAGGTCCACACATCTCCTTGCCTGTTGTTGCGTTAACCTTTCTCCTAAGGGGGTTTCTTTTTCTCTTTAAAGGCCATTATAATTTTTGTGAAGTATCTTCTAATAACACCTACAAGGATATTTCTTTATAATTCTTGTAACTGCTTGAGAACATCCTCAAATAGGGAAAAACGGAGCACTTTTAATGGCCAAAAGTCCATGGAAAGCAGAAACAGTAATGGAAATAGAAATTTCTAAATCTTTTACAATATTCATAGCTATGGATATTGCACATTTAATCACACCTATCATGGATATAGAGGATTAAGATAGGTATAATATAAATGTTATTCATATTATATACAATCAAAATCATTGTTCAGGTGATCACAAAATAGGTCACTGGAAAATGAAATACTTCATGTTGTACATTAATCACCTCAAGGTTCAACTGTCAGATTCTTGATCTAGTTGGATTTTCACTGTAATGTTACTCATTCATAATGCTTTGTATTTGCTGAATGTTTTGTTTGAGAACTACTGCTATAATGACGATTTTTTAAATGACTAAATTGCAGCAACAAATATGGGGCCAGTATCTGGGAGTGTTAAAGAGAAGGAGAAAGTTTGATCAATATTATTAGTGATACTTTGATAGTCAAGAAGCATGCTACATTTTAACAAGAGAAAAATATATGATAATATACTCTATGTATCTTCATTGTTGAAGTAATGTTTTGAGGGAACAGATATGTTACCTTGATCTAAACATAATGTATACATGTAAACAAAATACTGCATGGTACCCAATATATATATATACATATATATAAATATATATATACATATATATATTTATATACATACATACAATGTTAGTGGAATTTGGCAGTCAAAATTTGCATTGAGCAAAAAAGAAGTAACTGAAAATATAATCTGCTTTATATCAAAATCACATGTAACAATTCAATTGTATTGTTTTCCGGGATTCACTAAAACAGAAAATTGCAGAATTAGAGCATGATTTCTACCGTATTAATGCTTTATGCATGAGGAATTATCAGTTATTTTATGGTAGCATGCTCTATCACAATGGGGCCATGTGGCTCAGGCTCAATCTTAAAGTCTACAGAAGATGAGAATTCAGACGCTCCATTTACAACTAGCTAAATTTACAATTTAGCTAATTTACAACTAGCTAAATGGAAACAATGCTAGAACATTTCATGAAACTTAGTTCATGTGCCACAGACCATAATTAGCTGCTACAACCATCCCATTTTCATGAATTTCAGCTTTATAAAAATTCTAGTAATCTTTATCACTATTTCATTGTTCATAATATTTCCATGGATCAAACATACAAATAATTAAAATCCAAAATTTTCCTAGATTTGATGCTTAATGTTTAATTTGTTCTTATGATTACTCAGAAATATAAAACCCTATAACCACATGGCAGAGATTAAGTTATTTAAAAGTTGTGAAGGCACATCCAAGTATAAAGAACATGTTTATTTATTATTATTGAATTGAACCAAAGGTTGTAATTAGAAACCTGGACCTAGCTCTAATCAAATTTGCAATTGTGAAATTCCATTTAAGTGTTCTTTTTATTTACATTAATTTTAGCAGTCAAGATCTTAGCACATAATCAAAATAGAAAATAATTAGTATCTATTTGGGGGATACTTCCCTCTTCTTTTTAATTGATTCAATTACCTGATATTGTGAGTAAATAAATATTTTTTGAAGTTATCACAAATTTCTTATATACATGTAGTATATATAATAAAATGTATACTTTACAACAAATTTTTAAACTTGTAATATTGTTTAATAATATTTATTAGAAATTTGACATAATAAAGTATGTCTTGGTTTAGGGGAAAATATAAATCTATCAGTGGTTATTTTCATATAAAATAGTGATGGCATAAGAATGAATCTCTGTGTTCAGAATGCTTATTCTGTCTATGGTTTTTTACCATCTTACTTACTCATTAATTGGGAAGAGATAAAAATTCAAACAAGATTGGTAATGGTCATATATATGCATGAAACTAAGGTCCATTGAGTACTGATTTCATGTGTGTTTGTGTACTAATATTTTAGTGTCTGGTACATCTTGTTACCTTTTTGACACAGGAAAGTTGGGAAAGACTAAATGACAGCACACTTTGTTGGTGAGTAGTTGTATAATAGCGCTGCCAGTGGGCAGCAACTGACATTATGTGTGAGTCAAAATGGCAAAGATTTGCTGATTCCATCAAAATAGTCAATAGAGAAAAATACGTTTATGTCAAAATGAATCACTTGATATGAACAGTCCGGTCACTTTGCAGAGGAGTAAAAGGTATGGTGTAAAAAAGAAAGAAAATAAAGCTATAATTTTGTGTATTCTCCTTAAAAATACCAACCCAACCATATTTATGTTCATTATAATTTGAGTAAGGATGAGTCATTACTTTAGATTAAATCACTGTTCTATGATTTAATCACATTCAAAGATTTTTATCGTAAATGGTAGTTCTCATTTACTTCATGGCCAGCACCTTGGCTGTCTTAATCACTGACCTGACTTCATCCATCAAAGTACAGTGAACACTGCAACAGAATTTGTTGAATGAGTGAGCAGGAATACAGATCTACATCTTTCAATTTACTTCTATAATTATGTTACATTCTTATATAAAATGACCTGGCTCACATGTAGGGCACAAGTTTTATTAAAATTTCTAGTTCAATAAATTCAGTCCTAGAAATGTAACAGCAGCATGGAGGTTACTTTTGAGTTCTGAATATGTAAATTCAAATCATATTAAGAGGTGTTTTACGATTCATCAAGTGAAAAATAAAATGGAACCTTTATCAAATGTCAGTTTATAGTCTCTCTCATCATTGTTAGATGATACAAATTTGCCTTATGCAATTTAGATGGTCTATCTACCAAATTGTGGAGATGTCCAAATTGTTCAGACATACATAAGATAAACATTACCATTTTGATAAGACTACAATTACTAAGTGGACACATAATTAATGCAAAATAATAAATATGTTCGTAAAACTATCTGTTGTTTGCTGCATTTCAGAGTGTATCTGTCTCATGAATGTGTTCACTGAATTTCAACTGAAGAAAAATGTCTCATGCATCCCAAGACTTCTGTGACTATTCATAGGAGAACACTGAAATAATATTTATATATTTACATTTTAGACATCACAAAACAGGAGAACAATGGCAATGGAAGTAACATACTGTGACACCTTTACAGACCAGTATGGAGTGCATTCAATGCAGAGAGGCTTTGTTTAACAATGTTCCTAGTTGACTGACCCTAGCTCTTGACAATAATTTAAACACAATACATCAAGTACAAGAACCAGATGTCCTTCTTCACACCATTCTTGGAAAACATCCCAAACCTTAGAAGTTCTTCTCAGCAAGTAGACACAGTAACTAACTAAGCTGAGATTAAACTATCAAGCAACATAACCAATGATATTTTCTGTGGCACAGTTTTAATATATTCTGATGTACCTAAAATATTCTATTCATCCCTAGGTAGACAATAAGTGCTTCTAAAAATTAAAACTCCTGAAACTAAGACATATCAAAATAGATCTCTTCACTGGATCCTGACGGTCTCTAAATGCCGCCATTTTCTATGCCTTTCTTGCTCCCATAAATATTTTGAGTTGCTCTCTCAGACTCATGCACAAACATTGGGGGAATCACATGTCTGACTCGGGCTCATGAAATGAAGCTTGGCATCACCAACCTCCCCCCCTCAGTTTCCTTCGCTTTTTGGCCTGTGAGCCTCTAAAGCCACTTGTCTGTGAGGATGTGACTAGTACCTGTCATTCTCCGGAGATGCATGCTGGATTTGAATCCTGGGGCTAGGAGGTCGCCTCCTATCTAGGGAGGGGGACCATCTACCCCTGTGTGCCCAGTGAACAAGACAGGAGAAAAACAGAACATTTAGTAACTCTTAAAATAAAAGAATATACGGAGCAGTAGGACTGGAATAATGCCCCCAAAAGTCAACATGTTCATTCTTTGTTCTATAATTTATTAGATAAACTTAGTTAAGTTGTAGTAACATCAGAATGTGAAATCTGAAACCTTCCAAGTGGGTTGAGACATGTTTGGGGAAATTTGGAACATTGTCTATTAAGTGTTTCATTTTCAGAAATGTGTATCTATGTCCATGTCTACAAAATATAATAAATGTGAACATGGTTAACTTTGGAAAGATGCATGTTTAAGGAAATCACTTATGTTTGTATAAGTTGAATGTGTCCCACATGCTGACATCAGCCCCTGAAATTACAAGTGACGAGATGAAATATGTAAATTTAATTCACAGGAACAAGGTATAGGTAAAATAATATAAATGCCACTTAGAATAGAAATAATGACAAGAAAACATAATTCATAAGAAGGCTACCAATGGTGTTTTTTAACAAGTTATCTTGAAGAAAACTACAGGACCAGTTACCAACAAATTAATGTGGGAAATAATTACTAGAAGAAATGGGATATTAAAAGTATTGCTAATCTGTATTTACAAATGTATCTTCCAGTTCATCAAACATTTTCATTTTATTTCAGCACAAAAGCTTCTTTATTATTAATCATTTTGAGATTCAGGTTAGGTATATCCAATAAAATCTAGTTGAATGATTAAAGGAAATAAAACAACTGAACAGGTCAGCCTTGAACATTTCATATACTAAGTCTGGTCTCAATATTATAGCCAGAACATGCCTCTGGATATTGGCTTTCTCAAAAGCATTAAGGGGCTAATTTTAAAGATTTTAAAACTATGCAAAAACATATAGGTAGCAGTTGAATTTGAAGAAAGTTCATTCTTGCTGCTAAACTTGCCTTTTTTAGTTTATGAACACAAGAAGCAAAGCTGCTAATGTGTGATTAGAATATGAGATCTGCAGACACTGAAAGCTTCCCAGACATCTTCCTTTCACCAGAATTAGAAAAACTCAGCAATATTTAATTGTTATTTGAACATGTAAAGTAACAGGTTATGAAATGAAGAAAAACTAAACTACGTGCCATTTGCTCCTCAATTTTGAAGTGATTATTATATTTATAATACATTAAGCCAAGTCTAATTACTTAATCATTTTGTTGTTCATTAAACTGGTGAATTCATTCTGAATTTATTTTGCTAAACCTATTTAACAATTCAAAATTTTCTCAATTCCATCAAACTTCCAGTTTCTTTTTGCCTAGTCTTACTGCTTGACAAATCCTTTGGCATTAGTTCACACTGGAGCCACTGAGAACTGGGATTAAATTGATGTAGAATGTAGATAAGCTGCACAAACTCTTTATGCTTTGTATGGTGAGGGACCGTAAATTTCAGGACAGCCCTTCTTGCTTGGAATTTCCAAGTATTGGAAATTAACCCTTTTAGAGGGATAAGGATTACATTTATAGATGCCAAGTATCCCAGGCAAAGTTCTTTTATTTATTTTTGCCCTCTAGGATATCAGGGAAATGTTTGAAATTTCGTACAGCTTTATAAAAAGGAATTTTAAATCATGTGTTACCAAAGTACTCATATTTTAAACACTAAAGCATAACTTCTTGTTCATAGGTCAATTTGAGGTACAAGGAAAGTTGGAGGATCATACCTAACTTGAAGTCTCTATTAAAAACCTTTAGAAAACATCAAGATCATTAAAAAAGTCACATGTATTTACTGAATGTAAACTCTAATGCCCCTGTAGATTTTAAAATTAAGGATTCCTAGTTTCTAATACTGGACAATAGTCTTCAGAAGATGTAACATAGCATTTATCAGCAAGAAGAAATCCTGGACCTAGTGTTAAGTTCATTCATATTCTAGGTCCATTTCTTTATCCAGTTATTCTATACTGACCCAGTTTCTACTGTTATAACGAACCTACAAATATTCCTTTACTCAGAGTATGCATTTCAAGGAGTATAAATACGTATGTGAGGTGGGCGGTGGTGACTTTAATCCCAGAACTTAGGAGGCAGAGGCAGGTGGCTCTTTTTGAGTTCAAGGCCAGCCTGTCCTACAAGAGCTAGTCCCAGGACAGGCTCCAAAACTACACAGAAACCCTGTCTCAAAACAAACAAACAAAAAACCACACATGTGAATCAGTTCTCATTCTATAGAGACTGGCACTCAGTGAGTTAATGAGAAAAAATGTGATCTACTGAATAATATGATTGTATGTATTTTCATAGTATGTTATTACCTAGAGTAAGAGAGATCAAAGACAGGAAGGGGTCCAGGGGTTGCAGTAACTGAGTCTGCTCTGTGTGTGTAAACAAGATCTCAGCAGAGCCAGTCTGTGTGTTTTTTTAAAAATGTTCCTTTCTATTTGCTGGCGTTGTTTCACATATCAACTAAAGGAAGCTATTGTAAGAAGTATCTATACCTATAGTCTTTCTACCTATGTGTACTTGTATCACAGCATTTGATGATAATTGGAAACATAAAATTAGAGTTCCCAGTTTCTTCCAATGCGGTAATTTTAACTTGGCAGGATTATGAGTGACCTTGCTTCTGGAGGCAGAATTCCAGTCCTTGTACTTATTTAAACATAAAAGTAAAGGGAAAAATGAAGGAAAATAACACAATCATGACACATGCAGTGAAAAGCTGTGATGGAAAAAGGTGTATATTTAGAACGAGCAACTGTGAATGCACTCTTTCAAGAGGCAACTTTGAACAAGTACTTAGCATAACACATATACTTCTCAATTCTCAAAGTCCTTCTGAATATGCTGATATGTAGAATCATCACAAAACCTGTGCTTTTCCCACTAATTTTACTGAATACAGTAAGAGCAGGACCAATTTATACCCATATTTTAGCCCCCAAATTAATGTCATGATTCAATGTCACATACTTGAAAGTTTTAAATATACTAGCACATTTTTGTCTTTCTACTTTTGCAGGAAAAACAATAAGATCTGTTTCTGCTTGTCTCTCCTATTCTCGTGTGTGAAGAAATAAAATCTCAACTTCCAGTTTCAAGTCATAAGATATTAAGTCTGGCAATTTTAGATTTCAAATATCAAATTGAAGTAAACAAGTCTCTTCTTGGTTTTCTTTTCAGATAGCATAGTTAAATTAGTTTCATGTTTTGGATATTATTAGTAAATTTCACAAGGTATTCTTTTTTTTCACAAAGTATTCTTAATTCACCAATGTAGAAGAAGCAGGTATTATTTGAACAAATATTTTATATTATTATTGTGGATACAAAAGGAAAGGATTTCTATTTTCTAATAGTTTAGAATAGCCTTCAGCAGACATAACATGAAAATTAATAAGCAGCATACGATCTTAGACTTTGTGGAAAGTGCATACTCCAGGTACAGCTCTTTCTCCAATTATCACTGATCTTGGAGTCAATAAGTAAAAAAGGTTCTAGGCTTAATGGCCACTTTACAAACAAGTGCCCTATGCACAGATGAACTAATGAACACATAAGGGAAATTCGTAATGTGGTATAAAGGAATTCGACTTAACAGACTTCTACAAGAATTAAATTATTGTTAACGTATGGCTTTTTTTCTTTTCTAGAAGTATAATATAGTATAAATGTGTGTAGCTTAATGTATATTTAGCACACATTCTTGTATGCATATACAATTTCCATGTGTGCATACTTCTAATCATAATCATACTTCTAATCTAATCATAGCATGACAAAATACCTTAATTTTCTATAAGTAAAAGGATATAGAGATGTAAATAATTCATACGATGAAAACACGTGTCAAAATCTTTTTTTTTGATATATTTAAATAGAAACCAAAGCCAAGTGAATTAACTGACTAATCAGGTATGCATCTTCATTGTGAATTTTCCTTATTCATAACCTTCCCAAACTATTTTAAACTAAATTTCATTCTTAATTAAACATATATTTTCAATGCAAAAATATGTTTTATGGTGATTTATACATGTCATGTTATTTATAGTGCTCGACATTTTCATAGGAATTTCCTTTCCTTTGGACCTAATTCTTGTAACTCCCACCTTCCAAATAAAGGATCGGCTACCAGCAATTGAATTCTTCTTTTCTAAGCAGGCTGGCTGCAAAAAGGAAACGTGCCAGAAAACAAACCTTCATGGTGCCATAAATTATGGAACCTCATCTTGTAATTTAAGCATCCCATGATTTTATGAGTTGGTGAATTTCTGGATTCTCTACTAGCAATCTCAACACCATGTTTGCAAACTTACTCTTTGCATTTCTGGTAATAAGTTTAGATCACATTTCTACCTCCTTGGATCTAGCTCATATCTGGACCCATATTTAGGGATGAATGAATAAAGAATGTCAAGACCATTACTTCAAATTAAACACAAATAAAGAAGATAATACTATCAGCAGATATAAAATATACAAATACCATGTTCTTTCTAACCACAGAGCTTTATAACATTATGGAAGCAAACAGTTTCTAGACAAAGTGGATTAACAGAAATATGACATACAGGTTTAGATTTTGTTGTGGAGTTTTTTTTGGGGGGGGGGGTCATTTCTCTCTTCCTTCCTTCATTTATTTTTGAGATAGGTTCTTACTATGTAGCCCTGGTTGGCTTGAAACTCACTTTGTAGACTCAGCTGCCCTCAAATTTACAGAGATCTACCTGCCTCTGCCTCCCAACTGTTGTGTTTAATGCATACACCACCACATCTGGCCAGATTTAGTTTTCCAAGAAAAATACATAAAATCATTTGGGCCCAGAAAATAGTAAACAGCTATGAACAGAAAAAGAAAAAAAAAATCAGGGGGGACACTAAATGAAGAAGTCTTAGAAAATTTTTACCATGAACTTTTAAAAATGAACTAACTGTTAAGCTTACAACAGAAACAAAAGTTTATCTTAATCTCAATGGGGCAGTTGCGAGAGAGAACACAATACAGATTACTATCAAACCATACTGGGGAGTTAATGTGGATGGAAAGGACTAAGAAAAGGACTGGGAAGAATTCAGTTCAGGTAGTTCACCTTGACGAAATCAATAGCATTTTCCGGCTTGCTGGATTAGGAACCGGAGAAATAATTACAAATTAAGTGGCCAGGTAGAAGCGCTGGTGTGCTCGTCTTTTTGTTTGTTTGTTTGTGTCGAGAGTCAGTCCCTTCTACTAGAACTAACTGGTCCTTCACTGGTTGTGTGGCCTAGGCTACACAAATTCATCAACCATCAGCTCACACCAAGTAGGTTCTGGAATGACAGGCCTATACCACTTCACTCATCAAATGTGAGGAACACATAGGGCTCAAAGTTGAAATAATGAAGGCTAGCTAGACATTTTAATGCACAGAGTGTCTAACATCATTTAGAAATTTGGGTTCCGTTCTCAGGAAAGACAACCTGTCCTGGCTAACCTCAGGGGACAGAGTGGAATCTTTGAAATGAATATAATTTAAAGGAAAATATGAGTAGGAAAAGGGGAGAAACATGGAGGTGACTTTTCTTTACTGAATAAACAAGGCAAAGGAGCTCACAGAAGGAACTATGTCTATTAGCCATTTAAGAGGCACTGTTTAAGGAGCACAGGTTCAAGCGACCAGATACCATGTGGTAAAATAAGGTTTAACAGTCAAGGTAGTGTAGCCCGTGAAGGGCCTGTGGCATGGAGTCAGAGGATGTTTAAAAAATGCAGGGAGCAAGTAATAAACACTTTCACGAGCTTGCAGTAAGGCAGTGACTGTGAAGTCAGGTCATAGGAGAATCTACATCCTATAGAGAAAGTAAGCACCCTCCAGTCTCTCCAAGCACCAATGTCTGTGAGTGTGTATGACCCTTGTTCATTATTAAACACAGTAAAGAAAAAGTTTAGACCATCAGGGCAACCTCCTCCCATCAGGGAAGCAAGAGAACTTGGTTTTGTTGGACAGACAATGTACAACGGAGAGGCTTCTAACCAGACAGGCAAACAGTACTCCTCTATGCAGGACTCGGTACTCCAAATGCTCAGGAGCCTGGGCTGAGATACCTAAGAAAGAGTACATTGTGTTGTGTTCAAAAGCTTACTAAATTCTGCTGTTAGTATTGAGCCTGTTTGACAGTTATACCTCTGCATTAATATCAATCATAATTTGTTTTACAATCAAGGAGGGTGCTTAAGGAAATGGTAGTTGGTATAACCAAACTGTGTGTAGTAGCAACATGAGCTCTTAAACTTTAAAACAGTATTTGGGAAGGCTGTGGAAACAGTGGTACTATTCAGAAAATGAAACTAAATTCTAAGGCTGTGTTTGGCATTTCATCATATATGTATATGATGTATATGTACATGGGTGTGGGTTGGAAATTAATGTGGCAAGGCTTTGAATCAACAAAAGGAGAATCAGAAAGGTTCTTTATTTTTTATTTTTTGATTTTTCGAGACAGGGTTTGTCTGTATTGCTCTGGAGCCTGTCCTGGCACTTGCTCTGTAAACCAGACTGGCCTCGAACTCACAGAGATTCTCCTGCCTCTGCCTCCCGAGTGCTGGGACTAAAGGTGTGTGTCACCAACGCCCGACGATCAGAAGGGTTCTACAGCTCCCTTGTCTCTGCTCCAAGCAACATGAAAGGTACCCTGCAAAGTGAACAATGCCCACTTTCTACATTGCTTTACCTGTTTCAAAAGGGCTCACTTGCATGCACAGAAGGGTCCTCTCTTTACAACACCACTCACCTACAGCTTTCAGCATTTCCTTGACAAACAACATCAAACCCTTATTTTCTCAGCAGCTAAGTGACCTCATTAAATAGAGAAGCACTGATGATCCTCCCCTCTCCAGATATTTTAATGGGAAATTTCTTTTTATTCAACATTCAGGAGTATAGGTTTCCAATCTACCATTTGTCTATTGCTAAAGGCGAGAGCTCAACTCAGACTTCACAACAACCTATGCAATAATTATGATTAGCATTCTGGTATACAGACTGGCCCACTTTAATGGTGTTGTTTAAGATATTTAAATTTATAAAAGCACAGATTTGTGAACTCTGTAGCTTCAATGTCTCAAAGGCAAATACGTGAGACATGCTTTTCAATAAAGCTGTCTGAAGAATGTGACAAGTCCAAATTATTGTGTTATAAATACAATATCCATGACTGACCATGCAAAGAGGAATACACACCATCTCCCTCACAACTATCACTGACATGTCATAATGCTATCTAATGCTAGGCTGGACTTTATTTAGATTTCTTTTAGTATAGTTACAGAGAAATTTAAAAATACACACGTGGCTTCAACTATACTTTTATCAGGGAGTACTCGTCTAAATATTAAAGATTTCAGGGTACTGTTACAGTCAGAAAATTTCACTAACCTGATTATTTAAACATCTGTTTTAATATTTATCATAAATAAAAATGAATTGATAGTACGAAACCTGATAAAATGTAATGATGCTATCTTTGTAATTATTTAGGGAGTAGGATAAATATGACAGAATAGCAAGACTATTTCAGCTACAGTTTTGGAATAGTCTACAATAGTGATAATGCTAATGCAAGGAATGCAATGCAAATAAATTCCATGCATTGGCTGGTTTTGGGTGTCAACTGGACACAAGCTACAGTTATCAGAGGAAGGAGTCTCAACTGAGGAAATGACTTCTTAAGATCCAGTTGGAAGAATTTTGCTCCTTTAGTGATCAATTGGGGAAGGTCCAACCCATAGTGGGCGGTGCCATCCCTGGGCTGGTACTCCTGGGTTCCATAAGAAAGTAGGCTGAGCAAACCAGGGGCAGCAAACCAGTAAGTAGCTCCCCTCCGTGGCTTCGCCATCCTTCCTGTTTGAGCTCCTGGCCTGATTTCCTTCTATGGTGAACAGTACTGTGGATGTGTAAGCCAACTAAACCATTTCCTCCCCCACTTGTTTTTTGGTAATGGTGTTTAGGAGCAGCAATAGAAATCCTAACTATGGCATTTCATTTTTCCTATTTTAAGTTTCATACCTATTAATAATGTAAAGAAAGGCTTGTTAGTATAATCTTCTGAAGATCTTCTGTTTAATTCCGGGGAACAAACATCTCATAGGCTACAAAGATTAGTAATAAGAAACCTTAAACTATGTTCAAAGAGGACTATGTTAGTACAACCAAATGTTTCACTTCAGAATTTGTAGAAGTTGTTTCTAAATTTCCTATGAATGACTTCTAACTTAACAAAGACTGTGATTACAACCAAGACTGTCAGTTACAACTAAGTTTACAGGAATAGAAAGTTTTATAAAAAGGGAACAATTGCTTCATTCACTTACAATTAGATGAGGGTATAACACATTATCAATGGCTGTATCTAGATCAGAGTTAGTACTTATTAATAAGTCATACAAGAGCTTTAACAAAAATGATCTATGTGTATACACATTATATGTATTTACTTTTATTTACTTTTGGAAGGTCTCAGGAAATCTTTGATTTTTTTTTTTTACGAAATATAATTTAGCACAATTTATCTAAAAAGTGGGTTAATTTAAAAGTGCTAAAGATAAATGATTTATCTCAAAATAATTTTTTTTAACTTCATGAAAGATTGCTGTGAGATCTATAAATATTATTTATTGGCACAGCTAACAGGTAATCAATACCCACCCTTTAAATAACTTACTAACCTATGGCCTTATCAGCATACCGAAGGCTCATTGAGTCACAGAAACAGGACAATGCCAACAGAGACAAAAAAGAGAAGCAGCAGCCAGAAGCATTTACAGGTTACATCAAACCATTTGCAACGTTCATAGAAATATGCATATGTGGGCTCCACAAACATCCACATACACATATCCCTACACAGATGCACACATACAGACTAAGGGAAGGAAACGAGGACAGCAAGAGAGTGGGCATGGTGGATAAATTTATGAGACTCACACGAAACAAAAACAGAGCGATTTGAAAAGGGCAAGGTCACGGTACAAAGGGTAAGAAATTCAGAAAGTCTTCACTCTATACCTTTCTCGTTCTGGTGAATGCAAACTAGAGTCTGGTCTCAAGCAGTTGGTACTAGCACTCTTAGCCCTGGCAAGAGAGGGCTGCAGGTCGCTAGTGCCAGCGCATTACATCCAGTGGGAGAAGAGAAAGACAAAGGAAAGAAAGGAAGACCACGTTAGAAAGGAAAGCATAAAATAATGTTCTTTGTCACACAGAGTGTCGAATCGCTGTGATTCCGTTCATAAGGGTGTGAGAGAGCCACAGGATGATGGTATAAACTTTTGTTTAGAAAGTAAACAAATATTATGCTTAAATTGTGTTGCATAATTTTTTTTTTTAAAAAAAAGAGAAGAATCTCAGGCTGAAATATGACACTAAATCACACCTACTTATGAAAAAAAAAAAACTGGATACAGGAAGCATTTAAAACAAAATGCCTAAAACTTCGTTACCAAGGACAGATGCCACACCAAAACAAAATGAAGGACATCGTAGGAGAAATAACCATACAGCTCCACTCTTATGGTTCACAGCACTAGACAGGGGAAGTAGGAGACTTCACTTCCTGACACTCTTAGCTAAAGATAACTCATCAGTCAATCTCAGCACTCTCAAGTTTCAACATTCAGGCTAAAGGGGAATGTCCTGTCTAGTCACTGATCTGGTCTTAGTGTATGCAGGCAGGATTGTGCTTCAAGAAGTAAAACAAAATAAAATTAAACACCGTAACTACAGTCAACAAGCAAATGATAAAAAAGCAGAATTCTGACTCTGAATTGTGTTTCATTTAGATAATTATTCTAGAATATGTGTTTATTATTACATCAGTTTTAGATAGCTTCAATGAGACACAGCTTCTTGAACAATTAGTTCAAAGTATAATGTAAATAACAAATGAGGATAACAAATGAGGATGTGTCTTTCCCATTTATGTTGGCTGGGGTTCGGGATTAGTTCAAGCAGAGCTCATTGTGGTGGCTCTTACCTGTTGATCCAACGATAGTGGTTTTGCAACAAAGGCATCTTGGGTGGTAATGTTTTAGAGTGCCTAACAAGATATCTGGAACATGGCAACACAAACATGCAGGAAAACAAAACAAAACAAAAAGTATAAAATGAATTTCACTACAACATTAAGGAAGTAGGGGGCCTAAATAAAGCTAGGTAAAACTGGTTTTGCTAGTCTTTTTCAGAGAAGTCACAAGAATTATCTTATGGAAGGATCAGAAATATAAAAAATGAAGTCACTGGTTAGTTCATATTATTTTAAGTTATAATTTAATTATCTTATTTGGGGAAATATCTGATAGGTTTGATGAAGTACAAACCAATATTAAAGCAATTCTAATCCCTAGCTGAATATATATTATATTTCCTGTGTGGAAAAGAACTCAGAGTTAAAACTACAAATCCACTAATTGATGTTATTTTGGAGTTTAAAGAAGACTAAAGGTTTAACCAGCATTTGCAAGAAACACTGATGAACGGAACTGATCAGCATTAAGTGGCAAAAGCAAGGCCCAAATTTGCTTGAGTCTCTGCAAAACATGCCAGGTAGCTACACTGTCCTGTAAGGGCAAGGTAATACAGGTAATTAATAGGTTTTAAAATAAAATTTAATAATGTTCTCCAGTCTTTGCTGCTAATTACAAAAAGGAAAGATGTATTTACCAAAGTCACTAAATATTTAATAATCGCTTGGCATAATCATATTTACCCTAATGGTCATAGGAGAGGAAATCCTTTGAAGCCTCAATGTAACAATGTCTTAAGAGTATCTTTTCAGCCATAAACCAGGGAAATCAATGCTGAAGTACTCAAGTATTCAACCTGTTTAAAGCTCCATTCTCTCTCCATCTCTTAGCGTTGGAAAATGATCTTTAATGACAGGTTTCTATAAAACTTTTCAACAGAATTGCTTCACAAGTTTCCCCCCCACCAGGAACTTTCTAATGGGCATCTACACGAAATAAGAAACAATTAAGGAAAATGGCATAAAATTTAGTGTATAAACATCTTGGCTTTACAACATACTGATTGGAGTCTGGAAAACTCACATCAAGACTCTAAGCCTATTTCTAAATAAACAAAATGGAAGAAATACCATCAATTAATCATGGAGCTATGAGAATTAAATGGATAATATTTATGAAGTATGTAGGACATGCTAAGGCAGGTACAGCATTTCCTGCATGCCCTGCCTCCAGAGAACTTTTACATGAAGAATGTAACTTATGATGAACAGTTTGTTGTAAATTGATTAACATGATATAGTTTTTTTTTAAACCCCTTTTTTTTTCTCAACATATGCACTTCTGGGATTCAATTTGGAGTTTTCAATCTTTGCTTAACTCACAAACTATTATTAGTACAATACTTCAGAGATTTCAACTGTTAAATTCTGTGACATAGAGTACAGTAAATTTAGTATGAGCTTAAAAATTTGCTCATAGGAAGATACATATCTAAGATACATGGAGTTTCGACTAATTTGTGAAACATTTGTATTAAGGATGAGATTATATCAAATGATGCAACTAGAGTCATGGCATAGTTTTAAAAGCCCTAATGCTTCACCTTGAAATGTACAGGATAAAAAAATGAAAAGACACCTCTTTTATTTAGATTACTGGTGTACATCCCAGGCACAAATTAGGTAAATAGAAATGTATGTGTGCATCTTTTTTTTCCTTTCTTACTAGTGGCAGTCACAAAGACAGAAATAGAAAACTTTCAGAACTTGTTAAAAAAAAAAAAAGTTGGTATTTAGAATCCTTGGCTTGGATGAGCAGCCAACGAGCCTGAAGAGTTTAGCAAAAAATAATTTAAGGTAATTTAAAAACATTTATAATTTTCTACTTTCCCATCAGTTTATACACAGAACTAACTTTTCCTCATTTTTCATGTGGCCTTACAAAAATGAACTCAATAAAAATTAGCAGCTGGATCATTTTAGATGTGTAAATTATAAATAATTCTTGCTAGCCCGGTCATGATCACGTATTTGATCAGAACCACATGGCACGCAGGGAAACGGTGAATCCTGAGGTGTCTCTGTGTTCTAGGTGTGGCCTTAGCGGTTCTTTCCTTGAAACTTCTTTCCTTGAACGTTTTAAGACTGGGGGGGGGGGTTCGGTATTTGTGCCCTTTTCACTAATTTACTCAACATTCTGTTGATTTCAAACTGACAGAATGATTAGTTGGGTAGAATCCTACTAGTAATAAAAAGTGATTTTCATCAGATTTGAAAGCTGATGAATACAAGCCTAACACACTGCTTCATGCTTTAAGCAAGGGAATATAATGTCCCCTTTCTTCTAACTTTAAGAGGTGCTGCACTGCTCTATGTCCTCAGGAGGAAGTCTGTTTTTGCAACATTTCTAAAGTGGTAGAGGCCGGGGCAATAAGGAACCTGAAGCTAAGCCATTAAAAATGAACTGAAAGCATTTAAATACAAACAGAGCAACAGAACATAAATGGTAGCAGGTTCTGAAAGGAAACAAACGGCCAAAGTAACAAAACCACAATCATGAAAACAGTAAACCTGCCATGCACGGAAGATCAGAACTTTTGTGACTAGACAGGTATTTAAGTCCAGATGTGAAGAGGGTGAGCTCACAATGGGCAATTCCGAATTCATGAAACTGGTTCCTCACTTTGATGGGTGTGGAAAGATTTCCAACAAGGCTCACCAGTCCCTGGGTTTTTCAATATGCTGATGTCGGAGTGGTCTGCTTTGATTCAATTTAAATGGTTTTCGAAAGTTTCCATAACCTCCATATGAAATAATAGATAACATTTGAATGGTCAGGGAATTCTATGTGTAGTAATAATATTGCCACAGCGGGGACAGAATAGCAGAAGGGAAGCGAGTCATCACACACAATCACCATTACCGAATCCCTGTATTTACCTGGTCGTGTGTAGGCACTCTGCACTTCGTCCTCGTTTTGCTCTGGGCAGCATGAGAAGCTCACTGCACAGACAGGATGGGTGGTGAGTGAGACAGATAAATCATGAGGCATTAGATGACATGGGTTGTGCCAATGGTATGCCAATGAGAACATGGAGAGGGAAGAAACCAGATTGTCTGCACTAGCATATTTGCTTGAGAGGTTAAACAAAATAAATAAATAAATAAATAAATAAATAAATAAATAATAAATAAATAAACAAACATGACAGCATTAAAGAATTCAAACAATAGAGCACAAACATTATGGCTGAAATTTTAACTCTTGCTGACTGACTACTTAATGATTCAAAACAATTTTATAAAACATAAAAAGGTAAGGTAAGCAATCTTCCCCCCACCAAAAATACAGGAACACATTTCCAAGTACAGTCATTTTAGTAACTACAAGTTTGACCTTTCAGGTGTTATTGGAAAAATAAATGGTTTTATTTCCTTTTTAGTCACCTAACTCCATGATAATTTCCTAATCATTAGTAGCCACTGAGAACATAGTATCATGTCATGTTTTGCTTAAGTAGGGTTTTATTACAAACTAAGTATTTTTTTCTGTTACCACATAATTTTAATTATATTGACTGCCTTGGCCATGTAGCCCATTGCTTATTGCCACCTCACTACTATTCACAAGGACCCAGACGAATGCTAGCAACCCAGGACTCACTCTCTCATTCCACTGAGCAACTCTGTCCCCCCAGTACCCAGTATGATTCACAGCAGCACTTCCCAAAGTAACATAAAATGCTCAGCTTGGGCTTTGTGTCCTTGAGTCCATCTTATCCGTCATTCAACACCACTGTCCTTTTTCTGACCCTCCCTGACCTTTTCTCCACTTCTGAAACACCAGAAGAGAATATTCAACAAGGTAAGTTTCATATACTTTAACATAGATCCTGCACTACGCTTAGGCTCATCCAACATTTCCGTGTGGTTATTTTGAAAGGAATGTCTGTGGGCATGAGGAAAAATATGTTTATTACTCAGATTCCTACTAACAATTTCCACAAAATTTTTTATCATCAATAAGTGCTGAATAATAATGTACACATCCACATAACAATCTACCTCCATATTTGTATTTCATAGACATCCATTAGAAGACACTTGATAAAAAAGAAAGTGGTATTTAACAAGACCTTATTGGAGTTTTCAGAGTCTGCAATAGAAATAACCTTTTAGAGGACCATTATCAAAAATATTTTAATTCATTAAACAATGTAATTTTTATAATTATAAAAACAATATTCCAAGCATATGATCCATGGAGAAAAGTATTTCAAAATTGCTCATGTAGACTTTCTTCTACAATTTAGGTAAGAATCTAAGTCAATGAAGCATCGCAACTACATATAAATATGAATATAACCTTGACTGAATATCTTCTAGTTGCATATGTGTAAGGATATCAAAACTGCTGGAGAGAAGTTCGATTTTGAATGATGTAATTTAACTCTTTCATATATCATGTTGCAATATATGTACATATTAAAACAGAACAAAGGAAGATAGCAGCATTGAGATTATACTTTATAATATTGACATTATATTTTGGAAAAGTACCTTTCTTGTTCTGATGAATACTGACTTTCCATATGTCTGGATCTGTGATCGACCGGACTTCGGGAGGCATCATGGTGTCTGGTTGGAGAACGTGACCTTCTTGTTGGATGAATTTCATCTAAGCTCCTAAAATGTTCCACAAAAATTCATGTGACAAAGTATATAGTTTTCCCCCAAACAATCAACAGACAAAAAGGGAAAGAATTAACTGTGATTGGCCAACATATAACCTGGAAAAAGGTTTTGACAGCTCACCCAAGACAATTTTACTCAATGAATTAGGAGAATATGTTTTTATTTTTGCCTATGTCTCATTTTTTCCCAATATAATTACAGATTCAGAAGTATGTTCAAGGTCATAGGAAACAGAACACACACACACACACACACACACAGAGAGAGAGAGAGAGAGAGAGAAAGAGAAAAGAGAGAGAGAGAGAAAGAGAGAGAGAGATAAAGATCTTCCAGCACTTAAACCGCTTCAAAGAGATAATACTATATCTTTGTAAAATATATTCTTTCAGAAAACTGTTGTTCAGTTTTTGCTCTTTTGTTTTTTTTTTCCAGTGCTGAGCTTTTTGAATCCTTGTGGGATAAGTTAGGGCTCTGCTAACAAATGGCAAAATGCTTCTAACCTGATTGGCTAAATCATCATTTCATTGCAGTTATTGACTAAAGGCAAAAATATACTGAAATATAAGAAAGAAAGTGCTGTCAAGGACATTAACTCTGCTCCAAACCTACCTCTGTAATGGCACATTTGGTAAACGTGAACGCGGCCTTCCCTGATCATCGCCGCGATGAGGAGACACCGACCGTGAGCGGTGATGAGTCGTTCTTTGCTGCTCTGGTACTGTTAATGTTGTTGCTTTACTTTCTCTAGCACTAGCTCTATAACCCACTGACAAGAGTGTATATAAAAAAAACCTTGTTAGTACTTATTATGGCAAAAATTAACACGGAAATGATGAAATTATATCAAAGCAGCCATCAACCTTCTAATGTTAAACGCCATGCAATCAGTATTATTAATCTTATCTTCCGAAGCTTTACATATACATACAGAAAGTGTAAGCTAAAACATGCAGAGGAACACATTACACTTAGGCTCAAAGCTACCATGAAGATACTAAACGGTAACATGACAGTCTATGCCTCAGACATTAGGATGGGTTGAGGCACAATTTTAATTTAAAAGATGAATGAGTTAGTGACTTTTCAGCAACGTAAATCAAGCAGCGAGAGAACTATAGTTAATATACAAGTCAATGACTAGGCAACTGATGTTTCTTCAAATTTAATTTTAATTATTCTTTCTTTTCTTGTGTGTGGTATATGTGTGTGCACATGTACATCCATGTGAGCCCGTGTGTGTGTGTGTGTGTGTGTGTGTGTGTGTGTGTGTGTGTGTTCCTGTCATCATGAAATATCTTCCTTTATTGTGGTTCACCTTACTGAGAAAAGTATCTTACTGACCCTAGAGACCATCTATTCTGTTTGGATACCTGACCAGTGACCTCTAGGGATCCTCCTGTATTCAATACCCCAGCATTATATTCACAAGTGCATACCAGCATAATTGTTTGGGCTTGTGCTGCAAACTTTACAGACTTAGTTATCACTCCAACCCCTGAATTGTTCTAAAGAATAAATCACTTAGCGATATTACAAATGTAGTCATTACAAAAGCATTCTAGCAATTTTAATTGAAGATGAAAAGATCCCACGTTCACTTTAATGAACAAAGCAGAGCAGTTGATGTCTACTGTTACAAATACTGTTTGTGATTTTGCCCTTTGCGAGTAATTAATACAAATTTCAAAGGTACATGGTGTATGAATGGAGATCGTGATGACAATGGAACCGAGAACATTAGACTATGAAGTCATTAAATCTATCCAGGATACCTAAAATTATCCCTTCATGGTGTTCATGAGCCATCATTAAATGAACACGGTTTAACCTCACCTCACAGAACATTGTGATGGATAAAATTGTGTGGGTCATTTCTAATTTGATTTCAATGAAAAAAAAATAGTAATCTGAAATCCAAATAACAGCTCACAATTTAAAAGTGGTGTTTTTTTATGTTTTCATATGATGGTCATTAATTTTCTTTAGTGCAAGGAAAATAGAAAACATTGTAGTGAAAAGACAAGGTATTTTCACTTACAACCACTTAAGAATTACATGAATCATGGAGACAATAACTATCTGGAAAACTGAAATCATGTTTTACTTTTCATTTGGTAGCTCTTACACTTAATAGTATTTCATCATGCAGCACTTGTACAAGCAAGCTGATAATTATTAGCCAACAGCTAGGTTACCTTGACTATACCGTGTGTGAGTATATTTAAGGTATGGAGGAGATCTTTAAGAAAGGTCAATTCAACAATATTCAGACAAAAGAGCTCATCTCCTTAGCCTGAAATGGCACTCTAATGAAAATATTATAACCTCAGTGATATATCTCACAAATGTATTTTTCCATTTTTGGTCCTCTGCCAAACAATAGAAATGACAGTATTATTCTGAGTTTGGTGTAGAGACTGATTTGTTGTTCAATATAAAATATTAATAAGTTAACATGTATTGGAAAGATTTCATATGATAAAGGGGACAATTTTTAACAGTAATTCAACCCAAGATTTAAATTATAAATGGCACAATTTAGATAAAATTATGGGACATCAATACTGAATTAAGACTATGAAAATCTCAAGATTTCAGTGATGGTCAAGATATGTAAATTGGATTTCTATAATTATTATGCTAACAAATAGAGATATTACATTAAGGATAGGTTATTTTTCTTAAGCTATTTGCATTAAATATCTCAGACAATGAGGTGTTTGTCAAGAAAGGACATTAGAAAAAAAACAAGTATTATCCTAAAGCTTTATAGATATTGAGTGTTTGTAGTAAATTCCTCTTAGGTGTCATAAAGGAGTTGTGACTTACACAGAAAGGATACTGAAGGTAATGTACAATTTTAGTGAATCAAAGTCACAACTATGTACTGAGTTTGCTATAAGAGTCAAAATTTTTAAATGTGACTTTATATTGAGTTGCTATATCTACGTATCAATTCATATAATTACCTATATTAATAATTATTTATAGTTTTATTTAAATTATAGTATATTCATACCAGTTACATAAATGTAAAATATGTACTTTATTATTTATACCCTGCTTAACATAAATTTCGATCACTTGGTTTTACAGATTTTAATCAGTACTGACAGCACACAGACTGCCTAAGTCATGAGCTAGAAGAGGCCGATATCCTAAGTTTTTTCATTTGTTCAGTTACAAATTAGAGATTTTTATTCTCATTTCCTGAACTTACTGAGATGCTCAGAAAGTGGAGGATGGCACCCTTCAAATAACAGAATTCTGCATATGGGTTTTATTCTTCTTAAGCAGCTGAAACGATCTAGTTTAGATAACCATAGGATTAATTACTGTAATGACCATGTTTGTGATAGTTGTTAAGTACATGGAGAACAAGGAAGTATGAGACTTGGTTGTTGTAAGACATCGTGAATGAAGCTGTCAAGCTTCCTCAGGCAATCTACAAACAGCAACTTCCTTCTGTTTTCATATAAGATGTTAGAAGAATGCAAGAAAGAACAAGTTCATGTTTACTCTGAGTATCAAGAGCACACTGTTTTCATTAACCTAAACCCCTCTCTTCATACTCACTTATTTTATCAGTGCTTCATCTTTCCTCTACTTAAAACCATTATGTATATCAGTGCACAATACTCATGTCTTTACTAACTTATAAGTGTCCCGTGTATCTTTAGATGGTCTCTGTATCTACATAAATTAGATCAAGGAAGGAGATCTAGACTTTTTAGGAAATTGATGATTCTGTTCATTAGTTAGTAAGGTGTAGTCTGAAACATGAACAACTTATTGGTTTTTTATAAATTCTTATCTCTCAGGTTGTGGTTATTTAATTTATAGTGCTGAATACAATGGAATGCAATTTGAGGCAACAGCTCAAGCATTGGCTTTCTATAATAAAGATTGTATGTGTTGTCATACACTAGGGCAACTATAATACATTGGAGCAGTGGATAAAGTTCTCAAGAGCTATTGAGAGTGTTTATCTCAGACAAAGAACTAGGAGCCCATCATTTGAATACGTTTCTAGTTGGCTATTCATGCATCCTCCACTGCCTCATTTAAAATATAAAAAAGGAGAATCAGGTGAGAAACACCCATTGTAGCAAATCCTATTTACGTTAAGTTGGTAACAATGTTAAGGCTGATCGATCCCAATAAATATTTGATTTCTTTCTTACCAGCAATAATCTGATTCATCAGTTTGACAATGACAATAGATTTAAATTTATAATCACTTTTAGTAATTCAGTTTCTATGAAAAAGTCTTCTAAGAATGTGTATAATTACTATGGTGTTTTAAAATATAAAAGCCAGAAATAGAAAATGTTACCCATTCTTATACAAAACTAGCATTCATGACCTCCTCCAGTCCACATAGCACTGATTATCAATATTTGCTGCTTTTTATACATGAGTACCTTCGTTAAATGATGTAATGATTATGTGAGTTTAGAAAATTCTCTGTAGTTTTATCTTATCCTAAGTGAAGTTCTATGCATCATAAAAAAAAAAATTTGAACTCTCCCACTAGTGACGATTCTATCACTTTTACTAAAACCTCCCTCCTGGATTTAAGCGCATCCCCAGTGCAGACATTACATAAGCAAAGGGCACACATGGCAATGTTTCTCTAATCAACTCGCTTTAATTAGTCACATTTATACCTTCGGTAATCTCTCTCTTCGTTCTCAGTTGAGTATTTGTTTCCCCTTTACTAGTTAAACAAAGGGAATCAGGACTAATACAAAGAAAGCAAGTGTTCCTTGACTTTAAGTACTTTTCCTGACAACTAGGGTGGAAAAGTGTAAATCTAAATTTTCACATGTTACAAAAAAATCCGCCAACATATACAAAGACAAGAAGACATACATTTCAAGGGAATGTTGACTCTTCTAAAACATTGTCCTAATTCAAAACATATACACACATAGGTATAAGTAGTGAGCACACCACAGAAGCATTATAAGCTACAGCCATGCCACATGCAATTTTAAACCCTGCCATGCACCTTTCTCAGTATATTCCATGGAAGGCTATGGTATTTTGAGAAATGGGGGGAGGAAAATCATAGAAATACAATATAAAACACAGGAGAATGGAATTGGATGTTAATAAAATTAACAGTATCCTTTCAAAATGAAATCCACATTTCCATCAATGCTCAGAGCACCGTGAAACAGTGGCTTTTGTTTAACCTACTTCGGCATACTTCTAAGGAAGAACCTAACCATATCAGGAAAATTGGGAGGTGAATTCGGAGATGCTAGTTCGTTTTAAATGTCATTAACAATTTGAAACTGAAGTCACCATGGAATAACATAATACTGATATTTCTGCACTAAAGACCTCTAGTTCCGTGTCCGGAAGGAGCCTGGGGGTAGAATCAAGCACAGACATGCTCTTCACCACGCACCTGGAGGCACTACTCCAATACCATCATCAACCTCATAATCTGAGATGTCACTATCACTGATTCGCTGAGATCCTGCACAACAGTAAGGCAAACAGATACCTCTGTGTCCACTTGGTTTACGACATGCAAAGGACATAGTTGAACAAGAATAATTCAAAGTAAACACTGGTCTGGTTTATCGAGACACTTGTTTGTCTAAAAAGAATAATAGTATTTTTTCAGAACTTCCTCCACAGTTACCCAGAAGGGCTCGTACATTATAAAATTAGACTAATATCCTTCTTTGTTTTAAATATTGGCCTAAGAGCACACAGTGAAGTGCATACAGTTCTCTCTGTATGGAGAAGGGTGGGACTGAGAGATAGGCTCAAAGACCTCCTTTGGCTGCTGTCTGGTACACCTCAGGATGCTCAGACAGCATCAAGCCCATTGGTAAAATATGTCTATTAGCTATGATGCTAATGAATATTAATTTTGAGGAAATTATTAATCAGGGAATTACTGACATATTCAATGGAAAGGGGAAAAGAAAATTGAATCCCAGCTACCAAAACATTGCTTCTAAGTTTCATCTGTTGGAGCATTTATTTGCTTGATGACACAAAAATTATTACAGAGAAAAATGACTTTTCCTAATTAGCACATGAATACTAATGAACTTGTAACATCCTGGCTCCAAATATATATTTCTTATCAGTGAGATTAAAAATGCCCTGTAATGATAACACTACTATGACTTTATATGCAGCAACCCCTTGCGGAGAAATCGGTCCACCAATCTGCCCCTCAATAATTCAAATAATGTTCAGGCAATGTCTTGGAAGATTTCTAGCTTTCGTCTATTATTATATTGTGAATGCAGAAAATGGTATACAGCCAAATCCCTTTTTGAGAGGTGAACAATTTCCCAGCTAGTTTGCTCTTCAATAAAACTTTTGAAAATACACATTTTTGAGCAAGCGGAACTCAGAAGCATAATTACTGTCTGCTAACTAAAATGAACTCGACCTACTTTGTAGTTTTTTGCTGGAGCTCTCTCCATGAATGTGCCGCCGTGGCATGAACGGTGATGGCTGAGGCAGAGGTAGTGAAGATTCATCATGTGTCTGGAGTTTATACCAGTGGGGCTCATCATCTAAAAGTGCCGTTTCCAATTCTATGAGGATCTGAAAAAGACAGTTCCCAAATGAAACACAGCATGAAAGTTCCCGTGACTAACAGGTGTGCCGAAAGCCAAGCATCTAACAGGTGTGCCGAAAGCATCTCACTCCGCTCTCCTCTATACATCACCTCTCCAAGGAATTCACTCTCTTCCTCTTGTACTCTTGGCTGATCCCACACGGTAATTTCCAGCATTCGCTCTCGAAAATCTCTACGATGTACATGTGAGTAGACAAATGTTTGATTCCATTTTGGTTCTAGAATTTTCTTCACTGTTTTGGTCCTTCTTTTGCTCTTGTCGCTGGAAAGTAAAGTTTTCCCAGATGAGCAAGTGAAACCGTGCACATGCTGCCCTCTACTGCAGCCTTCGGTAATTTCAATCAGTGGGTTTTGGTTTTTGTTTTTTAAGAATCACATTTTTAGTGACCTAAAGTTACATAAAATCCTCACATATATATTCACACTCATAACTACCTATGAACATTATGTATAAACACATTTGTAAACATATATAACACACGTATAATTATTTGTATATATCTTTTAATTAGTTGTATTTAATAGACATACCAATCACAGTTTCCACAGGGCGTAATACTGTTATTACTTAATAGTACTAACTTCAATTACAAATGTAAGCAATGGTCTGACTGTGTGTATATAGAAAGGTACATTCTTAATGAAGTGTCTCTACTAATGGGCATATTCAAAAGTACCATATTATTTTCAAATAAAAGGTCTGGGACATTGTCTTCAGGGATAAAGCAGTTTAGTCCCCCTAGAGCAAATTACTTATTATATTCATAACATCATATTTAGAAAATATGCCACAGAAAGGAAATTCAATCTTTCTAATTAATACTGAGCTTAGTAAACTTTCCAAAAATCATTCACTACCTTCTATCTGGAAGAAAATACATTTTTACATAGGGATTCCTGGGACGGCCATCTACTCTAGAAGGTAGATCAGTTGCTTGTAGAACATTTACAATCAGCTGATGTCCCACTTTATCATACCACAACTTCACCTAGGAATAAATGCAGAAAGAAGCTGCCATTGATCAAAATCGTGCGATATTATACTGTTTGAATAATAACACATCAGAACTCTATTTAAAAGATGATGTTTTGACGTGAAATATAATGGAATCACAGAGATTTTAAGCTGCAGCCATCAAGAAGTTCACTTTTCCCTTTAATAAGCATTTTATGTAGAACTCACAATGGGCAAACCTGGTGTTACATCTTCAGGCATGGCAAAACAACTGTTGAGGAATATTCTTTTAACTAGGCAAAGATGTGTTACATTTGTTTATGCTGTATTTGTTTAATGATGATGTAAAGCTTTGTTACATTGCCTACCTAAGGCACCTGATTAGTATAATAAAGAAAGAGCTGAATGGGCAATAGCTAGGCAGGAAAGGCTAGGTTGGGCTGGCAGGCAGAGAAAATAAATAGGAGGAGAAATCTAGGAAAGAGAGGAACTAGAGGAGGGAGAAAGCGAGAGACAAGCCAGCGGCTAGAAGCCAGATAGCCAACAGCCAGCCAGATACGGAAAGGTTTGACAGTAAAATGAACAGAAGGAAGAAAGGTAACTTTGGTTGGAATGTAAACTGACACTAAAAACTAAATATACTTTTTTAAAAGCTCTGAGGCAAAAGGTAGATAAAAGAAACAGTTAATTTCTGTTAAAAGAGCTAACCAGAAACAAGCCTAATCTACACTGAGCATTCATAACTAATATTGTCTCTGTGTCATGGCTTGGGAGCTGATTTGTGGCTCAAAAGAAAAAGCCTGGCCCGTACAACAAATCTTTCTGTTTTAACTCTGGGAATATTGAAGTCATCATAATGTAATTTGATATCAAACACAATAGTTGGCGATCATCAATGAGTTTATATCACGCTTGTTAGAAGTACTGTCTAAAGAGCAAGAGAGGGTTTGGAAGGAGAGAAGGCAAGGGATAAGTTACATAATCGTATTATAATCTCAAAAATAACATACAATGTTTACAGAAATTGCTTTCTAGTACTATGTGCGCCTGAAGTAGGAGCTGATTAAGACAGAAAGGAAGCGGCCAGGCAGCATGTCACAGGCCCCTTCTGCACCAGGTAGAATTGGTTGCTTCCTAACATTTCTCTCAAGTTTAATTTGCTAGCTACTGTAAGAGATAGGAGAAACAAAGGGAAGGCCTAAATGACCCTTCAACTAGCATGAAGGCTGAGTGACATTTGTGATGATGAATGCTCCAAGCTAGAGGCAAATGGTAAAACAAAGGTGATCTCAAATTAGATTTGAACACAAATGGCAGAGTCCATACCGGTAGCGAGAATGTGTCACTAAACTCCAGGTGTTGACTTCAATTCTGTCTTTGAATCTAGAAGTTACTTTTGATTTTCTGATTAAGTCATAAATTTCAATACATATGCCTAGTGGGTATATGAGACAGTGAATTAAGATGTCATAACCAAAAAAACTAAGTTAAATGGGACTTCTTAATCTCTGTAAGGAGCAGAAACAGGATTTGAAGATGTATCAATCCAACCTACTGTTTTATATGTACATACATACATACATACATACATACATACATACAGGCACACATACAACCAATCTAGGCTTTAGTCACCTTAATAGTGTAAATAGTGTAGGTGAAGAGCTAGAGATAAGAACAATGAAACAAATGTCCAAGCAGCTAAGACAAACAGGTTACACCACTTCTTATATTGTAAGGAAGACTTGGAAATATACCGAGTATAAATTTGGATCTTTTGACTTGTCAATCAAAAGAAGAGCATCAAGATTGACTACAGAAAGACACATAACACTAAAGACTAAAAACTCAACTTCACAATCTGATGCAAGATTTCTTCTTAGTTATTAATACAAATATCACACTTTCTATTTTTAATCTATGAGCTATTCATAACAGTTGACCAGTTTATTTCTCCAGGGTTCCCCAGGTTAGAGAGAGAACCCACAGGAAGTACGTGGTTTATTCTGTGCTGTCTTTTCTCACACACACACACACACACACACACACACACACACACACACACCTACCTAAGACGATAACAGCAATTTTAAACATTTAAGTTTCCTACATACACGCTCATAAAGTGGTTATGGAATCTCAATGTGGCTTTTATGAATATTATGTGAATACTGACATGCCCTGGAACATTGATGAGACATTCCAAAAGTATGAACATTTTTTCAAATGCCACCATTTACCAGCTAATGTTTAGAGCACTTAGCACATTGTAAACATTCCAAAAATATTTCTGTGTCACTATGTATGACTGAAGGAGAAGCTGAAGAAATATATAACAGTGAGGTACATGATAGTGCCAAATGACTATCTATTAATGGTACACCCAAGGAAGCCAGATGCATGCAAAGAACAAATCCTAGTGGCATTCACTGCATATAAAAAGTACATACAGAGAGTTGCCCTGGCAAGACTTGCGGGGCATCTTTCAGAGCTCCAGGGCTGGTTGGAGAAATAACAGAAATGGAAGGCCTTTCCATCTTCTGAGATTCAAAGGAACTTGAACCTAAAATGAGAATAAAAATAAACAATTGTAAGGAATACATTTTTGAACCAATAGTTAAATACACCTGTAATTTGTATAAAAGCACAGCTAACACTATGCTATGTAGAGATTACTTTTCATGGGACAGCTCTGTAAAGTTATTTTTGTCTTCTTTGGTTAATTATCTGTTTTGAGTGATATAATATGATATGGTTTTCATTTGTCTCAACATGAAAGATCTTATCTACATTTTGAAGGGAATTGTTCTGTATCAACTGTTACAAATTACATCAATGAACAAGTGTTCTGAAGTAGTTATAAAGAAGATGATGCATGCTGTGTTAATTACTGTCGCTAATGAACATTTGTCTGCAGTGACAGAATGATATAAATATAGAACATGATTTATGAGCCACGATTAAATTTAGATTTCATCATTATTTTTAAAAGTATGATTATTTCTCTTAAATTTTATGTTACAAATAAAACTCTTAAACTTTGGAGAATAGTACTTCTCACTAATTCACAGCAGACAATTTCCTTCACTGACATGTATTGGAGGTTGTCATGTCTCTGTACCTAGACACATGCACAAAATATAGGATTCCATGAAATGCAATCACCCTAAAGTTCGTAAACACACATTGGAAAAAACTGTGAAATTACATCAAGGCATGCTACCAACACCATCCTTTTTTTTTTTCTTTTTTCTTTTTGTAGTCTATGAACAGAAGCTATGTCTACAAAGACTGGACCACTGACTGATTAAAACTTGCAAAGCTTTCTCCATCTTGCTGTAACCACCTCTCTGATGTATCCATGCATGTATTTTAAATTTTTCTCAATTCATGACTTTCTTTGTTCTGTAAAATCTACACAACTACAGGAAACTGCTTTCATGTTTGGAATGTGGCATGTGGGGTTACTTAAATTTGTGTCCATTCAAAATGGCTCCATAGTAAACTATCTCCTATTCCCTCTAAAAAAGAGAGCTGTGTCTTTGGTGTTAACCACCCCAAAATGAGTTTTAAATGAAGCCATTTGCTTCATTGTTCCCTGAAAAGGAGACTTTTATCTACATGAAATGCTGCAATAAAATGTAATTTCTCTTTATTCTGGTTTCTTTAGCCTAACAATTTTTAGGCCTTAAAATGTGTTTCATATGATAATGAGGGTTATAAAAATGAGTTTACTTTTAATCTTATCCAGACTATTATTGTTTATGGAACTTTCTCCATGTATCTCTTGGTATTGGTCATCAGAAATCCCAAAACCGAATCTGTGCCCAGCTCCAACAGATTCGGAAACATGATGGAATAGGTTTCATGTGCTAACTTGGCCACTGGTTCCATCTTCAGTATGGTTATATTTTCTTCCCTTCTTGTCACTAATTTTCCTTAAGTCAATTCAATTTTATAT
Source organism: Phodopus roborovskii (assembly GCF_943737965.1). Classification (NCBI taxonomy): domain Eukaryota; kingdom Metazoa; phylum Chordata; class Mammalia; order Rodentia; family Cricetidae; genus Phodopus; species Phodopus roborovskii. The sequence goes on from NW_026126588.1 coordinate 10,221,159, forward strand.
CATACAAGATGGATTCTGTAAGAATACCTAGAGAATCAAGTTTTAATCAAATGACAATAATTTTCACTTTATGAACAAAACGTCATTACTTAAAGGTATCATTACACACAATATGATCGTATCTCGTCCTGGGTTACTTTACTTATTATTCCAACAATATTTTCACCCCTTTGCAGTAAAAGCTCTGCCACACACCCCTGTCACTAAACTCTATTACATTCATGGACTTCTGTTACCATATGTGACACTATTATGTGGTGGCATGACAATTATTATTGTGTCTAGACTAGTGATTCTCAACCTTCCTAATGGTGAAACCCTTTAATGCAATTCTTTATATTGTGGTGACCCCCAACCATAAAATTATTTTCATTGCTACTTCATAAAAGCAATTTTGCTGCTCTCATGAATGTTAATGTCAATATCCGTGTTTTCATAAAGTCTTAGGTGACCACTATAAAAGAATCATTCAACCCTCAAAGGGGCCATGATCCACAGGTTGAGAAACACTGGTATAGACTGCTCCTGAGACTGATGCTTATCAATCAATCAGTCAGGTTTCACAATATTTATGTATTTATTTATTCATTTATTTATTTTTGTTATTTTAAGACTATTTGTCACCAAGTTGCACAGGCTAGTCTTGAAAGTGCTGCGAGACCTTCCCCATCCCCAGACAGTTGTATGAACAGAATGTCTCCCCACTTCTGCCACGCAGGTCCTGATTCTGGAGTGGCTGTGCCAGGGCCTTACCATCTGACTCTGGTACTGGAGTCTGCACTCTCTTTAATGCTCTCATGCTGTGAGGCCCCTGCTGTCTGTTCATGGAGCTAATAACTTTTCTAATAAACTCTTTACTCTCTAGTAATCTGCCTCAATTTCTCCCAAAACACCTGCCCCAAACATAACACTTCCAATTTTATGTTATAAAGAAGGATTTTGACATGAAGATTTTTTTGGCGTGGCCCCAAAAGATAGGCAAAAAAAATTCTTGGTGAAGAACTATCTTTGATATAACTGCAAAATTTGACATTAGTGAAGACAGTCAACAGTAATATTAATTCATTTATATAAAATGACTAAGGAAAAGCATGAAAGTTGTTTTCTAATTTAGTTTAATATATTTGTAATAACACGGAAATGCTATTACTCACTGGACTCCAGGGGAGGATGGGAACTCTCAGGGATCCGGGGGATGTCACTAAAACAAACAGGTACAGTGAAAATCCCATTAGATAGATGTTCCTGCCTGAGGCAACCACAGCCCATTTTATTACAGTGAGATGAAAGTCCTTTGGGGTCTTTATGTTATAGAAATGAAGAAGAGATTCTATTTAGGTAACTACCAATGTGCATGAATGCCAAACACCACAGAAAAGAAAACTGCAATAAAAAGTAATTTTTATATAGTTTTAATAGCAAAACACTTTAACATGACAACAATCAGACTAATATTGTGGATAAGTTCACCACAATATTTTGACTACCAAAACAGCAGGTTTTGGAAACTAAAAAAAAAAAAAATGTTAAAGGTAATATTTTATTTCAATTCTAGAAAACCAAAATGACACAGATTTTTACAAATCAGTAATATGCTTTACAAACACATCTGAAAGAGTTTACTGAGTGGAACGGATGGAAATACCTGTTCATAATTAAATGGAATGATGAATATCATGGGCAAAGGTAAGAAAATTAAAATGATGGATTGATTGCTTTGGAAATTAATGATGGTGCAAGCTTGCAACAAAAAATAAAAAGCCAAAATATTTCAAGTATGTGCATGTAATATATTTATATATTTACATATATATTATATGTAAATACATGCCCTTTATAGAGATTTGTATCTCTATACTGAAGTTTGCCAAATACATGGCTTTTACACTACATGGTTAAAGTGAGTTGTGAGAACACCCATGCCTGAAACACTCACAAATTACTCTGAAAAAAATCCTTAATATTACTTCCGCTTAATCTATTTTCCACTGAGGCTTTAATATCCCATAAGAACCCTGAACCACCTTGGTTTGGGCATTATACTATACACAACTACTTTGTCTATCCTTTTAAAGAAATAATTTTAGTAGCACTTTAAGGAGATTAGTAATATGCAAATATTGATGTGACATTAAAGCAGACTGGAGTTAGTGTTGACAGAATTATTAGTTAATTATTTTAATCACTTACCTTACAACCTAAATTCACTTGGACTATTTAACCTCTACTTTTCTAGTTTTGTTCTTGAAGCCTCATCACTTTTTGTGTAAACTAATTTTATAATTAACTATATTCAAAATTGTCAACAAATGATAAAAACTCATACTACATATTTTGCAAATATATTGTATCTTATATTTTAACATAATTGCCAATTTATGTACTCTTCATGAACTAGTAATTGAGATTACTTTATTTACAATTCCTGAAATACAACTATTTTAATAATGACAATATCCTCCCCACTCATCTGAGCAAATAAAAATTATTTTGAAAACTTAGGATAATGACATTTTAGATTGTAAAAATTATTTGAAAATCTTAATTCAGAATTTTTAAGTCTGAAACATTTTATGTATTACTGAAAGGAGGACCAGGGGGAAGTTGTTTTACAAATTCTAAGGTCAGTTTGGGCCAACATTTAACATTAATTGTTTTTGCAAGATTTCCATGCATACTGTTCCTCTTATTAACACAACTGTTGTGATCCATAATTTTAATAATGCTAAGAAGCTTAAAAGGAAAGAGCATCCAAAACATCTGAAAGGGGCATAAGCATTTAGTCTGTATGAATGAATGGTTATGAATTATAGCTACAAAGATTCCTGAAAACATTATGTCAATGAATTAAACATTAACAACTTTAGGCATTATTACTGAAAATACAGTTAGTATTATTCCAATAATGTATATAATAGTTATTTTTATTCAGGCACAATCTTCAAAGCCATACACTTCTGAATTCCATACTCCATGATGGACTAAGGTTTGGATATGCTGATGATTATTTCTAAATAATGTGTACAAAAGCAACAGCAATATTATCTTGTATTTCCAGTCTACTTTAATTGTCTGTTGTTCTCATAAGTCATGGTAAATCACTGTTTTACACAAGTACTCTAAAAGAATTGCATATCTACAAAATACCTGACTATGTGTGCAAAGTTCTAGTATAAATTTTATTCTTATACTTTTGATTCTTTCCAGATTTACTTACCTCTTTGTCATTCTCAAATGTACCTCAGCACTAGAACATATATCACATAAAACTACCATAGAGTATGATGTTATTTTAAAAGACTACATGGAAACATATAATATTTTAAGAAATATCTTCAATATTTATCCTTTGTCACCAATTAAAATTAGTAAAAACTTGGCTTTATTTTAGAGTTATATTTTAATGTTCTGTGAAATATGATTATACTTTGACATTCTATCAATATTAGGATGATTATTTTCCATGAGGATATAAACTCATGTAAACAAAAATTACAGTTAACAGTATTTAAATCATAAATGTCTCAAATCAGAGCACTGTAGTATCTTGAGAAATAGATACAAAATTATTCCCAAGAATAAATTCATATAGTGCTCAGTATAATGACATAGTTCAAAATGCCTACTATAATTTATAGAATGGTAAATGTACTTTTACTCTGGATTTAGTGAGTTTGTTGGGAAAAGCTAACTCTACAGGGCCTAAAGACAGACATAGAGGTATATTCTACTATCTATAGATTAATGAATCATGTTTTAAACTGAAGTTTTATAAGTACCATGTTTAGAACATCCAAATATTCAATAGTTACTGCCTGGTCTTAAAAACTGAAACCATTCTTTTGTAAGTACATGGGAAAATATTTTCTCCTTTATAGAATAAGAAGTTATGGGAGATATATATCTTCATTAATAATTTTAATTTCACTAGATGAATTGGCTGGTTATTCCCTTAAAGGAAACACCACTTATTACTTTAGAAACTACCAAAAAAATATCAGTAGCTAATCACTGAAAGACAGTACTTTGTTATATTGAAAATTAACATTAATATTGATATTTTTATATTGGTCCATGGAGGAGCTTCTAATATAAGGGAAGAAAATCCATATTCTAATTTTAAAAGTTAAGTATTTATAGTCTACTATATAAGCCCATAATTGATGCAAAAACTATCCATGTTAACATGTACTGTATGAATGTAAACACTTCTTTCTCAAACCCTGATAATACATGTAATTCACTAAGCTTAAGAAGTAAGTGTTTTTAGCCTTACCCAATAGGCCTTGAAACAATAATTTCAACTTGAGGTTCTGATTTTGATTCTAAAATAATGTTGTAAACTTCTTCGTTTGTTGCTCCCGGCAGGGGTTTACCATTCCACTCTAGAACTTCATCCCCTTGAATTTAAAAAAAAGGGTATTTTTTTACCTTATATATTCTGTTTACTTTTCTTATCTTTTCTCTTTTTTAACAAAGAAATGCAAACCATATACCAATCATTTTCTATTCGAGGCTTCGCACTCAGAAGCAAAATGACTTATCATATAATGTTTGCTAATTGGTTCTTCTAATCACCTTTACTTTCTTCTTTTGCTTTCCTCCCCATATATTACTGATCACTGAAAATAGCCCAATACAAAACTGATCTTATTTTTCAGATATACCAGAAATAATATAGAAATAATTTCATGCTATGGGATGAAAATTAGCACAGCCTATTTGGAAACATTAAAACCGATGGTTAGCAGCATGCCCTGTAATATAATAAATGCAGGTGGCTCTGCTTATGAAGGGTTCTTAGTAAGTGAGCAGAAGTTTTGGTTTAGTTTTGGTAAAAATAGCAAGAAACATTGTCTAGCATGACTTCTCCACCTCTAAGTCAGGTTCCACTGTCTTCACCCGAAGCACAACAGAATAAAAATGCATGAAAGGGTTTGAATTCATATCCATAGGTAAGGTAACGTAGGTAGCCATGGCAGTTACAAAGCAAGCAGATGTAAAAAACTGTTGCATGACAGTTAACCCCCTTCCAGATGTTCATAACACATACATCCTATACAGAGCATGTAGTGAACACTAAAGTAACAATAGAAAATATTTAAGGCAATAGAGAATTAATAGAGTACTAATTTCTTTGTATGTTAGTCTGAGATCAATAAAGGACAGAAATACGATGTCCCACACAGAAAAAGTACAGCAATTGATGGTTGTTATTTTAACTCCAGCTTTAAAAAGTAGATGATTTGGAGACAAAGATTTCTTTTCATAAATATGTTAGAACCTAAATGCTTGGCTTACTTTTCTCATGACTGTGCTTATTATGTGGTTCTTAGCATTTTAGATCCTAGAATAATTAGGGACCTAACTAAAATCAGCGTTTAATTACCAACATTGTACACATAATGGTAGATACAAATATGAATTTTTTATATATTAGATCATTTTTTATAACAGATGGAAAAAGATCTTAATATTATTCTTATTTCCTAAGAATTTACTTAAAAGTAAAAAGCATAAGTACTGTTTAAGTTTCATTAAAGTATGGTTATTAGCAATAATTAAGTAAGTCTTAATAATTTGACCTAAGACGTTACCTAGAAAGGTTATTTAATATACTTAACTGATAAGAAGGAAAATAGGAAAATAAAAGATCACATTTTCACAATAAGTTGGCAATATTCAAACAGGTTTTGACTAAAAGAAGAAACAGTTAAACATCACAATTCACTAGAAATATATACTTATATCTAATGAATTATATGTAAGTAGACACAGTTCATTAGACATGTATAATATATGTGTGTATATTCACACATACACTGGGAAAATATTTTATAAAGTAGTACTTACCCTGATAATTACTTTTACATTTTGTTCTTTCATTTAAAAAAAAATATGACTACAAATAAATTGATTTCAATACCCAAGAGTGGACTGCAACTATTATTTTGCAAAAGCAATGCATTGCAAATTACTCTTCCTAATTGATAGTAATCTGGGCACATAACATTTAATATTGATGTATGCTTTATTTATAGTGTAATGACACTGAATACAGTAATTGTTTAACACCATTCAGACGATTTGCTTCTCCATTGAAAAGCACATGAGGTAGATGTAATCAATGAGGGGGAAAAGATGGAAACAATGGCTTCTCTTTGTATTTCATGGTGGAAATATAATACAGAAACCACTACCAAACCCTTCAAATAAAGTGTTTCCTGTAATAACAGGCTTCGAATGAGGAACAGAAGTACAGCCAGGTGGTACCAGGAGGGTAGTAATTAGAAATAGTTACTGCTCTAGGTGAGGCTTCAAGAAACATTTGAGTTATGAGCACTGAAGAGTGAAGAAGATTTCAACAATCAGAGCAGGCTGACGACAGCTGGTGCTGATCAAGTCTTGTGGCAGGCAGGGAGGAAGCTTGCCAGGACAGGAGTACACTGACATGGCCAGGGAGCTCTGTAGGCTTACAGTGGGCAGAGCCGCAAAGCTTTGAGTTGGATAAAATAAGCAAGAGGCACAGATGGATCTCAGTAGTAACAAGTATGAAGTGTCGGTTTTGTGTTTATGGTTAACCCGAGCAACAGTGAACTGCATTGACCTGAAGGGGGTCAGTCTGTACGAATCCATGGAAGATGGAAGGAAGGTTCCAAGTTCCAAGTAAAGGACAAAAGCAATGTCACAGGTGACTTTTATGAGCTAGGCTGTTATATGAAAATAGAAGAGAAGCCAGTTTGTACCTTAAAATATATATCTAATCATCCCTCTCATTGAATCTTTAAAAATGTAAAATTAATGGTACTTTGATTGTGTCCAAATCAACTGCATAAATAAAGAGGCACATTTGTATGGTTTACAACTGCTTTAGCTGCTGTGTTTTATCCTTTTAGATTTAGGTTGTCAGGCTCTGAGTTAATTAAGAGGGTGTTAAAGAAGTGGGAATTATCTAAGAAAAAAACAGTCAAATTCAGAAGTCATTACCTGTTCTCACCTGCAAAGAACTGAGTTACTAAAGAAGTTTGCTGTAACGACTATGGTATTTCTATACTTTTTTTTAAAGATTTATTCTTCTGCCAACAATCACCTTTATTGGTATAGTTAACCATTCTGTACATTTAAATCAACTAAAAATATTATTATGGTTGCTACTGGATTTACAGTACATTCAGTGATTTGCTACACAGAGCAAAATAAGCATCCAATTTCTATAGAAATGGCATAATATGTCACATTTAAATTAACCTATAGTTCATTAGATAATCTATCTGCATAGATTTATTATTATGATTAGGTTATATGCAGAACACCAGTTACTCCTCCTAAATTAATGCTTTGACACTTTATAAAAGACAATGATGGTGAATGCAAATCCTCTTTGTGCTTACATTTTTGTTGTAACATTATGAAGTCATCTATAAAAAAATCATTCTTTCATTATTTTGCATCTATGCTTTTATATAAATAGAAAAGGTCCCTAATCTTACTATCTCCCAGTTGCTACATATGCATAGGTAACTATAGTCGAAATGGTAAATATCTGCATCAGGAAAAGAGCTGATCCATGCTTTATAATGAATTGGTGACAGCTCACATATATAAATAACTGAACACAAACTGAAACCCATCCATTCATAGAGAGAGAGAGAGAGAGCAAATTGGCTATAAGTGAAGAAGAGAAAGTTACCTGCTCGTAGGTGTCCAACCACATCTGCCAGGCTACCCTTCTTTACTTTGGTGATGAAAGCACCAAGGCGTCCTAAGTCTGTCATTTTTCCTCCAACCACCTGGATAATTACAGAGGCATGAGTTCCTAAGTCTAGTCTCACGTGGGAATAAATTAGTAAGCAGAAATAATTGTACATTGTCTTCTAATATGTTTATAGCCCAGTGAGGGGTCATTCATATTTTTAAAAATCACTGTATTTGGGATGCTGTGTAAGGATGTTAATGTACTGACTTTTTACACTGTACAATCACAAGGGCCCGTGATAATGTACATTTAGAAGATAGGAGTAAAATTCCCTGTTCATGGTTATTCCTCAAGTAATTGGTGCTGTGTGCACTGAGTCAGTCTTCCATATCATGCCTACCATGTAAATTGGCTTATTTGGATAAAGATATACACCACTGCCCATACCAAGTCTTGTTCCCCTTTCTATAACTGTGGTAGAATACAGTGGACCTGAGTTTATACAGACTACAGATTCCACCCAAGCAAAGGCCACCTGGGGGAAGTGAGCTCCTACTGTGCAAAAGATGACAGTGTGTACAAGTATCACAGCTTCAGCACATCCACAACAACACATCTGGACAATGTCGTTTTCCCTACCTAACTATGAAAACTTGGATCTCAAGCCTGAATTATATTGTTAAACATGCAACACTTTCCATTCTACCTAAATTCAATATATTTGGAAAAAAAAGTAAACTCTAGGCTCAAATTTAGAATATCCAAGGATCCCAAATACACACAATTAAAGAGGAGTGGAGGAGGGAGGTGAAATTATAACACCGAATGGTGAGAGCTGTGAACAGTTCGTCGAAATTTGTAGAAATTATTAATACAGGCTACCAGAATCATTTCTCAGCAAGAGTAATTTAGACTAATCAACAAAATGTAAACAAGCTCCTGAACTAATTTTTGTTAGGCTGTACTTTGGTCTGAATTCAGAGCTTTCGTGTATGCCAGGCAAGGGCTCAACAGATGAGCTAAACTGAGCTCCTAAATTAATAGCCTAAAGTTCTCAAGAAGCCACATGCAACAGCAACAGTATTTAAAGCAAAGTCTTTGAATATGTAGTTAGTAAACTTTCAGCAAAATCATGTGACTTAACACAGATGTCTGGATACACATAATGCAAGACATGCAGGTTCTATAGACTGTCCTATAAAATAGAAGTGTCTCTGTGCATCTAACATGTCCTTATTTTGATCAGAATACAAACAGTAAGTGTGTTTAAAAGCAACATTTTATACTTCAAACACTACTGGAAGCATTAGTTATTAGAAAACATTTCCCTACCTATACTTCGCTTCTCCTTAACACATAAGCAAAACTGTAGTCTCTGGGTAGAATTTACTTTGGGAACGAGAGAAAAATATTTAAAACTAATTGTTGCAAACTTCATGGATGCTGTCTGTACTGCATGTTACCAAATAGGAGGCATTATACTTACTTTCAGACCCAATAATGCACCTGATTCTTTGGGCATGGTTGTTCTTTTGTTAAGAATAACACGGCCAATTAATCGGTCTCCCTCTTTCGATGGCTGCCAAGTTACAGGATGCTATTAAAACATAAAGTTTAAAAAGTTTACTTTCTGTAGCTAAAGAATCAGCGGTTGTAGCATGGTGTGATTTGGGGATGGCTGAAAGACACTAGACTGGGAATTCTTTATTTTCAGTTAGACTAGTAATTTATTTGCAAAAAGAATGCTCTCAAAAATGGCTCTGACATGTAACTACCTAATTTTAATAATATGTCTGTTCTACACAGAACACCAACCACACTTGAGTTATTAATGGTGATAGTATACTGGTGACTATATACTATATAGAGGATCTAGCTCTTGAATTGCATTGGCTTACCTTACAATCTAATTTTACTTTACAACTGTATAAAGGTATTACCATTCAGCAGCTACCACACTGGATCCTAACTTTTATCAGGTTGTGGTCTGTTTGTTATGTGCACTTTTGTAAGGATGCTGGGCAATTGCATGGAGTCTTGGGTCTAAAAGTCATGCAATTAGTAAGCAACCAGCACCCTCAATGTACTGTGTTGCAAAGCGATGGATTAACTAGAACAGGTGTGTGAAGCCCATTTCAACTAGTGTATTTTACTTTTACTGCATTATTGTGGGGAAGCACACATGCCATGGTGGTGGTCAGAGAACAACTTACAGGATTTGAGTCTCCTGTTTCACAGAGTAGGTTCTGGGGATCAAAGTCAGGTCTCCATGCTTCCTGACAAGTGAATTTAGTGCTGAGCCACCATTCAGCCCATCATTTTCAGTAAACAATGAGTTAAGCAGGAGGTAGCCTTGTTGTATAATAAGTCAAGGAGTACCTAGAATATTTCAGCCTTATTCACATATAATGGAGTCATTCTGGAATGATTTTTGATGTGTGTTCTCCCACACAAGAGCTTTAGAGAAAATAATAAAGGCGGTGTGCGGGTAGAATGTGGAGCTATTCAGAAAGATGGAGAGAAAGGGGTACAGAAATGGAAGGTGGTTAGAGATAGGAATGGGATCAAAGAACCATATGCAAGAATGCAAATCTAACACTGAAAACTATTATTCTGCACAACGGAAAGGAAAACTCAACATAAAATATATTCATCTGGAGTATAAACATCACAAATTAAACTAGGTTAAACAGTTGTGTGGCCCAACAGCTAAAACCTACCATATCCAGTGCAATGGATATTAATCATGTGTTTGTGTGTATATATTTATATGTTGTGTATGGTCCTTTTTCTCTGTGTTTGTTATGCCTCTGGGTGTGTATATTTGCATATTTGTGTACTGGGTACATGTGAATTTTGTGTGTGTGTGTGTGTGTGTGTGTGTGTGTGTGTTTGAGTGTGTGTGTGTGTGTGTGTACTGAGTAAATGAAATTTTCCAACAATGCTCAATGGTCTATAAAATATTCCAATGAGAAGAGGCCAAATTAATTCCTCACCCCAGTGACATGCTTCTGTAGCTACAGAAGAGAAGACATGCTACCCCAGCTAATGCAGAATCTGAACAGGGATTTTCTCCTCACTTCTCATTTGTGTAAGCATTATCTCTGAAGAAATGTTACAAATTCCATGAAATGGAAAACTGAGCATAGAGTTTCAGCTGTGGACAGTACATTAATGCATGATCTCAAATTTAAACTAAGTGCCATCGTACTAGTTAACCATTATTATAGGAGTGGACTTGTCTATCTGGCACAGTCAGGAATTCCACTCTGTTTTAAATAACAAAATTAATAGTTTGGCTTTAATAAATTAAACAGTGTAAGCAGCACTGTTATCCAACTTTGATCCCACGATGATCTTAATCTTAACATCTAAATACAGTCTATTTACTGTAAGTATATGACAATGTTATTATTGAGAAAAGTCATTTTCCGTGTGGACAAAAATACCATCAGACTTCTTGAGAATCTATTTTTTTTTTAAGTTCTCTTCATTTAAAAATAATTTCATGATGCCGATGCCAGGAGAGTACAGCATATGCCTTTAATCCCAGCGCTTGGGAGGCAGATGCTGGCAGAGCTCTGAGATTACTCAAAGGTAATCCTTTTTTTCTTTAAAGTGATCCTTTCAAACTAAATTAATAATGGCTGTAATAAAATGTGTATGAGATCCAGAAAGATGATTATTGATTACATAACAGAAGATAATGAATGCCACAGATGAATCATAAACTGTATATGCTTTGAGAAAGCTTACCGAACTAATAGGAGACGTTTCCCGGCTATGCCATGTCGCAGGATCCAACCAGTAATAATCCAAATCACCTGTGCAGGAAAGAAGGGGAAGTGGTTCAAGTGGAACATTTCAGCGTTACATCTTAACGCCCAGGAAGTAAGTGTTTAGGGTATTACAATCCTGGGATTCCACACTCCAGACTGATACACCGTTGGTAAAGGTTAAGGCTTGCATCACAGAAATGGGTGAACAAGAGCTATCCTCTGCACACCAGTCATACATAAACACTGACACAAAAGAGTGAAAGCCACAAACAAGGTTTTCCCTCCCTGCCCGCCCTGCCCTAACAGACTCCATAGCAGGCAACAGCCTGCCATCTAGTGGCAAAAAATTTAGCCACTAGCAGAGAAATGTTAAAATTTAAGCTCTCCCTAACTCACCTGTGAAACATCCTGATTGTTTAAAGTCATGTGGTGTTATATATCATCCTTCATTAAATTACATGATGTACATACCTAATACTTCACGATAAACTACCAAGAATAACTTATCAAAAAGATGCATGCAAATGGCATTGTTTTCAGTGTAGCACTATGCACATGAATCTACTTTAATATCTATTCTAATTTTAATGAAAATATTTTAATCTTTACTTTGACAACAACATCAAAAAAATTCAGAGGAAAAGAAAATGTTAAAGGAAAGAGCAATGTTTTCAGTATTTGTATAAAATAAAAGACCCGCAAAAACAACATTTTAAGAAGTCAGAAACAAATGTCCTTCATGTATTTTATATACCAGGTTAACTCAATGGATCTCCAAAGAGAATAAAATATCCAGAAACACACAGCTACTACTGGAAAACACATTTGGCTTATACTTTCATTTTAGCAATAAAAATATTTTTATTGTTGTTGGGTATGAGAGATATGGGAATTGGAGAAATGAAATACACATAATTTCTAAAATGTATGAAGTCTGTAGTTTCCAATTCAGTGTTTTCTACAGGTTTCTTTTACACACCGTTGAGTTGGTAAAAAAGTTATAAACATTACAATAAATATTAAACTATCATTTAAATATTCATAGGGATGATGGTAGATTCTGAACAGGTATTAATGTTAGAAATGAGACAATAAAGAAGTATTATATTAAAATATCACTTCACCTGGGATCCACACCTCTCTCAAAAATCATGTATTTGAAAGCACAGGGTCCAATATCAAAGTTTATGAATTTCTAACTTGTCTACAGAACACCTCCAGTTGTGGAAATGGTTTCACAATTTTAAAAATAATAATGAATTTCAAAAGTAAGGACTTTTGTATTTTGTATTTACTGTGTGTAGAACTTCCCATGCTTATTTTCAATCTTCAGTCCCTTTCAGAAAACAAAATATAGCATGAATAGTGAAATACTAACACAAGTATTTATTCACAAAAATGGTTATTGCTATTAATAAGTGTTTCTCCCCAAGTCCCATATCTTTAGTAAGAAGCCCCGCCAAGCTGTTAATCTCTCACCCAACTTTTAAGACTTAAATTCGCAGAAGTGCTTAGACTCTGTCAGGAAAATTTAGTCGTTGATGTGTTTGCAACTTTAAGAAATCTCTGCACTGGTAAGATCTCTGCCCGCCCCTTCCACTTGTATTGCCTTGGCTTTATTCTGGCCACTCTTTTCCTAAATAAGTCTAAACACTCATATGCAGTGACTATTTCTGTGCAAAGTGTCCTCAAATGCAAAGGACTAAAAAAAAAAAAAAAACTGATGTTTTGGGTAAAATTCAACAAGGACACTCCTCAAATTATGAAAACACCCCTTTTAATCACTGGCTTTCTATTATCTACAAGCTATTTGGAGAAAACTTCTTAAATAAGAGGTTAGATAAGTTACTTGTGTATTTCACATAAGTAGTAGGTAGAGTCAATCGACAGATATTTATCTAAACAAGACTTTGCCTGCCTAGCAATTCCTATCTAGCTCTTATTCTATGTGAATGCTACAGATTTTATAAACATGCATTTTGGCAATCTTTGATGATACATGGTATTGCAGATATGTACTAAATAGTACTAGAAAATTAAGATGTAACTGTACCATGCAATTTTTTTTACTTTAGAATATACCAAAACTCTTTGAATTCTAAACATGTTTTGTGATCATGCATCAAACTGCACCATTTTTCTAAAAACTTTGCAAAAGTAACAAAAAACAAATAATTTTATATCTGTTTTTTTTTTCTACCCATATAATTATGGGGTTTGTGAGATGCTGAATTTTTAAATGTTACAATTTGTCCTTGTAATTTACATTTCCGTTATTGATGGTTAAGAAAATTCCAACAAAACTTGCTCCCAAAATATTAAAAAAAACTACTTCCTGATAAAAATATTTTCTATGCTTACTAGTGGATGATTAAAGATATTGATTGCTGGGTTGAAGAGCTTTAAAATGATGATACATTCAATGAATTTGCTGGTAGAATACATACAAACATTTGACTGTATATTCACCTCTCAAATACCTAATTCACTATTATCATTAATATAGAACCATAAATTATATTGGTTGGCAGCCAAAATCCATATAGCTATGCTCAAAGCCATTTTATATTTCTTAGCTTATTTTATGGGACATTTCCCATTTCTAGGGAAAATCAGGCTGATTTTAATATGGTCTTTAGATAGTAAGCACAAAGATTTCACTGCAAGAATTTTCATACACAATGCATTTTCAATACACAATAAAGCTGAAATCTATAAAGACACACTAAACCAAGCTGGTGTAAATTCATGAACTCTAGACCTCCAATTGTGGAGACTCCAGGGAACCAAACTAGGCTTTCCATATGTGGGAGACAGTTGTTAAGCTTTGGACTATAAGAGGGGTCCCTGGCAGTAGGTCCACATTACAATCCTGGTACATGAGCTAGTTTGTTGGAGCCCATTCCCTATGGTGGGATGCCATGCTCAGTCTTAATGCATGAGAGGGGCCGGGCCCTGCCCTAACCTATTTTGCCAGCCTATGTTGACTCCACATGGGAGTTTTACCATGAGGAGGAGTGGATTGGGGGTAGGTAAGGGGGGAAGTGAGTGAGAGGGAGAAGGGAAGGGGATGTGGGTTGAGGGGAGAAGGGAGAATTGTTGTTGGATAAAGTGAAAGCAAAAGTAAAAGATGGAAAAATATTTTAAGCATAGAAAATATACATATAATTTATGTTGCATGTGAAACTTATATAAATAGAATTAAAATAATTCAGTATGATTAGGATGTACTTTTATGATTCCAAATTTTGTAGTTTCAATTTCTTGTGGGAAAGCACAATGGATTCCAATAAAATTAGATATAAATATGTTCCAAATAGAATGCTTGATTGGGTATGTATATTAAAATTATTTTTAAAAACCATACTTCTCATTCATTTAGTATTTATTTAATAATTTGTGCTATATACTTGCCCAAGTTGAATATATACATACTGTGAAAGTATTAAAGAAAAAATTATGTAAGTAAAAGTACAAAGGCGTGTACTAGTGAAGTATTAGGGAAGGTTAATTTCATGTTCATCTCAAGAATACATACAAAGCATAGTCTCACATCATCAGAATGAATTATTATAGCAGACCATACAAATTTTACTGATCCTCAGTAACTCTGCATGATTCCAAATACATGTTTATAACTGTGTTTTCCATCTCAAGAAACAAACCATTCTTCATAAATAGATTAATGTGACTGTCATACATAACATGTAAACAGACCAAAATCCCTTAAATTGTTTCATATTTTGCTTATTCTTTTATTAAAAATGTGTTACATCAAGAAAGTTAGGTATAGGTAAACTATTTAAGTATAGCACAGGACAGAAGTAAAATATTCAGCCAAATTTGTTTTCTGAATGTGTGTGTGTCATATATACTCAGTTGCAATTTGGGGATAAGAATGGATTGTTAACTTATATAAGGAAAAGAAAGACTTCTCCAAACCAAGTGTCTCAGCCACTGCATGAGGAGAGGTCATTTATGGCTATATGATGATAAAATGTTTGAATGTTTTATGGGACAGTTGTTTGATGAAATTAATTTTATAGACAGGAATTTAAAGACAGAAACTACAAATTAAGGTGTGAAAATACCACTCCAGGTAGTTGACTTATATTTTAGAAGGTTTCCTAAAGTGGGAAAGTACCCCCTTCCAAATTAGACTAGTGATACTATATAATAAATTTCCAGTATTTTGTTATAAAGCAAAGTCCTCAATTTCATTTAACAGTTAATTGTAAGAAAAATACTTTATAGGACTCATAAGAAAATGAGAATGCGCATTGTTAAGTATAATCACTAAGTGTACAATCTGTAAAATACAGACTATTTTATAATTATACAATACTATAATAATATTAGCAATTCTGTTATGATTTAATTACTGTTTTTCATGACAGCTTGTCTAAGTTCTTAAGAAAGTAGAAATATCAATCCTCAAATACTTTTTGGTATAATTTCATTCAAACTTCATGGCAGCTTTGATGCACTACACAAAATCTCAAAAGTTTGTGTTCATGAACTCTAGACTTGAGGCAGAGTCAGAAGCTTATTCAAACTATTGGTGTTTATAGCATGAACCTCTTCAATGATAAGTAACTTAAAACCCAATGTAGATTCAGTCAATCAGAACAAGTAGATGCACCATATGTACATGTGCATGCATACACGTATATACATACATATGCACTTATGGTCATATCCTTGCGTAGAAGAATTGCATTACCTCCAGTCATTTGGTGTTTTGTTAGAACAAGCTTTAAGTGACATATTAGAAATTCCATACCCATTCTTATATCCACAGGAAAGTGTATCTTTTACCTTTACCAACAAAGCTTCTTTTTCGTTGGGTACAAGACTGTCACAGAATCTACAACTAGTCAAAAATGCGGAGAACAAATGATGATGGGTGCCCAGACCCAACTGATAACATCTACAACACAACTTGTACACCTAAGGCTTGGAGACCATCACAGAAGAGGGAACACAAAGATTGTAAGAGCGACAGGACCAGGTCTACTGAGCAGTAGTGTCTATATACACAGGGAGCTGACATCTGAACGGTATGGCTGCCTAAACAGGATCTGTATAAATGACAATACCAGTTGACATTTAAGGTCTATGGGAAAAAGCACACAAGTCCCATCCCTAGGTGAAGACCCAGAGGCAATCAGTGGCTTTTCAGAGATGGAGATACACTCTTTCCCAGGAATGAGCCCCATGATAAATTATCCAGTCCATACGGTCATCCCTAAACATACATAGTTAGAAACTTCAGTAGTTGTAGAATATTATTTTAAGAGAATATCATATATGCTCTGGAAAATTTGTTTAAATATGTAATGATATGTTGTTTATGTTTATGCTGCGTTTGTTTAACTCTGTGAAGCTGTGATTCTTTGCCTATTAAAGAGCAGAATGGCCTATAATGAGGCAACAGAAAGAATGGGTGTGGCTGGCAGGCAGAGAGTATAAATAGAAGGAGAAATCTGGAAGAAGAGGAGGAGCAACAGAAGCAAGGGGCCAGTCACCCAGCCACACAACTGGCAATGGAGTAAGAAAAAAAGAAGGCCAGAGGCAAAAACAGATGAGATAACTTAAGCAAAGCTGGCTAGAAACAAGCCAGGCTAGGGCCAGGCATTTATAAGTAAGAAAAGGTCTCTCTGTATGTGATTTATTTGGGATCTGGGTTGTGGATCCCCCAAAGCCAAAAGAGTAAGAGCAAAGAGAAAAAAAAAAACTACAAGTAATGAATGGACTCAGCAGGCTATATTAGATATACATATGTACATAAGTACAACCATGATTATTAAAGAAGTCATGAATTTTGTGGGACATGGGATTGGAAGAGGAATAGAAATTATACCAATACAGTATCCATACACGAAATTCTAAAAACAAACAAACCAAAAAACCCATAAATCAAAGCAAACAAATTCTACAACTAGCAATTCCTAATAATTCAGCAATCTCATTTCTGAATTATCTGTCAATGTCGACTCATGATTTAAAGACATAGTTATATTTTCTTATCAGAGCAGCACTATTCTCACTATTTGATGGAAGTCACCAGAGAAATATAAATTAAAAAAAAAATTAAGCTCAGCTCTCCCTGTTAAAATGGCTCTCTATTTTTTAAGAACAATGTTGAGACTATGGAGGATATATTAGCACCTGTTATGTACCGACAGGAGTACATATTGGTGAAGAAGTTACTATCTAAAAGAATAATGAGGAATCCCAAGAACACGTTAGGGTATATAGCCAAAATATGAATCGGGATCTTAAATAAATAAAAACCTACACTCTCATACACATAATCAAATTGGTTACCATACCAGTACACAGAGACAACCTATGTCCAGACAGGTTAAGGAGTAAAGACAATGGCTTATAAGCACATAATAAAATGTTAACTCTTTCAAAGTAGAAGGCCTGCTATTGTGGACCAAACATGGATGGACACAAGAGGACATTATATTAAGTGAAAGAAGCCAGGCACAGGAAGATAGCCGCATGGTATATCATTCCGCATGTCAAATATAGACACACACAGAAGCAGAGAGTAATGTGATGACTTCCCAGAACTGGGGGGGGGGGCAAGGCGATCTACTGTTCAACATCCAAGAGAGTTTACAGCACTGAAGTGCATACTAAAAAACCGCTTACGGGTTAGATCTTAAATACATGTCTCACAGCATGCAGAAAGAGAGTTGGAGAAGGTGGGCATGTTCACAGCACTCATGTTGGTCACAGTCTCACAGGGAATATGCATCTCCAAACTCACCAAGTTGCAATAAAATAAACAGGTATGATGTTTTCATAAGCTAATAACCTGATTTTAAAAAGCAAAAATGACACTTTCTAAATTCCCCTTTAATCTCTTTTTGTCTTCAAACCAAGGACACTATTATTCCCCAATAGAATATAAACTCAATATTTAATTAGTTTAGCAATTAGTATGATTATGCAAATAAGTGAATCAATTACTAATTATTACTCTAATGGGGTGTCAAATTTGGTATTTAGATTCAGAAATTATTTACGCTTCATAGATTCTCCAAAGCCAAACAGCCTTTAGACAGTGATCAAATATTTGTCTGAGGGCCTGAGGTGCAACTCTGCTTTGTAATTCTTTTAGAGCATAGAAAGGGGGTTCAGAAACTGGTCCAAGGATAATAATAAGTTAATACATTTATTTAAACACATCCCTTCCTTGTTTTAGTAACTGTTTGGTGTTTTAAGGGGGATTGGGAAGGATCTCAGCATCATGCTCTCTCTAAGTCTGAAAAACACTTAAAGGGAACTCAGAATCAAACATCCCAGCTGAAATCTGACCCAGGCTAATGATGAACACTGGATTATCTGCTGTTCTTTAGGAGGTAAAAGGAGATCATTGACATCAGAGTTTATAAAATACCAACATAAATTCACTTTCATTAAAATAAAACCATACCTATAAACATTTTTCCTAATTTTTATACCAGCAGTCATTCCCTGTCAAGTCAATTTTTACCTACCCATGAAAACTAAACTGTTATAATAGTAGTTTTCTGCCTCACAGTTTAAGACCTAGAATAAGCACTGACTTTCATTACCTTTTGTTTATCTATTTACATTTTTTATCTTATGGAATTTCTACTTTTTATACAAAGCTTAAAAAGAGCAACTCTTTCACAGAAAAAAAAAGAAAAGAAAAGAAAAACCAAACCAAAAAAAAAAAAAAATGCATGTGAAGAACCTATGATTCTACACCTAACCGTGAATACTGGGTACATGATCTTGATAATCTCCATTCATCTTTATAAACACTATTAATCAGGTATAAATTACTTTTCACATAAAATGTGTCAAGAGTGTGAGACTAATTAAATTATCATTGTCAATTTCCAAAAATTTAGAATTAAAGTTTAATTACATAATAGTTGCATAAATAGGGTTGAAAATACAAAATCAGTGTTGGGAATGAGATTTATAGGGAAGAAGATACCAACTTTCTGAAATATATGCACCTTAGAAAAATGTCAGGATCCTTCTGCTTATAAAAATTATAAAACATTATTACTATAGATGGCTGACAATATTTCAATAGTTTTAATTATATCTTGAATGTTACGTAGTGCAGCTATTAGGTATCAAATACATTTTCTTGTACTCAGTAAAGTTTTAGGCTACCTAAGTGCATAAGCGCCCTTTTTAAATGAAATGCCCAGCGATATTATCTAATCAATAACAGAATTAAGTGTTAAGAAGACAATCATTTAAGTGCCCCGGGAGACACTTCAGGTGGTAGTGTGTGCCATGTAAATACGAGGACCTAAGTTTCTATCCCCAATACACAGACACCACAGCAATGTTCATCGGTACTCCCAGTGATGGAGAGATGAAAATAGGTCCCTGAAGCTCATCAGTTAGTCCATCTTGCTGAATCAATAAGCTCCGTGAAAATGCCAAGGCTCAAAATAAGGTGCAATGTGCCTAAGAAGACTTGCGACATTGACCTCTGGCCTCCACTTGCATACTTACACACTCGCACAAGTGTGTGTGAGCACCACCACCCTGCCCCCATAGTCATGGAAGACTTCAACGTGTAACACAGAGTCATCTCTTGATGAGGCAATGAGAAAGCACTGGAGATTTATTTTAAATACTGGTAGATTTTGAGAAATTAATAACATTTATTTGAGAGATTAAACAAAGTTATTTATTTTGTGTTTTCTGCTATTCAAAGAAATACTAATTTACATAAACTTAGATTTTTTTTTTTATACTAGAGGGTGTTTCAACATCCAGATATACCCCCTGAAGGCCATGATGCTCAAGGAGCCCTTACCCTTTGTCTCTGCTCTGCCCTGATGCTGTAGGTCTTAGCAAAAGTTGATCAATTAAAATTCTGGAACTCTTTCAACAATAAAACTAAAAGACATACTCATATATGCACAAACACACACACACACACACACACACACACACACACACACACACACACATGCACAGACACACAACACCATGACTTAGTTTTATGAAGTAAATTTGCTCACGATTTTCAATCAATCTGTAACATATGATTGGAAATGATAATAAAAGGTGTCTGAGAAAAATTTGCCAAGGTCATTGATTATGGAACAAAAAGCATTCCTTGCATAATGGTTTAGAGATGAACAATTTTACCTGGAAATATAGCATGAGATGTAATGTCTTAAAAATCACTCCACAGGAATCTAAATATTGAATAATGGGGTGTACTGGGAAAATCACATAATGACAGTCTTAGGGAACTTTTTTTTTTCTATCACAGCAACTCTCAATACATCAGATTTTGGGAAGTGCTAAACCCAGGAGGAAAATATTGCACTGCAACTTTCCAACTGACCAGGCTTCCTCACTGACACTGAGCATTCCATTCACCTGGGAGAACAGGTTGTGACGTGCAAAGCCTCGGAATAACCAGCCAGGATCCCCTGTGGAAAAAATTGGGGTTTATTTGTTTTCATTGTTTGGGGACTGTGTGTTAGCCAGAGGCTTAAGACACTGTAGTGCTGGACATGTTCACAGTTGAAGCATTGCAACAATACAAAAGGCATTCTAGAAGAATCTTTTCGATAAAGGAAATGGCTAGTGTTTGTCTGGACCTAGGCTGCTCAATCCAAACACCATTCAGAGTGTCGAACTGAATCCTCCCTGCCTCTGCCTCTGAAGACATGAATGGAAAGGAGGGAGATGGCTCCCTTGCCTGGCAAGGTGGGCAGTGGGTGGGGTACAGATGAATGTTATGAGCAGACATAACAAGTGGAAATGCACGAGAGACTGATTGATGCATCTGAAGATGTGTTACTAAGCTACAACACGCAAAGAATGAGTCCACTCAAGAACATGCAGAAAAAGGTATTTCGAAGCCAGAGCCCTTCCCAAAAAACCTTTTTCCTTATCTTTCTACTTCTTTTAATTTTATCACATATTAATTTGACTCTCCTGACCTTTTGTGTGTGAGCCGGGAAAGGAAGCAAGGAGTTTTTAGATGTATAAGAGGACCTGTACTTTTAAGCTGACGTTTCCTTGGCTGGCAAGTGAAGGCATGAAAAGTTTGGAGAGCATTTGTTTTTTATGCACCCTCATTGCTCTTGAAAAGATTGTTAAGTGTTCATATTCACACAACTTCCAAATAGGAAAACAGGGGTGCAAAGCACTGCAAGGTCAATGGCCAAAGTCTGCTGAACTGCAAAAGTAGGGTGAGCCTTATAAAGGCATGTTCCTTCAGCTGGCATTCTGGTGTTTCACAGCGCAAAAGTAATCGTGACAAAAAAGTAACAGTCACAAATGCATACAGAGAGTATTCAAACCTTATAAAGCCACCTAACTTAAGGCTGGCCAAAGACTTAGCACTTCGCTTGAGATTCGATTTTTATGACAAAAACATTAAAATACTGGGCCATGCATGTCTTTTCACATCTGTAACCTAGTAGCCAAGAAGCTGAGGCAGGAGGATTTCTGTGAGTAACAGGTCAGCCTGGGCTATAAGACTCTGTTTCAGAAAACAAACAAACAAAAATAACAACCATAAAAACAAAACAATGAAAAAAAAACAGAAAACATCACTAAACCAGACTTAAAGTGTTCAAAATTAGTTTCTTTGTTTTGTTGAGTTGCTCTCCAGGAAAGAGACAGGCTTTCAACTCAAGAACACTGGTAACCCTATCTCCAATTCCCCTATCTGCTGAAATCACAAATTTACAACACACAGCTACAGCGAGCTTAAGAAAGCAACCTAGAAACTTTGTCATTTAGTGTACTGTCCCTTAATACTTTTGAAACGTTAAATTTAATAAAATACGTATAAACGATACACAGAACATCAATTTAGACTTTAGAAAACATACCTGAATTAAGCACACTCCTTTATATGACTACATTTCTGAATTACAGTATGCATAGGGATCTTATGCCACCCTAATTCGTATATCCTTTACCATCACCACACCAGGCATTTCACTGCATACACCCTGGTGATGGTGTGGTCTGCGAAGCTATTGCCCCAATGATATGAGATGTTGTGGAAGGCACAGCTCTCTAATATCAGGATCAGAAAGAACAAACGTGTGCTTGAACAAGTGCTTTGTTTTTGTTACGAAGGCTGCATTTTGTAACCACAGTGCTTTTTCTGAGAGTTAATGTGTTAAATGTTTATCACTACATTCACAGCCCAGTGCTCTACCTTTATTTTCCCAAGTGAATATTTAATGAATATTTCCTAGGGCTTTATTTTTTTATATCCTAGCAAACTGGTAAGTTTTAAAATGGGATTTCAATTTATTTCACTGAGTACGCACAAATGCACTTTAATGCACTTATTGTAACATTATTTCCACAAGGAAAACACATTTTTTTCCATCCACAAAATTCAAAATGTCTTCGATGCAAAGGAAAACAACCGGAGTGGAATTAATTCGCGGGCTTTAGTTTATCTATAGTTTAAATAGCACAGCTTCATAATCAAGTTTTCTACAGCTGTTAGGGAAATGGGGTAGAGGAAGGCGTCCCATCTGGGATAAAACAACATCACAAATTCTAAACCCCTGCACTTTATTCCTTGAAAAGTCCATCAGGCTCTCACTCCTAGTGTTGCAGTCAATACCAAAGGTTTGACTGGTATTTAGCCAGGCAGGACTCTTGATGCTGCACCCTACACAAGAGAAAGTGCGAGAGCACAGGAAAGCATGCTTGCATCTCTAAGAATGAATGAGAAAGTTAAAGAAACTTAAAAGAAGACAGAAAACTAAATTGTTTACAAGACTATATCTGCCTTCAAAACTGATATCATTTGTAGCTTTATGAACTTAACCATGAGTGACATTGCCTCAACATATGGATACAGACAACTACAAAAAGCGTAATGTGGATGAAAACACATGAAATTCCTTATGGGCACAGAAAAAATACACGATGCTAGTGTGAAAGATGATAAATTAATATAAACAGATAGTGACAATAACTCAAACTAGTTGGTGAGACAATTACTAACTTAGAAAAGCCAGCTCTCAATCATGAGAACATTTGTAACTAATACCTTAAAAGCCTAAAATTAAATCACTCCTCACCAACACGTCACAATCGAGATATAACAGCTAGACAGTGCTTATCAAATAATGTATCAGATTCATCGCTTATTAGAAAATGGAATGCATTCATGTTTTCTCCCACTGAGCGTTCGACTTTCTGACATTTTGTGAATGAAGTATGAAAAACAGGGACAGCAGGATTAAGTGCTCTCTGCATAATATCCTACATTGTCAGCAGTCAAAATGCCTTTTCAAGATTCTTAATCAAACTTAATGCCTCTCCAGTAAAAGCAAACCAAATAAATAATCCCATTTTAGCTGAAAATCTAGGAGGAAGGTTAAAGGGACTGAAACTACAATGTCAGCAACACCTTCTAATATATTCAGTGACATTAAGTGTGAAAATTAAAATTACTTTTTGCTAAAATCTTATAAGTCCTTAAAAAAAAAAAAAACTTCCTCAAGGGAGATACACTGTGATTACTGATAAAGAAAGCATATTTAAATAATTTATAAAATATGTATGTCATGTTTAACCTAACAAGTCTACTAACCATGTAAACTGTAACTGATTTCCTAAAGCTTTGATATAATAACTAAAAGCAAGACTGAACCCTAGAAACACAAAAGCCACAAGAAATACTAAATTAAAATGATTAAGAGATTTTAATAATCCCAGTAACACAATATTACTTTACCCTCATATTTGAAAACATACCTACAACGTTTCTTCTATTATTTGTTTACACTGGTGCTCAAAGTAGAGAGATTGCAATAAATGCAAAGCAAGCCTTCTACCCTGAGCCACAACCCCCAATGTCCCCTAAAACAGTTACTTTACATTTATGTAAAAATACAGGCTGGTCTCAATTTCAAACTCAAAGTCAACCAACAGTACCCTAAACTGAGTCGTCAATTCTAGCTAGTGGGAATAAGAATACCATTTAGATTTTAACTTGGAATGTTTGTTATTCAGTTTTGAGATGTATTTGTAAAGAATTTCAATCCCGAAAATTGTTTTAACTCATTATAATGTCTAAACATTAAATTTAGAAGAACACACACACACACACACACACACACACACACACAAACACACTCTCACACAGAGGCATAATACACACAGACAGACACAGACACTGAGAGGCCAAACCTTTGGCCCTTCAATAATCTTTGTTTGATTTAATTACTACAGCATTCACTGCAGCTTAAGCCAAGAATCCATATGTGGACATACATTATCAGCATAAAAACTGCAGCCTTTGTAGTTTAGCTTTATTAAACTAACCAAGACAACTTTGGAGAATTCTCAAAGACTATGAAAAGGCCAGAAAAGGTCATTTCAGGAAAATAAAATAAAGTAAATTGCCAAAGAGGAATTTTTCCTCATTGGAAACCATGTTTTCCTCAACACTCTAGAATCTTCCAGATTACATAGCTATTTAGGGGTCCCTTTTACTGTGCTTCACTGATCTATGATGTTCACATCCTATAACAACAACAAAAAAAGAGAAGTAGACATGAACAAAAGAGAAATCACTAAACTAAATGTCCACTCTTCAAATAAAACCAGCATCTGAAATCTGAAAGGTATTACAGTACAATGTGGTGGAAGCCTACTGTCCGAAGAAATCCTATCTGAAAGGTCATTCTGGCATTCTGGACAGAAGGAGGCCCTCACTGAGCTTTCAGGTAAAGATGACCGAAGGTCATCCATATAGATGCAGACCTGTTCAAATATCACTCAGCTACTTTTGACTTCTCAGTCATTCCTAATCTCTTTGGTTAAAGCTTAGATGTTAGTAATCACCATTTACTCATGTTTTGGAGAGTAGAGATATCTATATAGTATATATATGAATGTATGTATATGTGTGTGTGTGTGTTTACATCGATATATGTAATATATATGGAATGTAGGGATGTAAATGTATCACATATGAAAATATAAGATGGTAAACGAATTTTCAAAGCAAGGGTGATTTGAAAGTAGTCTTTGACTTGTTTTTTTAACAATGAAGGAGAAATGGTGTGCCTTCACGTATGGGACAACTTTATTTTCCTCCAATGAGTAAGAGCACTTTGTTGTTATTACCAATAAGGTAAGCAAGTTAGTCGAGTCTGTCTGTCTATCCACTGTCTGTCTATAAGCTCATTTAAGGAAGCCAGGAATTCTTTGAAAATTGTAGGCAAAATGCTATGTCATGTTTTTCTTCTGAGAGTCCAGTTCCTCTTCCATATTTCTCTCCAAATGTAAAAATGTTGAAGAGTTCTGGATGAATAAGCTCCTTTGACTTGGTGCTCTCTCCTTATCTCTTAAAATGGTCACAGGAGCCTCCTGAGGACTGGGGACTATGTACAGGGAAGCCCATCCCTGCATACTGGCTTATCTAGAGTCTGCCAGTGTCCTGGTCCCACCTCCACCACGGTAGGAGATAACCTCAGGCCTGTTTTGGGTCTGTCTTCTGAGGCCATGATGGGAGCCTCCTGAGAACTGAGGACAGTGCATGGGATAACGTATCCCAGCGGATCAGCCCATACAGAGTCTGTCAGCACACTAGTCCCACCTCCACTCACTAGAAGAGGAGAGCCATCCAAGTCTCGGACCTGCTTGCACCCACCAGAAGAGAACCCTGGTCCAGTAACAACCAGGAGAGGGAGAGACCTCACAGATACTCACTGGAAGAAGGGACAGGTAGATGACATTATAAGAAAACAGTCAGCAACAGAAAGATCAATATGAAGCCACCAGAGTCTAGGGACTCCATACCAGCAAGACATCCCAACACAGATGAAACAGAAGAGAACGACCCTAAAAACAACTTCATGAAGATGATAGAGAACCTCAAAGACAATATGAGAAAATCCCTAAAAGGAATGGAAAAACAGACAAGCAAAAACTTGCAAGAAACAATTCAAACAGAGCAAGGTTTGAAAGCTGAAATAGAGAAAATTAACACACACACACACACACACACACACACACACACACACACACACACACACACACACACACACACACAGAGAGAGAGAGAGAGAGAGAGAGAGAGAGAGAGAGAGAGAGTCTGAGGGATCTGGAAATAGAAAAGCTGGGTAAACAATCGGGAACTGCAGATGCAAGCATAACCAGCAGAATACAAGACCTCAGGCATTGAAGATACACTAGGAGAAATAGATTCATCAACCATAGAAAATCTTATGTCCAACAAATCCCTAACACAAAATAAAAATATCCAGGAAATATGTGACAAAGTGAAAAGGCCATGAAAAGAATAACATGTCTAGAAGAAAGTGAAGAAACCCTATTCAAAGGTGCAGAAAATATATTCAACACAATCATAGAAAAAAAAAACTTTCCCAATCTAAAGAAAAACATGCCAATGAAAGTACACATAGCTTACAGAACACCAAATAGAGTGCACCACAAAAAAAGCTCCCTCGCCACATAATAATCAAAACACCAAACATATAGAAAAAAAGACAAAGTAACATATAAAGGCAAGCCTATCAGAATTATGCCTAAATTTTCCATGGGGATCTGGATAGATATTCTACCAATACAATGAGACCACAGATGCAGGCCAGACTATAATACTCAGTAAAGCTTTTAATCACTATAGACGAAGAAACCAATATATTCCATGACAAAACCAAATTTGAACAACACTTATGAACTAATCCAGCCCTACAGAAAGTTATGGAATGAAAACTCCAACCCAAGGAAGTAAAGCACATCCACAAAACACAAGAAATAGACAATTCCACTTCACCAGCAGCCAAAAGAAAAATGGAGGGGGGGGGGAAATCCACACATAATACCACCAACAGCAACAAATCCAAAACAAAGAAGAGTTAACAATCAATGGTCATTAATATAAAAAAACTATTAATGGTTTTAACTCGCCTATAAAAAGACAGGCTAACAGAATGCATAGAGTCCATTCTTCTGCTGCACAAAAGAAACACACCTCAACTTCTAAGACAGATGTCACCTCAGAGTTAATAGTTGGATAAGATTTCCCAATCAAATGGACACAAGAAAAAAGTGGGTATAGCAATCCTATTATCTAACAAATTAGACTTTAAGCTAACATAAATCAAAAGAAAAGAAAAAGATCATTTCTTATTCATCACAGGAGAAATTCATCTTGATGAAGTCCTAATTCTGAGCATCTATTCCCCAAATACAAAGGCACACACAGTCTTAAAAGAAACATCACTAAAACTCAAATAACACATAAAATAACCAGTAATTCTTTCATTGAATGTTCTACATTTATAAATTGAAATGTTTCTGTCTTTTCTTTTTGCCTTTGTGAGCACCATGTGTTCCTTTCTTTGCTCAATATATCTATGTACATGGTAAAGTACAAGGAAGGTCATGAGCATTTGTTTACCACATTTAATTTTCTATTTCCAAATGACTTCCATCATTCTTCATAGTCTCCAGTTCTTCAAAATGAAAATATCCCTTTTGTCTCAAAGATCCTGCTATGCACTCAATAACAGGACCACATAAAATAGAATGTTGAAAGATACTAGAATGTACAATTCCCAAGTATGAAGAATTATTTTACTAAAAGTTACTAGCTTCCTAAATTTATTAGTAGGAATTGTAAACCATTCCATTTCCATGGGGCTAGGTAGAGAAATCAGCCATACTACTTTTTTTCTTTCCTAACTGCCATGCAAATACAGAGAGAGAACCATGAGTTATCTATCCTCTGCCTCAGCATTGCTCTCATAATGGGGAAGACAAGAACATGACCGTGAACATAAAATGTGTGACCTTTATCAGCAAGCAATTATAAGGCAGTCTAGGAGTATGTGGGTTGATTTACAATAAAACTCTCACATTAATTCAAAGGGACACATTTAGTTAGGGTAAACTTGGGAGTGGAATGTAGCTATTTTCCCACCTGCTTGGGATCCTCTGGATTTTGAACATGCCCCTAGCAGGAAGTAGTCTTCTTAAGAATCATACACTAAGAAGAGATAACATTATCTCTAGTAAGAGATTCCCTGAACCTGAGAGGGAGCAGGAGAGCAGCCAGGCAGCCTTCAGCCCTGATAGGTGCTAGGGTGGCTCCCATACCTTGTCTGTCTGTACTCACCCCTCCAAGCATTGCAGCAAATCCCATGACACTTCCTCCTCTCAAGCGGTATGGTATACTGGAAAGAGCTGTCAGCATATCCAAAATACTCATTCCCTATTTGTAAAAGTAGTTACAATGGAGCCAAGGGATTTCCTAGCCTAGTTTTCAAAAAAGCCATTCTCAACCTCACAGGCTTCAGATGCTACAAATCAAGAGAAGAAGTAGGGGTTACTAAGGAAACCACATCTCTTTAAATGTCTGAAAGCAGCTTTGTTTCTACACAGAAAATCACCACGTGACGAACTTGAGCACCTTAAAATTGCTATGCCATCCCCACTGACAGCAGGAAAGTGCTCTCTCGGGGTGCAGGAGCTAAAGCAGGGGCAGAAGGGGTCAGTGTTTATTTATCCCCAAGGTCACTCACTCAAATCTCTGACTGAAAAGAGGATGCTGTTCCTTTCTATTGAGTGCCTGCATTCCATCCCCTATTACATGATCGTTATCCTTCTTAGTTCACAGCCAAACACCCCACAACAGCACAGGCATGTGCACTGAAGTGATCTACAATCTGGACTACGTATCTGAAGAAACCAGGCCTCAGCAACCTTTGCCCAAACCCTTGAAAGGAACAATCTACATGCTGCTTCAATTTTTCTATTTTTAAGACCAAGCACCGGAGCCTTTTATACAATTCAGTAAACAGTGAAAACAAAATACCATTGATTATTCAAAGAAGGAAAAGGCATGCTCTCTGAATTCACCATATACAGACATCGTCCTGAGTTAAATGTAATACTGAAATACATACAACTCAATGTGCACTTCGTACATATATTCAAAATTTGAAAACCATCACATAATGCAACCAGATGACCGTGTACATTTTAATATTATATATTTATGCAGTTTCCATTTCTGAAGCAAAATACTCCTTACTTTCTGATAAGACTCTAAAGGATGCCTCTTAACATGTTTCTCTTTTGAATAATTCAACAATGGATCCCATTAGCTTTATACTCATCTTATGATTAATATTATAATTTGGTTTACCTGTTCTTGAATGCAAGGTGTGAAGTAGTAGAAACTGCAGTAACACAGCAAACCAAACTGCAGCATGGGAGTGGTTAAGTAAGTGCTACTGACACCAAAACATTAAATTCCAGCTAGGGATGGCAGAGTCCACAACACAGAGTCCAACATGCAAAATTTAAATAAAATTTCCCATAGTCCTTGCACTCTGAATGACGGCCCCCACTCACCCCCCACAAACCCTGCAGTGCCCAACATTACACAATGGTGACATTAAACAAGGCCATCAGTGCTGATGTCATCAGATCAGATTCCTGCAGCGTGCAGATCCTCATCGATTACTGCATGAATCTCTGCCACTCTGTATGGTACTGAAGTGACTTTCATGGTAGCAGGCAGCAAAACACTCTTGTCCCACACTTTACCATTTTCTAAAACAGTGCATGGAGGGAGGCTGCTACTCTTCCACAGCCAGAGACAAAACTGTAGTCCCTGAAAGCTAGTAAGGGAGATAAGATTCCGGCAGATGCTCTTGATCTCCTCCTGATCCCGTCTCAGAGACACTTCATGGTGGGATCTGTGACCTCCAGTGACAGACCACATCAGACCCTTGCTAACTATAACCCCCACAAACTCACCTGAAATAATTCGATCCCATTATCAGCCCCTGATAATGGTCCTACCGAGCTCAACGTAACAGACCATTTCCTCTGCAGTTTTCCTAAGGAGGAACGGCACCCATTGGCAACAACTGCACTAGGACACTTAGAGCAGAGGCACAGGAAGGGCTGTTGGGAGGGGCACAAATCGGCTGGTTCAGACTCTCCTGTGTGATCCACCTACTGCTGATGGCTCCTCTCCAGCGAGCAAAAGGACAGCCACGAATACAGGACACTGGGCACAGGGGGACGCTTATATTTGTGATATTAGAAGACCGGTAACCAACGGTCGTATAATTCACAGAACTGTCATTACGGCAAAATCAATATTTTTTTTTTTTTTGTCAGTAATCCACCTACATTTACTCAATCCTTATCACACCTTGCATTGAGGGACAATATTAACATTAGCAAGAGAAAGGAAATGAGTTGAAAAAAAAATTCCCAGTTACATTTAATCGTGGGAAAATACGCAGCTGTAGCACACACTGACACACTACCCTAACCCAGGCTGTGAAGCATGTGAAGGCGACTTCTGCTTTGTTTCATAATATGAACCGATAAATGATAACACAGGGAGAAATGGGGCAATCCCCCAGAAATTTAAAACTAATGTGCTGTTTACCTGAATAGCATGAACTTGCCAAAACAAAACAAACAAAAGAAAACAAAAAACAAAGCAACACAAATCCTATAAGGAGAAAAAACATCATTGTGATTAATAACTTAAAAATACCAGCTTCTAACAAACTAACTGCTTTATACCTAGCCCTTCTTAAAGACTATACCTTTAGCCCCACACAGGATCTTTAGAAACTTTCCCTTTTCATAAACTTCCAGGAGTGCTTTAAGCTGACGTCAGCTAAAAGTTCACCAAATTGTAGCAGGGAAAGGGGAAAAAAGCAATACACATTAACTGAAATCCTTTTACATGCCAAACACAGCATTGCCGTAACTTTATTTAAGTCATTTATTGCATAGGGCTATGAAAAACTTATATTACATACAAGCGAGACTTAGCAATCTTATCAATCTGCCTGAGGTCATGTGGAATCCGAACCTGGCTTTACCAGTATGAAATATTATCACTGAACCTACAGAGTGGCTGCAAAAATTTTTGACCTTTTATTCCAACTGGGCCAGGTTTTTCCTTTAACCTAATTTTTTTTTTCCTCAACTGCTAGTCGCTTGTTGGAAAGGTGGGCTGGTTTGATGGGATCTATCATCTTCCACATCTGCTTTCCCTTTTCTGACACCAGGAAGATTGTTCTGCAGCAGTTAGTGAAGCTGGGAGTGTGCTTGCTGAACCTGTTTCCTTTGCTATGTTACTGTCCCCAGGAACACCAACAGAAAGGTCTACAGACAGACGTCAGGACAGCACCAGGCCCGAGGGGTGGAGAGCAGCCAGGTCTTCCAGCCATTTATTCATTTTCTGTACTTAAAAGCATGAATTTTCTTTCCACGGATTTCACAAGCACAGTCAAGAAATTAAACCACATGTAAAGCCTTGTGTTCATTCTATGTCACAGCTTGAAGGACTGTCTCACATACTTCTGTGTTCCTATTTTCTCTCACCCCATGTACCACCTAACTTTTTTGATCAACCAAGTAAGTTTCAATGTTATTAATCTGATGTTTATCCCTCATTCTCATTTATTAATGTTATTTGTGCCTAATTTCCTTGATTTCCCTAAATTGCCTTGACTTAAGGAAATTTATCAAATAGTAACAGATTTTGCTTCTAACATAAAAAAAGGCACTTAATAAAGAAAGTAGGCCTTCGAAATACTATGTACACCCAGTTTACAGAGTAAAAAACACAGA
This sequence comes from Phodopus roborovskii, assembly GCF_943737965.1. NCBI lineage: Eukaryota > Metazoa > Chordata > Mammalia > Rodentia > Cricetidae > Phodopus > Phodopus roborovskii. Next base: position 10,253,295 of record NW_026126588.1, read on the forward strand.
ATCTATATTAGGAAAGAAAACTGCTATTGACTGCTTTGTAAAATAGCCTTTCAATCATTTCTGGATACTACATACCATGAGATCTCATTCAAAGTGACAGATGTCATTAACTGCGGATAACACAGCGACAGAAAATAAAAATCCCTCTGTAAGGATTTGCTGATTTAGAAATTTATACCAACAATATCTACTTACTTCAAATAGTTCTTATTTGAAACAACTCTTCCCACTTTGAATGACAAGAATTCCTTTGGGAGGCAGACCACACCGACTAGCCCTCACCAGTGACTCCACAGCTAACCAAAACCCAGCACACTGAATTCCTTTGTGAGAGAAGAGACAAAGCTAATATCATGGGCGACTTTGAGCGTGTTGCACTTGAATTATTTAACCTAGTGGTGCCACAGAGTAAGCAAAGGCCTGTGAGTGTTAAAGTTTCAGTTGTTTTGAAGTTTTTCTTTTCTTTTTGAAACTCAGTATCCATTATATTGAAAACGTGTTACAAACGTCCTATTGTTGAATTGATTTCCATAAATGATGAAACTGACTAGTCACATTCTTCATTCTTGGCATCAGCTTGAGATCATGAAGCATGAGCACATTGACTGAAATACAAAACCCATGCACAATTAAGCAATTTATTATTGTTTTTCGGTTTCACAGAACACTGGCTTCCTAGTCTTTAAATCTTTACATGAATAGTTCACAGGAACAGAAATCATAAATAGGATTGTGTCGTAGAATCTTCAGGCTATCCTGTAAACCCTATGATCTCATGTCAGAGAAACAAATTAAGGATAAAGTTGACAACTGGAAAAGTTGCTCCATTTAAAAAATGCAACCAAATTTTTACTCTGTAAGTTTTAACAAAAAAAAAAAAAAAAAAAAAAAAAAAAAAAAAAAAGAATACTTAGACCAGGTGAATATGGATACAATGGGAGTATTTAATATAGATTTGGGTACAACCAGTAGGAAAATAAGGCAGAATGACCATTCCTCTGACTCACCAGCACCTGCTCGTCCGGTCTCCCTTGTTCCCTCTTCAGAATCAACAGACCTCAGTTCTTCCCACCCTTCTGAGGAGACAGGTAACCCAGATGCACACATCATAGCCACTTTGCAGAGAAATCCAGCCAAGATCGGCAACTATCTGGTGTTCAAGATCTTATTTGAGAAGATCTTGTACTGCTTCATCCATCAACATGCTTCTACCATCGAAGAAGAGGAGCAACAGGAAATGGAAACTGAAGGAAAGCATTGGTATGAGCACAGGAAAGTCTCCTTGCATGACTGACTCAGGTCACTGCAGGCACCTTGCAGCTACCCAAAAGACTGCTTGTATAAAATACCACACACAAACCTCCACAGGCCTGGTGGTGTGAAGACTGGTAGCATTTACCAAGGAGAAGCATATTGGCATCTCTGTTGGGTTTTAAGCAGATCCACAGGATTCAGGAAATAAGCTCTCTGCCAGATGACACTATGCTCCTAGCCATTCCTTATGTTTACTTATCGCCCAAATTACTTTAACTAGTGTCCTTTCTCCTGCTGTGAGCTTATTTGTAGAGAGGGCTAAATAAAGGATTTTTATGACAATGAAATGGCCTTTAGCCCACAGGATGATTTCTGGAAGCATTAGTAGTCAGCTTTTGCTCAGTACTATTACATTCGTTAAATGGGAGCATTTCTTATGGTTTTATATTAGATTTATAAAGAAAAAACTTCTGCATTACTTCCTATAGAAAAGAATAAAATTAGGCTGCATTTATATCTGTCACTTATTTTACATATAGTATTTTTATTTATTATATGTCTGTAAAAATAGGTTCCTTCTGTTTTATTTGCCTGTCAGGGGTATCTCCAAATAATATGTTCCTAGAAGTTTTGATATTACAAGTGTCCATAGTATACCAATTCCAGATGAAAATTTGGATATTTGGATAGATGAATATTCATGATCCCAAGTTATGAAAAATACTGTTATACCTTGAGATTTATTCCACCTAAATAAATAGGTACATATGATGTTCAATGTCTTTCTGCTGATATTACTATTTTTGAATTTTAATATAAATGATGTTACAAAGGTTAAAATTTACCAACCCCCTTGTAGTTGAATATATTTCTTTGTTCCTAAAGAGTCAGGTAGTTCATATTAAGTTCTGAAAAATCATCCAAGATGGAGAACTTTTTATAAAATTTCTTCCTGAAGAGGGGCAACACACATCTATTGCATGACATCTTGAAGTGTGCACATCACCAAAGTCCAACTTGGTGAACCAATGAGTTTTATTGGGATTACTTACAGGGATGTGGGTAAGGGGCTATTCATAGAAGCAGAAATGACTCAGAGACAGCTGCACTGTCAAAGGCCACCACAACATGGATGACAACTCACAAAGTTTGGAACCTGGAACAAACTGTACAACCTGCAGGAAGCTCAAGAGATTGGAAAATGTTCTTTCCAGATGCCACAGTTGGTCTAAACTGGCCTGCTCTCAGTCTGCTTCTCTCCCCCTCCCTCCCTCCCTCCCTTCTTTCTTTCTTTCTTTCTTTCTTTCTTTCTTTCTTTCCTTCCTTCTCCCTTCCTTCCTTCCTTTTTTTTTTTTTTTTAACAATCTAATGCTTTTATTGATTATCTGGGAATTACATGAATTGCATCCTGATCACACTTGCTTCCCATCCCTCCCCAGTCCACCCCCCCCACCCTTCTGCCCTTCTCAAAGACAGAAAGGTGGAACAAAAAGAAAATACACAAAGTCTAATTTGTGTTGCCCGTGTACTCACTGGAACTATATGCTACAGGGTTAGGACTTCCTGAAACTCTAGAGGCAACTGCCATGATCTCAAATCAGAGCACCAGTTTATATATCAACTAGTGTGTACTAGCGAAAACTAAATGACCCCAAATCAACCTTAGTTCCGAGGACAGGAGGACAGAATCTAGGATTTGGGTAAATAATGGATTTAGTTCAATTTTTTAGTATCTATAGAATGGTTCAAATCTATAATTCTCTGAGACGGGGCTTCAAGTTATGTTCATCAGCTTTTCTGTCTCCCATAAAGGGGATTTGAACACTATAAGCAAACTTAGTTATAGACTGTGTAGCCTGGAAAAAAGCCTTCAGGAAAGGTAAAAATGACAATGTAATTAATGCATTCTGAGAACTCTATCCTACACCACTCAAATTCAAAGCAATGTGAACGGTATTCTAATTTCAACAATTATACCAGTCTAGTTTCAATAATTATATCCCATGTACCATACATCCATATGAGAATGTACTTGGGTTTATATATCTTCAGATATTGACCTCAATTTGTGCTACCTTCTAAGGGCAGAGCTCTAAAGCTTCCAGATAAAACTGTAGCAATAGTATACATGTCACAAAGGGAGACAGATGAGGAAATATGCCTACATATCAGGCAGACAATGGCAGAACATGTTCCTGGAGTGACATTTTAGGGGTTGACTCATCTATGTGGGATGCCTCCCGTGCGTGTCTGTGACTGAACAACATTGAAGTCCAGAATTTCATTAGAATGAGATAGTTAAAGGATAACCAGCAGATCACCATTTCCAGATAGGAGCAAGTGCAAATGCCTCAGTCATTAGTATCCTTCATCGCAAAGGATAGAAAAGAAGTGAGGGGTTGGCAGCAACAAAATGACTCAGTTGGACAAAGTGCTTGCCATGCAAAGGGAAACCTGAATTCAACCTCCAGAGTCACATAACGGTAGAAGAGACAACCTCCACAAAGTTGCTTTCTGCCCTCCACATGTGTACTGTAGAACACACACACACACACACACACACACACACACACACACACACCTAATGCACATTTGCATGCATGTGTGTGCAGAGAGAGAGAGTGTGTGTGTGTGTAGAGAGAATGATAGAGATACTAAGAGAGACCAAGTAAAAGTTTTACGATAGAAAATGCATCAAAATGAAAAAGAGCCCAATTGACAAAGCCGTACAATACACACACTGGGCACCATGCCTACTCTGTAACACCAATGGCATGGGGAAAGTTTTGCACTTAGGGCTAGATCAGAAGGGTATGACAGTACAAGATACCACCATTCCAAAGTCAAATCAAACATACAAATCCTGTTTTAGGGTTAAAGAACAATGTCTGTGTAATAAATCCAACCTGAAACATCCACCTCTGGAACAGATTGAGAGTTCGATATCATATACGTAGGGCTCAGTGAGAAAGCACATTACACATCTACCTTAGGTCTGTGAAGTTTTAAGATGCACCCTGCTTCCATTGCAGAAAAGGCACTTTCTAAAGGTCCTGGGCTTAGGGAGAAATGTTAGTCTCAATGCCCAGACTTTTTGTCCCCACAAAAGTGAGGACAAAATTCTTTGGCCCTATGTGGTTTCGAGCCCCAAGCTCCTAGCCATTACAGGTACTGACCACCCAGATGAAGGTGCTTAAACTTTACCCTGCACATTTCTGAACCTTGTTTTCTATTTCATTTCTGTAACCTAGAAATTTTTCATTCTCACAAACTCCACAATGCCTTTTTAACCATCATCTTTATTCTTCCCTTTTAAATTTCTCCAGGGCAATTAGACTTAGCTGTTCTTTTATTTATACATGTTAGGCAACCATATACTTATAAGCAATAAAGAGGTTCAAATGGTGTCCTGGATAGCTTTTTGCCTTTGTTATATTGGCATCTGTAAGTGTTATTTGTATGTTTGGAAGCCATTAGAGGGATACATTCATTTGTCTTTGCTGGGCTACAATTCAAGTGATGTTGACTGGATCAATGGTGCTTTATTACTGTGTTACACAGCTATTCCATTTCTTACTATTGTCACAGACAGAATTGATTTGTTCAACAAGAAAACAACAGACTTAAAAACCTAAAGATGAGTGTTGGGCAAAACATGACAGTTTTCAAACAGTAAAACATACGCAGTGAACAAGAGAATCTGACTATTTCCACTGCTGCATGGAAGGAATGCTACCCAGAAACTTAGATTTTCACTTAATAATTTGTATACAGCATGTGCTATCCTTTCCCATCTGAAGGTCAACAAAACCTTTTAAGTTTTCAACAAAGTAAATCACAACCAGTGATTTCTGAGAATACAATTCTCCTATGATGGGGTTTGAATGAGAATGACTCCTGTAGGCTCCTATGTTGGAATAATAGGTCTCCAATTGGTGGAAATGTTTGAGAAGGATTAGCAGTTGTGGCCTTGGAGGAAGTATGTCACTGGGGTGGGCTTTGAAATTTCTGAAGACTCAGGCCATTCACAATGTGTTCTGAGGTTCTACTTTTTGGGTTTGGGGTCAGGTGTGTGTTCTCTGCAACAGCTCCTGTGCCTGACTGCAGCCACACTTCCCACTATGATGGTCATGGACCGTGATGACTCTGGAACTGTGAACTCCAATCACACCTCTCCTTCTATGAGTTTCTGTGGTCATGGTGTTTCATCACAGAAACAAGAAAGCAACTAATGCAGACACTGATATCACAAATGGAATACAGCTGTGACAAATCTAATTACATGGGTTTGGTTTGGTTGTCTGTTTTCAGGTTATTTTTTCTTTTCCTCTCTCTCCCTCCCTCTCTCTCTCTCTCTATTTGTTTTTTTTTTAATAAATGTGGAAGAGTTTGGGACTTTTAGCACACGCGCACACACACACACACACACACACACACACACACACACACACAGATTGCTGCAAGTATAAATGAATAGGCCATCCTAGAAGGACCTTGGGAGACCACAATGCTAAGAGCTACGTGAAAAGCAAACACTTCAAAAGCATCTGGACTACAGGCCATTTCTGTTATAGTTTGGCAAATGCTCTTTCTGCTTTCTGACCTCGTCCTAAAAATTTACCCCAGGACAAAGTAAAAAGCAATGGACTAATTTCTTTGGTAAAGGAAATGTCAAGATGGTCTAATAGTGACTCTGTGGCATGGTTATTAGTAATTACTTACATGTGGGTCTACAATGAATGAGGGTAAATGTGGCAAAGACAAATACAAAATGTGCAGTTTGAAGAGAAAAACAGCACCAGGAAATTTAATGCTATGAAGTATAAAAGGATATTTAGAGGAAACCTGATCCACCCTAGAATAAAAGGAAGGGTGACTTCGGAGACAGATCCCTCCCAGCTTAACTTCTAATGTGTGAAGGAAAAGGTCTATGAAGAACTCTACTCCTAAAAGCAGCAAAAGAAAGGAAAAGTTTCTGCAAATTTAGTTCAGAAGGTTAGCCTCCATCTCGAGTATGCAGCCAAAATGAGCAAGTAGTCTTGCCCATATAGTTCTGGCTCCACAGTCATGAAAGATACAAGAAGAAAAAAAAAAAGGTTTATGGAATCTTCCTCTATGGATAAGGACAGCCACCAAGGCCAGGCAATGTATGGCAGGGCAGCCCTTGCATGAAATCCCTGAGAGCCCATGGCTTGAAGCCATGGAAATGAAATCTGAATTGCACTGGAGACCCCAAGATGTTAGAGGGTTTGAGTCCATGATGGCAGACTAAAGGCACGGTATAAGGACAGCTGAGAGCTCACATATCAAACCACATGTAAGAGGTGCCAGAGCCATGGAACACCTCCTAAGGAGAGCGGTACATGGAGTGAAAACAGCTCAAAAGAGTGATGTATATTGGATGCAGCAAAGCTAGATGCATGGCGCAAGGGAAGCCCTTTGACGATGGATTTGGAGTTTGCTTGCTGCTTCAGCCTTGCTTTTTCCAAGCCTTTCCCCTCTACGTCCCCACTCATTTCTTTTGCAATAGTATTGTGTATGCTGTGTCACTGAATGTTAGAAGTACATAATTTGCTTTGGAGTTTTACATGGGGACGAGAGCTAGGAGATTGCCTTGAGTCTTAGAAGAGCTTCTGAACTTTGAACATTTAAACATCACTGATTCTAAAAGACTGGGACCTTTTGAAGGTGGCTAAGTGCATTTTGCATTATGACATGGCCATAAGCCTATGGAGTCTAGGGAATGGAATGTGGTGGTTTGAATGAGAATGGCTCTCAAATGTACATGTCTTTGAATACCAGATCCCGGTTGGTGGAACTGTTTGTAAAGAATTGTTGAAAGAGGTGTACTGTGGGGAGTGTCTTTGAGGTTTCAATGCATTCCCAGTGTGTTCTTTGCTTCTCACTTGTTGACCAGGATGTCAGCTATAGCTCCAGTGCCAAACCTGCTTACCTGATGCCATGCTCCATGATGTGATGGTGATGGACTCAGGTCCCTCTGGAATTGTAAAGCCCAATTAAACTGGTCCTTCTATGAATTGCCTTGGACACTGGTGTTTTACCACAGCAAAAGAAAAGTGACTAATACATCTCAAGTTAACTGCAACTGACTTGCTGTGACAGAGAACACTGATCAGTCTAGAAGTGATAAATGTCCTGGCATGTCTGTGAGGGGTTATTCTGATTGGTTAATTTAGGCAGTAAGACCAACCCTAGTTGGAAAGTATCAGTTTCTATGCTGGAGCACTGGACTGAATAAGAATGAGAAGCAGAGCTGTGCAGCAGCATCACGCTGCTTTTCATGGTGGATGGGAGTGCAATGCTTCAAGCTTCTGCCCCCACACCTTTTTCTTCACAATGGCCTGAAACCTCAAACTGCAAAATCAAGTCCTTTCTCCCTTAAGTTGCTTTTGTTTGAGTATTTTATTACAGCAATTAGAAAAGCAACTAAGACAAGTAAATCATGTGAAGATCAGTGTTTTCTCTGGCCTATACTATGTGTGTGTGTGTGTGTGTGTGTGTGTGTGTGTGTGTGTGTATATATATATATATATATATATATATATATATGAAATGTAGTGTTTTATTTGTTGTTCCCTTATAAATAATTATTTTTTCTTATTGAAATAAAAGTGAGATTTTCAGGATATAAACACACAAATAATTATTTCTTCTCTACTCTAAGTCAAAAGGACATTTAAAAATTGTAAGACAGATATTGAGCTAAAATCTGGAGAAAAGTCAATTTTGAGAGTGGTTCACAAACAGGGAGACAGGAATGAGTGGCCCCAGCCTGGGCAATGGGAAGCAACCCTGACCAAATTTCCTCCACTCAAAAGGGCTGGAAGAAGCTTGTGTTCATCTCCCTGGACTGTGTTTGCATCTTTGCGATCTAGTATAGGAATCAGTGGAAGAGTTAAAGCTCAGACTAAAGCTCAGACACTATTACTTAAAAGATTATGATTAATCAATGGTATTTTACTAGCCCTAGCCTTTCACCAGAAGAATAGAGTTCACATTCTACCAAAAACAAAAATGAAGATGGAAGGTGGGAGGGGTAGTTGTAAGCAGCCAGGATGACAGGACTGTAAATATCATATTAAGTAAGGAGACAAAGGGTCAGAGAGAGAGAAACACTGTATATTCTTTCCATATATAGGGCCTAGCTTCTGATTTCCATATATGAATATTTAGGTAGCAGAAGTAACAGAAGAGGTCAGGAAATGGGAAAGCAGTCCACGAATGAGAAAAATGAGCCTTAAAGGAAGTCCCAAGCGTCAGGTTTACTTGACTTTGAGAAATTCCCAAGATAATTTCAACTCACTTACTGAGAAATACATAGTCTTGCATGTGTAATTTAATGGATGGCTTCCTAAATGTTCTTGGTCTCCAATGCAATTAATAATTCCTCAAATCACAATTTTTCTGCAGCCCCCGAATCTAATGTTTGTTCTCCAGTCTTCAGGGGTATTACGCCAATTTCATTTCCAACTTCCTTTCTTTCTTCCCATTCAGCTACCAGTCAGTTCACACTAAGTTGTGTGTTTTATTGCTGTTTTTGATGTAAGTTACTAAGGCTGTTTTGCATCCTTTTTAATTCTAAGAGCAATTCTTTTCTAAATGCATACTATAAATTTACCTGTGGGTAGTTCATTTTTCTACTGCACTAAAATATTCAATAAGTAAATTTTTAATGGCAGAAATATCACAGTTACTTCTTAAGAGTTGAAAAAATTTGATTTCCAAGTTATAAAATAAAGAAGCACAATTCTGAAGCTAAAAAGTAAGGCCCCCTGCATGGTAAGCAAACAATCTACCACTGAGCAACACTCCCAAATATAAATTGCTATCATTCAACATTCCAGTACATGTTGTTTGCAGTACTTTTTCCAAATGCATTAAATCAATAAACATGAGGGCACACCAAGACTAAGACAGTAAGAAAAACTATTGTTTTCACACTCGATTATCCACAGTAGTATTTTAGCATATCTATTCTCTTTACTCAAGCACACACCCCTACAAAGTTAAAAATGAATTCATCTTTGAAAACTGTACTTCTATTTATGCAATTTTTAAGCTGCCTCATTAGTGAAACTGAACAGAAGTATAGAAAAATAATACACCCACTCAAATTCATGATATGGTTCTCTCTGGAGACACAAACATCCACAAAAATAAAAACAATATTAAACAAAACTTCAATATACCGCAAGAGAAATAGGGGGGGAGGAAATGAATGTGAAGTCCTGGCGCTGGAGGGCAGTTTAAGGGGCAGTGCTGTCAAGAAACTGAGACAGAGAAGGTGGTGGGTGACAAATGTGAAAGTCGGGGAAGGACTACTAATGAGTCACCAAGAGCAGAACGCCAGCAAAGGTGAGTCTCAAGACAGGCAGGCTCGGACTCGGGTGCGGAGCTAAAGGACTGAGAATTCAGATTCCATTCTGTAGGTGTTCTACCTGCGAGCCGACTGGAATGACAAGTTGTGGGAACAATAACCGCCACTGTATTGACTGATCCTCTATAAGTTCCAATTGTTACATCAAAGTTGGATGTGCATGTGATGTTCCCTTAAAAGACAGAAGAAGGCATCAGATCTCCAGAGTTACAGGCTTCTGAGAGCCACTCAACATGGGTACTAGGAACTGAACTTGCGTCATCTGCAAGAGAAGTATGCACTATTAACCAGAGGTCCATCTTTACAACCCCTGTTTCAAGTATTATAAAGGCCACTGTTCTGTTCCTCAAGCCCCTTCATGAAGCCTCAAGCACCACAGGGCCATCCTAGGCAGAATTCACTTCTGCTAGTCTGTTAGAAAATGCAGTTCAAGTGATGGTCTGGAGTTTTCTTTATCTTATTCCCCAAGCATAATTTGAGTTATCTTGTATCCTTTGCCGGGCACATGGATATCTAAATAAATATGGAACTTACTAATGAGAAAAACTCACTATGATACTGTGACAGATGCCCTTGATTTTGAACTTGTTTGGACTGACATGTGACCAATACAGTGAATCACACTACTGATTTAATATGAATACAGAAAGGAAAATGAGACAAAAAAAAATCTAGTAGTTCTTTCCTTTGACTGATCAATCAATCAACTGATCCACCCCTCCATATCTTCCCTTCTGGTAAGTGTTCCTACCTTCTCAATGCCCATCCTCCTTGCCTCAGGTGTCAAGTATAGACAGGTCATGCCAACCATGACCCAAACCATCTCAAACTGTGAGCCAGAGTAAAGGATTCTGTCTTTATGCTGTGTCCACTATTTGGTCAGAGTTAGGAACACTCACAGTGTTAATTGCTGTAAGAAAATACCTAACTGAAGTAACTTAAAGTAGGGAGGACCCATTTTGGTTCATCCAGTCTGTCAGGATGCGGAACACAACTGTGGTCTCAGTCTGGGTGCAGCAGGATAATCGTACACAGCAGGAGTTTCCCATATGGTGTTGATGAGAAACAAAGAGTTCAAGTTAGAACCAGAGCGACTGTAGTTCAAGGCCCACTCTCGGTGATATACTTCCCTTAGCAGGCACACAGTCCCAATGGTTTAATAACCTCATGACCCAGCTTTATTGCTTGGGACCAGGGATGAAATTGTATGAGCCTATGGGGAAACATTTCACAGCCAAGCTATAGCACTGACTCAGACATGAAATGAGTCCTCTTATTGTTGAATGGAAATACACACTTTCATGCCATTGTATACTGGAAGTATGTAACTTGTTTGAGGTTTTACAGAGCTTCACAAGCATTTCCTTTAGTCTCAGAGGAGACTTTGGACTTTCAACTTTTGTACAATGCAGAGTCTGTCTGCTAAGAAAATGGGAACATGAGCCTAGTGTGATGGATCATTAAGTATAGGCACTTGCTAAGTAAGATTGTCAATCGAGTTCAGTTCCTGAACCCATATAAATGAAGGAGAGAAGAACTGATTTTACAACTGTGTCCTGTGACCTCCACATGTGTGCCAAGGCAGATACACCCGTACATACATCATCATCATCATCATCATCATCATCACCATCAGTATTTAAAAAATAACAAAGAAACTCTTGAAGATCATCTAAATTAATTTTGCAATTATTAGTTGGACATGGATCTTTTCGGAGCAAGTATCAAATTGTTACATTTTAGTTAAGTATGTTTGAATATCAGACAAATAGGAAGACACCTTGGTTGTCAACTGGATTGAGGCACATCTCTAAAATTAGCACTCTGAGGGTATTGGCAGAGGATTAACCTAGGGAGAAGACCTGTCTTAAATTTAAGTGACACTTAAATCCCAATGGCAATTGACTAAGATTGAATGTGGGGGGTTGCAGGAAGAAACTCTGTCATAGAAATATCCATTTTTCCTCATTCTCTTTCCTTCTCCACCACTTCCTGATTAGCAGGAACTGATCAGTCACTGCTATATATTCTTGCTAACAACGTCTCCTCTACTTTGGGCCCAGAATTGATATACCTGGGGGGCTACAGTCTGAGTAATAGCATGATACCTTGAGACAAAATAACTCCTTACTTTAACCTATTTTCTCAAATGTTAGTTCTGTTACAGAATTTGTCACTGTCCACACTCACTTACTGAAATCCTAAAGGCTATGATGGTAGATTATCTTTAAGGAAGAGAGTAAATTAAAATGAGGACATCGTGAAGGAGTCTGGATATGGGAGAGTGAAGTCTTTAGGGGAAAAGGAAATGAAAACATAGGTACACTCTGAGGAAAGTAGCATAAAAACACAGAAAGAGACAAACACAGGGCAGAGAAATAGACTCTCCCCTCATGCGTAATAGAAGACATCAGCTCTATCTGCACCTACATCTGGGACGTGTGGCCTCCAAACTGTGAGAAAATACATCTCCGTGGTTTAAACCACCACACCCGTGGTAGTTCCCTGCAGTCCTAGGAGACTAATGCAACCTCAACTTCATCTTGTAGAAGGCATCCTTAGTGTTTTAAAACTAAATTTGGGGATGCCAGTTGGAATGCAAAAGTAAGAAAAATAAGTCAAGGAGGAGGGGCAAAGGAGGAAGGGGGGAAGAGGAGGAAGGAGGAGGAGGAAGGGGAAGAGGAAGAAGAACAAGAAGTAAATTAAAACTAGACGGGCAAAGAAGATGGTCCTAGGCAATAAACATTAAATCCAGAATGGCAGGAAATCAGAACTACCATGTAGCATACAAAAAACAACATGGATGGTAAATTTGGATTTCTAATATGATAACTCCCATCATTGGCTGACAACAACAGATCCATAGATTGAGAACCAAACTTCAGTTAGAGGGCCTTGAAGAATCAGACTAAACATTGTTCCTCACATGACTAATAACCGGGGCGAGGTTCGAATTCCATACCTGGTCTCAGAAATCCACTAGATGCAGAACAGGCACACTATCCCATGAACAAGCAACAGTTCTGACAATAAACAGTTCTTAAAACCCTGGGCTGCACTAGAAACAAAATGTGTTTCAGTCTTGAAGAACTAGGACAAGCAAGAAGCCTCAAGGGCACGGAACTGGGCAGCTCTGAACACCCACATTCCCTTCTCTGTCTAGGAGGATGTGAATGGAGAGACTATCTTTCACTCCTGAGATCTTGTGATTCTTCTAAATTGAACCAAAAGTAAGGACAACCTTTTCATTCACTGGATAAAATGGGTCAGAGCACTGCAGTATGATTCTGCATTTTACAAGGATTCTGAAGAAAACCTTACTGAGATAAAATAGGTGACCATGAAAACTTCAAAAGCAAGTCTTTTTTTTTCACACACAGGCACAAATATTTCCCCTTCAAATGACTGGTAGTTAATTATTTTAAGATGGTCTATATTGATACTGTTGTCACATATCACATGCAAATATTGTATGCTTATTTTTAAGAATGTAGTGCAGATGTTAATTTAGTTTTCCTGAGTCAAAAACAGAAACTTGTATCAGATGCCACTAAATGACTAATATCCCTATCTTAGAACTAATTTGGAAAGAAATATTATGGGATATAATTACGTTAGATGCAAAGATTTAAATTTCCCTTTTTATAGAGTTTCTTTCCTTTTTACAGAATTTCCTTTTATTCATATCTGATTTTAGAATCAAGGAAAATTTTTTTGGTTACTTAATATATCAGTCAGAATCTGAAATTAAGAGTTTAGCCTTTATAATTAATACATTTTTCTCAATATATTATTAGAAATTTGGAATAATGTTACAAAAGCGAGAACGACAAAGACAGAGACAGGCAGAGTTAGACACAGGGTTATGGTCTTTCGATCTCTTCCAAGGACTTACATTTCGCATATGATTAAGTTGCTGAGGCCTATTCCACACCCACTTTAGCTTTCCACCTCTCACATCTCATCTTTCTCTCTGTTACTGCTTTCATCCACCTCCCTCCTCCAAACAAATAGCCAGCACCTGAAATCATTCCTCACTCGCTGGTACAGGGTTAGAGGAAGAATCCTACTTATCTTTCAATCATCAAAGCCAGACACAGCTCTCTCCTCTCCTTTCTGTGTTATTTGTAAAAACATAAATCAGACAGGTAAAATGCTTGGATGTTAATGCCCATGCCAATTTTTCCAACTGTCTGATTGCCATCATATGGCAATCATGTTTAAGTTCACAGGACAAATTGAAAAATAAACTAGAAAAACCTTGTGGTTGGTCACACACAAAATAAGCATACAAAAATGCATAAAATAAAAGGCATGTACTCTCTCTCCCCCTCCTCCCTCCCCCCTCTCCTTCTCCTCCTCCCTCCTTCCCTCCCCATCTCTCCCCCTATCTCCCAAAGGAATAAAGAAATTATATTGTATTGTTCACCCAAAGTGAAGATGAGATCAAGCCACTTCTTTCAATTCCTCCTGACTTAGAACTTCCTCATTAAGTTCCTTGCTAGAATAAGTGCCTTTACTCCTTAGAACAAAGAAGCAGTGTTTATTCATCCCCAAACTGGCTCCATTTCTTTCTTTCCTGTTGGCCTCTCTTTACCCATAGACCTCTTCACAAATCTTCAATCAAGCTATTGGCAATGGACTGTATTACACATTTCATTTAAACTTAAGGGCAATCTAGAAATCAAGATTGTGTGTACTGTTTGCCCTTTCACTTCTATGTAGAAACATTTATATTGGTTAATATACATAAGCTATAAGAAAAGAGATACATAACTGATCTACTCGTCAATGTGTAAACACTTAGATACTTTGAAGTTCTCAGACCAAAATGGAATGTCTGTACCAAAGCCTTGCAGTCAAGTCTCAGTGATGATGCTGAAGAACGGGCATAAAAGCTCTATGAGCTAGACATAATGGCTGACTACAAGGAAAGAGGATCTTCTGGACACAATAGGGCTGTGGCACATCTGAGCTCACACAGACTGTGAAAGCATGGGCAGCCAGACACACCTGCATTCAAAGGGGAAAGTAGACACAATGTTCCACACCTAACCAAGAAGCTATTTGCAAATGATACTTTCTGGAAAATGGGAAAATCAGCTTTCTCCAATTGATTTTTCACTGGCTATATCAGCCACATTCCAGGGCAGGCTCCTGGCCAAGGAGTACTTAGCCAGTACAAGACAGACTCCATGATTTTTTGTGTGCTTTTTGCTTTGTTTTGGTATTTTTTGTCTTGTTAATTTTGAGAGGAGTGAATGGGAGGGAGGGAGGGAAGTAGCGGGGGATGGAGGGAGGAAGAGAGAGAGGAGAGAGAGAGGAAGTAAAACTAATATGATGAATTTGGGTGGATAGGAAGTGAGAGGGATCTAAGAGTAGTTGGGAGAAGGGGAAGAGTATTATTGTAACATATTATACAGTAGGCATATCATTATTGCAGTGCTGGGGATCAACCCAGTGTCTTGAGCATGCTAGGCAGTGTGGACCTCCCTCACTGTGTAGGGTGGGCTATGAACTTTCTATATAGACTAGGATAATCTCAATTCACAATCCTTCAACCTCACCCTCCACATTCCAAGACTACAGTCATGTATCACCACATCCAACAATAATTATGTATCTTTCATGCTTTCAAAAGAAAATAAATTCTGTGAAGAAAGGGGACTATTTTTTAACTTTAGTATATCCATAGACTGTGCTAACTATACACTTGCTATAAATTAATAAGGAAACAGAGTTTGGGTAAATGTGAGCAATGATGTCAATGGATAAATATGGCAAAAATAATTAAGTAGGTTGTTGTGTTAAATACTTATCTTAAGTGTGAAATTTACAAGTGGGACAAGACAAAAACCTGGGTACACTCAACTGTAGCTGTTTCCCACACTGTCCCTTTGCACCTTCCTCTGACTCTTAATTCACAACATGGCTCCCCAAGAAACCTTTTGTTGCAGAGAGCCCTTCTCCTGCTTATGCCACAGGGGCCTGAAACATAGGAAGCAGCTGGTTTTTCCTTCTCTGTGCACGTCAGACGCAAGTAATTACGTGACAGTCACTACAACTTTCCATACTGTCATGGTTTGGCTATGAATGTACCCCCCAAGAAGGCATGGCCTTTTAGAGAGATCCCCCCTCCCAATGCATTCCAGGTGCCATGGTATATGTAACAATTCTCTTGCCTCAGCTTCTTGAACAGGTTGAGATTACAGACAGGAGCCATCATGTCCCTCTAAGGCTCATTTGTTGAAAATCTGGTTCTACATGCAACAGTGTTAAGAAAGAGCTTAGGGCAGTATTGGATCATGAGGAATCTGCCTTTATCAACTAATATGCTGATAGATTTATCATTCAACATTCTTATTGAGATGTGATATAAATTATTGCAGGAGGTAGGTTCTAGTTTGAGGAAGTGGGTCACTGAAGACATGTCCTGTAAAGATTTACCTTGGTCCCGGTCCCTTCCTAGTGTTCTGTTTCCTGCCACCATGGGGTGGGCAGCCTCTGTGACACATTCCCTCAGCCATAATGCTCTGCCCGCTGCAGACACAAACAACTGAGTCAGGCAACTATGGAGGAAATCTCTGAAGCTGAGAAACAAAATTAGTCTTTGGGCTTTCAAGCTGCTTACCTCAGGTATTTGTCACTGTGACGAAAACTGACACAGATGTCTGCAGGGCTGACACCACAGGAAAAATCAAGACAGGAAGAATGCTAATTTAACAGCTGGCTTTGATACATTCGCATCATCTTTCATTCAACAACATTCCAAGCTAGATTCTCATGCCAGTTAGAGAATGAAGACACATGAAGGTTAGGTAACTTGGGCAGTGTCAGAGAGTGCACTGGACTGTCATGGATGCAGCCCTTAGGGAACTGTGGGGTGTGGTAGCATTGACAAATAAATTTTGAGTAAGAAAATGTCTCTGCTACACTATAACTAGGTTATTTACATTATAGTTAGTATTTCATTTTGTAAAGATTAATTTGGGATTAAAATAGCAGAGTAGGACTTCGATGCTAGGGAATATAATTTTCCACTTGAAAATGAGGATAAGCACAAGTTAAGACGTATGGATTTATGATGCTCCTGTATTCCCAGAAGGCAAGCATGCAGTCCAGCTTGTGAGGTTACGTCAGTCCCAAAAGGTCTCTGAGGTCCCAGAGAAGGAGGCCTGTTGAGGTAACAAACTCCACACACCACACCAAGCCCTGCATCTGGTTGTCTGTGCATCTGGTCGGGTTTCCTTAGATCATCTCTTGCTACTGTGAGTAAGGTGAGGATGATAACCAGACTCCACACCCATCCTGATAGGCAGCACACACCAATTAATATTTAATGCTTTCCTGTACCTGCATACTCCCCCATAAGTAGTTATCCACACAAAGGTCAAGCACATTGTCAGCGCCCACAGAGACGGACTGCCCTGCTGATTTTATTCTCCGCCTTTGCCTTTTCCTTAATATCTTTACCTGATCTTTCCCAATACACACCCCCCAAGTACAGAACAGACAAGTCAGCTGGAACCAACTGAAGCCCAACACAGCCAGGTTTTTACAGACTAGGCGCCACAAAGTGGGGCTACTAGAAATGGTCACTACAACACATGTGTTTATGTAGTTAATTCCCACTATTCTCCTTCAGGGGAAAATCAAAGGCTATAGTCTATTCATCAGTTGACTGTAAAAGCCTGTAGTCAGTATTCAGCTCACAAAGGGATGTCGCCTGAATGAAAGCTAAGAGACAAATACCTCTTAGATGCATGTGAATTCCAAAGACAACTATTTCAAATTGGTTTGCAGTAACACTAATGCCAGGATGGAATTTGTCAACTGTTCCTGAATAGTGCTCACACTGTGTGGGCACTACAAGGAACCAGGAAAGGAGAGAACTCACATACAAGCAAGCAGTTTCTAGCTAGACCAAAAAAAAAAAAAAATTGATTATGTTTATGTTTACAATATAACATCGAAGTTATAAAGTAAGGGAGAGGATACCTAGAAGAATAGCCCTACCCAAATACAAAAGTGTTAATAAACACAGAGGAACCCCAACACAACCAGAAGGAAGATGGTCACCACCAAAGTTAGAATTGCAGTCAGCTTTATCTGATTGAACAGCATCAAAATGCAAATACCATCCAAGTGAGGCATGTAATTTTAATTTTAAATTGAAGCATTTCCTAGACCAGCACTTTTTAATAGATTTCCTGAGCACTTGAAATGTGGCTGGTGAGATTAAGGAACAGAACTGTTACGTTTATTTAACTTCAGTTAATTTGGTCCTAAATAGTTATACATGGCTAAATGACTGCAAGATACCAATTTAGAGAGAAAAGCCTATAATACTGTCTCAGTTACTTTGGAGTGTGAACTTCATGCCTCAAAGTTCCTAAGCAACCTAATATGTAAGACCTCAAATGATACCATTTAGAATTTATTCAAATTTTGAGAAGGATCAATTTGAAATGGGAAAATGCTACCTTTGGGGATGGAATATGCACAAATGCACTTTTTGTTATTTTTACGGGATAAACACATGTTTATACACACAGTTCAGTTTTCTAGAAAACAATTTATCCCCCATAAAAATGCACCCCCAAATAATAACTTCTCATGTAAGACTGCACTCCTAGTTCCCTGAATAACAGGAAGCAAAATCAGTAGGGAACTCTCCTCATTCAAAACTTGAGCCTGCAGTCGGTTTCATTAAATGCACAAAAAAGTACAACCTTTCACTGCCTGCATATCTCTCTCTCTCTCTCTCTCTCTCTCTCTCTCTCTCTCTCTCTCTCTCTCTCTCTCTCTCTCTCTCTCTCTCTCTCTCTCATAGGTTTCCACAGCTAAGTGTGGAACACAAACACCTTCTTCACCTGCATCTGTGCCCTCAGCACCTCTAAAGCCAGTAGGCATGCTTCCACCCTGGGCCATGCTCACAGACTTGTCTGAAGGGAGGTGGAGGCGCATGTGCAGACGTCCTGTACACTGGGACCTAGGAGCGCAGCATCTCAGACATCCTGGCACATCTCTCAGGCGCAGGTGCGCCTGGCACAGCGCTTCCCCAGCCCAGCATCTCCGCCTCAGGCATCCGCGCGCATCATCTTCACCTCTGAGCCGAGCTCACCTTTCTCGCTCACGCTCTCGCTCTCCAGCTCCACGTCCTCGCAGCTGGTGTACTCCGGCGTGGACACGCCCTCTTCCTCGGAGCTGCTCACCGACATCTGTCTCCTCTTGCCTCCCCGCTTGGGCCGGTGCGGCTTGGGCGGGGACGGTCGCACGGACTCGGACTGGTCGGAGCTCAGGGAGTCGTTCCGCAGCATGCTCTCTGCCTTCTCGCGCTTGGCCTTGCGCAGGAGCACGGCCGAGCCCGGGTCCAGGCGACCCTGCTTCCGGAGCGGCTCGGGGACGCGCGGCTCGGGCGGCTCTGCGGGACCCGGGACTGGCCGTGGCGCCAGCGGGCCGTGCTCGGCGGGAGGCTGGGCGACGGGCGCGCGCGCGCGCGGGGACTCGGGCGGAGAGGCCCTGGTGGCGGCTGGCGCGCGCTTGCCCGCCGCGGCCTCGGCCGGCGCGGCTGGAGCCTCGGTGTGCGGGAGTGCCACGTCGCTGTGGCGCCGCTCGTGCCTCGCGCGGGACACCCGGGCGTGCATGCGCATCTGCTGCTCCTCGGGAGGCGGCTTCACGGGGTAGCGCGCCAGGTTCGGGTCGCTGCGGTACCTGGTCTGGTACTCTTCCTCTTTCCTCTGCTTCTCGTCCTCCGCCGCCCTGCCATCCTCGCGTTTCTCAGGCCGGTCCGGGTAGTCCTGGGAGCGCCCTTTCTCCAGCCTGCGGGTTTCCCGCCTTTCCTTCTGCTCCCGCTCTTCCGCGGTCCCTTCCCCGGGCTGCACCGCGGATTTGGGGACGCGTTTGCGCTCGCTCTTCAGGCCTCCCTTGCCATTCTGCTCCGAAAGCCCTGGAGCCTTCTTCCTGTGGTGTGCAAAGAACAGTTGATAGAATTTCAACAACACACCAAGAGAAATCCTTGTTGTGCATTCAGGCCTAAATCTATTATTTCGCATGATTAGATAGAATCCCGCGTCTAATTAAAATTTGAAGTAAAGAACGCCGTTAAATTTATGTACCGATTAAGTTTTAAATGTGAACCCTTTGCATTACAATAGTATCAAAAACGTATTTGGGCCTTTTAAAGTTTGCGTTTTAATTAGAAATCATGAATATTAATTCAATAGGCCCATATTATGCTTACAGTCCCTTGTAACATAAATTGTTTCAAATAGAAACAACATTGACAATAATAACTTAAGATCTAAGTTTAAGCATACATCACTACAAGAGCAAATGTCTTTTCCACACATGTATTTATGAACATGCATACTTGGAATTCTTGACTAACAATGAAACTTTTACAATTAAGAATGTGCTTATTTCAGAAATCAGATCTAGTAGCACTATGATAACGGAGCAAGTTCATTTCGGCTTGATTATTGGTACCCAAGACTTTTTTTCTTTTACAGCATTAATCAGAAAACAGTGGCTGACCCCTAGCTTATATTGTAACTTTCTCAGTCACTATAACTACACACAGTGACATTTTTTGTTTGTTTATTTGTTTCTTAAAGTACTGCTACCCAAAGCCAAGACCCTGTGCATGCCAGGGTGAACATCCTCAGCTCAGACATAGGGCTATATTTAAAGGTGCTGTTCATTTTCTCTTCCTTCATCCCTACTTATTACAAAATAAAGCCGCAAAGAAGAAAGCAGGTTTTGAGTTTTTCGTTCTTTATATGACTTTTGTTTTCAGGCAAAGATAAAATTAAAGGAAAAGTGCTTGTCAGGTCTTTGAATCCCATAAAGGTATTCTTCCCTTGTCCCCTTCAGTATTTCTCCATACAAAGAACCTGGCCAGGAATGTCCCTGTTGATATTCCAAAAGTTTCTGGAAAACATTTTTTCCTTGGCTAAAACTTTCTGAACTAATTCTAAATGTGCAGCTAAAATGGAGATAACCACAGGCTTGCTTTACAGTTCAAAGGAGCATAGGGAATCTGATTCAGGGGCCACAGCATTTGCACACAAGTTTGTGTGTGTGTGTGTGTGTGTGTGTGTGTGTGCGCGCGCGCGCGCGCGCTCTCTCTCTCTCTCTCATGCACTCACATGCTTAAGCATTCCTGCACATATATGAATGCATATCTAAACAGTGGAGACATTAGTCATTTCCGCTGTGGATTATCAAAGGGCAGCTGCTAAAATACATTGTGGGGTGGGGGAGGGGGAGAGACTATTGAGGACAGAAGGGGAACAGAGGCAAGGAGTAAAAAGAAGCATGGTGAGTTCTGCTTGAGGTATTTATAGTGCAGTGGCACTTCAAAATGAAAAGGGCATGGGCCTGAAAGTGGGTCACAGAGTGTGGGGCTGCAATTTCGCAATAGAAGGGGTCTAACACCATCGCAATAGAAGGGGTCTAACACCATCACATATTGGTAATTGGTAACTACAATTTTCAAAGATGCCACGACCGTACTCCATGCAAATAACTCATTGGTTTCTAAGGCTTACTTGAATTTGCTACAAGTTTAGGTCAAAACAGATTACTCTTCTGGAGATGCTGAACGGTTGGCTACCCTGCAGAGTTCATAAGATCATTACAGGAGAGCCATCCGGGGGTTGCTTTAAGGAAGGTCGAGGGATTTGCTTTTTTGGGGGGCCCAACTAATGATACTTTTCTTGTCACTAACTTTAATTGTTCTGTTCCCACTAGCTCCAGATTAATGCTCAAAATATGGTCAAGAAATTTTCAGTAATTGAAATCTTTCCAATCTTGCTTCTCCAAGGCTGCCCAAGTCCAAACTGTCACCAGGCCCTCTTCTGTTCATAAACCCAAGCCTCCATTATCTGTTTACAGACCCCTGCTTTCCTCGGTGCTCATGCTGTATGTCATGTGTCAACATGCCTCTGTACTCCTTGGGATTTTATGTAGGTTTTCATCATCGGCCAAACTTGACTCTTGTTTACCAACTATACAGTTCTACCATCTTGCTCATATTTAAAGGTACAGTTTTCTGACCAGACCCAAAATGCATCTTTAATATTTGTGTTTCTTAACACACTACGTTTTGTCATCAAGTGAGTTTCCATCTGTTGTCACTACAGTAATTCTGAAGTCCTTTCTTTTTTCAAATGTCTTCATACACATCCTCTCCTCTACTCTTGCCTATTTCCCTCTAACATCTGTGGATCTTATAAGGCTTAATTCAAAAGCCATTTCTTTTATTTCTAGACCTCACAAAGTACTGTACCTATTCTCTATTATTGAACAATCGATAAACATCCTGACTAACTGCCTAGGTGTCAGTCTTTCCTGGGATACTGTTTCCCCATAGTGTGAGAAATGGGATATGTTATCATCTCTGCGCCCTCTGGTTCCTGGCACTGAGTTTAATTACAGTGATTGTTTGAGGAGTGCTGGCTGAAATCACAGCCATATTCAGTTAGGTAGGCACCACATGTCGGCCTGGGACCTTGTGTTCCCCTTTAATACTTGGCACACCCCTGCAAAGTGTGTTATCACTGCCTATTATGCCAGAATCAGGGCTGTAACCTAGACATGCTTTACTTTGAAGTCATTGATCTTGTGTACATTTTGTTTGAAAATGATGTCTGAACACTTCCTTGGGTGGAGACTACTCCTTACATAGTAGCATAAATAACAGTTACAGGGACAGAAGCAGTCAAGCCTAGTCCCGTCCCACCCGTGAGGGCTCACACACCAGAAGCATCATTCCTTAGCATCTGTGTTTTCTAGTGGACAGCATCAACTCAGATAAATGAATGTATGAGTAAAACATTTTATGTACACTATCTGACCATTTCATGCCTTGCTGACATCTTTGGTGACACCCATGATGCTCGGGATAAACACCTAGGAAAGTTAACCCCTTTGCTAACTATATTTCCAGTTACCTCTCCTCAACTCATCCTTGACTACTTGTACTCTAGGTATCCTTTAGAAAGACCACAAGCAGAAGTCTTTCCTTCAGGCCACATGCCTAGCAGATACCATTAGCATCATTCTTAACTTCACTTGATTAAATGTCTCACTATTTTTATGTTGCAGCTAAAAAGAAATGTACTCAGAGTAATCTCTGATGTCCCATCAAGCCTGTCAGTAGGTTGGGTTCTGCATCTTATGCTTTAAGAGCACACTTTTCACTCATGTGCTAAACCTATAAATAGTGTTTTTAAGGGCTTTTCTCAACTCAAAGTTGGACGTTTGTAACTCAAATGATTGGCATAACTTTTACTGGCATCTGTGCTAGATATGAAAACCAAGCTTCTCCACAGAGGTCCCTTATGGAATGACATATCCTTGAGGCAGACAAAAATCTCCAGCCTGTTGCTGCCTTGAACATGGGGCCTAAGAAGTAATCCATCCACACACTCCTCCTAAGGAGGTGTGCTTTCTAATAAGCCCTCAACTTTTGCTTACACTATTAAAGAATTACTACCTTTCCCTCGGTGGCTCGCTTCTAGACCTTGATGCCTGCTTCTGTTCAGCTCCCAAGGCTTGCTGTGAAGGCTCGGTCCCTTTGCTTCTGTCCGCTAGTGCACTAGGGGAAGTGGTGCCCTGGGAAGCGGCAGCTGCTGAACTCAGGGGTGTCTGAGACCTGGATCGCTCTTGGAGTCGTGCTTTCTTTTCTCTTGGCACCTCAGATCCAGCACCTGTAGTCGTGTCGCTCAGAGTCCCATCCTGACTGGGTTGCTGAGGGCCACTTCCAAAGAACCATGCTCCAGATTTGGTTAAGATTTCTTGTTGCTTTCGGCATAAATTGCATACCCACATAACCTATTTGAAGAAGAGAAAGAGCAATATAAAAACTTTCTCTGTTATTTCCAAATGTTTTACTAAAATTAATCATAAGGAAAGAATGTCTTCATCTTTCTATGTACCCATGAAAATTTCTTATAAAACATTTTTCATATAATCCACAGTCAGGTTTATCAGTGCCTGGACTGAAAGAGTGCCTCTGAGCAACTAGAGTTTTCTTAATTTAATTTAATGATTCTGAGTTTGTTTCATTTTACCATATGTCTGTCATGGTTTGTATAATTGACTCTGATGTTTCACTAAAATATCTGTTAGCATAAGTGCTCTAGGTGACGCAGATAACTGACCAGAAACTGTTGTAAAGAGATGTAGAATCAATACTTCTGTACATCAGTTTCAGCATCTCACAGCATTTTATAGATATCTGTCTTCTGAAACACAATCTATTATTAAAGTCATCCATGAAAGCTATTAACATGGAAAAAGGCACAGAAATACAGGAAATGGCAACTTTTATATTTCCTTTGGTTAGTGTTAACCTCAAGCTTACTTTTTGGTACACATGGTATTAATTCATACACATACTTTTTAAAGCAATGCATCTGAGGCTGGATTTATTATTATGTGACAATAATGAACTATTTCTTAAGAAAATAATATTAGAACATTCAGTAGCATACATGCTGACTGGAGGGACTCTGGGAAGATGGCTTTGGCAAGCCCTGCCCTTCTCCCCCATGACCTCTACCTA
Organism: Phodopus roborovskii; assembly: GCF_943737965.1. Lineage (NCBI taxonomy): Eukaryota > Metazoa > Chordata > Mammalia > Rodentia > Cricetidae > Phodopus > Phodopus roborovskii. The sequence continues at coordinate 10,277,519 of NW_026126588.1, forward strand.
AAAACTGTTAACAGTTTTTAGAACCCCCAAGGTCTATTCCCTAATTGTTCTACTTCCTCCTCCTGAGGCTAACTACCAAGGTGCAGCTCTCAGTAGCCTCCTTCGGCTCACCTAGTTTAGCATGCCCAATTAAAATTAAATACCTCATCCTAACATGGGCTTTCTTTTACCTTTTACTTTTATTTTAAAAAAAAAACTGCTATTTTCCTATGGGAAAAAGTCCTTTGTCTTCTCTATCCAGAAGCAGTCCTTTGTAGCTCTCTGGGATGAATACCTCTTCCCCCTCTCTCCTGTTCCCTTCTCCTTCTCCCCCATCTTCTATCTCCTATCTTTGTCTCTTATTCCCCACCCTGTGTCTGTCTGGGGCAAATAAATCTCCTCTGTGCTGAAAAATTGTTCTCAGGGGTCTTGAGCAGATACCAGTCTCTAACATTGATGAATGATGAGCCGTCACTTAAGATAAACATTTAATTTGCTGCCCTTAATGACATTTAAAATTAGGAATAGTAACAAGGACCGATTATAACAAAAATAATAAAGGGTATGAGCAATGACTAGCACCAAGGACAAAGATAGCTGATGGCATACCCGGGAGCCTTCTTTCTGAACACATGATATAAAACTGAGTGAACAATTCATTACCTGAGTGTATGCCAAAATAGTTACAATTCTGAAAGATAAACCAGGTGAGACTGTGCATGCCTCCCTGTATCCTCACCTTCTCAAACCACACACGTAAAGTTACCCAGAAGGCCTGATTCTGTGAACAGGGATACACCCCAGAACCAGGACTCCCACCACAACTTCTGGCCACCCTCTGCCTAGCTCTCAGGATGGGGGAGTGATGTTCCCACTCTGTCTTTGCCACTGTAGCCGACAAGACACCAATACGACCTGAAATCGTGTGATTCTTGAAGCCAGATAGGGAACTTTTCTCATTTTACACCAACTAAATAAATACTAGGAGAGAGAATCTTAAACTGACAAAGGGCAGTTCATCAGCAATTATTAAGGAAGGGTCATTTTCTACAACATAATACATTCCTGGGCCATGTTTAGAGACAAATGCGCATGTCCTTTAAAAGCACAGAAAATTCTTTTTTACAATTATTACAGAGTTTTCAAAATGGCTGTACGTTAAATAAAAGGACACAAAAGAATATGGCGACAGGGATAGAAAAGATAACTCTCATTGGATATCTGAATAGTATCTGGAAATGTTATTACAGCTTTCTTTATTCTTTGACTTTAAGCATTAAACTTGTCAATAAAAGGAAACTGGCACATTTGGAGAGAGTTCAGATTTCGGATATATGCTTTACAATAAAATATTTAAATTAAATTTTATAATCCACTTAATTTAATTATGGCAAGTAATATCCATACTTTAGATGATAGCCTTATCCAGGTATAAATTCACTCATAAGTCAGTATTAACTATTAGGCAAACGATAACCAAATAATTTTATCCAAAGACCCAGAGAGATAAGGTAAAGAGGAGGGTTCTAGTCATGGGATGGGGAAGGGGGTTATGAACCTCCCTGGAAAGAGAAAATACAAGAAATCCTGTTGTTGGATTGTGGGGTGGGTAGTGACTTGAGTGGGTAGTATCAGGTGTTCGGTGGAGGGAGAGATTGCTGGAATTGTGGAGCATTGTTGGGTATATGTGGAGGCCTACGTCAGCAGAAATTTCTGGGAATCTATCTACCACGTGATGCTAGTGAGAACTCTTAGTAATGAAAGTTATGGAGTTTGAACTGACAATCTTTGTAGCCAGGCAAGGCTTCCACTGGTGGGATTTGGTTGCATTCAGGTAGGTTGTTTGTCCAGAGGGTCCCATGGAAATCCCTAAACAACCCAGCCTGATGTTAGGACAGAAAGGCGTTGTCTGAAAACAGACAGCAGCCCCTTTTGCTGAAGACAACATTGCACAGCTCATTGAATGCAGAGAGGTCTAGCTGGTACCAGCATGGAGTCTTCGCCCACACCTTCTAGTCTCTTTGGCATGAGAAAGTACGAGCCAGTGGAACAGGAACTCTTGTGTGAGATGAGAAAGGTATACCTCTGATACCTCAGTCACATGGCTATCTACACAAGACTAAAAATGACAATACCAACAGACATGGTAACATGGGAGACATCTCAGAGTACGTGATCTTTAGAGGAGGAGTTGCAGGCAACAAGGGAGAATTAGTCACTCCCAGGGATGAGGTCCCTAATTAGCTAGCCAATACCAAACAGTCAGCCCTGAAATCGTGTACATGTAATCAACACTAAGTGTACTCAACAGGCTGTAGTTTGACAATCACAAACACACACACACACAAATACACACACACTTATTGGTTTGTGTATATGCACAATAATAATTATAGAAAACAAGGATGTAATAATAATATTCATTAAGAAGGAATTGGAGGTGAGTTTGAGAGGAGAAAACAGGAAATGTCTGAGGGAAGAAAGGGAAAAGAAGAAATCATGCAATTATATTTTAATTAAAATTTGAAAAACATTAAATAAGGAAACAAAATAGCACTCCAGAGGCCAGAAAAAAATGTAGATTGTTTTGTCTATAGTCCTTGATATTTATGGCAATAATTTCACCCGATGTCTCCACTGTGTGGATGTCCTCAATACTTTATGTTCCTGTGGCACAAGTAAAATCATTTCTTATCTCTTACTCATCTAGACCAGTAGTTCTCAATGTGAGGGTTGCAACCCATTGGGAGGACCAAAGGTCCCTTTCACAGGGGTTGCATATCAGATATCCTACATATCAGATATGCACAGTACTATTGCTAACAGTAGCATAAAAAAAAACAGTTAAGAAGCCAGGAAAATAATTTTATTGTTAATAGTCACCAAAACATGAACTGTATTAAGTAATTGCAGCATTAGGAAGGTTGAGAACCACTGCTCTAGATCTAGGTGTGCCTTACTTGCAGTTAAGCAAGCCCTGACTCAATGATAGGAATCTGCACTTACCCTCACTGCTATTGTCTCTGAAGGGTGACACAAGTGTAAATGCATCATATTACCAACACGTTTTATGAAAGATATAACAAATCATATATAAATAACTATGCATGAAGAGACAGAGACAGACAGTGTGCGAAACATGGAGAGAGATCAGGTATTGGTGGAGGCCAGCCTGATCTACAGAGCAAGATCCAGGACCGGCTCCAAAGCAATACAGAGAAACCCTGTCTCAAAGAACCAAAACAAAAAACAAAGAAAGAAAGAAACATGGAAAGAGAGATAGAGAAAAGAGAGAGGAGGAAAGAGGGGAGCAAGGAGGAGAAAGAGCGTGCCAGAATATCTAGGAGATCTGGAAGTTGCCTTGTAAGACACATTTCAATATGTGGTGCCATAGATCAGTAAGTCATGTGGCAAGTCAGAGAGTTTTACTAGAACCAGAAATTTAATGAACTGAAATAATTAAGAATGCAGGAAAACTGACATGCTTCCAAATTACACAAAACTGAGGATAGGATAAGTGAACTCAATTTTGGATAAAGTCTGAAAAGATGAAATCATGAAGTGCAAAACAGAGATGATCCTAAGAAACAGACAGTAAATGACGAAAAAGTTTACTGGAATCCTTGAAGACACAACAGAATGGGAAGCAGCAGAGCAGTATCCGGGGGTGTAATGTTTCTGAATCATTTGCATAGGTTGTATCAGCAGCAGCTCATGCTAAAGCCTGAATCTCCAATATGATTGTATATGAAGTCGGGGCTCTCAGAGCCATGTGAGTGTAAATGATGTCATTTGGGTGAATCCATGTACAGTCTCTCCCCATCTCTCCCTTGCCAACCCTCCCCCCCCCCGCTGCCATCCTGAAAAGACAGGATGCCAAATCTCTTCCAATATTGTCTCTTACACTAACATTGAACTATTGTCATTAAAGCCATCTAGTCTACAAAGTTTTGTTACTACAGCCTAAACCAAGACACTGATAAAAGGAACTATGTTACCAGTTTAAGAATTGTTGCAAACTCTAAAATCCAAACACAAACAGCTGAGAGCTGAGCTATGATAAAGAAAAATGAACATGAAATAAAATTCCATGGAAGTAAAAAATACCCTTCGAAAACAAAGTTATTTTGATTTAACCAAAGAATGAATGATATAAGAAGCACAGAATATGAAATTCTAAAGAATACTAAAGAAAAAGATCAAATAGATACAGACATAAAAGGACTCTTTACTTACTGACTCTTCTTACAGTAAGAATTGGTGAGTCTAAATGAATATTAATGGTAAATAGAAATGAAGTATTTATCATAAAGAATAAATCATAGTACAATGAAAGGCTAGAGAACATGAATTAATGTGGTATAGTGTTCTTGTATCTTCCAGGAAGTAGTAAATATATTCATGCATTAAACATTAATCATATAAGAATTTATGAATAACAAAAGAATAGCAAAATAATGTATTATTGACACACTAATGGAAACATAGGATAGTAAGTACCATTATTTCAAAAGAAAGTAATAAAAATGTCCAAAATATAAAGTGCAATAGTAAATGTAAACACAAACAGTGCCACTCATAGAAGATGTAAGCAAGTGAAATGTCCAAGTTCTCAATAGTCATACTGGAGCTTTAAAATTAATTTGTACCTGATATGGGGGGAAAACCCACAAAATGTGCATCCTGATGGGGGTATCATATTTCTATTTTATCAAATGTATTATATACATTTGAAACTTGATAATGCATGTTCATCTCTTCATTTATTGTTTCTGCATGGTCAAACAAAACTGTTTTCTTAATACAGCAACTGTCATCTATACATATATCCCTATAGGAGAGCACAGCAGATCTTACTGTTCTCTAACTGTGATTTGGTGCCTACCAATCTACACTTTCCAGGCTTCATCTCTCTGGCTCAATGCAGCCTCTAGTTATCTTTACCTCATTCTCCATTTCTGAGATGGGAATTTTAAATTTTCACATACTGGTGAAAATTTCACATACCATATTTACCTTTCTGATGCTGGCTCATATCGCTTAACATTATGACTTCTAGTTCCAACCAAGTTCTTAGAAATGGCAGGATGTCACAGCATTATAGACGAATAACGTTAGTGTTCATTCCAGCAGGTCATTTGCGATGAACACTAACGTTATTTCCATTATTTGACTGGGAGCTATGCTAAGTGAACATGGCTGTGCAGATATCTTCAACAAGGATATATTCCCAGTACCAGGACTGCTGAATAGTGTTCCTTAACTTGGTTATACAAATTTACATTTCTGCTTGCCATCTAAAAGGATTCCTCTTTTCTACATCCCCCTCAGCATATTTTAATATGTATACTTTCTGATAAAAAACAATATTTTGACTAAGGTGAGATAATGTCTCATTGTGGTTTTGTTTTGGTTCCCCCCCCCCATATAATTGTTTCCCATTGGTGATTCTTCATCTGAGTAAAGTGAAGTAAGTCTATTGGTGTAGTCATTACGTTTTTCCATTGCTATGACAAAAGACCCAAGACAAGCAACTTAGGGCAGAGAGGGCTTATTCTTGCTCACGTTTCCAGCTCATCATAGTAGAGTCTTCCTGCAGGCAGGGGCTTGCTGCTCACTGGGTACCCACAGGAAGACAGCAGACAATGATGACTGATGATGCTCAGTGAACTTTCTCATTCTTATTTACTCTGGGACTCCACCCACATTTAGGACTGGTCTATCCACATCAATTAAACCAGTCTAGAAACTTCCTCTCAGAATACCCTGAAGTTCCCACACCCACCATGGTGTCCCTCAATGCATTAGGCTTTCTCTTCAACTGTTCTTATCAGATATCAGTCCATGTTTGTCCTTACATTCATTTCTTCCTCCTGAGCCCAAGTTCTGTTTTTTATATCTACTATCAGCAAATCCTTAAAGCAGGTTTATTTCACCCTATGTAGATGAGATCACCTCAGGCATAAGTGATGTTGATGACTTAGACCTTTCCATTTAATTTATAGTTTCACAATCCATACTTGCATGCATACGGCCACAGATGGGAACAAATACAGAGACCCACGGCCAGACATTATGTAAAGAGAGAGACCTTGGGACACACATCAGAGCCCTCCCTTTAAAACTCAGGAAACCCCACAAAAGAGGAGATGAAAAGACTGTTAGAGCCAGAGGGGGTGGAGGACAAGACCATGTAAATCAACTGAGTAAAGCGCATATGAATTCAGAGATTGAAGTAGCAAGTCCAGGGCTGACATGGGTCTGCACCAGGGTTCTCTGCATTTATATTAGCTTTCCATTTAGTAGTTTTATGGTTCTCTTGAATATGAGAATGAGTGGGTCTCTGATTCTAATAACTTCTCTTCAGAGGTTTTTTCTTCTGTTGATTTACCTTGCCCAAATTCTATGTAATGGCTTTATCTTATTTTTATTGTTAGAAAAAAATTGAAAATATACATCAATTTCACTTCCATCTTTCTCTTTGTTCCTTTGAATCTCTTCCAATTCCCTCCTACTCTCAAATAAATAGCCACTTTTTCTTTGATTAATATACATGTATGTATATGCTTATGTGCAAGTCTAGAAACACAATCTGTTAAGTCTATTTTTGTTGTTTGGGTGTATATGGCTTCATGTCTGACAACTTTGTATTGAGTAAACAACTAAGGGTTCATCTCTGTAAGAAGTTAATTTATGAGAGTAATACGCTGTTGTGTTTTTTAAAGTCTTTAAAAATGTATTAAAGTCTTGGAATACAATTCTTCAAATGCCAAGGGCATGATGACACAGATATGTGTTGCAAGAAAGTAAAAGGTCCATACTGGACATGTAGAAATCAGTATGTATTCTGGCTCAGTATAAAATTTAAGAAAATCAGTGAATTCAACTCCCTTATTCGACTCCATGCAAACTAATTTAGAGTGATATTAACCATCCCAAGCTCTTCTCCCAAAGCAGGAAATTCTTGTGGGTCACAGAATGGAGAAGATATGTGCTTTACCTCCTAGTTTAAAGTTCTAGCAATGCAATACTACACTCTCCATAATGTATTAGATGACACCAAATACAAAACATACATAAACATGTACACACACACACACACACACACACACACACACACACACACACACACGAGAAACCTTCTCCCAAACATTCAGAAAGTAGGCAGTATAATGTATGTAGTTTGTGATGCAGTTCAAAGTAGAGACAAACAAATGGTCTTTAAGAAAGTTTCCTGCAAGGAAGCATATAAAAGTGGATTAGAATCAGCTTTGCCTTTAGTTTTGGTTTCAGACAAGGTACTCAAATTCTCTGTGGACAAGTTTCCTTTCAAGTTAACATTAGTGAAGATCTAGGAATAATGTCTCGTACATAGTAATCATTATATAGATGAATATATATATGGTCTATGGAGAATAATAAAATTGTCTATGGAGATTAAAAATGAACACTTCCCATCCAACCAGAGCTACTCCCCCTTAAGTAAAACCTCATGTTTTATGGGCAGTAGCATATTATTAGACCAGGAGAAGACAGAGAAAGAAATGGAAAGGAAGAGAAGGAAGTTAGGAGAGGAATGGAGGGAAGAGATTGGAAAATTTAAAGACAATACCCCCATGGCACCATGACAAGTTTTAGCATTTGATATTATACTTACCTAGGAGAAAGATATACAGTTGAAACCAAGACTTTTTTTTTTTTTTTTTTTTTTTTTTTTTGCTTACAGATCATTTTCTGTACACTGATCTAAGCAGGTTGTGATGGAATAGATCATGGAGAATTTCTCAATACACCTTCACTAACTGTCCTCTGTGTACCCACCTCTCTAGACTTCTATTCTCATACAACTGATTGCTTTTTCCCATTAAAACAGTAGCCATCCCTCTTCAGCTTTAAGTCTTAGGTGATTTCACAAATCTCAGACAAATGTTTTCAGATACTTTTATGACTGACACAAGGTTCATCTAGACATGATGAAACTCTAATTCTGGCTGTAATTATTAGCTTCATAAAGATTTAAAAGCACAGAAAGGAGCCCAAAGGCAGCAGTCTCCTATGACCCTTCACCTTAGAGTAAATATCCTTAACAATGATGGAGGATGAATAGAAGTATAAGAAGTGGACAGGAGGGGAGAAGGAAGAAAAGTCCTAGATTCTAAAGCTAGGACCAGCAAAATAAATTAATTTAAAAAGGTCAGCCTTGGGGATATGAGAAACGCAAATAGCATCAAGCAAGACAAGCCACAGACAGTATCACAAATATAAATATATATATATATATATATATATATATATATATATATATATATATATCTTCCATTCTTGAAAAACTGGGTTGTGACATTAGATCAGCCTTCAGGTTCACTTTCATGGTTATTATTAGCCTCAAATATTTCTATGCAATAAAATATGCAGCTGGTGAATGTGATTCAGTAGGTAAACTGCTTACTGTAAAAACATGGAGACCTGTGTTCTGAAAGCTTGACAATCCAGGAATGGTAACATGCATCTATACCCCAACTTTGGGCACACAAAGACCATTGGATCTAAGGAGCTCACTGGACGGTCAGTCCAGCCAAAATGGTGAGTTCCATTTTGGAGAGTGAAAATAAAAGGCACCCTTAGGTCAACCTCTGGCTTCCCATATTTACCCATGAGTAAATGCACCTCCATATATCCAGGCATGTATCACATATATGAAATTAAGTAAAATAAAATAAAAGTAGGTTTATAATGCATGATGGCAAAGGGCTCATATACTTTTAATATTTTTATTCCTAAACATAATTTTTCATGTCCTGTATTCCAGAATCTAACTTTGTAAATTCCTGTTTATGAGACCAGAAGTATACTCTTCAGAATTGTCCCCAAAACTCTTAAGATGCATGAGAAACTATTAAGTAAACTTCACTATCCTCCATCCATTTTCCAACAAAATATATTTTGACTAATTTCACAAAGGTTACAAACATGGTGATTATGAGTTATGAGCCTTAGCATAGACGAAGATGGATTTAAGGTTTAAAAACCTTATTCTAAATAGCTGCTAGAGTATTTGTTCATGTTGCTGTATCTTATGTAGGTTGGGGTAATGCATTTGGCTAATATTGCAATCCTGTATCAGACACTGTGGAGGAAGACACTTGGAAGTCATTAATTAGTTCCCAGAAAACTGCATTCTGCTATTATATATAATCTGCCTTTCTTCACTTTTCCCTGTCCTTCTCCTCCTCGCTTTCAGGATCAACTTGCTGTCCTTAATTGATAAAATGCTATGGATGGCTCAAAGTTTGCACTCAAGAAATAAGGTTTTATGCATTGTTGTTGAAGTGCCATGGGTCTTGATGAACAAGATACAGAAGTATGACCATATAGAAACATTTACTGCATTTGTGTATTTTTTTATGTCTCTGTTGACAGGTTAGAGCCACTACTGATGAGGCAGGAGTCTGGTTGTCATAGACAGCCCTGGCCATCACTGAGCAAGCCTCAGTGCAAAGGCAGGACAGCTCTTTCATCACTGAGGTCTTACTCTAAGGCCTTCCTCCCTCTACTTACAGAGGGTAACCATGGCTACAGAAGTAGTGAAGTACAGGTTCCGTAGTGTGTCACAGCCTTGTGACTCTACCCATACCATCACTGTGATGCCTTGAATTCAGAATCTGCCACTCAAAAACAAACAAACAAAAATATGGTTAAGGCCTGCTTATTTGCTTATTTGGTTTCTTACTGTTTGAGATGGTGTCTCATCTGTAGTCATAGCTGACCTGGAACTCATGATGTGACCTCATGGATGACCATCTGCCTCTACCTCCCAAGTGTTGGGACTAGAGGTTTATGTGCCACCACATCTGGCCATGCAGAGACTCTTAAACCATTGTACATTGGAATTCCTTTATTGTGTCAGGTCCCACAAAATAACTAATATTGATCATCTTTCCCCTTATATCACACATAAACACTGTTTCCTGGTTTGTTTGCCCTACTATTGAAATAAGAACGAGACCAGCTTCATGTTTGCCTCTAAATGGCTTTTCCCTACTAAGAAATGTCTAACTGTATATTAAAATAGTTGGTATGCTGTTCTTCCCACAGTCTTGAAATATAAACCACATTTAAAAGAATTCCATGGCTTACTTAATAGAGGCATCTATCAAAACAGAAAAGTATATGAACACTCTAGTTCCTGTTGACATTGTATTCAATGTCATGATTTTATTTGCCACATACTAGCACATTACAATTAGCATAACCATGGTCATCAACAACCTTGAAGAAACACTTTGTTTCATGAACTGTAGCAAAGTGAAAACTACTTGTAGGCATTCTTCTGTTTCTAGTGAATTATTGGCCTGGTTTTCACCATGCTCTTCTATGTAGTAGGTAACCTTAGCTTCCCTCCCTAAGTCCACATGCATTTTTGCTGGTGGCAATGCATATGAAAAAATAATGCTATCTATTTTCAAGGTTTTGAGTAGTTTTTGTAGAGCATTCCCCTGCTGAGTATTTCACACCTTCTAACATAATCCTTCCTTTATAGTGTTCTATTTAGTCACCTTAGAAATGATATCACAACATACCAGAAACACCTGTCAGTGTGAGATGATGCCTGCTTAATTTTAAGCTGGAGTACCCTCATTTCTGTATACATAATGGAAAATGTTATTTGACAGAAATTTCACACTGAGAGAAATCCACAACTAGTCACAAAAACCTATTTTTCTTTCTTATTATCTATGATCTGCAGGAATGAACTGATAGATTTAAGAAACAATGTGTAAGCAATTTCCTATTTTTTACGAAGGGGATGAAAGAGGTCATTGTATAGGCAAGAAATTTACTCTCTAAACTGTTAAAATATATACTGTTTATTTTTACTGCTCCCTGTTTTCCATCAGAAAAAAATATTTTAAATGGTAACAAAATATCTCATAGTTTGCTTCAAGGGACAAAGAATTTATTTCCATTTAAAATGGTGCGGTGTGGGAAAATACACCATAGAGCAGCATGCTTGACTTATTGCTTGAGGAAAAGCAGTATACCTTTATTGACTTCTATTTCCTTCTCAATAATGAGAAGACAAAAAAGTTTAGTTGAAGTAACTCACATTCTGTTTCTCATACAGTGCTTGATTATAAGAGACTGAACAAACCATTTTCCACTCAGTTTATAAAGTTTAAAATCGAGAACTTATTATAAGCCACTTAAAATTTAAATATGCACAAAGAACTACAGCAAATGCTCTGTTAAGCAGTGTCTTTCTAGGTGGAGGAAGCTATTTTGGAACTCACTATGTGGCTGGCTGGGTTTGAACTCACAAACCTCCTTCATCAGCCTCTTAAATGCTAGATTAAATATACACACACTGTGATGGGTTTAGAATGCTACATTTACTAATTATTTCCAATAAAACAAGTCATATATTGCAAATTATAAGCATTTTCATTAATAGAATATTAGACCACAGAGGAAATTAATAAGCTCTGATAGCTACGATAGCAACACATTTGATAAACAGTTCAGCTCAAGTGAGAAAAGACCACTTTAATTCAATCTAATAACTGTTCATATTTTTGGCACAAACCTTGTTCATGTTAAGTGATAGTCTAAGTACATTAAGTGCAGGGTGAACCATATTTTAAAATATAGTATCCCAAACTGGTCAACATACAAAGAACATTGAGACTGTGCACTGCTGAGCCCTGCATGGCGCTTCCTATCACGACCTTCCCTCAAGGCCCTGAGATCTTTATGGGAGGATGGAGAGATTCTAAAAGCTGGGTTATCTTACGCCAAGGAAAGTGTTTTCCAAAAACAACAAGGCAGACGCCCAAAGGAACTCAAAGTGACTGTGACAGTGTCTGTCACCACAAGGACCTGTGCAAGGGCCAGGCTAGCAAAAGTCTCAGCATAGAGGCAAGAGAGTGGACCTGAAACCCCTCACCTGGCTAAAGAGCAGTGGGCATTTAATAGCTGTGGGGAGAAAGAGAGTTTTCTTTAATGATGCGACCCCTGCTAGGCTGACAACACATACCAGGCAGGACCTAAACCCAAGACTAACTGGGCAAAGATGACTTGACTTGGCGAGGAAAGAAGGACTCTACATTTTGGACGGGAAGAGATGGGAGGAGTTGAGGGGTGAATATGTTCAAAGCACATTGTATGGAGCCCCCAAACTCATTAACATGGCTGCCTACACATGACCGGAAGGACAACATGGGAAGGGCAACGTGTTTCAGGTCTCATCGCAGACAAGGAAGCGTGGGCACCTGGGGGAGTCTGAGAGTGGGAGAAGTGGATGAGTCTCCCGGAAAATTAAGACTTTTATCTTTGCCTCCTCTAGCCATGTCTAAACTACCGAGTTCATCAATAATAGACTCTAAGATCCTCTTGCCACTTGACTTAAATACACAAAAATCTTAAATACTTAAGCTTTGTGCAGGCAGAGGGGGGAGAGATTGGAAATCTCAATGGATTTGAAGATCTTTAGAGTTCTTTTCTATTAAAGCAAGCTGATAGCCACTGTTCATACATATGGTATACTTTTTCACCCATATAAGGAAGAATTATCATTTTTCCTTCTGTCTATTATTAGAGCATGGCACTTATTAATAAAACTTTAAGAAGATACATTAATCTGCAAATCCACAACGGTGTATCAGATGGCTGTCTCTAGCAGCTTTCCAACAGTTTGCTAAGTTCTCTACTTGTGAGAACATTGAAAAAAATCATCCAAGACATAGAACTTGCAGAATATTGCTGTCAACCTTGAAACCATGACGCCCAAATATAGATAATTTATGGCTCAGCAATTGGTAGCATAGTACTGGGTAAGGCGAGATGGTGCCCTTGCTCTGTGTAATGACTCTTTCATACTCCAACACTGTTGTGAACCTTACTTCTCATCCCTACAAAAGACAACACACTCAAAGAAAAGTATCTATTAATATAAAGATACCAATAACAAGAAAATTATACTTAGGTGTACATTCTGATATTTCATAGACTTCAAATCCAAAATACGAAGATGGTCTCAAATGGTTAATAACCTAAAGATGGAAAATTTAAGTCAATACAGATTATGTTCCGTGTCTGAACAGCATCACACTGGACAGATCTGACAGCAATGACATATATAAATTCTTGCCAGCCAAAAGGCAGTGTCTTTTGAAAATGAAAAAGTAAGATATTAAGAATGCAAAATACTCTCTTTATAATTTCCTTTCATTGAAGGTCCAAGGAGGAAGGCATTGAATAGGTAATTCTTGTAGTGACCAATAAGGGAGATATGATGACCTCCACTTTACAAGTGAGACCAGTTACTAAGTGTTAACCTAGTTTGTATTAACTTATCCATCTAGTAGGTTTGCAGCTCATGTGGTAGTCAAGGTCTACTTGATACCATATATATCCTCTAAGAATTTCATTTCCTTGAAAGATAACAAAGGATAGCCTCATATGTCAAATGTGGACTAACTATCCAAAGAGAAAATGCCCCCACATATGTAGGCTGCTTATTCTTTGTAGGAGGCAGTCTCTATGACTATCTTGTAGAGAAGAAGACCAATTCACAGAGTACATCGGTGCAGGAAACCAACTATACACAAAACAAATGGAGGATGGAGGAGCTGGTAGTTGAAACTATTTTACTTGACACCACAATCCATGTTCTTTTTTTTTTTTTTTTTTTGCCAAGAGCTGCTGCTCTCAGGAACAGGCATAATTTACCAAGTTATACCATGGAGAACTGCAATAAAATCTAACTGATATGCCAAGTCAATTATAGCCCAAGACTACTACATGCTTTAAATCTTTCTTCTTTCTTCCTTCTGGTGAAGACCTTTCTCTGAAACTTTTGGAGGCTTGGAAAATGCCCTCATTGTTTTTGTCATAACAAATTCAAGACTAGCAGCAAAATCCACTTCTTCAGAAATGGAAGAAAACACAGACACGCACATTTATACACACACACACACACACACACACACACACACACACACACACACGGATATACCAAGCATTTATTATTTAAGAGCACAGATTCAATTGTCTAGGTATGGCCAAGTTGTTTAATTTCATGTTGCAGTTTTACTTCATTGATATTTCTCACCCATTTCTGTGAAAGGTGAGGTTGACTTGGAAGCCAGGGTTTTAAATAAATGATGTATTGCTTTACTAGCAAACCACACTTTGTCAAGGATGTGACAAGATATTGCAGAATAAAGTTAGTGTAGTTTGGATCATTGTTCCTCAAAGCATAGTCTGTGCACTAGACAAGTTCATCTCAGTTGGTTAGATCTTAACATCATCTGAAATAAAAGCTCTTGGGATTAAATATCTGCAGGTAAAAATATAGAAAAGCATAAAGCAACAACTTTCAAGTAATATGTATGCATTCCTTTAGAGTTTGTCACTAGGTTTGAGTAGCATTATTATTTTTTTTAATGAAGCATACAAAAAATCAAACAATTGTGCTATGGTTCAAATTCCTCATCCTGTCATATGGGAGGAAATAACTAGATTTTGATGATTAAATACAAGTCCATGCATGGATATGCACAAGTGAGAATACTCACAGCAACAGTATTGTGGGCTCAGCACAGGCTCAGAAATGCATGCCCTATAATTGGTGGCATTTTCTAATGAGGTGTCCTTAATACTTAGATGTCTGATGTTACGGGTCTCAATTGTTACCACTGCTAATTTGGCTACATTTGGGGCATCCTATTCCTTTTATCTTTAAGGAGAAACTGGTCCAATCTACTCTGCTCATTATCGGAAGTTTATAACTCCCTTGATGCTAGAAAATTAGGACTGATGAACTTCTTGCTAATCACGATTTGTGATCAACAGATATAGGGAGTAGTTCTTTTTCCACAAAAAGAGAGCAAGAGTCACAAAGATATATGAATACTATCACAGGTAATTCATCATTGCCTTAAGAAGCCAAATTGATCAATTCCTATGTGTTTCTTAGAATAACCTTTCATTTTTAATTTTGTTCATTCTGAACTGGTGCAGTTTCCTGAAGTAATCTGGAACATATATGCTCACGAGTGTATCAATTTCATGAAATTATTATGCAATTCACTTGCTTTAAAAATACCTGCCCATTTTCTATTATTATTTTATTGTTGTTGTTGTTGTTGTTTTGAATAAAGACAGGGTCTCATGTAACCTGATGGTATGGAACCCCCTATGTAGGTGAGGATGAACTGGTGTTTCTAAAATTCCTGCCTGAGCTGTGCAACATCACACCCAACTTTCCATTCATTCACATGAAATTTCAACAGTTACTTCCTGAAAGAATATTAAGATTTCAGACCTTTGATCTTTGTGAACTCCCCATAAAGTTGTTTTCTACATGCTGCAAGGCTCCCACACATGGGTCCCAAACACTTTAAAACAATGTGTTTCTGTGGAATGTTAAATGCTAAAATAAAAGCTATAATAACATTGATGCTGCGGTCATGGAATTGAGTAGATCAAACTGCAGGATTTCTCCAAAATTATTCTCTAAGGAGATTACCCATCATCATAACCTACTCATAATCACTTCCTCCCTTGACATGCTGCTTTACAATGAACGTGGAATATATTTATTATATGCTACGTATGCAGAAATGCTTAATAAAATATTGACCTAAAATTATCAAACCTCAAAGCAAATGAATGAATATATGAATCAAATAAAATATGCTTTTATCTGAAAAATAAACTTGGGATGCAAAATAATAAACTCAAAACAAAGTAGTAGGAATGTCTCATATATCACAAAGGTAAAACTCACTCTAGTATTAAAGAATACAGTTTCTGGAATAATCACCTAGACAAGGGGGTTGGGTTATACCAAAAATTGGTGCAGACAGAGTGGAAAATAATTTCAATTTAAGAACAGCCAGCAGGATAGCAATAAAGAATTGCATTTCCAGATCCACTGAAATAAAATCTATTTAAATTTCTAGTGATTAAAATGGACTGGTAATCATGGCTTTTAATTCTTATTCATTATTTTCCAAGAACTAAAGTGATCTCATCATGAGAAAAACTATGGGTAGGAAAAAATTTATGTGGAAGGCATCACAGAAAATCTTTGTGCTACATCTTTATATGAACAAAATCACAAGCAGCAAAAGGTCTAGTTTTTCCATGTAAATTTCTAGGTCACATGCTTCTCATTGTATTTCATGGGTTATTCTGGAAACTATAAAGACAGACGGTTCCAAAGTAATGTTTGGACACACTAACCATGTCACTAAGATGCTACAGGCTAATGGCTATCTTGTCCTTTTTTTTTCCAGTTTGAAATGAATAAGGTAAAATTTATTTGATTTTAAAAGGAGAAATTGAGACAGACACCCAGCCGCACTAGGTTCTGATCAAAGCTCCCTTGGCACTTTGTGTTCTAGAGAGCTCAGGAATATGCCACTTTTACAAGTAAGCATGATGGTAGTGAATCTCTTCTCTGGTCTTGAAGCCCCATGCCTTTCAATCTTCCCTGCACAGCAGCCATTTCTATCATCCCAAGCATGGTTGACTCTAGATCCTATAAAGCTATTTCTCTCATATCATGGAACTAAGACAATTTCTTGACACAGACACATATGTGGATTGGGAACTTAGGGATAACCAAGCTCTCTTTTATGGAGAGCTCAATAGAAAATGATTACCAGGTCCTTTGAATTTCTCACTGGTAAATTTTAACTTTCTAAAGATCATTCTAACTTCCTGGAGCAAAGAATTGTTAAAAAGAATAATGAAAATATATTTGAAAAGAGTTCCAAAACATTGCAAATGCCTATAAAAAGCTTTAAAGCTAAAAATGTTGTGCATTTGAAATGTTTTTTTTTTTTTGCTATGTTACATATGCCAATAAATTAATTTATTGTCATGAGATGACCTGGAATGATTACATTCGATGAAATAATATCAAAGGTAGAATTTTATAACCACAAACAAAATAGAGATCCTAAGCATACTGTGTAATACTAATGAATGAAGAAATAAATACAGAAAAGGACTCTTGTTTTGCAATTGATAATACAGTCTGTTCACTTTAAAAAAAAATGAGTTTAAGAAATAAATCCACAGAAAGAACTGACCTGAACAAGGGGAGCTCATGGACCCCAGATGATAGCTGGTAAACCAGCATAAGACTGACTCAGACCCCCTGAATGTGGGTCTCAGGTAGGAGGCTTGGGAAGTCTATGGTACCTCTGACGACAGAACCAGGATGTATCCCTAGTGCAGGAATGGACTTCGGGAGCCCATTCTCCATGGAGGGATACTCCCTTAGCTTAGAGACACTGGGGAGGGCCTAGACCCTACCCCAAATGACTTTATAGACTTTGATGATCCCTTATGGAATGCCTCCCAATCCCTGGGAAGTGGATGGGGGATGGAATGGGAGGGTCTGTGGGGAGCATGGGATGATGAGAGGGAGAGGAAACTAGGATCAATGTGTAAAATAAAATACATTAAATAAAAAGGAAAAAAGTAAATAAATCCAATGCTAGTGGTGTTGTGGAAACTATCTTCAGATAGTATCCTGTTCAATATCTCTTCATTTTTTAAGCAATACTAAAATGTGGCATACTGCTCTCATTTATCTAGTCACACTTTCAAAACATAAAAATTTATGAGGGGAATCCTGGAAGATAATCTATCCCACAGCCAAGGGAGGTCAAGCATTCACCGAGGGCTGGCTGACTAGTAAGGCCTGGATACACTCTTCTAGGATGTGTTTTACACACATCCTAGTGTGGTGGTGGGCCAAGAGTGTTCAGGTAAGAAGACAACATTAAAGCCAGGGAAAAGAAGGAAGAAAAACAAAAGAGAAGATTCAGGTGTTGGTGGTGCATGGCTTTAGACCAGGCACTGGGGAGGCAGAGGCAGGTGGATCTCTTTGAGTGGGAGGCCAGCCTGGTCTACAAGAGGAAAAGGAGGCATTGCCATTGTTCCTGTGGTGAGTCCTTCACCCCTGCTGCTTCTTGAGCTTCATTTTTAGGATTTCTAAGTTCTTCCTCTGCTTCTTTGGTGTATAAATTTGTTTACAAATTACATGCATGTCACACCACCTCTAAACTCTACACAGTCATTTTTAGGAAGTGGAAACTTTCATGGTTTCTGTAGTAACTGGGCTATATACTAACATCTGAAAATTGGAGCTAGTTGAAATGCAGTCATCAAGAAAGACATCCCTCAATTACTACAGGTCAGGGGTCAGACTCAACAGGTGCTAGCTCCACCTTCAGACAGAAGCTCCTACCAAAAGACAGGGAAGCTCATTTTCCCTACATTTAAATAGTGATTGAACTCTAGTAGCCACCCCAATGCCAAGTTAACTCAGCTCATCACTATAATAATTGCTAGGTTAACTCAGTTCATCACTACAATTGCTAAGTTAACTTAGCTCATCACTACATTTGCTAGGTTAAATTAACTCATCTACAATAATTGCTAGGTTAACTTAGTACACCACTAGAATTGCTCGGTTAAGGTAGGTTTGACTATGGGTAAATGGATGCAGTTAAGTCCTCTTACCAAGATGCATCTTACTGTTCATCTTGAGAACGTTTATGGAATGCAACATGTACACTTCCTGCCTTTGCAGTGAGTTCTGAGGACATGCATCTCATTTTTAGTCTTTCTTTCATGATAGTGTGCTTTGTTTTTGGCTACTTTTATGGAATGGGTTCTAATTAGAACAGCTTATTTTAAAATCCATTTTCCTCAAAGCACAAAAGCTGGATCAAGGAGAAAATATCTCTGCATCCTGGGCTGGGAAGATGGATGGCATTCTGAACTCAGACACCTGAAACCCAAGTAAAAAGTGAGCACAGTGGACCACATATATAACCTCATTGTTGGGGGCATTGCAGAGCAGGCGATCACAAAGCTCATTGTTCAGGCATCCTAATTAAATAAAAACCTTGAGGCTCTGTGAGAGTGTTTTTCCCCTAAAATAAAATTACATATCATCAAGGAAATATACCCAACATCAACCAACATCAGCCACTAGTGTCCACACATACATGTATGCACATCACATCCATAAATCACATATGTACACTAAGAAATATATTACACACACACACATACACACACATCAAACACACACAGACACACACATATCACACACACAAACATATCAAACACAGACACACACAGATCAGACACACACGCACATCACACACACACACACACACACACACACACATACACATATCACATACACAAAGACTGACACACACACATCATATACACACATCACTGAGCTGAGGGTTCAACCCTTTATACTTTTCTAATGTGATGTCAGAATTTTATCAAAATTCAAATAGAGGGATACATTTTAGTACATTATCAAATAAATGTTTCTACACATCATTTTAATCAAAGCCCAAGACAATATGTTTCTTATTAAATGATATTGACTGTCATTTATCAAATGATAATAGTTTATTTGGCTTTGAAATGTACTCATTAGCTTCTTGATATAATTTATGTCTAATAAAAGACAGTCCCTTTGTATGATAAATAAGAAATTTATGATATATTAAGAAGAAAATACCTACATCATATTTATATTCATATATATATATGCACATAATTTCTTTAATTTATATAATGTAGAAAATTACTTTGGTACATGCTATATATTATTTTGCATACATTAATCCTATGGATAGTTTCATATTTATAATACATAGCTTACTGAACAATTGTTGTTTTGTATAATCATTTCATTTAATGACAGGATGTTATCCTTCACATATGCACAGTTTTAGCAGGAGATACTAGATATAAATTCTGCAGCGACACTGCTCCTTTTGTTCAGTAGAGTAATGCAGCCCAGAGCAACAACTTGAGGTCTACAGATACAATTCCACTTCCCATCCACTCTGGGGTGCCCACAAGCTAAAAATAGTAATAATAAAAGAGCCTAGGGCCTACACATGCTAGGTAGACACTTGCCCCGGCTGTGACTTCTTCCCTGATGAGTAATGTTTAAATAGTGAAAGAAGTTATCTTCTCTTAAGAAGCCACTGGACACAGATCCATGCCCGTGTGGATGTGCTCTCTACATGCATGTACATATGCACAGCACCAACCCTACCCAATGGGATAAATAATGAATAGACGAGTGAATAAAATATATAAATAAATACTTATAAAAAGTTCATAAAGTTGAAGAGAGGATTTGTTGAGTTCTTGGGGAAACTGAGGGAGTGAGGGGAGGGTATGATCAAGATCCATCATCTAAATGTATGAAATTGTCATAAAGAAAAGAAACCTAACCCTAACATTTTATATAGCAGTCCAATGTGTGCTATATAAAATGTCATTGTTCCCGTATTTGTATTCACTCAAAGTGACACCCATTCTTACTTTCTGTGGCTATTTTAACACTACTGACGGGAATACATTTTGTATGAACTGTAAGACCCACAAAGCCTAAAACATTTACTCTCTGGTCCTTTATAGAAAGAAATTACCACTGGAGTATAGGATCCAGAAGATGAAACAGTTACACCAGGGTAATGAGGAGGCGGTTTGACAGAACAGGTGACATGGTTAAAATTCTTGGAGACGCATGCTATGCAACAGTGTGGATGCATGTGTTGCATCACAGTGTCGACACATTGTTACATCACAGTGTGGATGCACTTCTTGTGCATCCAATACAGCTTTTCACAGGAGAGCTGTCTTCAAAGTGCAGTGGGCTTGTTTGTTGTTGTTTGCTTGTTTGTGGGGTTGGGGCTGACAAGTGTCTTTCAATTGTTTAAATTGCTATCCCTTTAAGCACTTCTCTGCTTCTATGAAAAACTGTTTTCTCATGTGACAATGCTCTGTTCCTGAGCATTTGTATTATTCAATCTTACTGGTTACTAACAACTAAGGAAAGCAGAAAGAGAACTGATTTTAGGGACTGGCCAATCTTCTCTAAGAGACTTGAGACAAAGATAGTCTGAGTAAGTGGCCAATCACCAGGACATATGTTCAGTTTTAGTCACCTTGGGCTTGTACCTTTCCTTTCCAGAGTCCCGCCCCCTAGCCCAGACTCTACAGACTGTTTCAGCTGGATCCATCCACCTTTCTGATTCTTTCCCTTTTTCTACTCGTTTAAAGATGCTGGTCAAACCTAAGTGCATCTTTTCCTTGAGATGTTTGGCTTTATTAGTATTTCTTGAAAGCTCCCTCCTTACCAAGTCTGTTTCTCTGCTATGTGCTTGACTTTGAGGTCAACTTCCAGGCCATGGCTTCTTGTCTATTGTTCTTCCTTTTTCAGACTCCATGCAGTAGAGGAGATTTATAGCTTGTCTGCCCTGGGCTGTTTTTAACTCTAATAAATTTTTTCCTCAAAGAAGAAGAAACCTGTTTTTAGGTAAGATATGTTTAAATACAAAAATATACTTTTGAGAGTTCCAAGCACTAAGCTGGGCCTTGATGACACACCTTTAATCTCAGCACACAGGAGGTAGGGGCAGGTGGATCTCGGAGTTCCAGGCCAGCCTGGTCTACAGAGCTAGTTCCAGGACAGGCTCCAAAGCAATACAGAGAAACCCTGACTTGAAAAAAAACCCTTAATTGATAGAATAGAGTTCAGTGAGTATTCCTCATTTACTAATACATACATTCAATACATACATTCATCCATCCATCCATCCATTCATTCAAAGTTCAGGGAGAGCTCATCGTATATGAAGCATTGTGATAAATGCAAAGCAAAGCATCATATGCAAAAACAAAACAAAACCAAATAAAACATGGTCTTTGCCATCAAACAATTTGAACAAAATGAAGGGATTAAAATATATCCGCCAATAAAACGCAATATTTATTATTTCCTCTAAAATTCATCATAAATAGGGTAGGCTAGTCTGTAATGGGAATGTCTCAGAAGGAATTAACCAATAATCTTATTTTAAAAGTCTTAAGTCCTCAGGCAGATGCCTTCAGGTTCTAATGACATTCTGCCAACAGTTTGACAAACAGAAAATTACTAACCTGTAGCCTGGCTTTTCATCTTTGCCTGTAAAGACTCTTATCAGTACTGACTGCATGATAACAGTGTGGGTAATGGCCCAGGAAACAGTGCATACTGCAAAGTTCTCTGTGAAACATTTTATAAGATATACTAATTTAAAAACAAATCACAGAGCTGTACCTTCAGCTTGACATTTATTTACTAAAATGTGCCATTTAAGCTCTTCATTTGCTCATTTTCTCCAGGTATCAAAACAGCTTACTTAACCAATGAGAAAGTAGTCAGAACTCGGGACTATGTTTATAGAACTCCAATACTCTTCTCTTTTTTTCAAAAAATTTCAAGATATACTGGATAAAATTTACTTCAAGCCTTCACTGATGTTTGAAATAGTAACAGTTCAGCTTATTATAAATCACATCATTTTGCTTGTTTCCATGGTTTATGACCTCGAGTGACATGACCAAAAGGTGTCTTGTGTAAAATATTTGTTGGTCCATCACTAATGACTATGTAACTTTTTCTGTGGTACTTTCATGTTTTGTTCAAAATTTAGCATTTACTTTTTCTGCTATTGCAACTAGAGTCTAGACCTATTAGTAGGTTTTCTTAATGTGCCAATCATTTGTAGCAAGACAAGAAAGTGCTAAGAACCCAAGAGGAAAGATGGGCATGATGGTTCACACCTGTAATCATTGCAATTAGGAATTTGACACATAAGACCCTGTCTCAAAAATAAAACATGAAGAATTAAAGAAAAATTCATGTGATACTATATAAACTGAAAACAATTTTTAAAAGCATACAAAAGGAATGTTGGTAATTACTTTTTGTTGACTATGCAAACATTTTAATTTTTAATGTAGATTGTAATCATAAAAACTCAGGCATTAAGCATCATTAAATTAGGAAAGAAGCTGTTATTTATTTTAAAAGCAGATAATTATTTATCCAAAGTTCAATATTTTTAAAATTACAGAACTAAGTTTCTACTTCAAGAACTTAGTATTTTAATCCTCCAAAAACTGGAAAACAATCAAAACAATGAATAAAATGTGCATACAACCAATGGAATATTGGTAGGTATCATTAATAAGCTAAACAATTAAAAATATTTGCAACACATAATACATATTAAAAATAAGCATGGGTTACTCTGTAATCCAAGATGCACAAAGGAAAGTCTTGGAAGTACATGTGGTTTTCCAGAAAGCTCTGAGGTAAATAACACAGGGTCTTACAGTGAGGACAAACTAAGGAACACTTGGTAATAAAAGACAAAATGGCCTTAAGAGCTGGGTAAGCCTTTACGTACTGCTCAATACTATAAAGTCCACTACTTTAACAGTCAATATGGAACAAAAAAATTACAATAGCACCATTCCTGGTGGAATTCTCTAGTTAGGAAGGTTGTAGCAATTGGTCACATGAGGCTGACTCTAGAAGCCTGGAGCTTAAGAATTCCTCAACATTCATCACAGTTTTTAAGTCAACCCCTGCCAAGTAGCTTTAGTGGCATTGGGAACGTGGCAGTCAAACAGAGTTTACACACTATATAAATATAACAATGAACAAATATTAGAGATGGATGGATGGATAGATGGTGTTCTCTTTTAGTAACTCTGTTATAGATATTAGTATGGTAGGGACATCCAGAGTGGCTGGAAGTCAACATAATTAATGCATCAGTGGGCGTGAACTAAATACAATCACAGAAAAAGGAAGAAGACAGCTATGCTAGAGCAAAGAGACAGTGAAAACCATGGGACCTTCTGTGTTACTCCTCCTGATGGCACCATTTTTTCATCTTTCATGAAGTTGACAAGTTAAATTCACACACACACACACACACACACACACACACACACACACACACACACACACACACCCCTACCTCTTCACTCTTTGTCTAAAGAGGAAAAAGGACCAGTTTCAAACTTCGAAGATGAAACATGAATGAAAATGTTATTTTTAAAAAGTTGCATTTTCCCCCCATGATATGGGACCAAATGGCTTCCCAAGAAATAGCAATACTTATTATACCACTAGAATATTGGATGAACTCCCAGGAAAAACAAAAACTGCATTTTGAAAATAGGAAAGTCTGATGTAAGAAAAGTTGGCTTTCAGATGATACAGAACTTCACTAAGAAAGTTAATTGTGCAACAACCAGTGTTGAAATTTTCAGAAAATGGGCAAAAATGTGAAAAAAAAGAAAGACAGAAAAGATGTGAAAGATGGGCATACATAGAAAAACAGCTGATGTACTAACCCTAAGCCAAACCCTGATCCTAAACTCAAATCATAACCTCTAACCTTAAACCCTAACACTAACTCTAATCTCTAAGAGTCTCAAGAAAACCAGCAATAGCCAAAGAGGTAATCAGCTCAGCTGAGGACAAAACGTAAGCCATTATTCATCAATGACAAAGCATTGGCTATGGCTTTGTTCTGAGCTTTCTTTTATGAAGATGAACAAATTTAAAGTCTCAAAAATGTGTGGGGATTTTTGTTTGTTTGTTTTTTCCAACAGAGATTTTTTTAAGGATACAAATCCAGATGCATTGGTTATAATTTAATTTACTTTAGGCATCCTGGTAACTTTCTATATCATATTTAATACTCCATCTTACTATTCCAACTTTCATGCCATCAAATACTGTAAGCAAATGAAAGATGAAAAACAAAAGAAATAGTGACAGGAAATGAGAAATATTTATTTGCTAACCAATATTAAATGGAGAGCAGTGTTTTGGATTCTGTACATCCAGAAGAATGTGGGTAGACAGAGGAATCGTATGCCGGCATGTAATACAAAAGAAAGACTGCTTCAGGTGACAATGTTTATATGCTACCTAAAAAAGATGATGATACAGGTTCTGTTAAAAGAGTAACCTAATAAACGTTAGTGACATTAACATTTATCGTAGTACAGAAATCATTTAGTTCCCATTTAATTATCATTGTCCATGAAATACAATTTAGCTACACATGGTGTCAAATGAAATGTTCATCATGGAATACAAACCTGCAAAGGCTTCTTAACAGCAGTAGAATGTGTTAAATGGAATAAACAGAGAAGACAGAGACAGCTACCCTGTGAGGCACTGAGATCATCCCATATGGGGAAGGACACTGAGGTTGCATCCTAAGCAGACCTTCATCAGCTGGAAAAATTACCAAGGACCTTAATGCTAGCAAAATCAAAGAAGGCACTAAAGAATAAAGAGCAACATTATTCAGGAATGTTATACTGGTAGTTGTTAGCGGGCAGCTTAATCTCACCAACCAATGAATAAATAGCTATAGACATTTCTCAAAATGTTCTCCAGATGGACAATAATTCCAGCATCTAGGGAACTTTAAATATGAAGAAGAAATCGAACGTACCGGCTTAGGAAGACTGCCAGGGAATTAATGTTGACAAACAAAAGGCAATAATAAAACATAATCAGATCTAAAAGTGAAAGAGTCTTAGCTTGAGTAAACTAAACTATCTTTGCAGTCATATGTTCCAGTGATGATGGAGCTGACTGCTTTTATGTACTCAATTGAAGATATCTCCTTTGTTTCAAATGCATGCTGCGTGCCTTTTCCTTATGACTGTCACATGTGCATTTGCTTGTACTGTTTTTGTTGTTTTTACTTTTTTTTGTTTTTTGTTTTGGTTTGGTTATTTTTAGTCGGGGTCTCTGTAATGCTTTGGAGGTTTCTTGGAACTCTGTAGAACAGGCTGGCCTCGAACTCACAGAGACCTGACCCCCTCTGCCTCCTGAGTGCTGGGATTAAAAGTGTGTGCCACTGGCACCCGGATCGCTTGTACTGGTTTCTCAAGTGTACACATGGCTTGGTGACTTACATGTTTGGTCAGGTTTAATGTAGTTTAAAAGACATACATGTTAGGATCCCTGAAATTAACTAAAGGCTCATAAAGCATGTTTCTCCATGGAAGACTCGATCATCACTCTTACCCATGTATTCTGCTATGACAGCAGTTTATTGTCAATAAAAGCATTTGATTGATTTTTATGGAGATTATTTAACGACACAGATGCTCCTGATGAAACACACAAAACTATTTCTCTACTGTTATAAAGCAACACAGATGAAAGATTTACAATACTGTCTGCTACTGAAGGATTTTTATATACAGGAAGTACTAGATACAGGAATTGCACAGTAACTAAACAAATTGCTAATTTATACTATTGCTTAATAAGTTACATAATAATGGTATGTATGAAACTAAGGAATTATTAAGTTCTATACATCTAACTTCCAAGTTCAGAGTGTTGAGATTTTAAATACATCTTTCAAAGTTTATTTTCAAACTGCAATAAATTCAGAATATATTTGGCAAATACTGTCTTAGTACATCTTAGGAATATCTTTCAAACCGTTCTAATAAACAGAATTTCAGGAGTGTTCCTAATCTAATCAATTATGGCTAGTATGTAAATGGGTGAAAGATGCTTTTGGCGCTGAATGGCTTGAGAACTCAGAAATATTGATAGAATGTGCAGTTCAGTCATTCCAAACACTAACACAGAGAAAAAAGAAATTATTCCTTAGTGAAATAGTGCCCCAAATTATAATATAGTATTATATAGTATTATACTTAATGTATCACACACACACATTATATACACACACACACACACACACCTTTAAAAGTTAACAATTCATGCTAGAAATTCTTTTGCAAGTGCTACAGTAAATAAATGAATGACTGAGTGCATGTAACCTAGGGAAAGGGCTTTATTCTTAATTATCATAATTAATTTCTGGGCTGCTTGGTTAAGCTTAGTGATGGAATGAAATTGATTCTCTTTAATAATGAATAACTTTTATACTACACTGATCAGAAAGCACATTGGTATGTGTAAACAACAAAAATATGTTTAGTGAAAAGACAGATAATTGTAAAAGAAAGTAATTACATACATAACTCAGTGTGAGAAAATAAATAAATGAATAAAAGTGAATACAAGGATGGATGGATTAGCACAGAGCTATGCAAAAGTCTATTTGAACAGCTTTTATAGAATGTGATGTAACAAATTCAACAGGAAACCCTTCTGAACAAAGTGATTTTGGGACATGGGGGAAGACTGGTTCTTTCTTGCAGCTCAGGACATGAAGCTCAATACAGAGCCAAAGCTGTCTCTTCATTCACAGTCCTCTTCCTTCTGCCCCTAAGTGCTGAGATAACAGGTGTGTGATATCACTGACTGAGAAATGGATGCCCAATGCAGTAAATATGTCAGCCTTTTGAAAAAAAAAAAAGTGTGCATGAGGAATTTCTAACTCAGAAACATATTTGCAGAAAACCATAATACTCTATCAAATTGAACTACCGAAGGCACCAGACTAATGTAACTCTGGTTAAGTAGTTTTTGAAAACAAGAATGAGAAATGATTCCAGTTCATACAGGATATTATTAAAGAAAATTATTTTTAAAAAGTAAGCCATGACTTTGAGGATCTGGTTCAGTCACTATAGAGGCTATCACACAAGCATGAAAGAACTTACTGAAAATCCCTGTAAAAACATCAGTCACTGCTCAGAGGCTCCTGAGGACTGGAACTCTGTGCAGGGGAGCCCGTCCAGGCAAATGGATAGAACTAGAATGACCATCCTGAGTAACATAACCCAGTCACAAAAAGACAAACATGGTACTTACTCATATATTGATTTTAGACATAGAGCAAATGATCAACAGACTATAATCCACATTGCCAGAAAAGCTAAGAAAATAGAGGATCCTAAGACAGACAGATATTGTCCCCTGAGAAGAGGAAAGGGCCAAGATCTCTGGAGATAATTGGGAGCATGGGGGAAGGGGAGAGGAAGTTAAGAGAAAGAGAAGGGGAGAAGAGGAGGGGAGAGGATGACATGAAGGAGCAGGAAGATTGAGTCAGGGGACGAATCGAGGACAGCAAGAAAATAGATACCATAATAGATGGAGCCATTATAGGTTTAAAGTGAAGTCTGGCACTAGGGAAATGTCCAAAGATCTACAAGGATGACCCCAACTAACCATCTAAGCAATAGTGGAGAGGCTACTTAAATGCCCTTCTCAGATAATGAGATTGACGAATACCTTATATACCATCCTAGAGCCTTCATCCAGTGCTGATAGAAATAGAAGCAGACACCCACAACTAAACACTGATCCAAACTCCTGCAAGGCAGTTACAGAGAGGGAGGAGCGATGAGAAAAAGGGTCAAGACCAGGCTGGAGAAACCCACAGAAACATCTGACTGAAACAAGGCGGAGCTCATGGACCCCAGTCTGATAGCTGGGAAACCAGCATAGGACCGACCCAGACCCCCTGAATGTGGATGTTCATTAGGAGGACTAGGCAGTCTATGGGGCCTCTGGTAGTGGATCAGTATTTATCCCTAGTATACAAATTGACTTTGGGAGCCCATTCCACAAAGAGTGATACTCTCAGCCTAGACACTTGGGGAGGGTCTAGGCCCTGCTCCATACAATAGGACAGACTCTGGTGATCCCCCGTGGAAGGCTTCTCCCTCCATGGGGAGCAGCAAGGGGATGGGGTGGGGGTTAGGAGGGGGACAGGGGAGGAGGGGAGGGTGAGTGAACTGGGATTGACATGTAAAACATGTTTGATTCAAATTGAAATAAAAAACAATGTCAGCCCTGGTGTCCTGGGAAGGCTCAACTAAACTGGTCCCCAGGGTGACTGTCCCGCTGGCCTATTGGGCAAGGTCCATGTCACAGTGAATGACTTCTGAAATACAAGGTGTGTATCTCTTTAAGTATCGCTGAGACTGACCCTAGCCCTTCATGTCCAGGTATTCCCACCCATACGGGAACCCTTGAGCACGCGCACACGAGCGCGCGCGCACACACAGAGAGAGAGAGAGGGGGGTGCAGAAGGACAGAGGAAGGGAGACATGGAAGAAGAGCAAGAGAGATACAACAGTAACATGATGACTAATCCTGACCTAAACTGCAGGGACTGACAACTTTCGTCTTTGGGAAACAGTTTGGGAACTTCTCAAGAAGTTAAATATGGAGTTATCTTATGACCCAGAATTCCTACCACTATGTATGTAAACAGAGATTTGACAACATTAAGACAAAATTGAGTGCTTTTCCCAGCTTAGTTTTTAGCTCTGAGAAAACTGCTAACATATCCCTTTCTTTACACTAGAAAATTCTCATTTTTTTTTGCAGCCTACTATAGTTTTGTTAGTCTTAATATAGATCTCTATAATTTTCTGAATCCTTTTGTAACTATTAAAAGATAAATTGAGGAAGAAAAAAAAAGACCAAAACTCAGCAAGCCTATAAGCTCTCCGATATTCTTGAATGGCATCAAATGTTTACAAGATAGTGGTGTTGAGCATGAGCTTTTAAAAACTCCTAAAACAGAAAGCCAAACTCACTAACTTTTAAATTTGTATTTTATGTGTGTTTTGCTTTCATAAATATGCCCGGTGCCTGCAGAGGCCAGAAGAGGGCGATATGTCCCTTGGAACTGTAATTGCAGACAGTTGTGAGTCATCAGGTGAGTGATGGAATTGACCCCACTTCCTCTGAGTCAAGTGGGCAACCCCTATGGAGCCAGATAATGCAGCACACTCCTTTAATCTCAACCTTTTGCATTAGGAAGTATGGGACAAGCAGGTCTCTGTGAGTTCCAGGCAGCCAGGGCTATACAGAGACCATTTTGCAAGCAAAATAAAAGAACTCGAAGGAGCAAATGGAGAAAGGCACCCAGTGTTGACCTCTGTCCTCCACACGTATATACAGACACACATATATGTACACATGCATGCTCAGACACAGACACACAGGAATTTACAGCTTCCCTGAACCTCTTAAGTAAGAATATTTGCAACTTACGTATTGTCTTCCTTTTATGGTAAGTTCAATACAACAAGAAAAATTTGAGAAATCTAAGCAACCTACTCAAAATGTTAAGTTCTCCTTTGATATAACCTAAGATTTTTGTTGATATATCTTCTGTATATATGCACTTTTCTACATAACTCTAAATATAGACTTTGTGGGATGAGTTTCTAAGAGAAATGTCAGAAAATCCAAAGCTTCTAGGAAAAAAAAAAAAAAAAAAAAAAAAAAAAAGATCTCAAGCAAATTCTGAAAAAATCATGTTCTAGAAGTGAGTTGAGACTGTATACTATAAGCCCCTGCCTTGTCAACCTTGGACTAAATAGGACAACTCTGGGAGTATTTTTCACAATAATAATAAGTATTTAATGCAGTCATGCAAATCTTTTGTTTAAAATAACTGTAATTTTCTGACTTGCTCGAGTTTCATTTTATCAAGGGAAAACCTCCCAAACTGTTTATTGTGTAATTAAAGAACAGTGTGCTTGTGTGCATGCCCTTATGAGAGAATTTCCTACTCTCTGAAGAATTAGCCATTCTTTAAATAAGATTTTATGATAAAGTTCTTACTGTCCCATTCGAGACAAACCTTACTAATATAAGGGTTTCACCAAATAAAACCACACTTGTTCATCAACATAACCTTTAACATAATTTTACCAGTACCAGTGAAAATTTAATAGGAAGGACATTTTAAAAATTGTGACTCCTAAGCATAGCATCTTGATATTTATTATAATGCATATATACTACATAATATGAATTATAATGAACATAATATAGAAAATAATTTTATATATACATTTTAGAAGATATGTATCTACTGCTTTCATTTTTGGAGAGAAAACCTATTTTCAGAATAATGCCAAATTTTTTTATAAATTTTATTGAAATTAGAAATAATCTTATTTTATTTATCAATCCCAGTTCCCTCTCCCTTCCATCCTCCCATGGCCCCACCAACACTTCCCCCAATCCCATCCCCCACCACTTCCCAGGAAGAGTGAGGCCTTCCATGAGGGGTCCTTAAAATCTGCGAAGTCATTTAGGGTAGGGCCTAGGCTGTTCCCTGTGAATCTAGACTGAGAAAGTACACTCCCCCCCCCCCACCATGGGAAATGGGCTCTTGAAGTCCATTCCTGCATTATGGATACATCCTGGCTCTACTGCCAGAGGCCACATAAATTGCCTACTCCTCCTAACTGACACCCATGTTCAGGGGGGCCTGGTTTGGTCCTATGTTAGTTCCCAGCTGTCAGACTGGGGTTCATGAGTTCCCACTTGCTCAGGTCAGCTGTTTCTGCGGGTTTTCCCAGCATGGTCTTGACCCCTTTGCTCATCACTCCTCCCTCTCTGCAACTGGATTCCAGGAGTTTGGCTCAGGGCTTGCTGTGGGTGTCTGCTTCTGCTTCAATCAGCTACTGTTTGAAGTTTCCAGGACAGCATTTAAGTAGTCATCATTCTCGTTATAGGGGAAGGTCATTTAAGGTAGCCTCTTCACTATTGTTTAGATTCCTATTTCGGGTCATCCTTGTGGATCCTCTGAACAATTCCCTAGTGCCGGGTTTCTCTTTAAACCTACAATGGCTCCCTCTATCGATGCGTCTCTTTTCTTGCTGTCCTCTATTCATCTCCCCACTCAATCTTCCTGATCCCTCATGTTCTCCTCCTCCTCCTCTCCCTTCCTCTTCCTCTTAACCTTAACCCTTCCCCCATGCTCTCAATTTGTTCATGGGCTCTTGTCTGTTTCCCCTTCACCAGCGGACTGTGTATGTTTCTCTGAAGATCCCCCTTGTTCTTAGATTCTCTGGCTTCTCCTACAATCTCTCTATGTCTAATATCTGTATTTGAGTAAGTACATAGTTTGTCTTTCTGTGACTGGATTACCTCACTTGGGATGACTTCTTCTAGTTCCTGCAAATTTCAAGATTCCGTTGTTTTTGTTTGTTTGTTTGTTTGTTTTGTTTTGTTTTCCCCGCTGAGTAGTACTCCACTGTATAAATGTACCACATTTTCTGTATCCATTCTTTGGTTGAGGGGCATCTAGGTTGCTTCAGGGTTCTGGCTATAACAAATAATGCTGCTATGAACATAGTTGGACAGATATCCTTGTTGTACGAATATACATCTTTTGTGTATATGCCTATTTGTGGAATTGCTGGATCTTATGGTAGACTGATTCTCATTTTCCTGAGGAACTGCCATACTGATTTCCAAAGTGGCTGTACAAGTTTGCACTGCCACCAGCAGTGGAGGAGTGTTCGTTCCCCTTCCTCCACATCCTCTCCAGCATAAACTGTCATTGGTGTTTTTGATTTTAGCCATTCTGAAAGGAGTGAGACGGTATCTCAGAATTGTTGTGATTTGCATTTACCTGATGGCTAAAGATGTTGAGCAATTTCCTAAGTGTCTTTCACTATTGAGAATTTTGTTCAGTTCTGTAACCCACTTTTTAATCTTCTAAAATTTATACATAAAATCATTTTCATATTATGTTCATTATAATTCATTTTATAGCCAGTTGTGGCAGTGCCATTTTTTTAATAAAATATTCCTAACATAAAGCCTGAAACATCTTTTAAAACACTGGATAAACTAGACATGAACAAGTTCATTTTGTTCACTGCATTATTACTCCAATGTGTCTTACTAGAAGAATACTGATGGAAGTTTATAGGAAATCACAGAGGAATTAAATTTAGAGGATTCTTCTCTCTGCTTCACCAGCAGAAAGTCTGAGTATCAAAGGGGTGATCTGGATTCTACCCTCTGACCCAAAATGGAGTAAAACAGAAATAAAATAGACTCTGGAAAAGTTTTACAATATCCCTATATTTTAGTCTTGGACAAAATAAAATGCATACTATTAGATTTGCTAATGAAATATTCATGTGTACAAAATCATTTTCTGTTATAAACTGTTTGATGATGCCCACATCAAAGTCATTCTTTATTGCAGCTCTTTCTTTTAAACAAGTCACAGCTTTCCAAGTCATTATTAGGTGTGACTTAGGCTAAGGATAATGTTTTGAAACAATAGTTCAAATATTTCTGGGATAAAATTATAATTAACTTTTTGCTGGATTTGATTAAGAAAGTATACATACATGCATATTAGACAGCTTTCGGTTTTCTCTAATCTTTTAATCACATTTTAACCAATTTATTAGATCAAATAGAATTCAGCATTATCATGCTGATGAAGTCTGGGTTTGGGAAAGTTTTATTCATTCTTTTACCTATTCTCTCTGACTCTCTCTGTCCTTGTTTCTCTGTTTATGTCTATCTGTGTCTCTGTCTCTCTCTGTCTCTTTCCCCCTGCCAACTGCCAAAATAAACATACTCCAGAGAATAATGAAAGTACTGGAGACTAAACACCAGTTCAATACTCAGTCATCCTGGGACATGAGAGATAGTCTAGTGGCTCTCTTAGCTTTCTGCTCCTACACAGACTAGAGCTCAGCCTCCAGCACTCTCATTAAGCAGCTCACAAATGTCTATAAATCCTGATAGGAATCTGATGCTCTTTTCTGGCTTTATTTGTCTCCCATGCACATATGTGCATGCATGCATGCATACATACACACACATACACCACAAAATTAAACAAATCTTTAAAAGATACTCAGTTATTCTCTTAACATGCCTGAGGACAAATTCTGGTATAAATTTCCTTAGACTGGAACATTGATTCACTGAAGTCCCTCATGGGCTAAAAAGTGTTCAGAGAAATGTTGATCAAGTAGTTTAAACACAAGATAATTCATGCGTACTTTCCAATCTAAGTGAGTGAAACAATTTAAAGTCAGTGTATTTTCCAGTGTTTCCATTGCAACCACAAAGTCTGCCTGGATTATCATATGCAGGCAACAATCACAAGAAACACAGCAAATCCAAAACAACATACCATCCATCATGGGAAGATGGCCAAATATTTGATGCTTCTGGCCAGGCATGCAAGTGTAGCTGGTCTTACATCAAGTAGGAACAACATTACCATTATAAACTTACCCTTTTATTCTCTGATGTTAACTCATTTCAAAAATCATCCTATGTATGTATTATCATCCAATTATTTTGTTTAATGAGATGTATGTATCATTCATTAAAGCAGTGATCCCACACACTAATAACAGAAGCAAAACATTTAGGGAAAATCTACTAAGCTGCATAAATGTTCAACCTTGTTTCTTTTGCACAGAAAAAAGGATGGCCAGAAGTGTGCATGAAGTTTGAAACCACAGATTAATGTTCTGTTAAATGTCAAGCTTGTTCGTCATGTACTGCAGTATATAAGCTAAATTTGAAAGATATTAACAAAGGCAGCTGAAATGGTATGTTTAATCCAAAATATTCACCGCCTCATTGTCACTTGGGGAAATTAACGAGGCCTGAGGAAGTTACATTTTCCAACAGAGGAAGTGTGCGGGAG
The DNA here is from genome assembly GCF_943737965.1 of Phodopus roborovskii. Taxonomy (NCBI): domain Eukaryota; kingdom Metazoa; phylum Chordata; class Mammalia; order Rodentia; family Cricetidae; genus Phodopus; species Phodopus roborovskii. The sequence goes on from NW_026126588.1 coordinate 10,311,805, forward strand.
ACAGAGAAGAGATGCTGACAGAAGATGCCACTTGAACCCCACTTTCCAAACACAAAGAGCCTTTGTGGTTTCTTGTGCTATGCACAAGATGGAGGAAAGGGGCAAAACGTTCAGCATGGCAATTCTTAGTTCCATAGGAAAGCAACATCGTAAAAAAATAGGGTACAGAACTGAAGAAAGAATTCTCAATAGATGAAATCAAAAAGGCTGAAAGACACTTCAGGATTTATACTTTTTGAACTTTATCTCTTGTGTGTCCCGTCTGTGTACCTTGTAACATTCTGCAGTGAAGTTTCAAATCACCTGCCTTCATACCTAAGAGGTATTCAGAAGTGAAAGCCTATTAGAGTTCACTGTTCATGAAACAAAATAATCACCAAAAAATCCTAAAGCTAAGGATGACAAGCTGGTAATGACATCAAAACATCAGTATTTCCATGAATGCAGTCTTCCCCAAATTTTATATACAAATGTAAAATTCTGTTCAGTGTCAATCTCAGGACAACTAGGGATGAGCTCTTCCAATTATAAACTTGCATGGTGAAATACTATGGTTAACAGAATTACATGCAACTGTCACTTAATCGAGTTCACAAAAATACAGTATATCAAATCATAGAAAAGAAAGCATGGATTCTAACCACTTTGTCCTCCTTTGGGAAAGCATCCAGTGAAGCAGAGCAGGGAGAGAAGATAGAAACAAGAATGAGTCACGGATTAATTAAGTCATCTCTATACAACAAATACATTTCTTCAAAGTGTTAAAACACATAAAGTCCATACTGGCTGCAAGACCCGAGCCCACTCTCCTGAGTTTTACACTTTATACTAGATCTACATTTAAAGTAGCCTTTGGTATCAGGCGTCCTGACACATATCTGCAATCCTAGCACTCAGGGGGCTAGGGCAGAAAGATCCCAAAATTGGGATCGATCAATAAATAGCAAGATGCTTGAGGGACTAAGCAGTATCTCAAAAGCAAAAACAAAGGAAATCTTCAGACAGACAGAAATATCAATTCTCCACATGCTGCCTCTATTATTGAGAGTGTTTTATTAAACACATAGAATGATACTAAAATTTTATTAAATTACAGTGAAAATGGTTAGCAACAAAAATTTTTAAAAAGTATCTAATGAAAAGTGTCAATGATAAAAATGGAAGGAATTCAAGTATTTTAGACATGACTTATTCCTTAACAGTAAAAACAGATTTATTTGTGCATATTTTTCTTTTTTCAGTCTTTGGTTTTTGGAGACAGGGTTTCTCTGTGGCTTTGGAGGCTGTCCTGGAACTAGCTCTAGACCAGAATGGCCTCGAACTCACTGAGATCTGCCTGCCTCTGCCTCTTGAGTGCTGGGTTCAAAGGCGTGTGCCACCACCCAGCTGTATTTCGATATTTTATCTATCATAAGAGAAAATAGGTTTATACACTATTTTGTTGTTACACAAAAGGCAAATTTTTAAGTGGGTCCTTCTTTAAATATCTTTTCAAGTTGGGGTTATTTTAGTATAAGACGGAAGAACTAAAACAGGCATTAGCATCTGCTTCAAAGAATAAAGGCACTTCCTAGCTTAGTTTTCTTTAAACAACCTAAATTTGACCCTAACAACTTCTATATACCAGCAGTCAACTGTGGGACAGTTGGCGTGCTTCAACCCTATAATGGGCAGTTAACAGCTTCAGCAGCTGTGGGTACCCAGCCAGCACTAAGCCCTGGCTGATATACTCTAACTGCCACTGCCACCAGCAACTTTCAGAGTATTAGGTATTGCAATCAACTCCATGACCCACCCACAAAAATCCATCGCAAAGGACGTACTTACGAAACTAAAATTGGATGAGGGGTTAACAAATACATCTTGTGGGCTCTCTACATGTGACATTGGTTTAAATTCTTTTTTTATTTCATTCTCATAACAACCATAAAAGAAAAACACTACTCTTTGTTTCATAGTTAAGGAATGCTTATTTAGGGACAACACTGATCATACATTAAATTATAAAACATGCTGATTATATTCAATGTCTTAATTACCCTGAAAGAGATTCTAGAATACCCCACTAAGATTCAGATGACCAACTAATGCATGCATGGTCAACTGAGAAACTTCCTCTCAATCTTAATAGATTTTTCCTAATTAGAAGAATTTCTAGAGTGGTTAGAGTTTTAATGGTTTAAATTTTGTATCACATTCTTCACATGGCTAAACAACATGATAACTTGGACTAAATACTAGGAAAATTTTAAGGCAGTGATCACCATAATTGTTCAATACTATACCATAGATCCCAACCAAAAAATTAATTTGTATATTTTCTACAAATAATTTGACTGTACTAACACAGGCAATGTTAGAAAAATATAACACTCAAATGTATTCTAGAGTAAATAATTGCTACTATGGGTCCTGAATTTCACAAAGTGTAAAGTTGGGTTCTGTTATACAAGATTTTTTTTTATTTAAAATCTTAAAGCACAAAATATTTGTACTAACTTAAAACTAGGGTACAACAAAATACCATGGTCTCATTTCAGCAAAATTAGAAAATTTCTTTGGGTTGGAATACATCATAACTCTAGCATTTAAAAATGGCTTGTAAGTTCCTTAAATGACTGGACACTTCTCATGAGATAAATGGGACAGTAATCCTTTGGCTTGCTAGTAAATCTGAAATTACTATCATGGGAGCTAACCACTGTCTAATATATTATAGAAAATTTCAAGGATTCTGTAATCCTCAGTGGTACTAAGTTTACATTTACTTCAAAACAAACAAACAAAAACACATATGCTTTAGACAGGTCTTCTTTTGGCTTGAAGTTGGAATCATCTATAAAGCTCCCCACCTGCCAACACTTACTCAGTGTTATGCTCATCTTTACTCCACTGTTTCTGCATCTTATAAAAACACAAACCACGGAAGGATATATTCCTGTGCATATTACACGCATGCTTTAGTCTCTGATCACCCAAGTGCTTACATGCTTGCAATTGTGGTGGCTTTTTTCAGAGCTTGGGCACCTGGAGTGTTCACAGGGTACTCACATTGTTCGATCGGAGGGACACTCGGCCTCCACAGCGTGCACAGAACTTGGTGCGACAATAGGAGCAAAGATGGCCACATCCATCAGCGAACTTTGTCTTGTGACAGATTCCACAAGTCGGGGCATCATCTTTGTGCTCGCCCTGGTAACGCCGCGCTTCCTCTCCGATTTTTCTCACTTGCTCCTTATAGCTTTCAAACTGTTGATGCAATCTCCTGGGCAAAAGAGACGAGAGAATAAACTAAGTAAATGAAGGAAGACTGAACACTCGACAATTTTTTTTCTAAAAACAAAACAAAGTTGAGCTGTTTGAAGAAAACATGCAAACCTATTTTCCCCACCAAACTAAAAGCATAACAAGTCTATCCTGGTGTATACATACCGCGACCTTCCTTGATCTCAATCTAGAGCTCCTACTTACCACTTGGGTGTGCATCAACCATGGCTCCTAAAGCAAGCCCTTCCCCATAAAAATGCTTACAGTAAGAGCCAAATCCCTCAATCCATTAGTTTAAGTCCTTCTATCTTAAACTGCTATAAACAGATGTATTGGAACAAAACTCGCCAACCTGTAGCAAGTCTCTCCTATTGAGGATTTCTCCATGCTGTAAATGAGAACCACTAAGTCTAGTCAATGATCTTGGGCCATTTCACCAGGAGGAAATCCTGGGAAATAGCTGGTAAAATTCATCTGTGTGTCTGAGCTAGTGGGATGGACACGAGTGTCCCCTAAAACACAGAATGCACACATGACGTTGTTAATTCTAGCAGTTGATGCTACGCTGCACTTAAGATGACTGTGAGAGCTGCACTCCCCAGACGTAGAAAGTGGTCAGCCAGGGTCCTGTTCAGTGGTGCTTCTGACTTGGGATTTGGTTATGTTATGTGTTTCTTTTTAGCCTCTAACAACTCTTTATGCAGAACTCAAGTCACAACTTTCTCCTTTGGCAACTGGTACTTTTTCTATTTAATACACACGTAAAGCAAATGTGTGTAAACACCCATACAATACAGTTGAGTACTATGGTAACACCATTTCCAGCGGAAATCCAGAGAATTTCACTTTCTAAAAGGATAATGCATGTGATATTTCATTTAATGAATTCACAAATGCCTCATCAGTTCATTGATGGATTGTTTGATACAATGACTCTTTTATACTCTACTATCAACATAAGTTCAAGTTAGTAAGAAACAACCAGGGATGACTATTGTTTCAAAAGATGTGTACAAAACAGCACTGGGAATCTTACACCTTCTTTTAAACGAAATGATTGTGGGTTAGTGAAGAAAAGAAGTAACCCCAATCAAATACAAAGAAATAAACTCGGAGCATTAGGACAATCAAGAATAGACACTTATGTAGCCCCTAAATCAGCTCTTTACTGTTGGGGCCACTAATGAATGCAAAATGAATAATTTTCTTATAAATTTATTCTGTATATAGAGTGTGATATAGTATGGATGTCAGTAAACTTTTCAGTAAAAGGTCAGATAGTAAATATTATAGTATTTATGAGTCATATAGTATTTGTTGTAACTGCTTCATGCCCACTGTTCTGACAGAAAAGTAGCCATAGATAGATAGAATGTAAATGATTAAGTGTAAATACATCCTAATGTAATTTTATTTATGAAAAGAGAGTCAGCAGGCTACAGTTTGCTAATAGCCAAGTCTCTCAAGTCTTCATTTAGAATTTGATTTAAGCTATAATGGTTTCCAAACCAAGTCCTCTTGGCATTTTAAAATTTAAACATGGAAATTCTATATATTTTATTAAGTCCAATCCAAAGGACCTCTATCTCAGGATTTTAGCTTATGGCTCTGTTTTTAGTATGTGTATGTGTGGTTCTCAAGACTGAAGCCAAGGTCTTGTGCATACTAAGCACACACTCTACAAATGAAACACACATCCAGCCCTCAAGGGAAATTTTTGTATAATATGTTACCTATGAGGCTTTGGCCAGTTAGATAACACCCTTTTCTACAACAATATAGTGGAGTTCTATGTGTGCACTCGTAAGTCAGTTCATATTAATTAATAATGCATTTCTATATACAATTCCTGTCTTCAAATAGTAAATATAAGAGATGTACAATTTGGCAAATAATGAAGCAAATACCTTCCTGATACTAGCCATTATGCATTTTATATGCATGTGTATACATAATTAAATATAGTTACCATTTTCTGAGGGGAAACACATGTAATTTACAAGTGAATTCATATTGAATACTAAATATCTGAAAGAAAAAACCCTCACCTTCTCCCATAAAATCATAAAAGTACTGACAAAAATGCTTTTAACATAACTTGAAATTTATGTTGGAGCAGGACATAAAGTGTGGAAATTCCACAAAGAATAAAATTAAATTAAAAACAATATTTGATGAGGTAATGTAACTCCGATGCAGACATCTGTCTAGGAATGGGCACTACAGCTCTGTGACCAACAACTTCATTATTAATTGTTATACAATTTAGTTAGGCAGCCAACATATACCCTTGAAAAGAAATGAATGATAGCCAACTCAGTGGTGGAAAAATATGAAATTCGAAAAATGTCACTGCAAAAGGTGTAATTTAAAAATGAAAATATGAAACTACAGAGAAAGAATGGTTAGTAACTGTAGTAGGAGATGACAGAGAGAATGAACTCATTAAGAATCATAAGTAGAATTCAGTGTAGCATGAGTATTAGACAAAGATGTCCTTGTCAGAATTGTTAAAATTATAGTTAAATGAGGCTTAGAAAAAATAGACTCAAGATAGACTGAAACATAGCATGACTTGTGATTTCTAATGAGGCGGGTTATTTCCATTAAACATTAACACAGACTTTTATTTTTTCAAGACAGTGTTTCTCTGTGTGGCTTTGTAGATCAGGCTCTCCTCAAACTCACAGAGGCCCGCCTGCCTCTGCCTCCCAAGTGCTGGGAGTAAAGGTGTGCAGGGCCACCACCTGGCTCGGACAGAATGTTTGAAATAACATGGAAAATGATATTTCAGAGGAAACAGTGAAAATGCAAAAGAGAATAAATAAAATACAGTATAATATTTAAATCAAAATCCATTTCTAAGCCAGGCCAAGGGGTTCACATTTGTACTCACTGTACTTTGAAGGCTGAAGCGTGAAGACTGAGTTTTAGGCCAGTCTCTGTTATGAGGAAAGACCTTGTCTCAATAAAACAACCAAACACACACATACACACACACATGCACTCACACACAGGCATAAACATGCACATGCACACACACATACACACACACACACACAAGCAAACACATACACACCTAGTGACAATAAAAATATACTATTTTGCAAAGTATGAATTTAATATTTTGAACTTAAACAAATAAAGTACAAAGAATAGAAGAATTCGTCTTGACATTTTACACCTTTTCTTATAACTGACAAGTAGATAAAAATGCATCATGATAGAGAATATTTTAAGATAATTGTAAAATTTAGCCTATTGGACAAATATATACAGGCACCTATAAATGTGATATGTGTGCCCATGGGTTGCCTTACATAGATGGGTGTGTAAATTTCTCTACCAAGGACATTAAACCAGCTGTCTAAGACTGATGTTGGGTCTCCCTCTGTTTTCCCCCTGTCACATTGTTTAAATTCATATACAAAGCTTCTCAAAGTAACTCAAAAGTTCTCGACCTCAAGAGTATTCGAGATAATTTGTTTAATGCCGAGGGGGCAATTAGTTCCTGATATTTGTTCTCTTGCTCTTTCTGTGTACATACATGTGTTGTGTTTGTGTGTGTGTGCCTCACACGAAAGAGGCAAAGATGCTTTGCAGCTCATCAAATATCACTGCATAGCAAATGAACTCATTGCAGAGGCAATGCACTTAATAATACTGACATGTGCAATAGAACTGATTGTCCATTTAATTAGTTTCCAGAAGGAATACATACACTTAACTCTACAATAGTGTTGTGAAGTGGGCAGCATCATCTTCACTTTGCTGATAGGAAAACTAACTTCTGCTGAGACTTTGCTTTTACTTTCTGTGTTGATGCATCATTCTAATTTCACCTTCTCCAGGACTTCTCCTGACTTCAAATAAAAGATGACTACAAATGTGAGTTCAATTCGGAACTTAAAGCAATTCTACAACCATTAAAGTATGACTTTACCAAGCAAAGTGAACCTTTGGTGAAATTAAACTGAAATATATGAATAAAACCTGATGATGGGAAAGCAAAAACAACTCATTCCAAGAAACTTCAGATTCTCATTAATTCTTTCTTTACACTCTAATTCCTCATTCAGCTGCATCCTTTCATTACAATCTCATCCCTCCATAGCATTTGTCCGCAAACTCCCTTTTCCCCAAATTGACTTTAAGATACTGTTTTCTTTGCAAAACTACAACTCTGTTCTTGATGGCTTGAGGTCCACTATCGCGAATACTTTTGCTTCTTGTACTCTGTGGTCTCTTAGTGATAAGTAAGCCTATATCTCTAGTTCGTTCATTAGTGGATACGCACAAGAAGAGCTCCCCCCCCCCACTGATATGTGAGCTCAAGGCTTCCGAGTCTCACTTTCTCTGAACACTGGAAAAGTGAGAGTAGTTCCAATGACAGCCACCAGGGTGCAGTGTCGTTTCCCAGAGTGGATACATAAAAGATCAGGATAGTTCTTTGCTAAGTCCTTCCCACAAATGCTCAGAAGATCATTAAGACATGCAATTCTCATACTTTATTAAGGCCTCTTTTTCACTGGCCCTAGGTGGCCTGTATCTACCTTTGTTTATCTCATATGTGTTACAGCAATGGTTTCAGAATAGGCCATGTTCCTAGAAATGTAAACACCAAGAAAAGGGGGTAGAAGTGAGAGAGGAAAGATATGATCTTTCTCTGGCTAGAGATTGCTTACATGTACAAATGGCTTTCTTCTGATGTTTCTTCCTTTAGTTGCAGGTCAATCCCATATTCAGTACAAAAAGAGACAGTAACTTAGGTACCTAGGAAGCTCATCAACTTTCTATTTTCCAAGGAAAGCAAAAGAGAAGGAAGGGAAGGGGAGAGGGATAGATGGATGTAAGAGAAGGAAATGATTCATGCCCTCAAAACTGTCCCATAATCTGAAATACTCTAATAATTGGTCTCCAAACAACCTTATTGTCCTTCCTCAATACAAATTCCTCTTAGAATGTTCTCATGTCTCATAGTTTTATGACACTACCTTCAAGATGAAATCGATCTCTGGAACCAAAATACTTGCCCATGAAACCATCAATAGCACATACATTTTTTTTTGTAGGTTTTCTTTTCTTTTGCATCTGATGCCTTAATACTTAAATCCATTTTTAATATGTAACAGTGTTCTACCATCAATAATAAGTAAAAATACACACTTTATTATGTGGTATTATAGGAAATGAGCCAGCAACTATAAATCTTCTGGAAATTTATTTATAGTCCTTAAGTTTTGGATTGACATGTTATTGATTAGCAAGGACAGCAAAATCACATATTTCAATTAGTTATACAAAAAATGAAGTATTATAAAAAGAATGATATTGAAATTTAGATTTTTTTTCTGTATGGGAATAATTTTTGTCACTATTTCACTATATAATATCATTGAGTTATTTCTGTAAGTGCATTCAATTGAAGAAACCCCATTATTCCAGTGAGGAAGAGGTCACCTCAGTGATTAATGATATAAACTTTAAAGGAAATAAAGAATGAAGACAACATTGTAAAACAGTGAACAATCGATAAGAGTGCAATTCAGATAAACCTTTGGAATTAGCACAAGTTCTTAGGAATTTATTTCTTGTTGTGTTGTTTGTTCTCCCATCCACAAAGTAATCAGAAGCTAGAAGACTCCTTCGTTTTTTTCATGTCTTCGCGTTACAAAATCTAGGCACACAAAACTAACTGGACTGCATGAGAGCAGGGAAGTTTAAGTGCTACTTTCCCAAGCCCAGGTGTCAGCTCTTGCCCTAAGCTATAGGGAGGAATGGGGCTTAAGGAAATTTGCATGGAAAAAACCAAGTGTGGGATGTGTGCAAAATGGTGAGCAGGTGCGGTGTCCTGTAAACTATAGGTCTATGCTTCCTTTCTCAACCACAGGAAAAAAAAACACACATAGATAGAAATTACTGTGTATTTCTTCTACAGTACAGTCAAATGAACACCATCAAGAGCCCATGAAATTAATGTTATAGAAATTAAAGACATGAGAAATCTTCTAAGATTGCCACACTAATTAAGAGCTCCCAGGATAGTTAGCAAATGGCCAACAGGTGAAATTTGGAAATGATTAAGAAACAATGCCTCACTTGACTGAAATTTTGGAGGCATGTGAACATTTTGTTGAAAGTAAATGCATATTTTTTGTTTTGTTTTGTTTTGTTTTCTCTAAGGAGTTTACAGTCTATATAGGAAATTTAGTATCTGTGATTCATATGTTAATTGCATATAATTTCATTAATATAATCAAACAACTAAATTTAGACCATAAACATTAAACCCTTATAAGTGTAAAAATTCAAATATCATGACATGTGTTTGCATGTGTGTGTGTGTGTGTATGTATAACATATATGCAATAGCTGATCTTTGTATCCCCACATGCATGAATTTAGATGTATTTCAAAAACATTTAATAACTCAAAAACTCACAAATTATATAATTAATAATATTTACTCTGGCCTTTTTTTTTCTGGTTCTGGAGATCCAACAGGTCTTTGTGTATGTCAGATAATAAATTATATCTAAGCCTTACTAATTATTTTAAAGTTACTAAATTTTAAAAATTATTTTTATTCTATATCTAAAATTATATTTTATCTGTAGTTTAAAATAAATTTATTTTTGATTAATGTAAGTGTCCAGCAGATGGCACTAATAGCTTTTACTTTTACATTTAGTTCTCAGTTATTTAAATTAATTTTCTTAAAAACATCTAATGTGTTAAAGAAAATTGATAAAATCAGCAGGGGTGTAACTTATTAGAAAAATGTGTATTTATAGATGACTGTAAAAGAACAAGAAGTAGTTATAAAATCATGCAACTTCTGCTCTTTTGAGGAAGATTTTCCTTCCATGTACACATACTACAAGCCCATGTAAGTGCAGACACACACACAACACACACATATATTCACATGCATATGTACACATGCACAAATATTTGGTAGATTACAGGGTTTCTTGTGTATTTTTCTACTGTTAGTGTTTTTTCACTTTATGTTTTCATCCTCCACTTAGCACTGTTAAAATGTAGTTCAGCCAATCAGTGTCCCACAGTGTTCTGAAAGCATTGAGAGATGACACTTAGAGAAAGCACGAGCCTAACCGGTGATTAGCTATTAGTGTTTTATTGTCTGTTACTTCAGCCAAGCATTTATTTTTAATTCCGTTTTCACTTTACCATAGGAGGCCACTCCTGAGGAAGCATTAAATGGAGATGTCTCAGGACAGGGAGCCTCACTCATATGTCTTTGAATGCTTGCTTCCTTCTGTTTCCCTAACGGTCTGCCCTCACCATCCAGAATTCAGTGAGGCTAAGCAGGTTTCTGTGATCAGTCTTAGAAACACTGCTTCTGGGTTATGGCCATCACCTGGAGGCATAACAGAGCACAGAATCTGGAAACCTTGCAGAAGAAGGGAAACTGTTTAAACATTTGATAAACAGGTTTCCTCACTTTCAGCACAACTCAGGAGATAAGACTCATGTTAAATAAGGAGAAATGGCCACACAGCGAATAACAGGAAATAAAAATTTTAAAATGAATGAAGTTTAATTTTAATAAAATAATCATAACAGGGGAATGGGGAGAAGGCTCAGATAAGAGTGGGTACTGTTCTTACAGAGGACCCAACACCCACATGGCAGCTCACAATTATCTATAACTCCATTTTCAACTGATCTGATTACCACTTCTAGCCACTCCAGAGACCAAGCAAGAACGTGGTGCACACAGGCACACACACACCCAAATCCTTACAATAGTAATAGTAAAAGTACTGCTGGTATTATCTGTATGATCGATGTATTAAAAGACACATAACAGGAAGATTCCATTCACTGGTGATTTAGTCAGTCACAGATACAAGCAAGACCAAGTGTTAAGCAATCGGTTCATGCCATTGCTGAATTCTTGAACACCAATTACACAACTGGACACTTTTGGAAAAGAAATATATCTAACTTTTTGAACATAAACCTACAGCTGGCCTACTTGGAAGAAATTTTCATTATTTCTTAGCTTCATGAACATCAAAAATAATTTAAGCCCACTTTTCAATTTTTGCCATGTATAGGCTTTGGTTAATAATAGCAACTAGGAGGATCACTGGGAAGTTAGTTGAGATAATCAATGTTAAGTGCTCATCATACTGTCCAGAACATGGGAAAGCTCAGTACATATGAGCTATTATTATGCGTGGACATGGATAATACATGAGGGAAGGAAGTACTTTGCTTTTAAGTTTCTGAATACACTTAGCCAACAACTTTAGGAAGCATCTATGACTGGCAGAGTTTCTTGGCATGTGGGTATCAGTGTGAGTGACTTAGATAATTGATCAATAGACCAATGATAAAGGCCAGCAAGGGCATTTCATCAGGCAAAAGTCAGTCTGAAAGAAAAACCCACTATATTAAGTTGTCCTGCTGAAAGCTGGGAGATGCAGCCAATGGAGGAAAACAGAAGAAGTATTTTCTGAAAAGAATTTCCTAGCATCTTTTATAGTTATTATTACTACTAGAAGGAGGATGAGAAAAGAAAGAAGAAGGATAAATAAAATAAAAAAAGATCTAGTAAGAACTAGCATGTTTGAACGCATTATCGATGGGTTATTTTGAACTTAAAAGTTCATACTACCTCAATCACAATTCCTGACAATTTGGAGCAAGCTCCACAGACTGGTGATGGTGGTATCACAGACATGATCATGAAAAAGTGTTAGGTAAACAGTTCATGCCTGTAACTTCTGCATGGCCAAGCTCAGGGTAGATCTTGCCTTCTAAAATTTCTGTATGGAGTAGCAAAATTTGAAATCTGCTAATATATCAAATACTTGTTGTGTTTAGTTTGAATAAATTTACACACATTGAGTTCATTCTTCATCTTAGGGAGTTTAGCGAATTTATTTATTTTTTTTCTTCTTTTTCATGATAAACTATTAGCTACAACAAGGTGGCTACAAGGACGTTTCAGTGACAGTTGGAGAAGTAATGACAGCCCATTTTCCCCCCATTACTAGACCAGAAAAATACATTTAAAACAGCAGTGGTCCTGTAAAGCTGTTTAAGTCACTTTGTTTCTGAGGAACAATACAGCCATACAGACTAAGATACAAACTGCAATGTTTTTATTTGCATAGTGTTTGATGACCCTGCCTTCCAAGACCCCTTCTTCTAGTCAAGTTCATATTTGCATTCCGGCTACAGGTTCTCAATCAGCTGCCTATATCATTCCAGACTGGTCTGGTGTGGTCAGACATTCTGCCTCACCCAGCTCTCTCAAGCCAGAGCAATTCTATTCTGGGCATAGAAAGGAAATGTGTTGCCTGTGTCTCACTCCTGAGAAGTGAAAGCATCAAAGCTTTAAGACATCATTACTTCATCTACAAATGATCATCATATTCTTGCCAACCTTTGGGCTTACCATAATAAGTGAAATAGCTAATACATGCAGTGAAGTTCCAGAGGTATTTAATAATTACTGTCCTCAGTCTAATGCCAGCTGCTGTGAAATGCATGGAGAATAATGAACATAAAACCAGAACCATATTTTGTCCCATTATAGTAATATGTTGATTGAAATATATCAGTAAGACAAAGAACTATGAAATAAATTATCTACAATGAATCAGAACTGTAAAAGCAGCTTCTTCAAATATCCCACATTTAGAGCCTAAATTAAATATCAGAGGAATAAGACATTTATTCTTTAAAAAGGCTTTCTCTTTTTCATTTTTAAGGCAGAGAAATACAAGTTTCCTGGATTCCCCTGTATAGTGTACTGAATTAGTCAGCCACCATTAGATACAGTATCTTCTCAGGCATTCTGGAGTGCATTTCAAAACAAGTGACAAGATGTAATTTCCTTCCCATTATATTTGCTAATGGTGACATCTGTTTCTATCCTTTAATGAAGACATACTGTTAATATGCATATAAGACCAGTTATCATGTAAATAATGTAACAGGTGTTGTAAATAACTTAAGTTATTATATACCTGTGAAAGGAAATGATAAACCAAGTATTTCAAATGTTCCCAAAAGAGGGGGGAGCAAAATTTCCAAAGAATGCTACAGCTTTTAATATATATATATATATATATATATATATATATATATATATTTTACACCTGTCTCATGTGACCTAAAACATGCACTACTCTTTAATCAACTCCAGACAACCTCTCCTAGCCTTCTAGCCATACCCAGGAATAATTAGTCTATTTTTAACTGTTGCCACCTTATGTTATATTTAGACAGTAACAATGTGTCATACCGAGCTTTCATTAATCACTCACAGCTAAGAATATTCCATTTTTGTTTTTCATACCATTGCATTGTCTATTGAAAACTTTAAGTGACATCAAGCTGCTTTGAATATGAACTGTTTTTAATTCGGCAGACTATGTCAACAACTCTGGACAGAAAACTTAGTCTTCTGTCACAGTAATGATCCAATTACAGGAAGCATGATCAAATTTGAAATCAACAAAGTAATTAATTTTGCAGCAGTCAGTCAAAAAGAAAACACTGCAGCACTTTACTTGCAAGCAAGGCCTTATCGGATGGAACTCCCGCTCATTTTCTTTAGTGCTTGCTTATTTCTCGCTGTCAGATTAACCTTAAAATAAGGGTCCCATCCCATCTTCCTGCATAAAGCCTCGCAGACCAGTCAACCAATAAAAATTTAAAGCTGAACTGAATGGAAAACTGTTCAGTACAGTGACCCAGGGATATACTCTGACAAGGAGAAATCTACTTATCGTTCATCTTCTAAAGTTGTATCGATGTTTTCCCTATTAAGTCTAAATAAAGAGCATCCTGAAATTATTCTACCTATGCAGAGTAAGTATCACAGCTCACACTTAGCTGGGAGCTCTGGATGCTAAGCAACTTTGTTGTTGCTATAAGAATACTTTAGAAAGCATGGGTGGAGTGAGTAGTTAGAACGTGAAGAAGACAAGGAAGCCAGCAATAAAAAGGGCTTGGCAGCAAAGGGAATGGGAAGAATGAAGGCTGAGGTGAGAGCCAGCCGGAGGGTAGGAGGGTAAGGGTAAGGGAGGGAGAGGGGGTGCAGGGCGTGCAAACCTTGCAGCCCATCCCATCATAAGGCACTGCCCCTTAGTCTCTTACACTGAGCGGGCACAAAGAATTTGAATGCCAAAATTGGATGAGTGGGCCTCTATGGTTACTGGATTCCAATAGCTCTGGAGCTTGTTTGTGTTTTTAAGGGAAAATAGAATCACATAATTCTCCCCATCGCCTTCCTCCCATCACTCTTCCTAATATACTCTCCCCTTGATTTCGTTCAGATTGACGTCTTCTTTTCCTGTGACACTTCACACACACACACACACACACACACACACACACACACACCATACACACACATGCACATTTCTAAACATGTAAGTGCAGTCTGCTTAATTCATATGATGTTATATTTGAATGTATATTTTAGAGCTGCCACTTGGTGTTGGATAAACAATTCGGGGTGAGGGTGGTGATCTCTGCCCTAGGGAAAACTAGTTCTCCCTCTCTCATTATTCCTTAGATGCTTGCAATTTTTGTCTAGGGTTACATGCCTAGTAAGGTCAACAATCTTGGTGAAAAACCCATAACCACCCCTTTACTAACCCAACATAATTCTTAATTGCATTCTAAGTTTTCAGCCTTATACCTACAAAAGTGTACCTCTCAATCATCATCAAATACTTATTTTCTTTGCAACAGACAAAGATCATTACAGAAAAATACATCCAACCCAAGTGCCGTGAAATCAAGTCTCCCAGAAATTTTAGAGGAGCCACACCCATTAAGTCTTAAAGCATAGCTGTCCTAAACAAGGAAGATACAAATAGGCATGCTGTCTCGGGAGGTGGAAGTACACATGGCTTAGGAAACCACAGGAATAAAATTATAGATGGTAGCATGAGGTCCCTAAGCTTCTCTGGAGCAGAAAAGATATGTAACAGTGGGAAACCATTCAGCTCTACTTTCTTCTCTTACCTTGCTTTGTATATTACAAGGCCCGGGCAGATAGGCAAATTTCTATGTCCATGACTGTTATAGGCTTTTGAAGTCTCATTTTCAGGTTGTGTTTACCATTTGCTACCTTGCTTCCTTCCTCAACACGAAAGCAATCACAGTCTACT
Source organism: Phodopus roborovskii (assembly GCF_943737965.1). Lineage (NCBI taxonomy): Eukaryota > Metazoa > Chordata > Mammalia > Rodentia > Cricetidae > Phodopus > Phodopus roborovskii. The sequence continues at coordinate 10,327,239 of NW_026126588.1, forward strand.
GCAATCGCTAAGGCTTCCTCAGGTGCATGGCACAAGGATATCATCTCTATCATATGGAGATGCAGAAAATGACCATATCTTAACTTTAGAGGAAAACAGACCCAAGTGTAGTGGAAGTCACCACTTGGCATCTATTAAACTCCCACAACTTGGCAATACTTGAAGATACACCTGTACCAATGAAGTTCCCAGAGTTTCATTGACTTATGTGTGCTAGGTTAATACTAGCAATTTGTACAATGTGTAGTAATTGCACATATGACAGCTTAACAGCAATACTGTTTGTACTAAAGCCAACCCCACTGGGCGCAATTTTACATCCATGATCCAGTGAAAGTAGAAATATTAGTTCTTAGAATGAAGATTCTACTAGGAAACAACAAAATCTCTTGTAATTCTGTATGGCAGGTTTAAAATGAGTGCTGACTTCAAGGAACGGAATGAGTAGAACATTCTGCTTGAGGCCAGCTGGGGCTGCATATGGGGATTCAGGCCAAGTCACACTACATAGCAGGACTCCATCTCAGAACACAAAAGCAGAAATATTTGAAAGTATATCATACATCTACCTGCGTAGAGTATTTCTTCTATTTGCTTTGTAATAGATTACTTCTTCCCTTAAAAGGTTACACAAACTGAAATTGTGGTGTTCTGATAAAGTCAACTCTCAGACACTAAATGTCCTAGGAGTGCAGTACTCTCTCTCTCTCTCCCTCCGTCTCTCTCTCTCTCTCTCTCTCTCTCTCTCTCTCTCTCTCTCTCTCTGTGTGTGTGTGTGTGTGTGTGTGTGTACTTTCATCCATGTTATTGCAGGGCCTTATGCATAGATTTTAATGTAAGTTTTCATAACCCAGTGTTGTAAATACAGTTGGGGAATGCGATAAATTATCTGACATTGAGGAGATGATCCTGTGATGAGCATAGCCTTCTTGTCTTGTGGATTGTTCATCTTTTTGGTTTAATTTGGCTTTTGTCTCCCTTAAATATAGAGTGAAGTTCCTATGTAATATATGAAGCAGGTCACTCACTTCCGAAAGGCCTGCCATAGCAATCTGCCTCAACTTCCTTGTCTATCGGAGTGTATCTGAACAAAGATATGCTGCATCTCACTAGGGGAGCCCAGTTCTCAGAGGATGGCAGCAGAGATAGGCAGAGGCCCTACATAGTGAGTGCTGGGCATCGTGTTTCAGCTAGTGACAGTTCTGTAAAGGTAGGCATGTGGCCTGGCCAACTGCGCAAGAAAATCTTTTCATGATGAAATGTTGATCTGTAATAGAAATGATAAAGGCAGTCCCAAGAACTGAGTCTGAGAAGAGAGAGAGAGAGGAGAAAAGCAGGCTTGGCGTAACTGCATGCAAAGAGAGAGGCAACATTTCTTATTAATTACTCACATCTAAAACCTGGTGTGTTCAGTATGTCTCCTGCCTAAAAATAATTTAAATAGCCTGGCTTGGAGCACTGCTGAACTGTCACTATGTGCAGCCCGCTGCTCACCTTTCTAGATAATCTGTGTGAAGGCATTTTACAGGCTGCTCTGACCACACCATCTGAGCATTACCAACTGATCAGATTGCAGTCGCCATTTAGAAATGCCCTAAGCTCTAGGGGAGGTTGCATGAATTATTATAGCTTTCATAAACAGATTTCCTCCAAAACACAGGTCTCTGAGGGTTGCTTTCAATGCCATCATAGTAAATAGATCAGCAAAGGCAAGGTGAAAGTGTCTTGTGAAAATTCTATATAACTGCTATCAACTAAGAGAAGCCACCCTTTTCTTTTCACTCCAGAATGGCTTCCCAGAGGACAAGTATTTCATCCAAGCTCTGTGGTCACCATGCCTTGCATAAAGACATTCCCACTAAATAAAAGTCAAGCTTTTCTTTAATTTATTTTATATCCAACGTAATTTCTTTAGTTATTTGGGAATTCACATAATGTGACCTCATCACACTTCCCAGTTGGCCCCAGGTTTACCCCCCCTCATTCTTGTGGCCCCCTTACACCCCAAAAATAAAGAAAAAAATACCAAGTCCATTTCATGCCTTTTGTGTCGTCCATATACTCATTGGAACATGGTCAAACTCGTAGTCATAAGTCCCTTAAATAAAACGGAGTCCTTACCGCCCCCTGCCCTTGGCATGGTCTGCATGGTTTCTTCAGATAGCATGGCCCATGGAGATCCACATGGCCTATGACATCAGCATGGACCATGGACATCAGCATGGCTTCCAGTTGCAATACAGAACACAGGCATCACTATGGCCCTCGGCCACAGCAAGGACCAGGGTTACCATCATGGCTCTTGGCAATAGCACAGGCCATGGACATCAACATGGCCTCAAATGGCAACATGGGCCAAAGACACCAACATCGCCTCCAGTGGCAGCTCAGCGGGATTTTAACAAAGATTGTCAGTAGCTGGGTGGACATCAAGAGAAAATGCTCATTTCCTCTGAGATCTATTCCCGTGTTCTATCAACTGAGAGTAATAACTATTAGCTATTAGGAACATATAAAACACTGACTTACAATCTGCCACATAATAGATACTCAATAAATCTTAGTTTTCTGTCACCACCTTTCTCTTTCAAAAGAATATAGGTTCTTCCTATAAAACAGGATAGTGAAAAACCACATTAATGTGAAAAACCTGATTTTTGAGTCATGGGGTTGTTTCTCACACTGTGAAGCCTCTTGGCACCTCTATATCAAGTCCCTCTATTTTTTTAGAAAAGGGGTAGAGCTAGGCCACTTAGAGCTATCACTTATTCATTCATAAAATCAATAAATAATGACTGAGCATCTACTACATGCCAAGTGGTTCATAAACACAAAGCAGAATTCTTTGTTTATAGGAAGATTTGCATTCAACTACAATTGGCAAGTGCTAATACGTGTTTAAGGAAGGAATGTGCAACAGAGAGGGATCAGATAGCTCTCAAGGATCTGAGACAAACAGGAAAAGATGAAAGCCAGTACCGACAGAGGTGGGCAAGCCTATGTAGATGAAATAATGGTGAATGCTTCAGTGCATGTTGGAATCCTGAAGATCAGGAATACATGTGCTCTTGCCAGCCTTAGGAATACGATTCCTGGCAGACAGAGCAGCAAGGGCAAAGCATAGGCAAGACAAAGATTAGAGAATGGCAGAAAGGGTAGAGAGGGGAGGGAATGGAGATGAGGTCAGAGAGAAATGATGTCAGGAAGGCTTGAGAACCAGGGCAACTTTTGATGTCTCTCCTAAGTGGGCTGGAAGCTCACCATGGGGTCTTGAGAGGCAAACTGCAATGATGATGTTGAGAACAAAATAATAATTCCATCTCCTCTGTGGGGGACAGACTACCAGTCACATAGACCAGGAGAGATTGGAGCTACAGATTCTTTGAAGGAGTGCTCATGGTAAAAGGAATTTCAAATCGATGATATATTTAGCCACTGCATCAATGTGAAGAATTATTATAGCATATCTCTGGAGCATACTTGAGCTCTAACCAGTATTAGTTCTGCAACATTAAGCAAGTTATTCTAACTCGTTAAACTCTGATATTATGGACTGTTATGTTTGTCCCTCCCAAAAGCTGCACACTGAAGCCTTAATCTCCTATGTTACAGTGCTTGGAGACAGAGCATTTGGGTGGTAATTAGGTTTAGAGGATGTTAGATGTGAGCATCCTCCATACCTTGGTGGGATGAATACCATATAACATAAAGAGAAATCAGGATTCTGTTTCTCCACCATGTGAACACATGATGGGAAGCTGATGCTTCCCATCTCCAAGCTACAAATAGAGCTATCACCAGGGGGAAAAGTTGGTGGTCTAACCATTTTGATCTCAGATACTGGGAGCTTCCAGAACTAGGAAATAGATGGTAATTTGTTATGGAAGCCTTGGAATAATGTCCTGAATCCCCTCATCCATAAAATAGGAGTGGTAACTCTATTTTTGTATATTCAGATGTAACAAGCCAAGTTACAGGGTTTCTAACAGGTATGTTCAACCTGCAGCCTATGAATCATGTGCACCCCAGTATAGTTACAAGTGTGACATAATATATGTGGACACCAAAATCTCAAGTCACAATGTTAGCAGGCTATTCTCCCTTGACATCATTTACTGAATGATGAATGAACAAATAGGTCATACACTTACAAGGAACTCACAGAAATAATTAAATACACATATCTTACTGACATCATAACATTAAAGAGTAAGCAATATTAATTTGAGTTTTTTTCAAAGCACTAATGGTTTCTTTCTTTCTTGCAAAAAACCCTTAATTTCCTATCCCTCCTCCCCTATTGGTGTGGATATTTTAAGTCTAGTATCAAAGACTAAACCTCAAGGTTCTGTAAAACATTTGTGATGTGGAGTCATATTTACATTCCTGGAGACATAAGAGAGAACAATACATGAAACATGGTTTTTATTTTATGAATCAATGCAACTTCAAGAATATAGCAATATTCGTAGGTTCAGAGTTAACAGAAGAGTAAACCATACTCCAGAGAAGTTAAGCACACCAAAGAGGCAGAGCTGAATACATGCTGACACTCCCTAAGCAGTAAAATAATGGGAATAGTGGGTTCTGTGTGATTGATAGGGAAAGACATTCCTTTCAGATGGTCATTTGATCTGGACACCAGTGCTAACGTGCTTTCTTAGTGAAATTAAATATGGGAATGTTTTTAACAGTGAGGAGCAAGCAGATGCTCAGGTTTAAATTTCATATGGAAGAAAAATGGTTGGGAACTAAAGTCTGATATGTGGTTTGCAGTTCAAAATCCATCATTTGGCATGGGATGTATTTTTATCTCGATGAGGTTTTTTTGGCTTGTAATTTGAATTCATCTCAGTAGAAAATTCATGTTGCATTCACTGTTTTGCTCTTTATTCTGCTAGCAATGAATCTCGGTTTTAACCTTCAAGTATTTGTTCTGATTTTCGTTGAGATAAGTGCTTAGCTCTGGCAAGGACATGATTTGCATTTTATTTGTATGAAGAACCAATACTGATTCACACAACAAGAGACATTTAGAGTGACAAGAGCAGGGACACAAAGGATGAGATTTCCAGTTTAAATTATGCAGGTGCTAAAACACAAAAACAAAACAAACAGATACTGGGTGACAAAAAAATGTAAATGCAAATCTCGAAAGCAGTCCAGGTTTAGAGAGGCACTGTAGACAATTTCACGGCATTTCCTTTACAGACAGGACCCTTAAATACACTTTTGAAAACCCAAAAAGATATTTCCATCTCGAGTTTCCCCTCTTTAACTACTAGAACTACTACCACATACTTAAGGTAAGAAATTACAACAGCAACACGAAGAGTGTGTCTGGCTTCTAGTCTGATCAGCAGGAGTGCTTTGTCTATTTTACACAATGGTAGAACAATATATACACCCAGAATTTGTTGAATGGATGTTGGTAAGCCTTTAAACGGGATGAAGATAGGCCAAGAAATTTCCAGTAATTCATTTTCTGGGGAATTGCTCAGAGATTGAGCTATTACACAAGGGTGTTGACATTGATTTTCCCATTACTGGACCAGGAGTTCCTTCAGGGCAGGAATCCTGTTGTTCATCTCTGCAACCCCTTTATACCTTGTTTCAAGTGGTGGCTTCTGACAGTAGATCTTCCTTCAATGCTGCATAAATAATGGATGAGAATTGCTCATGAAAGTATTTCTTTTCTTTCCATCTAGTGTCTACTCTCCTGATACCCACATTTCTCTCATTATCTGGGACGCCTTTGTCTCATTTCTACCCTCAAATTTAAGTCACTCCTTTAAGCTCTATGTAGAGTCTATCATCTTCCCATAATCAGTGATACCATCTTCACAATGATGATAGAATGTGATTTTATACAACATTCACTCTGGTGGTTTTTTTTTTTTTTTTTTGTATTGATATATTGTGCACAAACTTCCTTTGTCCCTTCACAGTATGACTAAAAACAAGACTCTGCAAATAGCTGATGCTAAATAAATATTAAAATGTGTGCACACCTAAACAAAAATTCTCTCAATTACACGATTTATTGAGAGATACGTATTTATACAAGCAATGCCCTAATGGGAATTTTGTTAAAATCTTCAGATGGCTTCCTGGAAGTTATAAGGGTATCTTTTAAGGCCCACAATTCTACTATTTACAGTCATTACTGTGGGCATTTTTATATCAAGTCTAGTGTCCCTATGCTCTCCATCTCTATAAATGGCTTTAACCTTTTGGGTGATTTAGAATAAACTGAATCCTTTGTCCACATGACATTCTTGCAAATAGTTGAAAACTGTTCCTTGCTGTAACCCCTCCAAATCTTCTTTTCCTTCAGGCTAAGTCATTTGTCATTTGGCATGATTTCATGTCCCTTTGCCATCCTGATATTCTCTCTAAAAATGCTTCAGATATCTATTCCATTATGAAAGTAGGACAGCCTGAACTGAAATAAATTATTTAAGTGCATTCTTACTATTCCACATTTTACATAGCATATTTATGTTGATAACTCTGTATCGCATTAGCTTTTATCAGTCATAATGATACAATGGACATATACTCAAACTTACTAGCCACTAAATCCTTTATGCCATTTTTTTTCAGAGTTCTAAAAAGCTAGATTGCTCATAATTACATGGTTGTCTTATTTGGATCACCACACACAACAGGGTTATCTTACTTGTCACATCTTATCTTCCAGATATTCCCTACCTCTTCATACTGACAAGATTGTTTATAATGACTATGAAAACCTCAGTTATTTCTTAGCAATACTATGTTGTGAAACTACAATTAATATTTCCTCATGACAAGGAAACAGAAATGGCTCCTGTTGAGGGTGAGCTTATAAATGTTTTAGCATCTGCAGGCCATTATTTCTTTCTCCTGATCATCTGCCATTGTCACAGAAAGGCATCCACTTTTACACAAAACAAACGAGGGCATCCCTATTCTAATAAACTCACTTGAACACAATGAAATTTAAGATGCATATAACTTTCAAGATGAAAAAAAAAGTGTTATTCTACCCTTGATTTTCTTCAAACGTTTCAAAATACAAAAGCGATCCATGCCCCACAAGCCACACAAACCAGGTAGAGGGCTGGGTTTACCCCATCGGCCACAATGTGCTGACTCCTAAGTCATTATCAAGTTGGGAACTCTGTCAGAGGTCCTTGGTGTGCACTAAGAAACATAACCTTTACAATAAGGCCTAGGCAGGAAAATTGACTAAGAAATGTTGAAATGTAAATGCTGAGTACTAATCTCCCAAAACTAGTTCAATGGTTCAGGTAGCTTGTAAATGTTAATCTTTTGCATGTTTCTTACCTACAGCACAAATTCTCAAACTGGGTAATTTTGGTAACAAAAAATATTTCTACTTTTCTTTCAAAGGATGCCTTCTCTGCTTTTATAATTAAGTACTGAGAACATGATGTTGAGTGCACTTTTCCATGAAGTTGTATTGAGGTGAAATAGATTTATAAGAACATCCTCCCCTCGATCAACTCTAAATCCTAGGTCTAACAACACAAGATAAAAAAAAATGTCAATTGGTATAAAATTTAGACTAACCATGCTGGATGGTTGTGGCCCACACCTTTAATCCCAGCACTGCAGGGACAAAGGCAGGCAGATATATGTGAGTTTGAGGCCAGTCTGGTCTACAAAGTTTCAGTACAGCCAAGGCTACACAGAGAAACCTTGTCTCATAAAACCAAAAGAACACACCCCCAAGAAACAAAACTAAACAAAAACAATCCTCAGTATTCTGCATACCTACCTTGCCAGAACTCACACAATTGAAACCAAAGAAAGTTTACGGTAAACAGAAGCAAGAATATTTGGATTCTGAAAACTTCTGACCTAAGGATGTTAAGTTCAACTATGCCTTAATTTACTCTGCTAAGCACTGAAAGTCAGGTGGCTGGTGCCATGCTCAAAGATACTGTGAAAATAGAGCCGCATCTCTCCGAAGCATCAGGGAGAAAGACAGTTTTGAGCTGCAAAGTACAGACTACAGGACAGGCTATGTTAATGTGTATAGGTCGGGAACATAGGGTTGCATGTGAATGAAATAAAAGCATTCACATAATTCTAAGAAAGGCTGGTAGGTATCTTTCATTTTTTTTCCTCATCACAGGACTAATCTACAAAGTATCCTCAGGGAGTTACAGCCCAATCTGTATCACAGGCATGGTTTAGTTGGTCCCTACACACTGTACTACGGGAACTTAAGTAGGAAAACTTGCCACACTATCATAGATCCTGGGACTATTTAGGACATGTACCTGCCTTTCCCCTTTATAATGTCGCCAAGAAGCTGTGGCTACTCAAAATAAGATCTCTGCAGTACCATTAAGAACAGCAAGAACCTACGTGGCTACTGTTAGAAGGGTAAAATCAGCAGCATGGAAAATCAAGCTTCACATTCCTCCATAACTCAGTGCAGTGTTAAATTCACACTTCTACTATGCCATGTCAATATTGCATTTAAATCCCAAGCCGTTACAGTCTTGGTTAGCCTCCAATAATGCTGTGCTTCCAAACATTTCGCTGTCTAGTGCAACCTCCCCTGCTCTCTGTATTAGCCACTGCTTCTAGATCCTTCCTCATCCTCTGCTTGTTTGAGTTCAGTTGCTTTCAAACATCCCAATGGGTTCAAGGCACCTCTCAAATCTGTTGCAGACCCCCTTTCTTCCTACTCATCCTGATGGTACTGTGGGAATTCTGACCATTGCCTTCCTACTCATCCTGAAGGTACTGCGGGAATTCTGACCATTGCCCTTCTGTCTTCTCATTTCTTTGAACTATTTCTCTTGCACTTGCTTTTCACATTTCTCCACATCTCTCAGTTTTATGGCTATCTACTTGCTTTCTTGAAACAGTTTTCTGCCTCTAATTACAATTAAACTGGTCCACAATTAGTGGCTAAGTATAAAGGAAGGGTTGTATCTTCTCATGTTTAAACACTTTGAATTTTGGGCAGTCAAATTATTTCCACTTGGCTTGGATAGTAACCACCCATGATTGTAAATGGAAAAAATAAATCTAAAAAACTAAAATCTCAAGTAAGGAAAGGAATGAGGGAAGAGTGTTTGCAATAATAACAGAGGTATGTAGAATACAGTAAAATATCACTAAATGTTAAAATATTCTAAAATATTTTGGTTTTAAAATGGTAGGTATTACAGATCAAAAAATAGTCTCCTCATCTTTCTAGATTAAAACAACAACAACAACTTTTTCTAGGCATAAGTACTATGTAGTCATAAGAAGAGTCACATTCTGGGCAGTGGTATAATTCAAATGAACTTTTTCCTTTTGTGAATGGTGTAGTTTGATTTAAACAACCTCTTACTGCTTTTTGGTAGGAGGTGGTAACTGGAGAGAATAATTTGGGTCAACTCAGTTTCTTGATAATATTATGATTTTGAATGGTCCCACACTTTTTCTGAGATTTCATTTCCCTTGCCTGTGAATGGAATATTGTCCCAATAGATGTTATGGGCTTATACACATAATTTTTAAAATATATTTCATTTATATCAATAAGAATTATCATAAGTGCTGATTTTCTAATGTGCAAAATGGAAAGAGGGTATAGTGGCAGTAACAGTAAACACATAGAGATTCAGTCCACTGAAGTTGTATGCTATGTTGTTTTACCAATCAATTACTTTATTGATTAAACCAGGTCCGATATATACCTTGTGCCAGGAATGACTATAGGCACCAGAGATATGTTAGATGTAACAAAATTCTTAAATTTAAGGAATACACATTAGGAAAGACTATATAAGATAATAAACACATTTCATAACAAACAATAAAAGCTAGAGTTGCAAGGAATGTAGTTGGAGCACCACTAGGTATGTAGGAGGGATTTTATAGATAAACTATCCTTAAAATATTGACTTTTACCCTTACAAAAGCAAATGAATTTTACCAGAGAAGCAAACAGAGTAGGCAGTAAACCACAGAAATATCTTTAGGGGAAAAAAAAGCCAAACATAGGGAAAAGTTAGTGCAGAATATTTCTGTCTCTTTGGCAAATACGAGATGAATGTGGCTGGTTACCCATAAGGCTAGTACTGTAGAGCGCATCACTGATGGTAAAGTATATGGATTTCATTACTGCTGAGACAGAATTTAATCAAGGTATCTAAGTGGGGGAATGCATGGGTGAAAGATAAAGACAAAAACAAACAAACAAAACCCAAACAAACATCAATGTAGGCCAGAAGTCAGGTCTGAAAAACTAAAAAGGAATTTCCTAGGTGATCAGGCTTCCAATGGGAAATATACAATGATTATATAAAAAATAAATTATTAAAAGTAGAACTCACTGAATTTACTATGTCAATGAATACAAAACATGGATGGAAGGGAAGATAGAAGAATGATTCATAAAACATTGAACTCAGCATCAGGATAAATTATAGATATTAGAAATTCAAGAGAGGTTTACCTTGAAAGAGAAAATTCAAGACAGGCATTGAGAATATGTTAGGCTTGTGATGCCTACTGGATCTCTAAAAGGAGTAAGCAATTACATGTGACAACTGGTACCTCAAACAATCAGGCATATATATTTAAATTTGATTTAATGTTTACATTGTGCTAAGATTTAAGAATGATTCTTTACAAAAGAGGAAATAGGACTAGAAAAACAGAATGGCTTTGTTTTTCTTTTTTGGGGTGCAGAGAAAGACTTCAATAAAATAAAGAAGGATCTACATAACTTATTTATAAGTAGCTTCACTCACATATGATTAGTTGATGGGATAAATCAATGTACAGTTAGTGGTTGGAATGCATGTCAAGACTATATCTAAGCATAGCATTGGCTAGCATGGGGTAGTGTGTGAGTGTGTGTGTGAGTGTGTGTGTGTGTGTGTGAGAGAGAGAGAGAGAGATTGATTTTGATTTTACAGTCACTGAAGTACTAAGAAAAATGCCACCAAGCCAGATAGGCCACATCTGCCAAGAAGATACCTGGAAAAAATTGAAGCTAATCAAAGAAACCAAATACTGTTATCTTGGGAAACTGCAGACATAAAGGGAACACCATAGTCTATAAATATGCGAGAAGACAATGAATCACTTCCTGCTCCTCTATGTATCTCAACCACACCCAAATGGTGCTGTCTGTGTACTTAAGGAAACCTTATCTGAGTCTCCCCATGATTTTTACCAGCATATGCAAAGTTGGCCTTCAGAATAAAATTATTTCTTGTTCCCTTACATAAGCTGGAGTATTTCCAGCACAATGTAAATCCAGTTGGATTATCAACATCAGCACCAGGCCCCCTCAGCATGCCCTTATTCCATTGTTTCTTGTGAGCATCACTTCTGATTCCTACTCAGCAAGCACTTATTTACCAATAGCTATAAATAGCTATGCTGTTTGGAAGCACAATTTCTTCACTCAGATAACCTCGGTGTAGGTTCAGTTACTTATCCCTTGTGGTCAAATGAACATCATAATTTCTATACTATATGCCATATTCAAACACACGGGGCACTAAATCCTCTTCATAAGGTGGCTAAGAGCATTAATTTAAATAATAAAGGTTAAATTACTGAAAAGTCCATAGAAGGAGAATAAATTTGAAGGCTGAGTGGTGGTGTCCTTTAATCCCAGCACAGCAGAGGTGGATCTCTGAGTTCATGGCCATCCTGGTCTACAGCGTGATTTCCAGGACAGACTCCAAAGCTACAGGGAAACCATGTCTTGAAAAACAAAAGACCAACAAACAAAAAAGGGGCAAATATTAGACCCTCTGCATTTGTATGGCAGTTGTATAGCTTGTCTGTTTGTAAGGCTCCTCAAAGTAAGAACAGAACCTGTCTCCCTGGAGCTTAGATACCTTTTGGGAACTTGGTCCCCACGCTGGGTCACCTCACCCCTCCTTGAGGCAGGCAGGAGGAGCTTGGTCCTGCCTCAACTTGATATGCCATGCTTTGTTCAAGCCCATGGGAGGCTGAAGGTTGGGAGGCCTGTTCCTTTCTGAATGGAGTCTAAGGAGGAATGTCCTCCTTAGGGAATTCGTAGACTCCTTGGGGAATGTCGTAGATGGGGCGAATGGGATGGGGAGTTGAGGTCGGCATGTAAAATAAACGAAATAAGGTTAATAAAATAAAAAGAGTAAACTGTCTGTGAGTATGTGACATTATTTTATTCCTATTGTTTCTACATGAGCTTAGATTGCTGGATTTCATCTCTCTTTTCTAGGGATGGATAAAACAAGAAAAAGACACACACACACACAAATGTCTTTTTTTCCCAGTGATTAGAGCACTTTTCAACTTCCATCAGAGAAGATGCTTCTTGCAGTAGATGACAATTAACACAGACCCTCAATTAGTCCTTGTGCAGAGAATGAGAGGCTGTGGAGTACTAAGCCCTACAAGGGACAGCTATAGCATGCCACCAAACATCCTTTCAAGACTCAGGGGTCATTGTAGAAGAGGGAAGAGGACAATGGTGGCGAAAGACTGAGGTGCTTCAAGGAAACCATTTCCCAGACAACAGGGAAGCTGCACAAACAAACTCACAGCAGTAGTGACAGCATGTACAAGACATATGCATGCTCAAGCCAAACAAATTCCAGTAAAGAGGATGGAAGGGAGACATAAAGTCACACCACAAGCTGAGGAGCCGCTGGCTGGAAGAAACAAGTGCAGCATGCCTTACACTGGTTGACTGGACTTCAGAGCAGGCCTCATACCCAAGTAGGTGGACAAATTAGATTTCCCAGGTTTAAAGAATAGGAGGAGGGGCAAGTAGAGGAAGTGGAGGAGGAGGAGGAGGAAGGAACTAAAAGTTGGGGGAGGTGAGAATAAAAAGGGTAGACCTGAAATAAGTTGAGTGGGGCGAATATGATCAAAATTCATTGTATAAGATTCTCAAGAATTAAATATTATAAGATGTTGTAGAACTAACATTAGAGACATACTTCTGAAATACAAATTAAAAGGATTTTAAAGACAGGTCTCATTATTTTTACTGGTAAAATTAAGCAACACTGATATGTTCATGGTTTATCAGTATATTTTGTGGATATGCTGACGCAACATTTCATATAATGACTGTTCCTTCTGACAAATTTCTGGCCATCTTGGGTGATGATGAGATACGAGCTTTGGTACTAATTCAACATCACAAATCCACTCTCAGGCTCAGGCCGGTGCTGAGTCCTGGCCTTTTTGTTCCATGTAAAACTCAGAGGATGACCCTGGGTCTTTCCTTATTAATTGCCCTTTAAAGAGACAAATAATTGGGGACAGATCATAATATCAGATTAAAAATACTTATTTAACAAAGATGTGAAATAAATATTCTTACAGCAGTGTTCTTACTTATGTACTAGAATAGTACAAATTAAAAGAGATAATGGTAGTCTTAGATGACATACACCACACATGTTCCATCCAACACATGTCTACAAAAGGGCATTTACTAGTGGGAACAGGAACATAACACAGGTTTTAAATGTCTAAACAGTTGCCTTAAACCAATGCATCATTTTAACTTTCTTTCAAACAAAACTTCACACCTTGAATCAACAGACTCCTGGGTGGTTCTACACAGTCCAGCCTGCCTTGATATCACATTGCACATATCCAGAGAAGGAAACTAAGTTCAGCATCTTTGCTTGCCATCATCTCGCATTTACAAATTCTTCCCAGAGTCTCATCCCTTCCCTTCATATACACCAATATTGTTTCCTTCCCTCTCTGTCTCTATCCCCTGCCTCCCACCGTGCGTACCTTCTTCCCTCAGCCCCCTTTTCCTCCCCTCCATCCATCTGTCCATAGCACTCCCTTCATTTAACTCTCCTCTCTTCTATCGGCTTCCTTCCCTCTTCCCTCGCCTATCTCCCATCCTCTCCTCCCTCCCTTTCTTTCTCCTATTCCTCTCCTTCGTTTTCTCTGCCACCTCTGCTTCTCTGTACCCTCCCCCCGTATACATGCATGTGACCACATGAATGCAGATGCATGTAGGTACCTGTTGAGGCTAGAAGAGACGCTCATATCATGGAACTACATACAAGTCCCAGAAAGGGGAGAACAATCAGACTGGAGTGCTGAGAACCAATCTCCCTCTTCTGGCAGAGAAGCAAACATCCTTAAGCACTAGGCTACTTCTCCTGTATGGAGTTTCACCTCTTTAAGAGAGTTTTCTAGCCTCTTCCAATATTTCTAGGACTATACCTGCAGACAGTTCAGAGAGTGGAAGAAAATTCAAGATGGTAGGCCAGAATCTCTCAGTGGGGCAGAACCAAAGACAAAGAACTTTGCTTTAAGAATTAAACCTCCAGTCATACCATTTACATGGTATTGAATTATGATTTGGAGCTTAATATTGGTGGAGAAAAGGGTTAATATTTAGAGGTGTAAGAATGGTGTGTCTGAACCAAGCAGTGGTGGCACATGCCTTTATCCTCAGCACTCTGGAGGTGGAGGCAGGAGGATCTCTGTGAGTTCGAGGCCAGCCTGGTCTACAAAGCTAAACAGAGAAACCCTGACCCCCCCAAAAAGAATGTCATATCTGTCATATCTGCACTTTATATCTGAGAGGGTAATGGATTCAAGTAACCAAAGTGTATGGCCTAACTCAAATTCTTTTAAAACTTCCAATATTTTGGTCCCAATCTCAGAATCAGACCATATATATATATATATATACATATATATATATATATATATATGTATGTATGTATATATATATATATATTTCCATAGAGATAATAAATTCTGTTCTTCACCATTTGTTATATCATTCAAAGAAAACCATCCTGATTTTAGATATCAAAAATGAAGCCAATTAGAAAGAATACAAAGATGATATCTGAGAAATAGTCAATGCCTCAATTATATAATCACACGTTAAAAATGTGCACGTGGCCACGAAGGCCAGAAAAGAGCTCAAGTTTCAGGTCACTGTGAGCCCCCTGACTTCAGTGCTGGGAACTGAACTCTTGTCCTCTCCAAGAGCAGCAAATGCTCTTAACCACTGAGCCATCTCTCCAGCCCAAGCCTGTGTGTGTTGAGCACAGTTTCGCCCACATGCTTTTGTACTGACCTTTGGCAGCTAAGTTCCAAGCTTTACTTATTGCTATAGGTGCTATCACAGACACTACTTTCATACCTTTCATACTTCCTTCCTTTTAATTCAGTGTGGCCCAGGATGGTTTGTGGCCTGGGCAACACTAGGCAAATTCCCAGGGATCCACAAGGACGACCCCAACTATGAATCTAAGCAATGGTGGAGAGGCTACCTTAAATGCCTTCCCCTATAATGAGATTGATGACTGCCTTAAATGCTATCATAGGGCTTTCATCAGGTAGCAGACAGCTGGGGGACTTGCATAAGAATGTGGGTGTCAGTTGCAGGACTTGGGCAGTCTATGGGGCCACGGGCAGTAGAACCACACTTTATCCCCAGTGCATGAACTGCCTTTTTGGATCCCATTCCCTTGGAGGGCAACCATGCTCAGATTCGGGGGAATGACTCTATCCTGTCCTGTCCCAAATGATGTGACAGACTTTGAAGGTTTCCCATTGGGAGCCTCACCCTCTCTGAGGAGTGCATGGGAGGTGATGGGGAGACGGTGAGGGGAGTGGGAGGTCTGGAGGGAGAAGGAACAGAGACTGGTATGTAAAATAAGATTTTTTTTTAAAAAAAAAATTAGAGAAAAAACGTAAGCGTGGCCTATAATTTCCACCTCCCACCAGCACTTTGCACGTCTTTGTCTCATAGCTTTCTCTACCCTTTCAAGACTGTTTGCCTGAAGTGCAGAATAGTTATGAAGTCAGGGAATCAATATTCCCTCCACCAGGACCGGTGGGAGTTTATAAGTACATACGGCTGCAGGATAACCGAGGACTGGGCTTCGCTCTTGTTCCCAGGGATTCTTTACTGGAATAAAGTAGCTTAGGCTTTGTCTCCCTTACCTTACGGTGTCATGCATTGTACTAGCGCTCCCCCCGCCCCCCGAGAAAGTTTGCTAGGATTCTACCCTGCAGTAGCGAATAGAGTATTCCTTGAAAGTGTAGCCTTTGTAGACTAATCAGGATAAATGTGAGTGCTGGAATGGGTTTTAATCCATTATGGCTGTTAAAGAGGGGATAAATTTAGCCACGGAGGCAACAGATATATATAGAGAGAAGATGGTGTGAAGACACACACAGGAGATTGTTTTGTGAAGGCGGAGGTTGGAGAATTTCATCT
Organism: Phodopus roborovskii; assembly: GCF_943737965.1. Classification (NCBI taxonomy): domain Eukaryota; kingdom Metazoa; phylum Chordata; class Mammalia; order Rodentia; family Cricetidae; genus Phodopus; species Phodopus roborovskii. Next base: position 10,343,482 of record NW_026126588.1, read on the forward strand.
CCAAGGCAAGGGGCAGGTGGGAGCCCGGCACTGTATCATCTTGCTGCTGTTGCTTTTGTTTCTGATCTGATTCTTAGCTGGTTTTACAGGGAAAAATTATTTACTATTGCTTTGAGGCACACAAACTTTGGTATGCTTTATGGTTAACCTTCCCCTATTGCAAAAGTGTATTTCCTTATTACCATCCTCACGGCTCCTTTGCCTTTCCAATAAACAAAGTGTACTTGAACTAGTTTAACTTTGTTCCTCTTCATCCTCATCCTCCTCCTCTTCTTCTACAACAGGATCTCTCTCTGCAGTTCAGAGTGGCCTTGACCTTCCTAACCATCCGCTTCCCCTGAATTTACAATAATATAGCAACATTCACTGGGTCCGAATGTACTTGAACTTGCATTTCAGATTCTTATATGAATAAAATACACTTTTCCCTGCTGTTTTCTGTGTTTTAAATTTTATTTTATCATTTTATATGTGTGTTTGTTTGCATGTATGTCTGTGCATCACATGTGTGCCAGATGCCCTAAGAGGCCAGGAGAGGACATCAGATGCCCTGAGACTTGAGTCATAGATAGTTGTGCTTAGACATGTGAGTTCTTGTGTTCAATTCTGGGTCCTCTGAAAAAGTGGCCAGTACTTTTAACTGCTGAGCCATCTCGCCAGCCTTGTTTGCTGTTTTTAATGTGATAACAAGCCAAATGTTCTCTGTGGTTTTGGAAAGAATGGGGTGGGAGAAAAAGGAGGACATAATAAGAAAAAATCATAAGGCAAAGACTATGAGGAATCATGCAGTTGGTCACATATAAACAGGTAAATAAAAAGCAAAGCTAGACTAAACAAAGAATCAGATATGTGGGAATTTATGGTTGTGTCATGGGATCAGAATTGCCTCGGTTTTTAGCTTTTAATAAAATATGGAATATTATTAAGATATGGACAGAACAAACCCAGACAAATAAATGCCTCTGCATGTTTTAAAATAGTTTAACAGCATAAGTTTAAATACTACTCATCATAAGAAACCACCCCACTGCCACAGTCTGTTGAGAGACTTAAAGCACCAAATCAGGATGCTACTCCTACTCTGAGTAAAGCTCAAGTACAAGCTGAGTCTACAGCTTCTGCCAACACAGCTCTACTCAATAACTTTATTTATGCTCATCTTAATGATATAAGAATGCAATTTTTTTTTTTTGCCTTTTAAAACAAAGATTCCCCCCAGGGCAACAATGAAGATGTTATTGTGTTGTAAGTGTCTTTTAGAATTCCCGGCAATACATTTAAAATATTAAAAGAGAAAAAATAGTCTGACTTGAAGTTGACGAATGTATGCACTGAGCCCCTGTGCCGACTTTTTATTCTGCAGTTTGCTACTCTGCCTGAAATGCTGAAACTGATTACCAGGAAAACGGGAGGTACACCCAGGGTTATTCTTGTATTTCTTCCAACACTTATTTCGCTACATCCAGACTCAAGTTTGAAAAGAGAAGGAAGAAAAGTGAGAGAGGGTCTGAGTTAGTGCTGCTACCTAGAGAAAAAGAGCGCCAGCCCATACTTGAAGTTTTACTTCGTAGTACTGGGAGTCAAACCCAAGGAAGGCATTGCAAAACTTGGCAACTGTTCTCCCTGGGATCTACAACCACCTAAGGGTTGCTAAATGAAAGTATATCTTTTGATTAGTAACAGTGAACAGTGCTCACAGTAGAAACTTGTAGGTAAAATTTACTGGCAGTATTCTTGAAGCCTTCTGTGACCTGCAGCTTTCCAGTTAAGCCTCACATTTAACCCTTTTAATACCACATTAGTTTGGAGGCAACAACTCTTCAAGTTTAAAATACTAATAAATATAAAACACAGATATCCCAGAGTTCCCCGTGGAGTGTTTTATGTTGTTTGGTTTCTGATCTTTTGTTTTATTTGTTCTTTGTTTGTTTGATTGTTTTATCATTTTAAGCAGCGAGACTGCCTAAGAACTAAACAAAAACAATTAAAAAAAAATAATGGGTAATGACTAAATAGGGAGGTCAAATATTAGATTATACAAAATGCTCTAGGGTTTTAAATAATTATACACCTCCCAAATCCATATTTCAAATACATCTGTCATGTGCTTAACTAAAATAAAACTATAAATGCTAACATCTGTATACCCCAGGAGATGTTAATTACATCATGTATTTGGAACAAAGAAGAAAAATTTATCATTTAATGAACAATGACTTACTGAATAATAGGGTTATGGAATTGTGCCAAAAGTAGTACTTGGGATTCAAAGCAAACCATTCTCAGATATCCTGTAGGTAGAGTCATTTTTGCTTGAATGACATTTCAACATAATGTAATACTTATTTGGAGATTTGAAAATTGGAGTTATTTCAGAAGAGATTTCAGAGATGATATAATTGACAAACATATCAAACTAAAAGGGGGGGACATTATTTACACACGAACACAGCAGGAATTTGACAGGTTAAAAAAAAGCATCAGGAAGCATAGATTTTTAAAAGCACACACACTACTGCCCTAATAAGCAGACCGCTTACCTAAAATAGTGGTACCCAATGGGACAGAACAAAAACTAAAGTAAAACACAGGCAGAATCCAGAATGAGGAGGCCATAAAGACCAGGTCAAGGCCTCAGAGGCACTGGGCAAGACTGCATATTTTCAACATGATCACCATTAATAATACTGGAAGACTCTGGACACAAATTAATAAAGCTTTGAACTGGACAGTGACACCATGTTTATCCTATTTTCTGTCTGCTGATTCAACGTTAGCTTTTAATATATTGTATTTAACAATTCTGAACCAAAATGATTCAGAAATGTTTCATGTACATAGTAGAAACATGCCACACTTGGATAGAATTATGAAAAAGTCATATGTATATATTATATATGAAAAAAAGACCCAATGGAACCATGCCACAGTAATGTGCCATGTACATTCCACACACCTGCCCCCAAAGGTATCCATGCACTTAAAATCAGAGCTCTTAAGTTAAGAAAAGTGTTTGGGTAGGAAGCCTATTCGGGATCAGGGCTCCTTTTGCCATCACCATTACCATATATATTTAGATGGGTAATAAAATTAAAAGCTCAATTTTAATCCTTTAAACCATCGGGAGGCCATTCCCCTCCTCCGGTAAGTTTTAATAATGTAAACACCGGAGGTTATAAGATGGATATACAGAGAGGGCAAGTTGTGCTGCTTTGGTGGGAATTTTCTGGTCAAAGTGTGATGTTTCAATCCATGCTATGAAGCAAAGCAGACTTCCAGAAGCCCTGCTTTCGTCATAACTGTGCATTTGCAAGACTGGGTGGCTTCTGGAATATACAGGACACACAGGACTGCTCTGAATGGACCCACCGTTTTGGGGGCTCTCATTCAAGAGGCCATTTGGGAGGGCAAACAAAACTTTAAAAAGCAGACCAAAGCAGGAAGGAGAGGAAATACCAGTTTCTTTCTGGGCCTCCCTCTTCGCTGCTTGGCTTTCTGGGAACACAGACACATCTGAAAATGTTCCTGCAAGGCAAGGGAGAAGAAGACAGACTCAGTCAGCTGGAGAGTACCAGAGGCTCAGAAAGCTACCAAAATCTGAGCAGGGCTATTTAAAAAAAAAAAAAAAAAAAAAAAAAAAAAAAAAAAAGGCTCTACTCTGCTCAGCAAAGCAGGTAGGAAAGACACTTGTCACTTTTGCATTTCCCATCTGTGGTCCCTTGAGTCCCCCCCCCATGGAATTTTACTTAAATGACTAAAATAAGGGTCAACTCTGAAAAGATCAGTGTAACAGCCAGGCTTTGCTGAATCTTTCTTAGGCCAGTCTGGGAATCCCAAAAGTGAGGAGTGAGACATTTCCAAAGAGAAATTAAGGGAGAGTAAGAGCAGTTTCTGGTGTCATGCTCTAAAGCCTTCCTGTATACATTTGATAGGATCACCACTTAATTGTACTTTTGGTTTGCTCCTTATTTCTTTATTATTTCTTTACTTTTGAGACAGGTACTTATTCTGAAGCCCAGGTTGGGCTAGAACTCACTATGTACCCCCAAACTGGCCTCAAATTTATGCCCCAGCCTCTTGAATACTACGATTATAAGTGTCAGTCACCGTGAGCAGCTTCACTTTTATTTTTAAGAGAATCAAGGGCTTTCTCCTACATAATATTTAGTGTCACACTGATCATGTAAGTGTCCCGTTAGTTTATTACATCATGAGAAATGAGTTTGGAAGAAATGCTACTGCTACTTTATTTTCTACAAGTAAGCATAGTCAGTTCTGCACAGGTGAAGACACATCTGTAGACTTCTAGAGTAGGAATAGCCACTCTTGTTACAGTCACCTGGGAAGACTAAATACTTATACCTATGGTGCTCTAGCTGCTCCAAATATGCAAGAAACAGTCTCTGTTGGTTTTGGTGTTCATTATTATTGGTTTTCATTCATATATATATATATATATTTGAACCTTTAACTCACTAGGTAGGTTATGTCTATAACAGCTTCAGGCCAAAGAATCTGAGTTTACTGCACCCCAAACCTGTAAAAGAATTCTTGCTTGTATATTTACTGGGAAAAAATAAGTTCCTTAACACTCACATGAACTGGAGTTCTAAGACATCTGTGAACTTTTCAATTTTTACATCCTCCTCTAAAATGTGAGGGCTAGTTTAATACTTATTGAAACAGTTCATTATTCATTATTCCTTAACTACATTTACAGAATGTGGTGAATATATTCATGTTATATAATATGTAATACATATACACACCATTATCCAATTTGACACTTGACTTTTTGTAGGTCTTAATTCATTTCCTAACCAAGAGAAGGAGGGGGTTAGAGAGCATAAAGGGAAGTGAAAACTACCAAAATTCTCTGAAAAATGTGTATGAAGTCAAAGAATTATAACATAAAGAACCTAAATTACTTTTAAAATTGGATAGATTTGATATAAAAATGTTTTATGCTGATGGATGTGTTATAATGTATTACAAAATACTAAAAATACTAAAATAAATGATACTAAATAAATAATAAACTGAACAAAATACTTAATAGCAATAGAGGGGTCTTGGCTGGTCAAAGCACTTGCCACATAAACCTGTCCAGGCTAGATGATGTGGTCCTCACCTGTAATTCTGGTATTCCTATGGTGAGGATGCAGTCAGAAGCATCTCAAGGATGAAGCTGATGGTTCAACTACTGTGAACTAAGATGCAATATGGCAACAGAAACAGGAACAAGGACACAGCCTCAACACGGTTGAGGGCAAAAACCAAACACACACACATGCAACACACACACACACACCAAAAAAATAAGTAAATAAATACACAAAACCAAACAGCAATGCCTTCATAGACATCTATGCTTATTTTAAATCATGCATCATTAGCCATTAAAGTTAAAAAAAGAAAACATTCTAGAATTCATTTGTTCTTCATAAGAATTGAAACATACCCAATTTGAAGCCATTAACTGCCTGTGTCCTATAATACTTGATTTTAATCGTCAACTTGGCACACTGTAGAATCAACTAAGGAAGGAGTTTCAATGAGGGGCTGTCTATGTCAGGTGGGCATGTCTGAGAAATATCCTCTTGATTACACTGATTGATGTGGGAAGTCTCAGCCTAGCACGAGTGACAACATTTCAAAGCGAAGAGTTAGCTGAGTACTGGCAAGCAAGCGTCTTCACTTCCTTCTGACTGAAGACGTAGTAGAGCTCTCTGCACCTCCAGCTCCTGGTTCTTCCCTAAAGTGATGGACAGTAACTTAGAATTGTGAGCTAAGATAAACTCTCCCCTAGTTGCTTTCATGGCAAAACGAAGCCATCCTGAGAGATGCCAAAATACTCCAAATAAATGGCAAGGCTTTGTTGCTCACTGCCCAGTTAAGAAAGAATTTAAACTATGAAATTCTATGAAAATTGAGATTTGTGGTCATCATAAAAAGTAGTAATTCTCCACAAATCAAGGGTCTATTGATTCTGTTTTCTCCTCTCTCTCCTCCCTGCTACCCATGTACTTTATAACCTCCCTCCTTTATTTCATTATTAATTGGGTCTATGTACTCCAGGCTGTAGGAATCAGCAGTTGCTGAACATTTGCCATCTGTTTTCCTGCTACAACACCCCAAGTCCCAGGATTAAAAATGAGAGCCACTACGCCTGATGGATGTATGTTTGTGTGTTTATTTATTTATTTTTTTTTTTGGATGAGAATTATAGGAGTACAAAAAGAAATAAAATTAGTCATGCAGGTGTGACCTCTAGATTTTCATATTGAAGATAACCACGGCACAAAGATGCTTGCATAAGCTACAGTACACACATGTGTTCATGAAACATGGGGGGGGGGAGACAGAGTAATGAGTCTCCACCTATGCTGACGAACAAGGTGTCTAGGGGATTGTTTAGAGAAGGAGCCAGACCGATGGGAAGGCTGCTTAGGATTCAGGTCAGGTTCAGAATGGAACCTGGCATCAGTCCTTGCTCCCACCTGAACTGTTTTCTTTACTCAACTTTCAGATAAGCACACAATCAACTCTTCCTGCTCTCCACACAGCAGGTGGGCATGAATGGCTTGCTAGGCTAACTCTCTAGTCCAGCCATGCATACCTGCTAGAGCTGAACCAGAATCTCACTCTGAGAGTTTCCCTAGAGTAGAAAGATGGTTCAGTGGGTCAACTGTATGCAGCATAATACCTGATTTCAAATGCCTGGAACCTATGTAAAACCAGGTATGCTAAGTGTGAGTCTATAGTGAGAACTGAGCTAGAGATGGGAGAATCTCTAGCTCTCACAGACTAGCTAGTCTGTCTAAGTAGCAGGAAATAGCAGAGACCTAGGCTCAAAGAAGCTTGACAGCAAGGGATCCACATTCAAGACTGTCTCTGATCTCCACACATGTATTGTGGCATGTGCATGCCCACCCTCTCCAGACCCTCACAAAAACACTGAACATTCGTCCCTACATCTTTATCTCTCCATCCACAGCTGAGGAGATATCCCAGAAGGAAAGACTGTAATAATCAGAGAAAGGGACAGAGCATTGTAGAAGGAAAATTGTATTCCGGCATAATAGAACCATTGTGGGCTTGAATTATCAGATGCCATGATCAGCTGCAGAGACCCATTAACTTTCCATCACAAAAAAAGTGAATGGGATCCCAAGATTCGAGACAGCTAATAGGTACCAGGAGGGAAGACTGAAGATAAAGGCTGCTAGGAGGGATTCACTATCCAAACCCTTCCTCAAAGAGGTTGTGGGGAGATTGATTTTTCGGTGATCATAGGTTTTCCATACTGCTGTGAGTAATCCGTCACAAAGCTCCTGTAAATAATCCTAGCTGTACTCACTGTTTCACAGAGCTAGAACTGATTAGAATTGCTTATTTTCTTCTGTCATTGGTGCCAACCTGCGGTAACTCTCTGGTATGCTCGTTTTCATTGCCTAGGGTTTTTGCTTTGATTTGGTTTGGGTTCGTAGTTGAGGCAGGGTCTCTTTATATAGCCCTGGCTTCTCTGGAATTTCTTACATAAACCAATCTTGCCTCAAATGTGATGATGACTCTCTTGTCTCTGTCTCCTGAATGCTAGGGTTCCAGACGTTTCCCAACCGTGTGTGTGCATGTGCACACACAAACACACACACACACACACACACACACACTTTCTTTTTCTCTTCCTCCCATTTAGAATGCAATGAAAGAATGCTTGTTTCATTTGTTCACATAATTGATTACACTTTAGGTGACTTCAAGGATAAAATTTCAGAAATGCAGAAACATGCATTGCAGTTTGGAGGGATTTACTAATGATGTGAACATACAAGGGAACATGTAACTACAGAGCATCTGAATATTAATTCTAAGTTTCCTGAAGAGGTACACGTATTTTGGAAGTTACATGTAACAAGTCAGCCTTTGGCCTTTTGGGGAATGGAATGTTGTGCCCTATAGTTCCATCACTACTAATCTTTTAGTCTTTTAATAGCCCTCTATCAGTCAGAACAACTTTAACTGGTCTTCTCTATTGCTGAGATTAGTATCTCTTTAAAGAATTTCCATGGGCATTTTTGCTGTATAATTGATATGTGATGTGGAAATACAAGTAATTTTATTGTCTTAAATTTCAACTAGTGTACCTCTAACTCACCAACAAATAGCTTTGCATTCTGGAAGGTCTACCAAGGTTTGTGAAAGTGTACAAATGTATTCATATATTCACACCTTTTGTGCATGTACTCTTACCATGTCAGCATAATTCAAAAACCCTCTCTGACCATCTAATATACTAGATTGAATGAACAGCTCAGAGGAAACTAACTTATAAACTTAATCAGTTTTTATTGTCAATTAGTCCATAAGGGAAGCATTAATGAAAATGATATTATGTTTCAATAAACTTTCTATTTGGACAGAATTCAACCTGGACACTTACCATCCCTGGGTTAAACATTGGTTGCTGTTTTACTGCAGATAAGCAGCTTAAATGAGACCTGTGGCACTGTAAACTTTACTTCCACTCTGTACAAGGATGTTTCTGAGGCTTATTCTCAGGGGTCCATAGCCCGACATCTTAGGATCCTGCTCCCATGCATCATAGTTAGGCATCTCATTTTACCTGCCTTAAAATCCACAAATCACCAAAGGGCATCTTATCTCACCAGCCTTAAGTGGCAGGATTTAGAGGGCAGTCTCTGTCACCAGCCTGCCCAGATTTAAATTTAGGCCCCACCACTTACTACCTTCCAAGTGACCTCTGGGAAATAAATGCCTTAATTTTTATTGGCTTCTGTTTCAAAGGAGTTATAACATTACCTGCAAACAGACAACATACGTCAGCACTGCTGGGAGAGCAAGGCGTCATTCTTCATTCTTTTCTCAGTCTTGCACTGAGAAAGGATATTGCCTTGAGTAAAGAAACTAACACATACAAGGCCAAGGGCAAAGCAGGTGCCATTCCTCCTATTACAAATAGAAAAGAAGCCAGACCAGGTTCAGTCTTTATTGGAGTGAGGTAATAAAGAGGGAGGAGGGGCCTAAAGGAAGAGACTTCCAGAGGAAGTGGGTATGTCCACGGGATTGTTTCCATACTCCTTTCCCACAAGACCAGTGGGCCTGACAACTCTATCCACTGGGGACATATGAATGTCTCAGTAGACTGAGCCATAGTAGATGCCAAGAACCCCAGTATTTGGGAAGCTAAGGACTGGAGAGTTCAAGGCCAGCCTGGGCTACATAGCTAAGCATCCTGAAAAAGGGGAAGACCTAATGCCACTGTCACTAGAGAAATGAATGAAAATGGTGCTGGCATTGCAGTGTTTGGGAAGAAGATTGGTGTTTCACAGCATAGCACTCTGAAGATGTCAAGTCCCCCAGGGCCTCGTGAAAAACAGCTATCAAACTCCCATGAAAAGACAGTTAACTTTCACCCCCCCAGAGGGAGCTGAAGGTTACTCAGTGTGGGGCAGAGAAGCAAAGAGGAATCCTCACAGCACACAGACATACTCTGGATGCCACCAGAGGATTCTTCTTTTTCCTATCCTGTGGCTCAGCACCAGAGTGACGTGATATAGAAGGAGCTTAGAGTGTGTATGTAGATGGTGAATCAACCATAAAGCCCACACTCGAGACAGTAGATCTGGATCATGGGTTTCCTACACTACTGAGAAAGGTCAGTAGCAAAAAGGCTAGGAAAGAAATTCTGCACTAAATAATGGAGAGTAAATAGAGAGTGAACATTAGCTCTCTCTCCTCTCTCTCTCTCCTGCTAAGATCATAATATAATCATATTTCTAGCTTTCCTTTCTTCCCTCCAGACTCTCTCACGTAACCCTCTCTGCTCTCTTTCATATTCATAGCCTCGTCTTTCATTAATTGGTATTGCATGCATATATGTATATTCATGTGCATATATATTCCTAAACATAAACATCTAAGTCCATATAATGGAGTTTGTATGTGTATTTTCAGTGCTACCCATTTGGCACTAGAAAACCAATTGATTTGCTTTTCTCTGGAGAAGAATAATTTCTGACTACCAGCTTTCCTCGGTGCCTATAGTACTCTATAGGCCTCCTGAGATTTCCCCCAACCACTTTGGAAGGGCTATTGGTGTCTTCCTTGTTGAGCTCGCCTTTAAGCAATCTTACAAATGAATGTAGCTGAGAAGTGACTGTTGGACTGGGACCACAACCAGAGAGACGAACTCAGTGCTCCAGAGTTCATCAGTCTCAGTAAGGTAGTTTTGACATGAAACAGAAGACTAATGTGAAATGTCATCCTTCTGACTAGAAGTTTCTCAGTCACAAAAGATTTTTAGCAAAAGACAAAAACAGTGAAGGAATGAAGGGGGAAGGAAGGGAGGTAGAGAGGGAATGAGGGAAGAAAGAATTGGGAGAAAGAGACCAGGTCTAACATAGCTGTTACTTACACAAAGCTGTACTCCAGATGATCCCCAGGCAAAACAAAAGGATTATTTTCAAAATCTTGATCAGCATTTTACCTTTAAATACACCTATTTTTCCTTTTCCCCAGATGGTTCCCTAAGTTTGGGGAGTACAACCTCAGGATTTTTCTTAGCTTTTGTGAGCATACCTTCAGTGTGGACCCTTCACTTAGGTAGGAAGGCTCTAACCAACAAGGTGACAGACACAAGAGTATTATACATGGAACCTAATTGGAAATCCCCAGCAGGAAGCAAGCGCTTTCTCTAAAATTGAAACTAGAGGAGTAGAAGAAACTGCTCAAATAGAGATAACAATGATCACTAATAATAGTCCTGAGACATTATGACTTCATATATCCTATGTTTAATATTAATTTTTAAATTTTCTTACTATGTCTCTTCAAAACAAAGGCTAAGTATCTTTAGCAAACATTATACCAAAGAGCATTAGACTTTAGGAGTGAGGTATGAACATCTTTTCGTTTGTATGGTTAGTCAACTCTACCCTGTATCCCAGTATTATGTAAACTTTAACAATTTGGGAGACCATTCTTAGCTGGTTAACTTTCCACAGTGATATTTGTATCCAAAATGATACACACTTCCCAACATCCTAATGCTATCAGAATGCCCACTGTCTGACTGATGTTTAATTAAATTATATTCAAATAAATTATAATTAGATGCTACAGCTGTTGATACTCTGTAATAAAGTCCTCTCTGTCCTCTATATCAAACTGTCCGAAGTGGTCCTTTGCCAGACACAGGTTCTGAGTTTGTGAGGCTAATTCTTATCTGGTCAATAAACATTTGATAAATCAATCATTCTCTCTCACTCCCCTCCCTCCCCCATCAAGCAGATTCCCGTTTTCTGTGTCCCTTATGCGATTTAGGCTGCTGGTGCTCACATACCCGTGTTTCCTGAACACTTTATCTTGATTCTAGATCCCCTGTCCAAGGTGTGTTCTCTGGTACCACATCTTCCCAAGGTGGAGGCCTGGTGTAGGTAGAGCCTGCGGCAGGCTCAGCATTTGCTTCCAGCACATCCTGAGTCCCCTGCAGAGCCTGCAGCCCACTCTACTGCCCCCTTTCTAGTTTACAGTCTCTGTTCACTCTTTACTGTTAACATATTTCATGGTGTGTAGTGGGCACTTGACGTATGCGGGAGACACAAGCTACAGCGTACATGTGGAGGACAGGGGACACCTCTGTGGAGACTAAGTATGTCCTACTCTTTCAGCCATCCTGTAGGCCTTTCCCTCCCTTTTCACTGTAACCACACATTTTCTTTCTTGGCTCACTGGCCAGCACCTCAGATGACAGCCATGGTGAGCACAGCATGAGGTTAGCAAGTCCAAGTGTTCATAGCATTTCGGTGCTTGCTTCCTGGAATATTTTCATTCCAGTACAAACTCAACCTGCTTAATCTTAGGCATGAGTACTAAATTTGCTGTTCTCACACTATTTCTCATAAATAATATTTAGAAGGTATTTGAAATAACTCTTTGCTATGCTAATGTCATTTCCATTAATATTTATGCATTTAGTCCTATTTCACAGAGACTACTGACACTTTTTACCTCTTCATCCCAGTTCCTTCCTCGTGATACTATATATACTCTGGAAAAGATAGCTGCTTTCTTGCCTTTTCCCATATATATATATTTCCCATATATATATATATATATATATATATATATATATATATATATATATGGTGTTCCGCCTTCTATGAACATGGACAAATAAAATCTATCATCTAACTCTTGAGAGAGCAACATTTAGGCTGTATCTTGCTGAAAATCCCTGATGAATAGGAAAGGCATTCCTATCAATTTTAAGGGTCAATAATGCTGCAGACTCAGGAACCCTAAGAACATTACAGCGTTAGAGAAAGCAGGAACATAGTCTAGTTTGGCTAAGGTCAGCAAAGGCCAAACCCTGAGAGGAAAGATTGCACTCTGCCACTATCTGCCACTAGTGCTATTGGTTATATGAAAGCCTCTTGTGTGTACATACATGTGTGTGTACATATGGAGGCCAGGTGATAATCTTGGGTATATGTGTTTCATCATGAGCCAGCCACCTTTTATTTTTTTTAAAAAAAATATGTTATTATTTGAAATAAAGCAAAATTTATATACATGTGTGTATGAGTGAATGTGTGAGAACATTACGGTATTTCAAGGGACCATAAGAAAGCATCAGACAACCGAAGCAGGAACTATAAGGGGTTGATTGAGGTGCTGGGTTCCAAATTCTTGTTGTTAACAAAAGATTTCTTAACTATTGAGCTCTCCCAGCCAACCATCTTGCTTTGTAAGACAGGCTTTCTCATTGGTCTGGGGTTCCCCAAGTAAGACAGACTAACTACTTATTATGTGAGCTCAGAGTCCTCTCTGTCCAGTGTATGGTTTACATGTGCATGTTCCATGCCTGACCTCTTCACATAGACTCTGAAAATCAATCCAAAGTCCTTAGCATTTTACCATCTGAGTCATCTCCACAAGCCCAAAGATACTCTCAGTATCCATATGGTGCCCACTGTCAATCATCAATAAAATATTATTATACCTAAGACGGGACACACATTATCACCACGGAAGACAGATTGTCACAGAATTTAGATGTCTGCTTATCAAGTTTCAAACAAACTCTGAAACTCCATGGTTTGCTATAGATTCGATTGGAATTGTTGAGTCTCACAATGCCCCTCTCAAAAATAACACACTAGTAAGTGCTTCTATCTGAAGAGCCAATTCAACGACTCTTGCAACTCAATGGGAGTCACAAAGAGACTATCAATTTCTGCAATTAGGGGATCAAGCTACAAAAAAACCAAGAAGAACTAAAATCAGACCTGGATTGCTTTTAATAAAGAACTATTTTTTATGCAGACCTGTGTAAATTATGAAATATGATTACATTTAGGTTTATACAGATTTTTGTAATTACATATCATAGTCTTCCTGAATGATTAGAGCCATTTGAGAGAATTATTTAATAATTCTTTCCTTTTTTGTTTTATGACTTCAATGTTGGTATCCTAAAACAAAGCTGAAAGCTGTCTTCCGAATAATGTATTTGCATTATCCCAGATTTAAAAAAAAATATATGTGGATTCAAGTCATTAGAACCAGCAGAGTGCATAAGCATAGAAAATACAAACAATAACAGAAATCACCAGAACTGTCAGAAATGTGTTATATGATTCACTGGCCTGAAACAAATATTAAGGCATATTTTTAGGTGTATGAATACTTTGCCTACATGTATTTCTGTGAGCCATTTTTATGTTTGGCGCCAACAGAAGATAGTAGAAGGCATCAGACTGTCCTGTAACTAGATTTATAGATAGTTGTGAGCTACCATATGGGTCCTGGGAATTGAATCTGTCCTCCGGAAGAGTAATCAGTGCTCTTAACTACTGAGCTATCTCTCCAGGCTCTTGTAGTGGCATCTTGTTCTGCAAATAGACTTGAGGTAATGGCCACACCTTTGAATGTGGTTTAAGTGTGCAAATGTTACCTCTTATAAGGAAGAAGTTGGGCTAACCACAACGAGAGAGAGAGAGAGAGAGAGAGAGAGAGAGAGAGAGAGAGAGAGAGAGAGAGGACTCTAGCAAGCTCCTCCTCTTCCTAAGGTATGGCCATTACATCAAGTCTATGGTCAGAACAAGATGTCAATCCAGACTCTAATGCATATTTTTGAAGAATACAGTATGTTTCTCAGAATCTCCTGTTTTGAAAGCAGAATTTAAAATTTCAGTGTTTACTATAAGTTTTCAAACAAACCATCTGTTGCCTTTCCTGAACCCCAAATTATAACTAACATCCTTGCCCTGACTTTAAAAAAAAAACATTAGAAGAGCCAGTTACAAATGAGTCTATAGGTTCCATCATTTTTAGTAGCTTTAGGCATAATAGAAGAAAGCAAGCACAAAGACAGCACAATAGAAGGAGCCATTATAGGTTTAAAGAGAAATCTGGCACTAGAAAAATAAACCAAGATCTATAAGAATGACCCCAACTAACAATCTAAGCAATCATGGAGATGTTAACTTAAATGCCCTTCCCTGGTAATGAGATTGATGACTACCTTATATGCCATCCTAGAGCCTTCATCCAGTAGCTGATGGAAGCAGAAGCAGACACCCACAGCTAAACACTGAGCAGAACTCCAGTTGCAGAGAGGGAGGAGTAATGAGCAAAGGGGTCAAGACCATGCTGGAGAAACCTATAGTAACAGCTGACCTGAAAAAGGGGGAGCTCATGGGCTCTAGTCTGACAGCTAGGAAACTATCATAGGACCAACCCAGACTCCGTAAATGTGGGTGTCAGTTAGGAGGGCTGGGCAGACTATGGGGCCTCTAGTAATGGATCAGTATTTACCCCTAGTATACAAATGGACTTTGGAGCCCATGCCACATAGCAGAATACTTTCTCCTTAGCAATGGACGTGCTATCCATCTTTTCACATGCAATTTCACATTTCTTGACTGATCAGTGAAGAGTCCGCTCAAATATTTTGCCTGTTAAAGAGTGATACTTACTTACTTAATATTATTTAGTCATTTTTCATGCTCATTTTTTTTGGATTAGAAGTATGTCTTATCATGTTTTGTTTTCTTTGCTTTTGTTTTGGCTCATTTTGTGGCTTGCAGTCAATTTTTTTGAACAGTGTCATCCAAATCACAGAGTTTTAGTTTTCATGAAATTAATCAGTCCTGTTTTCTTTTTAATGGCTCCTCTTTTTGTGTCCAAGAAATAGTTGCCTATTTGACAGTCAAAATATTTTCTCTTATGTTTTCTTCAAATTATTTTCTGGATTAAGTCTTATTTAGGCTTATAGTACATTCTGAGTTAATTTTTATGCAGAGTACGAAATAAAGTTCTACATTAGCCTGTTCACTTGTGAGTCAAAGCTCAGTTGTTTCACGAATAAATTAATTTGACATTTTTAGAATTTTGAATACTGAAGTATGTTTACATCCTTTCTCCATTTCCTTCCTCCTTCCAGTCCTCCCATGCTCCTCCCTCCAACAACTGCTCGCATTTTCCCTTTAAACCCTATTAAGGTCACTACTTCTGTTATATATGTGTGTGCATGTGTGCATTCCTGTGTGGGTGTGTATCTTTGTGAGTGCATTTAGTGACGTTTGTAGGTTGATAGTTTACATACTGATCATTTTGTTCAAAAAGTTTTCCATAGTCATTTAATAATCCCACTTTTAAAACATTTGTTAATAACATGGAAATGCACATTGATTTTACAATAATGCTTTTATCAAATACTGCATTGAATGTTAATGACAACTGGTCAAGTGGGGAACAAAATCTAGAAAACTCAAAGGACTCTGCACACATAGGTCATATCTGAAAAATACATACTATGCAAAAGTTACTAGTTCGAGCATACATGGATTATTTTATTTATGTGTATGAGTGTGTGTCCATGTTTGTGTGGTTGTGTGCAGTATCTATTCATATCAATGTGGATGTCTGCAAATGTATATGGAAGTGAGCGTGCATGTATGTGTAAGCTTTGGGGATCCCCATATCTGCTCTCGAGTTACAGGTGTACACCAAAGCACTCCCCTTTTGCATGGGGTCATGGGATTGAGATTCATTACTTCACGTTTACAAGGCAGTCTGTAACGAGTACGGGTTTTTCTGCCCGCCGCCTGCTCTTGTTCCGCCACCACGCCAGCCCCAAATAATACACAGAGACTCTGTATTTGATACAATACTGTTGGCCCGGTTACTTGTTTCTTATCGGCTAGCTCTGCCTTTAATTATTAACCTATTTCTGTTGATCTATGTATCTTCACATGGCCTTCTCTTACCGGGGAGGCGGTTGGCGTCCAGCTCTCTCCTGACTCTCCATCTTGACCCCTCCTTATTACTTTTTACTTTTTTCTTGTCTCCTAGTCCCTCCTATCTTCCTTTCCTATTGGCCAACAGTGCTTTATTATTAACCAGTATGAGAAACATATACAGAATGACATCTCCCATCAGCAGTCCTTTCAGGGAAGAGCTATCTCATGGGTGATCTTAATCTTCTATGTGTATGTGAATTTTCCTGTATTCACATACATGTAAATTATCAGGAAATTTTTGATATTTTATTCATTAAAATATTTGACTTGATGTTCCCTCTGACTTTGTCTCTATTTAAATCATTTTGGTGGGAAAAGAATATATACATATAACTAAAGATGGCACACAGAATAATATGCAGAATATAGAAGAAATGTCGATTTAATAGTTTATCAGTTTTACATCAGACTACATATGACAATTTGTTGTTGTTGTTATTAAATCAAACATTCTAAAGGAACAGACTTGGGTTTTAGAGTTAACCCAAATGTTCTCAATGGAATACACTCTTTAAAAAAAAACTGTCAGTGTATGATTTAAGTGTGTAATTCAATTTTACAATCACACGTACTTTCTGTGTTGATATAGTTTTAGCTGCCCCTATTCACATGTTCAATTTATGAGGAATTATTTTCCATAATGAATATAATTAATGCAAAATATTCATGAGTTTGATATATACATATACTTGGAAACAATTTTTCCTAGATTCAACACTTCTACTTCCTTGTCGTGTCCTTAATTCTGTCCTCTATGAGTGACAGTTTTAGTGGGGCCAAGCTTGCCTTTTCAGGCATTTCTATTTTACATTCAGTGTTAATGACATGTGTGTGTGTGTGTGTGTGCGCGCGCACACCTGCGCGCTTGCGTTCATTCTTGTCTAATCCATTATATACCACAGACTGTAGGTAAAAATAATACAAGGCAAACATAATTTGGAACAGGTGAGTGTAGCATAAGACCTACAAAGCAAAGGCAAGTCAAAAAATTACATTCTAATACTATTCGTCTGAGGCATACTCCAAGGTGATAGCTGATTAGTATAGTTGTATTTCTTTTGAGTATTTTTACTATTGAAAATGGTGCTCTTTTGTTAACCCCACAAAGTAATCTTTTGGCCAAGTGTCTCCATTGTCTATCTTTCATCTTACTTAAATACCAGTTATTAAAATACTGTGGACATTTGACAAATATTACTATTTTGTTCAGCTTAATGTTTGTGATGAAGGTGAGAGCAGCTACACTAGAAACAGTAATAGATTAGACTAAGTAGTTATTTCTAATCTCTAAGCAAAATATGCTAATCTCAGCAGAGGTAAAGGAAGAAGAGAAGGGCATGCAGGAGAAAATATGATAGCATTTTATATGGCATTATTAATAATTTAGAAAAATTGGACATTCTCTGTCTGTTGCTATTAGATTATTTAAATAAATAATAGCACATCTGACACTGGAATATTGTATAAACATTAAATGAAGCAAGACAAAAGAATACTTACAAGTGAAGAGTTAGAATTCAATTTTTAAATATTGTGATTTACTTACCTGAGGTTGATTTTTAAATGGATACATTATATTTATATACTCTTCCACATTTCTTTAGGTTCAGTTATTACAATTAAATTTGTCTAAACCACTTTTGCATAGTCTTTTTCTCCATCAGAGAAATAAAAAAACTCTTTGTATTTTGTGAACACTCTCCTATTTATACAGTGTGAACATCTGGTAAGGTTTGATGAGAATATTCTGGCTTTTGTATTTTTACAATGCCAGGGGTATTTATCTAACATTAAACTTTGAGAATAGCCACAATATGAGTCAGTGCCCTTCTATTTAAGAGGTTTGCCCTAACAGCTGGAAGATTTGTTTGTTGGTTAAATCATGCAAACTTCAATTTGTATCTATTCAATATAAAAGAAAAAAGTACAGGGTTGTTGTGAATTAAATGAGGAAAAACAAGAACAATCTGAGATGTGTTTGATGACCCTGTAAGTTTTAGTATATGTTTTATAAGCAATAAAAATAACTACACATTTAGGCAGAGGGAAAGAGAGAATTTATGTACCTCAAAAAACATATATGCATGCAACAGATTGTGTATGTTCAATTAATTCCTGGATGTGAAGTAAGGGAGAAGGAAAATGAGGCCATGGCTTATTAGATAAGAATAGCGATAGCAATTTACAACACGCTAACACAGCAGATATTCACGCATATGAACCTCCATTAAGCTATGTTGTATCGCCTGATAAAGAAATTCAGGGTGTTATTTCCCTGAGTTTTAAATGGGTAAGTATCCTTATTCATTGTAAACCACTAAGATGAAAATTTCAGTTGTCTTCAGACAATTTTGTAGGTTCTCAATTAAACTACCTTCTTATAATGCTATATAATTTCTATAACTATGTGATTTATTCAAAACCAGGTAGAAATCCCATATGATTTGTTTGTATCAGTAAAGAAAAAAAAGAGGAAAATGGATTTCAGTACTGATCATAAAACTCTACCAGTTGACTTTGGCCGGTGTGAGAAAATATTCACATTTCTTTTCAGTACCTAGAAAACCCTGTCTGTTTCCCAGTGACTGGGATTCTTCAGACAAACAGGCCAAAGGTCTTCCTGCTGTGTGGTGGCATTGCTACTGGGTGACATCTTAGAGGGTGGGCTTAAGGACTGATGCACAGACAAAACAATCCACTAAATTCACGTTCACTTTCCAGGCTGTTCTAGGTGATGGGGTACACAATATGAAAGGGTATTCTCCATGATTTTATTGGGCATTCCATCATAAAAGGACCTGCAACCCCAAAGCACTAAGTTCTAGTCTAGAGGATTCCATAACTTACTCTAGGCCCACCTGAGTCTTTTCTGTTTCTCATTCGTAAAATACGACAGAAGATATGGATATGAGGATTCAGCATCTACACAGTCATTTCTACCTGTTATCTTATTATCGCATCTGTGTTGTCTGGGGAAGCCCATGCTGGCCATCTGTCACATCCTGTCACTGCTGTCTGTCCCTGAGCCCTCATAACAGCTGCTTAGGAAGTATAAGTGGAAGCCAAGTTCTTCCTTCACTAGTTTAATGGTAATAATCACACAAAGGGGAAATGGCACAAGAAAAGGACACAAACAGTAACTTGATCATCATTTTGCAAATGAACACCGAAGTCCAAAGGCATTAAACCCATGCTGCTTCATACTCTGCAGTGGTTAGGAGTAAACCTAAATACTGCCTTAAAATATTTCCTATGTAAGTAATGAGAGCTCTGTGTTATGAACAGTACTTTCTGTTCATAGCCTCTGAGTACAAAAGTATTCAAGACCAGAAATATTTTTAAATGTTCAGGGAAGGGCCAGTGAGATGGCTAAGTGGGTAAAGGCAGCTTGCTGCCAAGCTTGAAATTTTGAGTTCCTTTAGGAGTCATACTGAAGAAAGAACAAACATACTCCTTCATGTTCTCTGTTGACCTAGACACACAAGTCGTGGCAAGTACAAACATGAGTACGTACATACACACATGTGCACAAATGTAACATAAACAATTTTAATACGGTAAGGAAGGAGGGTGACCATTTATGTGGCTTGGCTTAATGTTTCTTTCCCTTTTATTACCTTTCTACCAAAGGGTGTTACTGGTAATATCACTTTTCATAGTGCTATGGGTCTACTGCATCATTGTACTGGTATTAAGGATGTTACCTGGAAAATAAGTCTTGAGTTAAAACCATTTAGACCATTGAAACTGACCACCATCCACTGATACTTCTCAATATGAATTTTAAATGTAAACTTATAGTTGCTCAAATCATATAACTGGGTTTCAGAGGGTCCTAGGTCTGGAGGGCATTTAGTAATAAGCATTTTTGCTACATGGTAGTGGAATGTTCCACTATTGTAATGATACTTAGCATTCTAAC
This sequence comes from Phodopus roborovskii, assembly GCF_943737965.1. Classification (NCBI taxonomy): domain Eukaryota; kingdom Metazoa; phylum Chordata; class Mammalia; order Rodentia; family Cricetidae; genus Phodopus; species Phodopus roborovskii. The sequence goes on from NW_026126588.1 coordinate 10,363,735, forward strand.
AATATTCAACCTTTGCTGAATGTCACAGGGAATATGAAACTGACAACTATGTCCAAAGACTCAGGTAAGGGCATACATAGTTTCTAGATGGTTAAAATGGATGTCAGTTACAAAGAAATCCTCTCTTAAAAAATTAATTCTTTTTTCATTCTGCTTGTGAGATGAAGAAAAAATGCTTTACCAAACCATGCAATATTTATTGAAGCGGCTTTCATAATACCTGTCTAATATCAATCACTGCAGGCCAACACGAAAAACAACTATTATTCAAAGAGTAACATTGCTAGCTCAGTTGGCACTTATGAAAACATTGGTATTGCTTATTGGAAAGCATTTAATGAATAATCATTTCTAGGGAATAAATGGATACAAGTAAAAAGGTATTGTAATATTTTGAAGGTTTTAGGATGAGTCAAATGAAATCATTTTCATGTTGAATTTACAATGAAATCATACTCCAGGATATCACAGTTATTAAGTGATAAAATGTATTTCAAGATATCAAAGGAAGAGATAATGAAAGACAACCAGTTAAAATTTCCTACCTGGCAATAGGAAAACACCTCATTATGGTAAACTCAAGAAATCCCAAAGCAGACTTCATCAGAGACCCATAGAAACTTTCTCCCAGGGGATTTCCAAAAGCCCAGATCAGTACGTGATGCCCTCATTATTTCCAATATACTCACAGTGTGAACACTGTTCCCTTGAGGAATAAAATATGCAGTAGGGAATCTGTCACCAACTCTACATACACCACTGAGAACTTTCTGTCTCACCAGCCTCTAGTATTTCCCTTTCGTGTTCCTGATCAATAAAAGTTTTAAGTGATGCTTTGAAACACTATTTTACAAAAGAGAGAAAAACAAACCAACCAACCATGTATGGAATTTCACAGCTGCAATCCCAGTACCTAGAAGGCTGGGCTGGCAGATTACATAAATTCAAAGCTAAACTGGGCTCCACAGCAAGACCTTGTTTGAAAAAAAAAAAAAAAAAACTGCAAAGCAAGACAAATGAGAAAGCTCAATTTTTTGTTTTGCAATGAGACTTTGTAAATGTATGGTGTTTAAAACCTAGGACTCTTACTGCACCTTGAACTTTCACATTTAAAGTGTTTGAGCCCTATTATGCTGTGATCTGAATATTTGCATGACTAATTTTTATTTGTTCTAATTTTTTGAGGTGTCAAATAAACACATCATTTCCCCTCCCTCCCCCCTTCCCACCCTCCCCAATATACCTCCTTGTTCTCTTTCAAATTCTTGGTGTGTTCCATTACTTGTTGTTGACATTCATATATGCAATGGGCATAAATACATATTTCTAAATATAAACTTGTCAGTCTGCATAATGTTACTTTGTTTTTCGGGGCTGACATTACATTGAATTATAAAAAATAAACTTTTTATTCTGAAAGTTTCAATATTCTTTTTGTCTGTTTGTTTTTTTAAATGGCCCTGATGTGCTAAAGCTTACATCAAATTATTAACTCCTAACTCCTCTATCTTTATAATGCCATGGTGGCCATCAGATCTGGGAGTTTTACAGTTCTGTTACATAACCTTCCATACAGAAGAGTCCTGCACTGTCTCACAGATCTCCGAAGAGGGCAATCAGTACTTAATTGTGTCAACTGTGAAGCGCATCAGAACTTTCATTCTTGCCAAATCCTACGGAGGCCGGGATCGACTTGGCTACTGAGACCTGCAGTTTTTCCACGTGTGTCCCCACGCTCACATTCTGTAGGAGATGAGCAACAGTGGACACACTGGAAGGTCTGTGTGCCACGAGGAACACACTGCAAGAGCTTCATTTTGCTAGATTCAAGTGATGCTTCTCAAAACCAACAGCAGTGAGGTGAAAACGGTTTATACTCTCTGAGATAGCATGAACAGAAAAAGGCCCATTATTGAACAGCCAAAGCATTACCTCAAGACATACATCTTCTACACGATGCCCCTCCCCCAGGGGAGGGTTTAATAATAATAATAATAATAATAATAATAATAATAATAATAATAGATACCCACGTCATGTGGTGCCTAAGGATAGTCTGAGGAGATGAGTGGTTTGTTTCTCTGATGCTGGTATTCATGTTGCAAATCACCTCTTTGTGTGTGCTGAGTCTTTCTAATCCCATCAAGCTGCAGATGTTAAACAAGGTTGATATTTTGCATGCTAATGAGACCTCAATAAACCAATTTAAAAGCAAACCAAAACCCTAGAACAACCATCATGAGCACATTCTGTAAATCGGTCACTGCTCTTACTTTAAAAAAAAAAAAAAAAAAAAGTATGTTTTCAATTCATATAGTATTATAGCACTTTTCCCCTCCAGGCCCTCCTGGATATCCTCACTCCAAATCCTCCCATGGCCCACACTTGAATGGTGATAGTTTATTTTTCTATGATTAAAATGGTTACGCATGCATGCACACGCGCGCGCACACACACACACACACACACACACACACATTCACATATATATATAATTACAACCTGCCGAATCCACTTTTGTTGTTTCGTTTGCACGTATATAGCCTCAGGGCTGACCATTCTGCATTGAAGAACCCACAAGGAGGCTCAACCCTAAGAGAGGTTAAGTCTCTGTTTCTCATCAGGCATCATTTCCTATAGTTCTTTGTCTAGGGGTGGGAATCTGTAGGATTTCCCTGCTTCCAGTTAGCAGGGCCACTGATATTAGCACTGTTCTGGTATTCTTATGCAGCCATTTATAGGAGAGATGGCTTCACAACAGTCTTCCTGGTGCTCTGGCTCTTACAATCTTTCCTCCCCATGTCCCATGAAGCTTCCTGGGCCATAGATCAGGAGCTGTGGTCCAGATATATTGGTTTCCATTCGCTATGAGGACAGGCTTTTTGATAACTTGCTTTTCCTTTATAACCCTTTGGGATGTTATAGACTGACGCTGACAGTCTTTGCATTGGTGAACCTAGAATTCTGGGTCGTGGTTCTCATCATGAGAGCACTGAAGTGTTTTCACACTTTGGAAAAGAACACCCCACTTTATGAAACCCTACGAATACCCCACTTTAAAAGAATGCCTGTACATGAACACACACCCCCCCCCCAAATGCCACCAAATCCTGACAGTCATTTGCTCCTTCCAGGACCACCTGTTCTCTGAACACCCGCCCACAAGCTGCTAAAATCCTCCTGTCTCCTTGGCCACATGCCAACACAGAACACTGCCTGTCACCCCCACCCTCAACCTCCAAACCACAGTTAGAAGAAGGAGACAAATATACACAACCGAGACCACAACGGAGCTTGCAACAGAGGGTTCCGGTCCAGGTAGCCAGAATCCACCCACTTATTCTATACAAATTACCAAGGACTGTTTCTGGTGTAAATGTGCTATTAATCATAGATCCAGTAGCTACAGGGAAGCTCAGGCTAAGATGCATTTATTGATCAAAAAGCAAACGCGAAGGTTATACCTTCCCATAATTCCCTTTAAAGCCCAAGAAGACTTTTCATATAAGTGATAATCTGAGCAGTGACGTAATTTAGATAGCCTTGCTTTGTCGCTTTGTCTAGGCCTAAGAGCTATACTCCTTTATGAACAATATAGCAAGTTTCTCCTTTGTCTTCTCAACAACTATTTCCTGGGGACGCTGTGGTGCTAGTATGGAGATGATCAGTTTTCTGATGAAAGCATTTCCAAGATTTTGTTGGCTTTCTTTCAGTGGGAGACTTGAGAGACCCTTACTTAAAATTCAGGGCCTACCCCCAAGTCCTTGTTTTCCCCAAGTCCTTAACATAGTGCTGGCCCTCAAGCCATGCATGACTGCCAGCTGAATGAATGAATGAAAGTGTAAAGGTTGAGATGCATGACCGAGTGTGCAGATTTGTGAATAGACAGACAGGGCTTTTCACAGAAGACGAATATTGCAGAAAATGGGAAAAGTGTTGCCTTGCTTATTATTCCCTTTGATTCACCTGGTCCTTGGGTACTCAGAAAACTAACATCCAGCATTACAGATTGAAAGTTAATGGCAGGCCTTCCTAAGAGCAGACTTAGGAATTCAGTCTCAGGCGCCTTTGGGTTTAGCCATGTAGGCTGTGGTTTTCACTGGTGACCAGGGACCCACACTCTTTACCACAGCCTCGCCATTTACCTAACAGGAAGGAAATGGACCCAGAATATGTTGCTGTAAATTGCTAGCAGGGTTTTGTGAAATTGAGTATTTCAGGAACAAAACTGGAGCTATTCTCTGCCTTTCAGGATATTATAATGGGTTGGGATCCACTGAGTAAGAGCACACCAGCTGTCTCCTTGTTAAAATCGAAAAGATACACGATATTCCCTTATTCAAGAAAACAAAAAATTCAAATGCCTTACTAGGACTTTTTTTCTTTGTCCATATTTTTATTCTTCTAATGTTTTATAGACAGTAAAAGGTTGCCACATTTAAAATTTAAGTAAGGACACTAAATATTAACAGTATAAGAAAAGCTCATATTTTTCTAGTTCTTTATATGTTTTCAAAATAGTAGCAGACATCTAAACAGAAAACAGATTTTAACATTTTCTCCTTGTTCCCCTCAACTGAAAAACTGCCTTGTTAACTTTTTTAAAAATTTCCTTTTACATTCCAACCACAGTTCTCCCTCCCACCCTTCCTCCTACCTCCAAGCCCCCCCTTCCATCTAGCTCATTCCCCAGTCCACTCATCCTCACAGGTAAAGGCTCCCATGAGGCTTTAACACAGTCTGTCACAATAGGTTGGAGGAAGCTTGGGACTGAGATCAATATAGTCCATTCCCTCAGAGGTTCCTTGACATACTGTAGCTACTAAATATGGAAACTTATCCTTAATCTTACTGGTTATGAACCACTAATTGGAATTATCAAAATTGAAGTGGGAAGGAAAAAAAACTGAATTTTTCTCCTTTTCTCTTCTTCCCAGGAGTGAATTGAACCTCTTAAGACGTCACTAAAGAAAACAGAAGATTCATATGACCAGATGGTTTTTCTTTTGTTTATGGTCCCTAAAGTGATTTTAAAACCTCAGAAGTTCAATACTAATTTCTAATTGAGGGCATTTTGTTTTTCTCTAATTGACCTTACAAAGATAAGAAACATTTTGTGTTGTGTCTCAGGAATCCCATAACCGAGGAAGAAAAGTGAGGACCATGGATATGTCTCAGTTGGCAAACATGAAGGAGGGGCCATTCACTGCCTCTGAAAAATCATTAAAGCAGCAACTGAATAAGACACTGTGTCTCCCGTGGATCTTTAAAGCCACTGAAATTACACTAGTAGATTCCATTACATTCTTAATCATATTTACTCTGAAGGAGTATTGATAGCCCTAGCCATTTTTAAGCACCTTGTGTATTAATAATAAAATGGTACTAATAACTAACTCATATTAGGTCATTACCATTGTCAGGTACACTTAGAAATTCTTTATAGAGGTTTGCACTGAGTCTTTCCATAGTCTTTGATGTAATTCTGATCTCCAAAATACTAAAGACAAAGACATTGAGTTATACACAGGTAGACCGGCCAACGTGACGCACTCAGAAGCGACACAGGGTCTGAGCAGCCCACTGTCTGGCTCCTACAGACAGACTATGGAGGATGTTCACTGGAGTCACCGATTAAGGCTTACCAGAAGTTAGTGTTATGGTTCATAATGTCCAACACGGTGCACTTCAGGGTTATTGAACTCGATTAATTTCTTTCTTTTAATTACCTAACACATACACATACATCTTAATTGCCTTCTAGAATAGAAAGCCCACCCCAGCAGATTTACATACCGATAGAGCATCAGACCCAGAGCTATAAGACCCAGGACTGATCTCAGCTGGATGACTTGTTATGTCCCTTAGTATCAAAGCTGTGATTCAGTTCTTCACTTAAACTTAGTGGTCTTTAAAATTCCATCACCTTCAAAGTCCTGGAATTCTATAGTCTCGTGATATTTTTCTCTCCCCTTGATGCTGACTCTGATAATGAAATGGCAGCTCTGTAACTTGGCAGTTTCCTAAGGTATTTTTAAAGATTTGGCCTTGGGCAGTTACGCAGAAAAGACCACAAAAAAAAAAAAAAAAAAAAAATTTTATTGGTTCCCTGGCCTGAAAAGTATTGATTCAAAAGAATCTGAACTAGTACACTACAAATATGCCTTTTATTTCTGAAACACCCCCCACAAAGAAGAAACTTCAGTGTTTTTTTTACTAACAAGTAGTTTTGTCAGACTTAACAAATGTAAATAGAGTGTAAGTAGTTAAATGACAGTCTCAGATATACAAAAAATAACATGTTTGTGTGTTTTGTTAAGGGGTGTAAGGTTTTGTGTAGGGTACATATAATGGTTTAATATATGTACATTAATATTTTGAGATATGAAATTTTCCAATTTTGCAAGTTAGTTACTTGTGTCTATAATTTAACTAGGCACCTGTATTTTACCTGGCAACTTAGTGATAAACCCAATCAACCCATGTGTTGAAAAACCGCAAACCAGAAGAAAATAATTATGAGCTACTGAGCATGAATCTGGAAAATGCTAGACAGGGTATCGCCTTTTATTGTTTTTCAGCCCTCAGAGACCTTTGCCTACCAAACACCAATTCATTTTGTATTTAATTTTATATTTAATGTTTGTTTTTATAATTATTATATTTACTGGGAAATGAATAAGTTGCATTTCTGGATACTATTTAAATATGATATGGGAAGTGCAATTTTCTAAAAAGTCATTTCCTGTGTGGCAAGAATCATAGAGGTGCTTTCTAATTGCCTGGTTGCTTTTATTTAATGACTACAGCAATAGTAGAAATTAAGTTGCCAAGTGAAACAAAAGACAAAGGATCTCACAGCTTGGGAATTAGATGATGACTGTTGGAATCTGTTACTGAAAAGAGGCTTGTGGCAGAGGAAGATTCTAAATGCAGACATCAATAATAGAAATTCAGCTGACACACACAGTTATCAATTTGAAAATACCATGTGGCCAGGAACTCAGCCTGACTGGTGCAGAGAGAGAAAAGAACCATGTATCAGCCCACACTAGCCTGGAAGTCAGCACAAAAGGTAGGACTTGTTCGGGGGATTCTATCTGATGACTACTAAACAGGAAGTAACCGGGCGGTCAGGACAGCATGAAAACAAGTGATGGTGTCCTCAGGCAGACAAGGGAAAAAGAAGAATCCCAGAAAAAAAGGAAATAGCCAGATACCAAGGTTAGGCAAGCTTAGAAAGTTCTTTTACTTTTTCGCTTCCTGGAAAATGCAAACTGATTTTCTTAGGATTCATTTCCAGTATCCTTCAGTGGTGGCAAATCATCCTTAGCTTTTGGTCATGTCATTTACACAAATCTCCATGGGCACTTCCTTCCTTTAGACCACCAAGTTGCTTTTAACAGGCCCCCCTAATGCTCTCACATGGTGAGGATCTCCTTGTGTTAAGTTAGGGCTCCACAGATCTCTTTTTTACAATAAGGCAAAGACAATTTGCGAATAAGAACTGGAGCATGCATAAGCCTCCCTGAGACCCTTCTGAATAAGAATGCTCATGCTCGCGTGAGATAGAAGAGAAATAATCAGACATAAATCACAGATTCTGATATTCTAGAAATTTCATTCAGATGCTATTACTTTATGCTCTGCTGCTTTCCACAATGAATTTCTTTTGCACATTTCATGTGAAAAAAAAAAAAAAAAAAAAAGAAATCTACAGTGTGTCTGTCCTAAGGAGTTAGGGTGAAATCCGATTGAAAAGCATTCAAGTATGTCTATTTACAGAAGACTTGTACAGAAGTCTTCTTAACTCATGAATAAATATAAATGAATGTTTCTGGGGTATCCTGCTTTCTCCTTCTAGAAACCATTGCTAGCTAATGTGAAAGAACCCAGAATTCTAGAAGCCAGACCCTGCACTCCCACACTGATGTAGGTGAATACTGCTAGGAGTTGCAGAACACTGGAAGCCATTTAATAAATCCTGTGTATGAACGCATGAAACAATAGATGATGGCCATGAGTTAATCATAAAGATGAGAGTGCCTCCAAAGGACGGGTCTATTCTTTGCTGTATTATCTGGCCCTCCTGTGATTAATCTGTTCTTTCTCTTTACTCTAGGATGACTTGCTGCTTCTAAGACTGCAGACAAATTCTTGACACACAGCCCCTACCCCGCTGACCAAACACATTGCATTCCTCCTTATTTATTTATTTATTTATTTATTTATTTATTTATTTATTGTTATTATTTATTTATTTGCCAATAACATAATGTCACACATTGGGTTATAAAGAAACAAGGTTCATTTTGGCACATGATTCTGGAGGTTCCAAGTCAAAGTACCACACCTGGTATACCTCTTTTGTTGGCAGCTCTGAAGACAATCCACAGCCAGACAAGGGCATGTGCCTATTAAGATCTACCTTTGTTCCTTCATTTAAAGTCTCCCAGGATTAATCCATGGGTCACAGCTCTAAAGAACCTACCTAGTCCTAATTATTCCCTAAACATGTGGCCTCTAAATAACCACAGTCATGCTCAGTTTCTCTCTCCTGCTTCCTGCACCAAGTCATAGACCCTGAATTAATCATCGTGCCTTTGCCTTTGATGTGTGTGTGTGTGTATCCTTGATTCCGAATATGACCCATCAGAGGAAGACTGCATTAAACACAGTCCTCACCATTTTCTCTTAAGAGTCAAAACGTTGAGTTCTATCAGCAAACATTTGCTCACATATTCAAATTCTTTTATGTCTGTTTGTTCTTCCAGCCCCTATTAATGTAGCTTCAAAGGCCAGGGCCTTTTCTCTACCTTTTCTCTTTATGGATAACGCAGAACATATTGGTGTCCATGAAATAATGGACCTACTAATAAGCATTTGAATAATAAATAAATGACTAAAAAGAAATAAGTGAATTCTAGGGCTTACAGACTTCATTACAAATTCATATTTATGACATTGAGAGTTGCTTTCATGTCCCCCTGGCAGTAACGGCCTTGCCTCACAGCCTGGAAGTTGAACCGCCATGCTGCAGGCTTATGTTTACTGATGCTTCCGTGTTTACCCGTGTGCAATGTTCCCCTGCCCATTTATGCCCCCTCCTCAGATTTTACTTTGTAGCAATTCAAACGCATCTGAATTCTGTAATTACCTTTCCATACTGAGGAACATTTTCTATATTTTTAATCCCAGTTACGAAAATAGCACATCCTATTTTGGATCCACTGGTAAATTACACTCAAACATAAGCCACTATTCTGGGCTGTAAATGAAAATTCTTTGTTGGGTAACCCACACTGAAAAAAAAAAAAAAAAAAAAACAGGGTACAGGCCTGACGGAAGTATTGTTTAATCATTTCTATGCTGCTAAATATATATAGGAAGTGTTGGAACTAAAATTTCCACACTTCCGCCAGAGAGAAAATGGAGGTGATAGCTTGCTCCCCTTTTAGGGATTCTTTTAATGTAGCCTCCAGCTGTCATCTTGTGGTTTGTTCTCACTGCTATTTATGACAAACTGTGTAATCTTTGGTCACATGGGAATGATCACAGGTAACCTGAAGGTTGGCAAAAGAAAGCTCAGTAATCCAAAATCATCTGGCCACATTCTTCATTTATTTTACTCTTAGTACAATTAAACAGTTCATAACATAATCAGGTTAAGAATCCATATCAAGTGCTTTTCAGCTGAAAATGTGTTCTGTAGTCTGTGTGCCCTCTTTCCAACCATGGAGCAGTTGGACAAAAATCATTTGAGCCAGACTCCCTTCCTTTGATCCATGATCTATTTTGGTAGGAATATGAACAGAAGCAGATGTTAGACCCTGAAACGATGTCTCCTAAATTTCATTTGTCTAGCTGCATGATGTAGCTGTGCTTAATAAGGTTATGCAAATTCTGGGTTTAACAGGGTCTTTTGTGTCATTTAAGACATTAACAAAATTGAAATAAGTAACGTATTTAAAGATTCGATTTAAACTGGACCGCAACTTAATCAAGTGTAAGTAAGTGCTGTGTATTTTGAAATTGATACTATAGTGCAATTACGTAAATCATGATCAAACATTTGGAGAGGCTGGAGAGATGGTCCAGTGACTGAGAGTACTTGCTGCTCTTCTAGATGAGTTTGAATCCCACACCCATATGGTTGCTATCCACTCTGTCTACTTCCAGGAAATATGTGACCCTGTTCAGGCCTCTCAGGCACTGAAAGTATTGATGCACAGACAGACAGAGACTCGGGCAAAACACCCACGAACATAAAATAAAAATAAGTAAATGAATAAAACTGTAAAAATGTTTCAACAATTATAAATATTAAGATAAGACAAATATCCTCTTTTAGCTTTGGTACTTCATTTTAAATCTCCATTACATGACTGTTACCACTGTAAGAGCCAGAATAAAAACAAAAAATCAAAGTATGCTGTATGGAAAAAAAATCTTCCTTCATCAAAATAAGATAATTTTAACCAGTGGTAATCATACCAACATGTGACCCAAGGACCAAATTGTAGCACTGCATGAATCTTCCTAGAAACAGAATCCTGGGCATCATCAGCTGTTACTGAATCAATGTCTGCACTTGAACAGGAGTTTCATGCTTGGTGTAAAGGTTAAAACACACTATGTGAAGAAACCGAGTCATTCATAAACAAATATCTGGTACACCTCTGTTCATAACTAAACTTCCAACTTTGAGAGATCTCCTTTGGCACTTGTTAGACATCTCAGTTTTTTACTCACATGTGTGCTCTCACAACAACACACACCATCTACATCTCTCACTGTGGGCATCTTGCCCTTTGTCAAAACGAACCAGTTTAAGGTCTGATCCACTCCCAATCTGTCTTTCTTATGTAACACTGTTACTGTGCATATTTTCTACTTTGCCTGAAGCAAGAAAAGATGCAAACATGGTAACTTACAGTGATTCCATGTTCTTAATTCTGGGACAAATGAGATGCTGGGAACTAGAGCATGTGGGCCTCTAGGACAGACATTTTGGTATCCCTCCATCTCCCTCATCTCTTAGCTTGAGACTTCATGCTGTGCTGAACAGAAACTATTATTTACAAGTGAACATTAAAACAACACTGAGAGCTATTGATCTAATGCTAAAAAAAATCATAGAAGTGCTTTTAGTTATTTTTGCTTGCATTTGGCCAATATTTGGCCAAATCTTCAATGGTTTTAATGAGGCTCTTGAGTGCAAAATGCACAAAAAATGTGGCAGAATCAAATGACATAATCAGCACATAAAATTAAGACCCCATCTGTTCATTAACTTTTTAAAGATGTTTCTATAAATATTTCAGTAAAAACCTTTGTCCACTTGTGAGAAGATTAAGACCAAAAGAGTTTTACCTGTCTAATTGCTGCAATATGACAACTGCCCAATCCTGACAGTACATAAAACCAGTCTACATTTGTCTCTGCAGGATTTATACAGACATACAGCTTCACAGACACACTGAAGATGTGTAATATACAGATAGATATATGTTCATTAAAACTCCATTCTTGCATCACCAAAACAGCTTCAAGAATCTGTATGGTTAGTAAAATAAATAGGAATTCCCAGTAATTCTAAGAATCCTCATCTCTTACAGGAAAAGCCTAGTTTGATATGAGCAAGTTTGATGAAAATTCTTAAAGTTGTTCACATTCCAATCATATTTTTAGGGCATTTGGCGGAAATGTGTTGACTCATCATCAATAGGGTAAAGAAATAGCAGAGAAAGAAGTGTTTCATTTTCTGATATATTGAAAATGTGATTTGTAAACTTCAGCTTCCACTGATGGCCTATTTAGCATGTTGAAAATTCCCATATTACATATGAAATATCAATTTCCTAGATAAAGTGCCAGGTTTCTAAGTAGATGCATGTGTTAAAACAAAGCACTTAAAAGGAATACTTACACATTTAATTTATAGTAAACAAAAAGTATACTTCGCTACTCAAAACATTACTTTGACAGCAAACACATTGAATACTAATTTCTTATTAAATGGCCTTGGACACATCACAGTAGAAATATGATGTCTAAGGAATTAAGGTTTGCACTGTCCCAGTGTTTCTTAATATTATATTGATAGTACAGAGTAGATAAGATCAAATTACTGGTGACTATTTGACTAAGTCAAATACTTTTTTGTACCTAATATATTCAACCAAAATCCAAATAAGCTACATTAGTATATTCCTTACCATTTCCGTATATATGTGAGTGGTAAAATATAGTAAATATATATGGAGACTGTGATAGCAATCACACTACCTGCATAGGGATGAGACAAAAATCTTATCACCTAGGAGGGGAAGTAGACACAGAACCACACTCTGGACCAAGAAGCTATAGCAACTGATGCTTACTGGGAAAGAAAAAAAAAAATCTGTTTTCTCTAATAGAGTTCTCTGAATGTATTAACTATATTCTAGTACATGCCTTATGCCTGGGAATAATTTGTCAACACAAAACAGACTGTGGTGGTTGGTGGGAGGGGGGATGGTTATATGTCATGATACTTTTTATCTTATTGGATTGTTTTGTTTGGATTTGTTTGATGTTTGTTGTTGTTGTGAGAGATGCTTGTTTGCTGTTGTGAGAGAGAGACAGAGGACATGAAGTTGAGTGGGTAGGAAGATGGGGAGGAGTTCAGGGGGTTCAGGGAGAGGAAAGAGTACGATCAAAGTATAATACATACAAGTTATTTAATTTTTACAAAGAATTTTATCCCAAATGTCTTTCTACCGATCTTTTTGATCCAAGGCTTAAAGAAATACGATGACAATGCAAGGCAATAGAGAAAGCAGTCATCATATAGTACAGACAAAATACTATAGTTTGGGTGATGGGGAATGGCCTGTTAATTAGTGAAGATGTCACATTTTCATTTATGTTGTTCTGAGAAGAAATGATGGGAATCTGGAAAAGCTTTTCTTTAAAACATAAAGCACTCCTATATTCCTTAATATATGGCTTAACAGACCTTCTGGAGCTTGAGGAATTCCTTAATTACTGGGCATGTACACTCTTTCATTAATAAAAAAGAATGGGAGGGGTGGTTAAAAGGAGAAATATGTCAAATAAAAGACTGGAGAACTTTCATTGCCAAACTACAGTATTTGAATTCTGTCTGCTTGTCAATTGAGAACACAAGGTTTTGAGCCTAAGATAACTCAGTGGATAAAAGCTCTTGTATCATAAACCCAGTGACCTTAGCTGAAAACCAGGAAGCCACAGTGGAAAGAGACCTGGTTACAGGAAGTTGCCCTGAGGTCTCCACGTGTGCACAATGGTGGGAACAACATGACAACATGTACATGCACACAAACACTGACACACACATCATACAGAGACAATAGTACTTTACTGACGCAGGATCTCATGTAGCCCCGACTGACTTGGAACTTGCTACACACAACAGGAGAGCCTCAAACTCACAGAGATACATCTGCTTACGTCTTTTGGATTCTGAGATTAAAAGTGTGCACTACCGTACACCTCATAAATTGATGTTGTAAGAGAGAATTGCAAGGCTTTATCATAAAAGCACAAAAGGCTTCAAGTGTAATGCATAACAGCCCATCTGTCCATTATATGATAAATCTGGTATAGAAGTCACATTCATCAGATTTCACTTTATGTCTTTCAGACATAAAATACCACTTCAAAGCACAAGGGCACATGACTGGGAAAATGTTGTTATTCCCCTTGATATATGTGGTAGACAGTCTCCCACATTCCTACCAATAAACCATATCACGGCTATGTTGTTCCCATCTCCCCCCCAGCTAGTTAGCATTGGCTTCAATACCTAACATGAATGAAAAATGTGATTTTACTTTAGGACATAATTACCCCAGCCCCTGTAGTTCCCAGGATTCCTTGCACTGGTAGAGGTGAGCTGCCAAGTAGTAAGGACATCCAATGGTGTCATGGATAGATCCTCACTTAGAAGAAAAATGTTTCCTAGCGTCAAATCCAGTTCTGTGAATCTTTGGGATTGGATCTTGAGTTTCCATCAAGCATGTAGTGCAGTAGCCATCACCTTGTTATTGTACTCACTAAAAAGTTCAGTCCTTGAGTAATCACAAAAACTGTTCCCAAATTCTTGATCCACAGAAACCAACAGAGAAAACCATATGCTTATATTTACTTCAAGCTATGAAATTTCAGGTTATAATCAACAAATAATACAAAGATGCCCTCCTAATCATCAAGTCAACATGGAGATTTTCTAGAGAAAACATTTTATAAAGTGCAATTAGGTTTCTATGGGGAACACTAAACACATTCTAGTATCTGTAGAATAATTACGTATGATAGAACCTGGACATTCCAATGAAATTATAATTTAGAGATACAAGAAAGTTTTGTGACGCTATTAGCTTCACTTGGCAGAGACAGCAGAGAGCACGAGCGTTAATTAACATGCTCTGAATCTCAGCTCCGCAACCTGACTCAGTCATTATACTTCAATCTGGGGGTGCCCTATTAACAGTCGCTGTCTTGAAAAAAAATAGTAAGGAAGAAACATACACAGTAAATCGAAAATACATGGCAGGGCCACAGAGTAAGGAGAATACAGATTTAAGGAAAGCCTTGTTCAAATCTCAGCTCCAGCTCTTACAGTTTATGGAACATTAGATACATCCCTCTCTGAATTTCACACAAAGGAGGCACTGTGAGATAAACAGAGGATGCAGGGACCCACCTACCCAACACAACATAGAGGAGCTTATCATGCATGCTGTTTGACTCTAAATTATTTTAACTCTATCATGTTGCAATATGATAGAGATACTCTTTTTATTTTAGTGAAATTAGTGAACATAGAATATTCAGTATACGTCCTGAAACATCACACTCTTAACATGTGAATTTTTTCAGCTGCAATTAAGCTGCTTAAGGTGGAAATACATTTAATATAAACAAATTTGTTTATATGTCCATTGAACATGAATTTGTCCATTTAACATGAGTTTGGTTTCTGTGTAAGTGTGTGTGTGTGTGTGTGTGTGTGTGAGAGAGAGAGAGAGGGGGGGGGGAGAGACAGAGATGAGTGACAGAGCCTGCCCGAAATAAAGTAAAACAGATGCTAAGATTTTATCTATATTCCCATGTTTTAATAACAAAAGAATGTTAGAATGTTTTTCTTCATCCTGAGAATATTCATTGCATTAGAATACTGCACAATGTACTTCCAATGCATAAGCACAACCGCACTGTGTATCATGAACCGGACCTAATATCTTTGTGTTGGCTGACAGCCCCGACATTTAACAACACATTTATTGTTCTTTCCAAATCTCTCCCATGTTTTTGAACAACATGGATCACTTGGAAAGTTGCCTGAGGAACATTAAGCTATTTTTTCTTGATTCTTTATTGACATTTTTTTTGTTGTTGATGTTGTTGAAAGCAAAGTCATTCAAAAGCACTAGGACCTGAACTACACTGCAGTTATCAAAAATTCCTACAGATGGACAGCAGAAGCATCAGAAAACAGGCTGACAAAAATCACTAAGCAGAGAACTAAAATGGGCAGCTTTACATCCATCTGTGTGCTTGACTCATTCAAAAACTAAAAACAAACAAACAAACAAAACCCGAAAATCTCTTTTCAGTATTTCACCCTATGTTTACAATACATTGTCAGAAGAAAGAATGTGCCTTTCTGGTGTCTTCATTCTACTGTGTGTGCTGTCTTCCAAACTAATTAGAAGAATCCTCATTAACTATATTTTCATAGTATACTTGATTTTGAGGTAACATAAGATTATACTACCATGTTTTAAAGGATTTTTTTATTTTTATGTATACAAGAGTCTACTTGTCTGAACACCATTTGCAAGCCCAGTACTTGTGGAGGCCAGAGGAGGGAATGAGATCCCCTAGAAGAGGAGTCAGATGGTTGAAAGCTTTCCTGTGGGGGCTAGAACCTGAGGCTCAGTCCCCTGCAAGAGCAGCAAGTGCTCTTGAACTGATCTTTCTCCCCAGTCCCATTTTCCAGTATTTTGAAAGGAAAAAGAGCAAACAATTCCTATTCCATCCCCAAACACCTCAATTTCACCAAATATGAGTGGAACGTATTTTAAAATACCCACAGTGATTTATATATTGTACCTTGGGTATTAATTGCTCAATTGGTTAATGTTGGATAAACTCAGGACTAGGTATTTTCCTTGAAGTTAGCAATAATACACCAAGGCTACAAATATGAGTATAAGTGTTTTTCATTTATGATGCAATATATGAGCACTGAAAACTGCAGATATGAGATAGAAAGAGAGAGACAGATCATCCATACTTTTCTCAGATGTCTTTTCCACTTTCACGTAAGCATTTAAATGTGATGGTTTGGCAAACTAGTAACAAGGAGGGCAAATGTAGGAATTACTATGATGACCCAACAGAATGCTCTATACCCTGTCACATTTACTTATAAACGATGGAAGGATGTTACTGATATGGCACCACATTTGTTATATCTGGCTTTTAATTAGGTATTCAGTAAATATTGTTGAAAGCCAATGTTTGAAAGAGTTAAAATATAACATAGTAATGTTTTATTTACAAGGACTGCTTTCCCTGCCCCCTTCTTCCACTTTGAACTGGGTTCGGTTTATGGCACAGTCTCCAGTTGGCCTCAAGACTATGACTTTCCCCTATTGCTTTGAAATAATCTTTCATTCTCCCTAGGCACATTGCTCCTTAGGATAAGTTCACATTCTTCTTATCCATGGCCCTGTGGCCACTTTGGGGTCAATGGGATACATGAGATGTACATGAACAACCTATGGAAGTTACCATTCTGTGTGAGAGCATGCATCCCTCTTTCCTCAACTCTGTGGTCCTGAGGTATACAAAAATGAACACAATAAGTCACCCTGGACCAGAAGTGATTTTGGGAGTGAGGGTTACACACAGAATACAGATGGCAAGGAAGAAGCTGCTAGAAAAAATAAATCCCCAGAACACTCCTGGGTGGATTATTATGTCCTTTGTGGACCTGCGAGAAAATAAAACTTGATTTCTTATTTGCAGTTGCTTTTTTCCCCCTCCCAGGTTAATCCATTCTCAGCTGATGGCTATCTGCACTCTTTGTAGACTAGACATTCTGGGCTTAAGGCCCACAAGACGCTGTCTATGTGTTATCGTGCAAATCTGTTTGTCTATATTAGGATCTCATGGAAAGGGACTATGTCATATTTACTTGTGTGTCCTCAAAGTATGTTGGAAATAGAAGAAAAATCAATAAATATTTGAAAAGTTTCCTTATGTTCCATACTGAATCTAGTATTGACAATTTTTTTTCCATAAAAATCTACTGACTTAAACATCAAAAGTCTCTACAATACCCTCAAATTTTCTAGTAGGTCAGTAGGAAATAATCTCTTTAAGTCTATACACTTGAGTGTCTCCATTCATTAATATTAGTTTTAAAATAGTCTTATACGTAAATCCTTCTTGGATGAAGAATTAAAAGAAAATTACAGTTGAATTCAAGCCAGGTCTTTTAGGTGTAATATGGGAAAAGAATATCAACCTTTATGTATCTGTGGATAATGTGGGGCAAGGGTAGTCTGATGGGAGATGCCATTCTGTAAATATGTTTCTCATACTGGTCAATGAATAAAGCACTGTTGGCCAATAGGAAAGCAAGATAGGCGGGACTAAGAGACAAGGAGGATTCGAGGAAGTAGTAGGGAGGAGTCAAGATGGAGAGACTGGGGAGAGCTGACACTGGCCCCACTCCCCGGTAAGATGAGACCACGTGGAAATACTTAGATTAACAGAAATAGGTTAATACTTAAGACAGAGCTAGCAGATAAGAAACAAGTAACTGGCCAACAGCGTTATATCAAATACAGAGTCCCCATGTGTTTGTGGCAGGCGCGGCGGTGGGTCTAGGCCAGCAGGAAAAATCTACTGGCAACAGTAGTCCAATTAGGGGATTAGTCAATTCTATCACACTAACTTCAATCTTAACTAGAAAGTAAACATGGAATGGCTTGGTACTGAAGGGAAATCCCTTTTCAATACTCAGTACAGCATTTCACAAAGTGTATGCTCAGCAAACGTTCATTGAAAAAGTGGTCACTACTGTATCAGTCCTTACTGGTAGGGGATGCTTATGTGAAGAAGACATTGGGTGGGAGTGCAGCTGTCATTTTTATTGCTGCTGTCTTTGGAAATCAGTGTTACCTTGTGGCACAATAGCTATTCTGGAAGTTTCCATGAATCTATCTCACTTAATTTGACCATTGCCTTTATGAAACCATCCTTATGTCTCAGTTGAAGAAGGCAGGACAGATAAGAAGGCTAGTAACCCACAATTCTGAGCAACTAAACTGAAGGGCTTGAATTAAATCACTACAACAATGGAGGCAGAGAGCTCACACTCATTGTTAGCACTGTTTTGTTGCTTGTCAAGGCAAGTGCTGGAGCAGGCAGTGTACAGGGATCAAAGAATATTACGCTGATGACTCTGAAAGGTCCAACACTGCTGTGAGGAAACCTAGGTTCCCACTGGTTGATTCCAGCCAATCCCTGAGCAGGACAGAGCCACCTAGTGGAAAGAATCTTACCTCATCTGACATTTTTTTTTTTTTTTTTTTCTACTCCTCCCTGTGTGGGCCTGAGATGTAGCTAAGGAATACTGGCATTTTTTTTTTTCTCTGTTTCTCTCACCTAGCACATTAACCCTAATAAAATCTTTTCTGGAGAAAATTCATTGATCCATTTCTTATTAGTTAGTTATTCTGGGAGGCCCTATGGAAAGCAACCAGATAAGGTTCCCTGGTGAAGAAGGAAAACACTCCTATTTCTTCTAATCTCCCTAAAGGAAAGATGATAACTGGGAGAAAATTAGGTCCTTCTAAAGGGTGCTTAGAAGAATACCCACAGAATTCTGAGTAGTCACCATTGCAATATATCAAACAGTAAGACACTAAGGGGCCTCAGTCTTGACGAAACTCTATGAGTAGTGTTTGTAGTTGCTATCCTAAAAGCTATTCAGACTCATTCCAGCAAGGCCATTTTAATGAGCAGAACAATTCATTAGGGAGGCAAGGGGGAGGGTTTCTGTTAAATAGATGAAGAAGAAAATAAAGCTTCTGTCTATCTACTCTTTTACATATATTATTGTGAGATGTTAAGAGGACAAGCATGCTGGACACTTTCATTCCTCGGTGATAAACCAAGACAGAATTGTTTCTAGGCATCTTCTTCCATTTCTCTTTTTAGTCTAAGACTACTATCCTGGCTTTAGCAAAGTTCTCTTTGTTAAAACATAGATCTTGAGCAACACAGCCCATTTTCTTATGCTATGTTACTGTTTCCTGATAAATTCAGAGTGACGACTTCAGTCCACCTGGACTGAAGATTCCTTCTGCCTATTATATACACTGCTTTAAAATAATTTTATAGTGCAGACATTTGATTATTCCCATTGCCTTGGAAGAACAACTTATCTACTGAGAATATCACTCATCATAGACTCTCTTCATTATAGAATAGTAGCTATTATTATTAATACTAATTGATCATACTTCATGAATATAATAAAGACAACTAATTTTGAGTGTTTTTATTTCACCCAGTAACATAATAAGTGCTACCTTTAAGTAAGAAAGTCTCTGAGAAGTTGAGTGGGTGTGGAAAAAAAAATCACAGGACCAGTGATTTTCATCTATGAATTTCCATCTTCTAAATCTAAACTCTGAGAATTTCTTACAATGGCTTTCAAAGTCACCAATGTTGTTAAAGTCCCTGTGATAAAAATCAAGAAGGCAAACAAGTCCCAGAGATTTACTTCTTTCCTGAAGAGTCTTCCAGACGGAGAGACCAAAACAAATGTACCCAAATCTGCATTTGTGATAAAAAGGGGAAAAAAAAAACAAAAAACAAACAAACAAATAAAAACAAAACAAACAAACAAACAAAAAAAAAAAAACAAAAAACTAGGTCTCAAAGGCTCTGTTCATCTACTATTATATGCTGTTCATCTACTTCACAACCTGAGCTTCTTTCTCTGAACAGAAGACAAGAAAGCAAAGATACATTTAAGTTTCTGATGGTGGATTATCACCAGTAAAAAATAATCCAGAATATTAAGTCTACATTGATTGAAATTAATAACAAAATCAAAATATGTCCATGGGAGGCCTACTCCTTTCTGATAAGAATAGAGAAGGAGTGGATTTCACGGCACAGATGGGATGATGGGGGAGGAAATGGGAGGACAAAAGGTAGGGGAAACTTCACTCAGGTTATAAAATAAATAAATAAAAATTTTAAAAATCGGTATTTTTGATTAGTACCTGCTTTGTATTGCCTTTATCACAGATTCTCTCAAATAAGAAAAATATAGTGGCATACTATAAAAATCATAACAGCATGTGCCCCGGTATTTTTACATGACAAAATAATGCTGTACTTATTTTGTCTCTTAATTTTCTCATTTGATCTATACTGCAGCATCACAATAGCAAAGATTCATGACCTCGTTTGCTTTACAAATTTTTTGCTGACTATACTCTGTAAAGAAATCTCAGATAGAATAATAGTTTAACGCTCAACTAAACTTCAAAAGTAAAAGCCAACATTCTGAGAGCAAACACGTGCCTACACAAACACCCATAAATCCAATTTCACTTAAAATTCATAGCATTATGTTATAACCGATCAATTTAGAGTCCTCGAAGCTCTGACATGAATTAAAGAATCAAAGAGACTTTTCAGTTTAAAATTATGTGTTGCCCATAGTTGTTCGTGCCTCTTACATTGAAACTCTACATGGCACCCTCAGGAAGTATGAATTGCATGACCCCCTCTTAGGCTTTCCCTTATCTATTCTGTCTGGTCTAAGCAGCTGTGATTATTAATTCAGCTTCAATGCACGTTCTATTTAAATGGCTGGCACAACTGTCTAAGGTATAGCTCACATGTCACTGAAATATTAAGTTCTTCATTCTCAAGAGGGTCGTCTTCCCATCCCTATACTGCTGAATCCAATGGCCAGTTTTTATTTGCAACCTGCTCACTCTTCATTAAGACCCTCTTTAGTTGGTCTGGGGATATCACTCTCTTGCCTTACTCTAGCTGCACATGGAGAAACGCCCGCCCATGGCTCAATCCCTGCATTCATCTTTTGTCTAACCCAGTTCATATATTTAATTTCAATTTCCTTTTTTATTTTATATTTATTTAAATGTTTTTATTTTACATAACAACCACAGTTCCCCCTCCCTCCCCTTCTTCTATTCTCTCTACCTTTGCCCCCCACACCTTATCCCCCATCCACACCTCCCATGGAGAGTCAACAAAGTCTGGCATATCAAGTTGAGACAGGACCAAGCCCCTTTCCCCTGTATATAGGCTGAGCAAGGTATCCCTCCATAGGAAATAGTCTCCAAAAAGTCAGTTCATACACCATGGATAAATCCTTGTTCCACTGCCAATGGTCCCACAGACTGCCCAGGCAAATACTGTCACCCATATTCAGAGGGCCTAGTTCAGCCTTATGCAGGTAGGATGAGTCCAGAGTCAGTGAGCTCCAACTAGCTCAGGGCAAGTGCCTCTGTGGGTTCCCCCATCATAATCTTGACCCCTTTGCTCATATAATCCCTGCTCCCTTTCTTCAACAGGAGCTCAGCCCAGTGCTTAGTTGTGGATTTCTGCATCTGCTTTCATCAGTTACTGGATGAAAATTCTATGATCTCAATTTGTGTGGTCACCAATCTGAACACAGGGGAAGGACAGTTACTGATAACTCTCAAAATATATTTCCACCTAAAACATTTCTTTAAACCTGGACTTCGGTGCCTAAAGGAACCTTTTATTTCTTTTTATCTCCATGTGGCAATAGGCACTGCAGATTTACCTTACCTAAAACTGATTTTCTTCCTTTCTCCACCACACATGCATGCCCGCAGGCTCTCATTCACACACACACACACACACACACACACACACACACACACACACACACACACACACACACAGGAAAGGGAAACTCCACTTTTACATGTATTCAAACCAAAACAATCATGCTTGACTCATATCTTCAACTCCACATTTTAAAAGTCATGACATCCTCCAGCTCTATTTCTAAAATATATCTTCAATCAATCTATCACTTATTACCTACATAGCTATTACCCTACCTCTCACTTAAGTTCTGACAGTGGCTCCAAGTAGCATTTCTGGTTTTAACCCTTATGTACCTATAGACCAGGGTTATCACAGCAAACAGAGTGACCTGAGCAGGAAATATATCTCAGACCATCATGTTTGTCTGGCCAAACTCAGCAATGTTCCTCCATTAGCCCAGTAACCCAGAGCAAAATTGAAGAGCCTTCTGTGGACTGATAAAGATCTGTCATCTGGGACCTCTTTTTCCTTTGACCTTTGCTGCAGGTACTCAGGCCTTCCTGCTGGTTCTTGAATATTCTGGCACTGTTCCATTAATCAGGTGTTATCCTTCCTGGTCCCTGTGCCTAGAGTGCACCAGACTCATAATCTGTCTCATTTTATTAAAATGTCATTTCTTAGACTTGTAACATCTCACCATGGCAATTCCTGCCCCTCTCTCTTTTTAAGATTCCCTTTGAAGATTTAAAAAATATTATAAACACTATATTTTATTATGGATCTCTTTTAACAGAAATGTAACCAACAAAAGAGGGATTATAATTCACTACTGTGTCCTTAGACTAAAGATCAGATTCTGACAAGTAGTGTAACATCTGAATGTATAAAATAGTTTTGACTTTTGTTTATTTTTGAGATTATAATAGTTCTCCTTCCCTTTCTTCCAAATCTGCTCATATACCTCTCCTTGACCTCATTCATGTTCATGGATTTTTTATGTATCTGTATATATACATATGTGTAAATATGCATATATGAATAAGTATACATTCCCAAGTATGACCTTCTCAGCCTGCGTAATCCTCCCTGTGTGTGTTTTCAGGAATGACCATTTGGTATTAGATTTGCTGTGCTCGTCCATGAGAGAACTATTTCTCCCTCTCTCATCCCATCCTTCCTCAGTTGTCTGTATCACTCTGTGTGTGGTTGAGGCATCAAGGATTTTTCCGCATCCCTGTTGGCATATCTACCATTCTTGTTCAATTAAGGTTATGCAGTCATACTGGTAAGAGTTTATGAGTATAGATCCTGACATTACTAGGCGAAACACACAGTTTGGCAGAAAACTTCCTGATCCTCGAGCTCTTACGTTCTTTTCACCTCCACATTAGTAGGTACAAGAGCTGTTTTATAGATGTATCCACAGGGACTGGGCCCTACAACTCTGTATTCTGATTCTTTCAGTTTTCTGTAATACTCTCTGTCTGTTGCAAAGAGAAGTTTCCTTGATGAAGAAGGGTGAGTACTACACTTACCTATGAATATAAGTGCAAACAACTTGGATTATTAGTAATTATGATAGTTTAGCAAAGTGATGTTTGTAGATTATCCTCCAAGATCCATGACTTTACTAGCCATGGGTAGTTAGCTAGATTACCAGTACCGGGCATGATTTCCCTCTTGTTGAGAGAGATCTAAGTCCAATTAGAAAGAAGATGGTTATTGCATTGAACAATTGCACCTTCAGAGTTATCCTACCATGCTGGTCATTGTTTAGTTCATCGGTGTCATACCTATGTAAGACTCATTGTGGTTCTACACTTGGAAGGCTTGAATGGCACCTTTTGGTACTAAGGGGAAGAGGCACTCAGGTGAGTTCCATATCAGGAGCCTCTGGGCCCTGTGTCTAAAATGGATAGTGTCTTCAGCAATAGGAACTTATTTTCTACTTCTAGTGTGGAAACCCAAGGCAATGGCAGGTTTTGGGCGTCTCTTAGACAACCCTGGCCAACAACTCAAAAGAAGGCTTCTCATGCCTGGTGCTGGGGGTTTTGTTAGGTGGCCTTTGACCCTTGGAGGTATCATTGTCTGCCTAGATGAGAAAAGTTCACTTAAAATAAAAATCTGTAAAAATACAGACCATGTGCATTAAAGTTTTCTTAGTCAATACGTAATAGTATAATTCCTTATGACTTTTCCAAACATCCTTGCTGGTATTTTGGGCTCTTCCTTCTTTCTTCTGCATTTGTCTTCCTCTCCCTTCCTAATTAAAGCGTCCCCATTTTTCCCATTTCCACTTGTACCCTGTCATTGTCCTCTCTATTGCGCTCCTACACCCACACCCACCCCAGCCATGGTCTCCTTTTACTTTGTTGGTTTCTGCAGTTACTCTAGGTTATGTTTTCACATCTGAAGATTTGGGACTAGGAGTTTCGGGTGACACAGAACATGTGACATTTGTCTGGCTTACTTCGGTCAATATGATATCTGTAAGAAAAACTTTTAATAAATAAAGACTAAATAATTACACACTGGCCATGTGATGTACTATATACATCCTCTTTTTCTTCAAAATTACTTTTGGGTCAGTTTTCAAGTTTTCTATTAGGTCTATGTATACAAAAGAAAACAAGTATCTTTCACATATTTCTAGAAAGATGGGAAAATAAAATTACTACATCTAGAGACAGCTGAAAACATACTATATGAGATCCCAGGAAACCCAACACAGCCCTAGCAGATTACCATATGTAGCCCTTGAACACAGAAAGGATATCATATCCACTACTGGTTTAACAGGCGTTGTACCTCAGCCTTAGCATGTTCAGATTAGAGTGAAACTGGTTATAACTAAATTAAATACTAGCATATACCAGTGTTGAATTTATAATAAATGTTAGCAAAGAGAGGTGGTTGCTGTTGTATCATTCAAGATCAATGCCCATCCTCTGTCTACATATTTACAGAACCTCCCACCAGGACACTGTCATAGTGTGTGTTATAGCATATGGCCCTTTCTAAAGGTAATCCTTTAATGATGGACTCCACTTGATTAATAAAATAAACTATTTCAGTGAGTCTATGAGGACAATAAACTTCTTCACCACAGCAAAACTAGTGAGGACTCCCATTTTAAGATAATACCAGGGATGAACGTCACTGGCACATAGTCACCAACCATTTATCAATATTATATTTTCCCATAATAGGTATGAAAATAATTTGAACTGCTGCTATCTGCATAGTATCAGCATTGAATTTGTGTTCACAGGAATATACAAACAATGTCTCTTTAAAACTTTCATGGAAGAAGCATTTCCAGAGGTGGATAGGAAAACTCTGAGTGTCTCTATAATGCCGTGAGAATAGCAGGAAATCTGGAAAACCCTCGTGATGGTCCCCTGGAAACTGTAAGTATGCAGCATCTCAATTCATTGTTATTTAAGACTCAGTCCTGGTTTGAAAGTATGCCTTATGGCAGTGGCTCTCAGCCTTCCCGATGCTGCAATCCTTTAACACAGTTCCTCATGTTGTGATGGCCCCCAACCACAAAATTATTTTTGTTGCTCTTTCATAACTTTAATTTTGATACCAACATGAGCTGTAATGTAAAGGTCCATGTGTTCTGACGGTAAGAGCCACTGCTTTCGGTCACTTTCACTTGCCCTGCCCCTACCCTTTCTGTCAAACCTCACAGTAGTCTGCAAAAATATCTTCTCGAGAAACAAAGCCTATATAAAACTCAGAAGTCGGGGATCTAGTTGGTTGAAAACCAGGCACGAGATGAACCACAAGCAAACAAAGCACAAAAAGACAAGACGGGAGTGGCAACCAATGATGTGGAGAAAGGAGGGACTATATTGCTCTAACATCCAAAGCAGAAAAGATATGACTCCTGAAGGAAAGTACAGGTCAATATCCTTCATGAATGTATGCACTGAAACCATCAAGTTACTACCAAACGGAACCCAGAAATCAACAAGGAAGATTGCATACCATTGTGAACAATAAGTCAGTCCAATAATGCAAGGATGGTTCAATATGCAAAAGTAAATTAACAGAAAATTCCAGAAGAATGGAAGAAAGTACATAAAAATATATGATGGTCAATAAACACACAAAAGATTGTGTGTATATCCAAATCAGAATAAAGCATAAAATCCTACCTACTATGATAGTTAAGTAAAATCGTGACTAGTGATAGAAAGTCTGTGAAGGAACTAAAAATATTCATTGCCTATGGGGTTGTAAAATGCTATGGCTGCTTTGAAAAGCAGTTAGTCCACTCCACAAAATATTGAATACAGAATTACTATATATTTATTTATGTAGCAGAGAAAAATGTTCACACACAAATGTCCACTATTCCCATATAATTAACATTCACTTGGAAACAACTCAAGCTTATATCAACCGATTACCACATAAACAAAAGTGCCATGAACATGAAATGGCATAGTATTAAGAAATAATATATATATGCATATATATTAACAGATATATGGTACAGTTAATATATGTTAACAGAATATATATGCTACAGTGAGCATGAGCCTTGAAAATATGCTAAGTGAAATGAGCAAATCACAAAAACCACTTTTGTATTATTACATACATATGAAACATTAAGAGTCAGTAAATCCCTAAAGAGAAGTAGATAAGTGTGCAATCACAGTTATGTGTAATATTACATAGACAATGGCTGATAAAAGCTATGCTTTCTTTTGGGGTATGGAAAATATGCTGTTTTACAATTATGATGTTTACAAAATTCTGTGAATATAGCAACATCACTGAATTGTATATTTGCACAGGGTGCTTTTTTTAAGTATATATATATGTCAAAACCTTATAATAAAAAAGAGCAGTTCTGAGACTGGGTTTTACTACATCTAACATGAAAAGAAGGAGGAATTGGGCCAAAAGTAGAAACGATGGGCTTAGGTATTTAAATGCCTCCCTCCCCACATGGGTAGTTTTGCACTTGGATTTTGTAAATGCTGTCTGAACTTTCATGTGACAACAACCTATTACTATACATGCATATATGTTTCATATCTGTCTTTATTATTGTACGGAATGGTATTGGTCATATACTTGATCTTGTTTGTCCCATAAAGCCATGGCATTCAATAGAACTCATATATACAATGGGAAATCAGTGCCCTGAGACTAAATAAGCATGGGAAGCATCAATGTTCAATGGGTAAACTAATCACACCCAATTAAACCCAAACATTTCCAAATGATCATCACAGGTCATGACAAGTGAATTATAACAGAAAGTTTTACTTATTTGACAACATGCTGTGCAGTACATGGCCAGATCCTCCATGTGGATCCCTAGAGATTCCCTTGTGCCGGATTTTTACCTGACCCCAAAATGTTCCCCTGTTCCACTAGTCTCTTTTAATACTCTACCTATTTGTTCTCCTTACCTGATCACTCATATTCCCATCCCCACCTGCCCCCAGTCCATTCACGAAATCTCTATTTCCCCTTCCCAAGGAGATCCAGGTGTCTCCCCATAAACCCTCTTTATTACATAGTCTCTGAGTTATCCTTTCCTTTACAGCCAATATCTACTTATAAATAAGTAGAGAAAGGATTATAGGAGACAGAGGGTTCCAGGACACCATAGGAAACCAACCTCATCTCATAGGGGCTCACAGAGACTAAATCAGCAATCAGGGATCCTGCATGGGTTTGACCTAAGCCCTCTGCATATATGTTACAGTTGTGTAGCTTGGTCCTCCTGTGGGAATCCTAGCAGTGAAAACATGGGCTATCTCTGACATGTTTACTGGCGACATACTGAGTTGCCTTACTAGGACTTAGTGCTTAGTCTTAGGGCAACTTGATATGCCCAGTTTTGTTGATACTCATGGTAGAACTGCCCTTTCCTAAACAGAAACAAATGGGGAGTTAATTGATGAGTAGAGACAGATGTGGGGTAGGGGTAGGGACTGGGAGGAGAGTAGGGAGGGGAAACTGCATCTGGCATGGAAAATAAACAAACAAATAAATATAAAAAAATTAGAAATAAAGAAAACAGTCTCATAGTCTCTCTTTTGCCCCCCTCCCCCACCTCAGGCTTCAAATCTCAACATAAATGAATTTAGGTTATTAGCAATGCCCCCAATGACAAGTATTATTGTTAACTATAGTACATGCGACTGTTTAGTTCACCTTGCATCACTATTTCTCTTGACAGCTGCTTACCAAGAAAAAGAGCTTCCTCTCCATTTCCACAGGAATCAAGTTCTCTCCACGTCTGAGAATGACTACCCAGTTTACATCACTTTCTACAAGGCTCCACTTACGTCGTTTTGTACTGGCTAGTTATTATTGCTTCACATTTAAACACGAATATTGTCATCTCAAAGATGAATCAGTTACAATGGAGTAGGGATTTGTTCCCCTCACATTCACATATCGATAGATTGTGACAAGACGGGG
Organism: Phodopus roborovskii; assembly: GCF_943737965.1. Taxonomy (NCBI): domain Eukaryota; kingdom Metazoa; phylum Chordata; class Mammalia; order Rodentia; family Cricetidae; genus Phodopus; species Phodopus roborovskii. The sequence continues at coordinate 10,392,085 of NW_026126588.1, forward strand.
GAAGGAGGTAGAGCTCTGGGGAAGGGAACCGGACATAAGGCGGCACCCTTAACAATGGCGTGACTGCCCTTAAAGAAGAGATGGCATGCGCATCTCTTTGCTTTTTACCATGAGAGAAGACATTAGCCAAGTATAATCCAGAAAGAAGAGCTCCTACTGGAACCCAATCACATTGTCACCTCAATGACAAATTTCTTCTGTGAGAAATAAGTTTCTGCTTGATTTTGTCTTTTCTTCCTTCCTTCCCTTTCCTTTCTTTCTTTTTTTATTTTATTTTTTTTTTATTTTGTTTTAGCTGTTGGTGGTTGGTTGGTTAGTTGGCTTTTGACAACCTATTAAGGTATTTTCTTACAGCCTCATGAACTGCAAAGGAAGTTACTTCACTTATCATATTAAATTCTTAATGACCATGGCACTGAACTTTCTTATATAATATCTTTTTCCTCATTAATTTATCTCCAATTAATCTGCATGGTCCATGTCAGCAGATACCAAGCCTACTTAAGATTTTACACTAGTGGTAAGCTCTGGGTAAGCACTTACTGTTTCTTAGATGAAAAATAAATTTATTATGTCTAAAGGAGCTGTTATTATTGGAAAAGCAGACACCAAGTTCCAGGTGACCTTGTAGTTAAAGCAAGTGATAGGATAATACCTGGCAGGTTTTGTTTGTTTGTTTGTTTTGTTTTGTTTTCATGGCTATGGTACACATTCAGCGCAATGCTAAGGTAAAGCAGTTGAAATCTTCTCAAGTGGTAAATGATATATTTCTACCTAGAAGCAATAACTTGCCTTCCAGAAGTTTTTAAATCAATAATTTTTGATCCATCTCTGTATTAGATCCTAATAGGTAGAAAAAGGTAAGTTAACTTGTGGCCCTATCTCAAACTACTTTAAAATCTGCTTGAAGAAATAAAACAACCATCAGGGATAGTTAGACAGTAGGTATATATGTCTAATTAACATCTAAAAACAATTGTCCAAGACATTGGCCTATAGGTATATATCAGCAATGATTCAGGTAAAAAATGAGTTCTGGACCCACATGCACACACACACACAATAAACATATACAAACATACATGTTAAACACACAAAAATGTATATTAATAATGTCAGTAAGATCAAAGTTAGCAGTTAGTGGGAATAGAAGTTAGGTGAATTGTGCCATTTATTCATTCATTCATCCATCCATCCATCTAGCTAGGCAGACAGTCATTCTGTGAAGTGGGTAAGTAATGGTGTCCAGTGCTGCTGAGATGCCAGAGAGAACCATGTAAAGCAAGGAGAGAATCTTGGCAAGCCCAAGATCACATCAAGGTGTGGCTGAGAACACTCCTCCACACTCATGCCATAAACTCTTCCAGAATGACTTTAACCTTCCTCATCCCTGAGCAGTGAATTTATGATCTGCTTACCCAGTAAGCCAGCTGTTGTGGAGGAAAACTAAAATAATATCAGATGCCTCCTTAGGTTCCAGACAGCACACCCACAACCCTACTGGTGCAGGGAACAGAAGCAGGAGGGAGGAGACCAGCAGCTGTGGCTCTGTGTGTGTGGGGGACAATCACTCTGCTGGGTCTTTATTCCTTTGGGGGATTTCTGATAGGGAGTGAGTCCCTTTCCTTCCTAGGATGAAAGAGTAAACAGCACTCCAGGTGAGCTCTATTTTACCCTGAGCCCTTTCATCTTCTTGATCTGCTAAGCAATCCTGCCCTACTTCTTGTTCCATTGCACCTGCTTCTGACCTGAGCTACCTGCTACCCGAGCCCTGTGGGAGCCACAGTGCTCACTAGTGATCTTGTTTCCGAAGGCACTGGCTTTCTCTGTCTTTGTTCGTGGGAATCTGACACTGTCTCTGCCACCTTCTCAGGCTGCCACCAACGCTTCCCTGCCTGCAAAGGATGTGTGCTGAGCCAACTCCTGTGCCGCTCCACCTCTGTACAACTCTGCTCTTTTGTTCCCCATAGTCCCACTGAGGTATTTTTAAACACTTTCTCTTCGGGATGCTATTTTCAACCCCCACCACAACACTTCAGAGACTTCGAGGATATTGTTGCCAAGTCTACAATAACGGTGCCAGGGGTGCTGGATCACACTTCATACTCCATACACTTGAGAACTTTTTTATAATAAGATTATTTCTTTTTCCTGTGGAAGTCCCACTTAACTGTAAGTCCCCAGCAGCTTTTTGAAACGTTTTGACACTCTTATGTGCCTTGCAGTCTTTCTCTTTGTATTCTTAACCTGCTCTTGTAACTTTCTATAGGTTGGACACAGATAACACTAAGATGGACTCCCACATGGTTTTGTCCACATAGTCCTGAAGACTCTTGCTTATAGGTGGATAACTTTAAATTATTTGTCCCTGTGGTATTTTTTCTAATTTTCACTAACTTTTTCATGATTTCTATAAATTATTTGTGTAGTTTAAAGCACATATATTTAAGATAATGCAATGGACATCTTGATCTCTTTTTGAGGTTTCTGTGTCCTCAAACTCATTATTATTCACTTAACCAAATTTTAGCAGGGTAAGAACCTTCCACTACCCAGAATGCAACAGTGGTAGTCCTGGGTACCAAAAGAATAAGAACAGCAACGCATACAAGTTACTCATGCCTGAAAAACTATTTCTATAGATATAGACTTGGTGTAGACAACTATAAACATATCTATAAGAGATATTAATGTAAGTCAAAGATTGAGACAATACTGCTTGTCTGAATGCCTTTCTTTACATTCTTGTCCTCAAGAAGATATGTTCTATTTGAATGGATTTAGGATAGTGGGTAAGAAAAGGTGGAACACAGGTATTAGAAACAATAAACACTAATAGAAGTAGTTTTCAAATGGCATATGAATCAAATACTAGTGATAAAAGCAAACAATGTATTTATTTGGGGAATGAAATTATATTAGAACTGCAGTTTGATATTTTAGGAGTAAAGCACAAATGGACAATGGGTTTTAAAACAAAGGAAGATCAAGTCAAAATGTATCACAGATGAGCAGGTAGGGCCTGCTGCTTAAGACGAGAGGAGTGTCAAAGGATTGAGGCTGGGAGTGTGCAAGGCAAGGATTGAGGCTGGGAGTGTGCAAGGCAAGGATTGAGGCTGGGAGTGTGCAAGGCAAGGACTGAGGCTGGGAGTGTGCAAGGCAGGGAAAATGCTGTGTGATCACTCTAAAGGGTCTTGAACAGTACGCTTGGGAGACCAGTATTTTACATTTATGATACCACCGACACTTCCAGCTTCAAATCAAACCAATTGGGCAATAGTAACTAGGAGCAGAGTATGTCATCTTCATGGAGGTGGTTTAAATTTAAGATGACTGAAGAATACACAGAGAGTAATATTGAACCTACAGGATGCCACATACAACCTCTGTCTGTGTATGGGTAAAGCATGACAGAAGCTGAAAGCATTGAGTAAGTCAAACATAAGAGGGTTGACAGGATACTTTGAAGGAACAGTTAGTGAGAAAATGAAACATCATAAAGGATGCAATCCTTGATGAGGCCAAGGCCATTGTTAAAGGAATAGTAGCATGGTCATGAAAACAAAACAAGATAATGACTTGGCATTTGGAAATATGTTTGTAGTTAAAGAGAACAAGTCTTAATTCAGAGTCAAGAACAATCATCAAACTGCAGTAGTGTAACTAACGGCCCCTTCATTTGATAGTGAGTTGGAGTACAGAGAAAGGAGAGGATGGTTAAAAGCACAGATTATTTAACAAAGAAAAACTTCAAATGTGACTATGGGTTATAATAATAAAACCACAGAAGATCTAGTAACAATCAGTATTCCGAGTTCAGGGATGTTAACCTTACTAGCTATTGGTTTTCTTTAATCTCAGCCCCAGAAGGCAGAGGCAGATGAATGTCTGTGAGTTTGAGGCCACCCTGGTCTACAAAGCAAGTTCCAGGACAGCCAAGGCTGATACATATAGAAACCCTTTCTCAAAAGCACTACAATTAATTAAAAAAGTTCAAATTAGTATTGTTCACTTTCTACTTTCTCATTCGCTCTCTAAGATCAACTTAAATGAATAAAAAAGAAACACAAAGAAAGAAAGTGTACAGATTTTAAAATTGGGACCGTAAAGTTACTATCTCAAAATCTGAGACATACTAGTGCATGTGACCGCAAAGTATAGTAAGTATAATAATATGCTCAACTTTGATAGTCGAGTAGTTTTCTTGAGGAATGTGGCACAAAGAATGAAGGAAACAATGGAAAATCAACAGGCAAGTTTAAGAAGCATGGGCTAACAATGAAATGTGGGAATAGCCCACTAAAGGTAACTTGAGTGGGATGGGGTTCAGTGGGTAAAGTAGTTGCCATACAAACATGAAGACTGGAACTCTGATCCAAAGAGTCCATGTAAGAGCTGAGTACAAACTGCCTATAATCCAAGTACTTGGGAGGCAGAGATAGGGATTCTGGGGCAAGCTGGTCACCTAGACTAGCCAAAAGTGGGCTCAGCAGGAGACCCTGGATCAAACCCTAAAGTTGCAAGAACTAAAGGAAGACAGATAATGTCAACCTTGAGCTTATACAAGTGGGTAAACACATATGCATGTACATTACATACAACACACAAAGACATATTGACCCACTGCTAAATAATAAAACTAACAGAGAAGTTAGTGCTACCCACTTGATGTTACACAGTACCAATATTCTACTGAAATTAATTTAATATATATATACATACATATCTATATAGATTAAATATTACTAATGGGGAGCTGGAAAGGTGTCTTAATAGTTAAGACCATTTGCTGATTTTCCAAGTTCATCTCCTTGCACTCACACGATTGCTCACAAAGACAGTCTTTAAAAATATTATTAAATGTAAACAGCTTTTCAAAGAATTATACTTCCTCACCTAAAAATGTTGCTGCACTCTAATCATTTCTGTGTGTCACAATGTTTACACACTATTAAAGCCATCTGCGCGGTAAGGAGCATCCATGTCAACTTATTGTAAAGAATCCTGAAAGGAAAATGTAACAAAGGCAACACCATTTACATGATGTACAGAACAAAATTAGTTAATCATTTCCACACTGGCACCTGAACGCCTGTAGTTCTCTTTGCATATCTAAACAACCAATAGGCAGGACCACTTACTCTAGGAACACAGGTGCTTTGTCCATGCACATCGCGAGGAAGTAAGGCAAATGTTCACCACGGTTAACTGGTATTTTTCTGAGAAGTCTTTCCCAAAACATTCATTTTTTTTTTTTAATTAAATGTTTAAAAACAATCAGGAAAAAAAGTGAAGCGAAACTTTGTATGGCCATCTTCATAATTTTACAAATGTAAGTAAAATGGCGGTCTGAAATGGGATGGACCAGCTGTCAGTTACAGTGCATGAAAGCCTAAAGGGGGTGGGTTGGGGCTGAGACGGATGGGGGAAAGTCCCACAGATGCAAGGGGACTGAAATCTGGATCACCATCGCCCAGGTACATGCTGGCTGGAGAGTGTACCAACTGAATTCCTAGCACACAGAGGGAAGAGAAGGGACTTTTAGGGCAAGCTTGCTAGCTCCACTAGCCAGATCTTTGATAGCTCTGGATTCAAGTCTGTAAGTATGCACACAGGTAGGACCACACGAGCATGTGTGTGTGCACACGCGCACGCACACACACACACACACATCACACATACACGTACAAAAATAAAATGTGGGGAGGACTGCTACAATTGAGGAAAATGCTATAAAAAGTGATCTTAATAAAAAGTAAGGAAAATAGGGGTTGGTGTATTTGAAGAGGGAAGAGGGAAAGGAGGAAAGGACAGCCATTTCCTTTGGAGAGTGTGGCCACTGGTAAGTTACCCATGCCCCACACCACCTGCTCATATAGGCAGCATTAATTACACTCATTTGATTATTTTTTTATATATTTACTTTACATAACACGCAGTTGAGAGGGAAATGTGTTTTAGGAATTTGGAGGGAGTTTGAAGTTTAAAGAATGAAATTGATCAAGATACACTGTATACGTGTACGAAATTTCCAAAATAAAAAATCATTTAAGAAAATAAAATGTAACTGAATTTAATATTAATCTTCATCTTGAAAGGGGGGAAATTTACTAATAACATTAGCATTAATCTAACATAGTTTAGCCATAATTACAGAATATTCATTTTAATGTGACAAAAAAAAATGGTCTTCTAAAGTCCCCATTCAGGAAAGAGAAGTGTAGAAAATTCAAATACATCTAATATAGTAAGCAAACGAGGGTGTATTGGTTTATGAAGATACAAAAGATTGTCTCAAGTAATAATACAGCAGCATGATACAAACCAAAAACACACAATGAAAAGATAAGAATGTATGTTATCAAAATACACTGAGCTGTGTGACAAACACAAAATTTTAAATCAATAGGGAAACATAAATATGCCTAATTTAGTCTATCCTTTAACAGAGGGCATTGAGAAATGACTGCTAAGGAGGTAGTGTTTCTAGTGAAGAATGAGGGAACTGGGAAGAGGTTAAAGCTCTGTCCACAGTCTAGAAACTCACTCTGGTGGAGGAGACAGGCCAGAAACTTAGGCGTGTCCTGACATCAATGACATATGCCAAAAAGGGAAGGAGGCCACAGCCCAGGAGGAAGTGAGGGAGTATTGCTCCAGAGCAGTGGTCCTCGACCTGTGAGCTGAGACCTCTTAGTCAAATGACCCTTTCATGAAGGTCATATGTCAGATCTCTTGCATGTCAGGTATTTGAGTTACAGTTCATACAAGTACAAATATTTCAGTTGTGAAGCAGCAATGAAGTAATTTTTATGGTTAGGGATCACCACATCATGAGGAATAGTATTAAAAAGCCACAGCATTAGGAAGGTTGAAACCACTGCCCTAGTTGAAGATACCAGAAAAGCTCCTTCTAAGCGAAGGAACTCAACAGAAGTCTGAAGGATGGTGGAGACAGAGGGACAATAATGAGTAGTTGCACCATTAAAACTCAATGCAACAAATATCTAAATTTAAGAAATAAAATAATCTTTAAAATGCATACAACATAAACATTTTTTAATAATAAAGTAGTATTGAGGAACATTCTAGCACCAAACCAAATTGGGGAAGGGGAATCAGGGAACCTAAATGTCTCCCTCTGTGTTTGGTGTTTCTGAACTTACTTAGTAGTTTTTCAAATGCTGTAGATGCTGTTTTTCGCCAATAATTCTACATTAAAATAAGTGGCTTCTTTAAATGCACAATCCTGTATTATTTCACTGTTAAGACGTTTCTAGGCAGGGGCTAGAGAGATTGCTCAGTGGTTAAGCTTTTGCTTCACAAACATGAGGAACTGTAGGTCCCCAGAAATTCTGTAAATGCTGTGTTGGTGTGGTTGTCCACCTATAATTTGAGTCTTGGAAAGTGGAGATTCCCAAAGCAAGCTGGTTTGTAAGATAAGCCACATCACCTAAAAGGGCTAAGAGGCCCTTCTTCAATGACCAGAGTGGAAGAGGAAGAGGTGATGATTGCTGGTGTCAGCTTTCTTCCTCCAAATGTATATGAACACCAATGCATGCACTCCACACACATTGTTCACCGCCAGGCAAAATCATGTATACACACATGTGCACAAGACACACATGGGAATACCGGGAAGGGTCCAGGTAGAGCAAGCTTTGTTTTCCTTTAGGAGAGAGAAGCACATCACTAGCCTCACAAGAGAGACTGAATACGCCATTGGTTATACTGTACCCAACTTTATTTCTTCTCAACTTTGAGCATTTTAAAACTTCTGAGATGGGCTGGGAAGATGGCTTAGAGAGTGAAATTCTTGTCGGGCAAGTTTGAGGACCTGAGTTTGGATTTTCAGAATCAACGTAATGCCCAGCACCAAAGGTACTACATACCTATAATCCCAGAGCTCCTACAGAGAGATGGGAAGTAGAGACAGGGGACGATGAGTTAGTCTGAAGTATGCACAAGCAAAACAAAGAAAGACACTGTCTCTAACAAGGTGAAAGAATAAAACTGGTAACTGATATGATCTGCTAGCTTCCAAATGTATACTGTAGCAACATGTGTGTCCACATTCACCTCAACTTACACATACAACACACACATCCAGCTTTGCCAAGAAGGAAGCCTATTTTTAAGGCTTCTTGATGTCAATAACTAGAATGCAATTCACTCTTCTCTTGTTACTATCTCAATAGAAAACATACCTTGCTTTCTCTGCATGTTAATAATATTTTCATGTTTGGGATTCTTATATAATAATGCTGCCTTTAAAACACTCCATTTCCCAAAGTGCTACTTAAGTTTTTCAATGATTTTTTAACATCCCAGCCTAATTGTTTAGGCTTCAGAGAAGCAGGCAATGAAAGGGACAGCTACTTAAAACACATGAGCTTTGTTCACACTTCATTAAATGTTTTAAATGGCTATTTTACTTTATAGCTTTTGCATTCCTTTCAGATTTTAGCTGGCTTGATTTTTATAACTAGGAAATTTGAAACTCTCTTCAAAGAAATCTTTTTCCACCTAAGTGTCCTCCAGCTTATAAATATGTTATTCTCATTTCTATTATGTAAACTTGAGGCTCAATTTTAAAACTTGAATCAAGGTTAAATCATTTTAGCTTTAATCATTTATGGAATTCTTCATTAATATGAAAAAGTTTACTTTATTGCTTTCCTAAAATTACATGTAACTGAGCTTTGTCTCTATCTGAAAGCAATTAATTGACTCCAGAATTACACATTCTGTACAGAGCAGTCACTGAGAAATATCGCAGACTAGCTGCTGCTATTACCGGAAGAACAAAGTGATTTGTCAAACCAAATTTGAAGCTCGAATAAAATGATGAAATTGGTCTAGCAATCCATATACAAACCTTAGTGTTATTTATGACTACAGACCAGTTATTACATCTGATTAGTTATTGCTTATCAATTGTAAGATCTACCATTTACTTTCACTGTGGACTAAACTGTATCATTAATAAAAGCAGCTCTAATTTTAAGGGACAGACTACAAAATAGCATTGGCTCTTACGCTCAAGAAATCCCAAAACATAATAGGTGTTCAAACAAAATAAAGTGCCACATTTTTGTTTTGTCTCTATCCCCACAGAGGCTTCATTTAGTCTCACTATACACAGATGGCAGCTATCTGTTGTGTGATCTGTGGTAGGAAATATGGACTCAAGGGCATGTTCATGATTTTCTTCATTGTGAGAAAACACGATCAGTGAAGGAGACTGGAAACAGATCATGCAAGTGTTTCAGACCCTGAAAATGCACTGTGAGCTGCCCCTGGTCCCTCCATTAACTCTGCTAGCAAAACGTTCTAAATCACATTCTGGCTGTAAGACTGAGAATTATAATCACAGAAGTGCAGAGCTCATAGATAGAAAGCAGAAGTCCAAAAGCAAGGTTTTATTATTTTAATATAGTTATGAACTTTGGCAAATGTGCTATATTTATGGACAATCTCAGCACATAAAAAGGATACAGACCTATGTGTTAAAAACAAATTTTTTGGTTTTGAAGGTGTTACAGGATGACTCTTTCGATATTTACAGATTTCAAACGTTGAATTTTTCACCCTCTATGTGGCTGATTTAAAGTTGAATAGGTAAAATACAGTTAAGTAAGCATGTGGTTTACAACAGTTTAGACATTAGCTGTCCTTACAAATTTAGTGATCTTACAGGAAGAGACCCCAGAGATCTTAACTCTTTCTTGGTACATATTAATGCACATGTCTACACATGTGTGTGAGGACAAAGAAAGAGAAGCTATGCATTTCCTGGGAGCAAATCCCTCCCACTGACAACACGTTAGCACCCTGCTATTATATTCCAGACTCTAGAATTGTGAGGATACAGAGAGCTTCTCCATCATACTTTGTTATGACAACCCAGGAAGACTGGAATGAACAAGAGAGTCTATAACACTATTGGGAAACAAAAACATACACACACACACACACACACACACACACACACACACACACACACACATCCGTTACAGATCCAGATCACAAACCATGGAATAGAGGCGTGTACGTTAGTACATTCTACAAGAGGGGACAGGAGCTGATAATTAAGACTCATCTAGAGAAATGAAACAATACATAGTGGCAACAGAAACAGTAAAGGAATTAGTTTTGAATGTGAAAGTCCATCTGGAAAATAATTTCTGAGCTGAACAATTCTCTTTGCATCGCAGCAATGACTTTAGATACAAACCCGGATGGCCTTGTCCGTGCTCTTCTAGTGATAGACACATACAGAATGTCTTCACAGAGTATCACAAATTCCACGAGAGGAGACTAAATCTCCTGAATGAAGGAGAGCCCATTCTCAGCATCTACTTTTTGACATATTAATGTGATGCTCTATGATAACTTAGAATGCCCATTCCATTCTAACGAGAGCTATATTTTGAAATCATTCCTTTGCTGAAGACTATTCAAGAAGTAGCTTGAGATGCAGAATGATGGCCTTTATCTCATGGTGGTATTATTACTCCTGCCTTTTCCTTCCCTGGTCATGAAGCACAAGAGCTCATTTTTAGAGACAGAAAAACACAGGGCAACAAGCACAGTGCCTAAGAGAAATTATCATGCAAACATTCAACACACGTTGTCTCCAACGTCAGAGAACACACTTGGACTAGTAATTCCAATTTTGACTCTGAGTTGTTACGATGGCACACTAGAATGTCGTGAGGAAGCACAGGCCCCAAACCATTTGGTTCGACTCGAAAGGGGCAAGATCCAGGAAGGACGTGAGGATGTCGGTTGAGCCTGTTTATTGAACAATTGCAGAACCACATTCAGAATGTGACAAAACGTCACCACCATACTGTCAAAATGTTTTATGCAAAGAATGTTGCTGAACTAATTCAAACTAATACCACATTCCAGCTTATCTTTGATGCTGCTTCAGGCAAATGCTCTCGGCACAACTGTTTCTCCCAGTTCTGTTTCTGGGCAGTTCCACAGCCTCTATTTGAACTGTTGATTTATAAGAGCTGGCTGATCACCAAGGTAGGAGAAAAGAGGGTTTCTCCAACACCGTTTGCTGGAGACAGCTTCTCCGTTTTGTAATAAAATGTTAGCAGCCCCCAAATGAATTTGGTTTATCTTTCTGAAGATCAATTTCAAAGTAATAACACTGAATTCTCCACATAAATCCTCCATATTAAAAGTGACAAGGGAGATAAGAGTAAACAAAAGTAGATGGGGGAATTCACATTACTGTCTTCCACAAACTGCTGGGGTAAAACAAAGCATAAGCACCAGCAATCATTCACCACCGACACCGACTTCCTTTTGAGGCCTTTGGCTTGCGGTCCCTTGGGATCCGGTGTTAGAAGTGATGCACTTGTGAGAAAATGCCGATGCTGCTTATCAAGACTTCTAGGGCAGTGCCGATTCAATTGATGGCACTATAAACGATCTTCAATGTATACCACTCACTGGCAATGAAAACAAGTCATGTGCCTGTCTGAGCCATAGTTTCTGAAATGAACCTAGTTAAACATTTATAAGGAAATAGCTCTCTCCCAAGCCATTATATGGAAATTTAGATGTTTTCTCAAGACCACGTAATTTGCCAATGATTATAAATTTGGGAAGCCAATTCTTACATACCAGACACACGACTTCCATCAAGTGCTCACTATTAGAGGCAGCAGGTGGGACCGTGTGCACAGCTGGCGCTGTTTGTTTCAGTGTCTGTGGCTGGTCTGTCCTCGTGGACCGAAGAGCAGAAGGAGAAACCGAGACCTTTCACTCTGCCATTGATTTCTTCCCAGGAAGTCTCCCACATGAGAAATATCCACCGAGAAGTCAAGATGCCAGTCACACGAAAATAGCAAGGTTCCTGCCTGTGCTGCAGCTCTGAGCACTCTGGGCTCTGTGAACTCTGGCCACGGGAACAAACAGGGTTCACAACAGCACAGCATCCACCGGGAGTTTGTGCTCTCCTCACAGCCCGAAACAAAGTCAAACAAAACGGATTCTTGTGGCAAGTAAATGACAAGACTTATAGAAAAACAGTTCACACTCCCTCTCCCTCCCTCCCTCTTTCTTGCCCCCCCCCAATTTTCTCTGCTTTATTTTGAAAGTTATCCATGTTCATAATCTCATCTGCTCGGGAGGCTGATCCTGGAGGATCATGAATTTGAGACCAAGCTGGACTAAGAAAGACACATGCTATGTTATATATCTGAAAAACAAAACGTGGAAAATCTCCAAACCTTTATTTTATTTTCTAATTTGAAAATATTTTTTTTCTTAACAGAGTGTTCTGTGTCATGAATATGTGAATATGTTCATATCAAGAAGTAAGTTAGGATGAGATGGCTGAGTTGCTCAGGGTACCTGGCCCTGGCTGTGATGAGCTGAGTTCACCCTTGCGCATGCACAGTAGAAGGAGGAAGCTGAGAGCTACTCTCTGATCCACACACATGTACTCTGGCAGGCACATGTCACCCCTACACAACACACAAATCAAACAAATGAAATTTAATTTTCTTTTTAAAGAAGTAGCTTATTCCCATGAGTAATTAACATAGCAACTGACTTTACTTTTTAACTATCTCTCTCTGCTTAGACAAGAAGAAATCTGATTTTAAAGCAATTGCTCATTTAAATTCTAATTAGCAATGTACTGAAAATAAAATACAATTATTTGAAATAAGACAAAAAAAAAGACAAAAGCATATTTTCTGGAAAAAATGCTGCTTGTCACACAACAGCTGTTGCCAAATGGCACCAATGGCCATGCCACAGTGAATCAAGCCTGGATCAGGCAGAGAGTCCACCTGGTTTCTCTGTGACTTCAGTGGGTACCACTGGGCAGGAATTTAAAGCTGACTTCTCTAAACCTTAGTATTGCTATGTCTCTGGCAAATAAGTCAGATGGAACGATCCCTTAAACCTCTTCCCAGTCCAAATCTTGACCTCTGGTCTATATGATTCTTTGGGGGGGGTCAAGATATGGTTCTGTGGCTTTGGAGGCTGTCCTGCAACTAGCTCTTGTAGACCAGGCCGGTCTCGAACTCACAGAGATCTGCCTGCCTCTGCCTCCTGATTGCTGGGATTAAAGGTGTGTGCCACCACTGCCCAGATTGGTCTATATGACTTTTAGTATTGCATATCTTTGTATATGTTTGGATGGCCATACTTGTCCTGTAGACAGCTAGTATGACTTATGTCTACCTTCCATCTGATAGATGACTACCCTGAATGCCAGTGCTATATTTGGCCCTTCTGTGTCATAAACACGTTCACATCAAGAAGGACCCGCAGGACATGTGACGTGTGAGTTGGAAATGGCACCTGGCCGGCATTGAGTCTGGTATGAGTGCAGCTCCACCTGTTGGCATATATGTAGAAGGAGAGAGCAGAGAGTTGTGCTGTGAACTGCACACTTGTGCCCTGACATGCACCTGCCCCTTACAGGAGGCTACGCTCATCAGTCATTTGAGAACTGGACAGACAGACTGCTTGCTGCTGAACCGAGATTGTGAAAGGAATCGGTCTGATATCCTTCAATGATTTTAGTTCAATGACTTACACATCACATATGCTTACATTTGATAAGTGCATGAATAGTTAATGAACAGCACCAAACTTCAGAGATATTCACTGAAAACAGTATTCACTTGACCTAAATACTATAGAGGCTCTAGATCTAGGGGGAATGTTCAACTATAAAATGAATGAATATGCCTGAAACCTTAAAAAACAATGTTCACTGTCTTGGTAATTAGGGAAATGAAAACCAAAATAACTTTGAGACTGCATCTTATCCCAGTCTGAATGGCAAAGATCAACAAAGCAACAAATGCTGGAGGAGTGTGGGGGAAACAGAGCATTCATTGAGTTGATGGTACTGCAAACTGGTACAGCCACTCTAGAAATCAGTGTGATGGATTTGGAAAAGGCTACAAATTAACCTACTGCATTATCATTCTAAATCAGCTCTTGGCATATGCTCAAAAGACTGGACATCCTTCTCCATAAACAATCTGTTCAAACATGCTTATAGCCATCCTACTCAGAATAGCTAAGAAATGGAAACAACATAGATGTATTTCAAGTGACAAATGCATAAGGAACATGTGGTACATATATACTATGGAATATTACTCATCTGTAAATAACAACAAGGCCATGCAAATTTCAGGTAAATGGGTCAATCTTACTTAGTAAGGTAATCTAGACCTGGAAAGTCAAATTTCATGTATTCTCTCCCATGGCTCCAAACCAGGAGATATGAGTACATATCCCGGAGTAATTGCAGGCACAAAAAAAGCCAAAAGAGACCATGGCCCAGGTTGGACTTGGGATGAAGAAGCAATAGAGATGGGAATAACAGGATGAGGATACGAGTGATCTGACGGTGGAAATAGGAGAAAATGGTGGGTGGGTCTAATTAGGGAGGATGAGGGAAATACAAAAGAAAGGGGAGGAGGATAGAATAGCATTAAGGATATCTGGAAAAAAGGCAAAGAATCACATTATTAACTATTTACCTTAAAATACCTTTAATAATGTAAGTCAGTGTATAAATATACAAAAATAGTTTAAATAATTTTTTTTCATCTGCACTGACAATGCTCTTTCCAATACCCAAAGATTATCTGACAAAACACCCAACAATCAGAAATAAGAAGCCCTATTTTTAGTTATAGGTGAGATTTGTCCAACAGACTCCCAACACATACAAACTATTGCTGTGGCATTCAGTTGCCTACCTACCCCTTACACAGAAGTGAAGACACCTTGCCCTTAAGACACATAATGCAAAGGCTCCTGAACTGGAACTCACTGAAATGATTTCTCCATGAGGACTAGTTTTCATGGCTCCAGAAGGAAGGCACCATACAAACTTCCAAAGGAAGAAAACAACCAACATTCCTACCCAGCTATGACACATATATACAACTATGATGAGCATGCACTAAAGTTCTGAGAGTGTAATAGTGGCAATACTCCTTGACCATCTGCAATAGCTCTCTATTGAACTTGAGACCCAGTCAACATAAAGGAATCATGACTAGTACTGAAAAGTTAGCCGCCTCCCGAGGACTGGGGACCTAGTCTTGGATGTTGGAGGATAATCTACAACTGCCACTTTGTTAAACCAGCATAATACTTATCTAAATTCTAAATATTTGACCTTATAATTCCACAGACAAGTAGAGTCCTCACTGTTCACCAAGAAAACTTTTCAACAGATGGTGATCATTGGAGAAAACCACAACCAATCAAAATGCGAGGTTGTGAAGGCAGTCCTAATTGATAAATACACAATCCAATGCTCCTACCTGAAGCTCGGGGGACACTGCTAAAGGGGGGAGGGGCAGCTGAGAGAGTGTAAGGGCGAAAGAATCAGAGCGCTTGCTGTGAGACTGTGTGTCCTAGTAATGTCAGAAGGTACGGTCATAACCTCACTAACCTAACTGCCTAACATGAGCTGAACAAGGACCACGGCGGACACGCTGACGTGGGCAGGCCTACACAAAGAACTGTAGCAACACTAAAGAGCGAAGAGAGTGGGAGGAATAATCTTCCCTAATGAAGAGCGTACCAGTTAGTTATCCAGTACCAAATGGTCAGTAGTTAAAGCACATCCATTTCAGTAACATCATACAGACATAAATGCAGGTTGTATTTATATTCTTAGGAATATACATATTTGCGTGTGTAATAACAATAAAGGAAGAAGGGGACCATGAATTTGAAAGATCGCAAGGAGAGCCAGAGAATCTGGAGGGGGGAAAGGGAAGAGATAAATTATGTAATTATATTATATCCAAAATAAAAGATATAATTAAAAATATAACAAAAGATATAATTAAAAATATAACAACTGGTTGACCAGTTGTACAAGTAATATATAATCCAACCAGATTGTAGTTACGCACACACACACACACACACACACACACACACCAATACACATATACATTGGTATTTATAATGTGACAACAGTTAAAAAGAAAAGGAGATCATATATTTTAAAAAAGAGCAAGAGCAAGGTAGGATTACATTGGAGGGTTTGAAGGGAGGAAAGGGAGGGGGAAATGATGCGATTGTAATCACAAAAAGTAAAATTAATTTAATTTTTAGTTAAAAGCCCAATGACTCATAATTATGAGGGAATCTCAGAAATGTAGTCTATTGTGGTAAATAAGGATCAGGATAAACAAATAGGCCGAATAGATGTTTATTCAGGGAGAAATAACTTACAACCTACACAGATGAACACCAGGAAATTCAACCCGATCCTCTCCTGTCCGAGTCACGCCAGAAAGAGAGAGCCTTTCCTGGCCCCCTCCGACCTCCTTCCACAGGTCACTTCCGCCCATGGCTCCACCCCCAATGGGCGTGGTCAGTGCCACAGAAGGAGAAAAAGTGAATATCCCACTATAGTAGTCTGCATTTTAAAGAAAGTTGCAAAATGAAAGCAGTTACTATATTTCTCTCAGGATGACTTGGAGAAGTCCTACAGAAAAGGGAGAGAATGTGGTAAAGGTTTTGCAACTACGGCCATGTAAAAAATTCACTCACTGTGATCATTCAGTTCTTGGAGTATTGTTTAATACTAAAATCTAATACACTAAAACACTTCAAATTGGTAAACCTCTGAGATACAACATTACATCTTGATCTTGTAAAGAAGGCTTCATGAAGCCTATAAGATCTGATCTTATGCATAGATGATGTTACTACAAAGTTCCCTCTCAAACATGAGATAAAAATCAGTTCTCGCAGAGCCCTGCATGACTGGGCCTAAGCCTGCTTCCGATAGACAGCTTGGGCCACACTGAACATTACTGTGCCATTCTCATCTTGGGCATGTTCCTCCTTACCTCTGCCTGTTCCTCTCTCCAAGCCACCAGCATCCACATGCTAGCATTTCACAAACTACAGGTTCTTACTCTTCAGCTCCTCCCCTCACATGGAAGGCCATTTCTGATTTCCATATTGCATTATGAGTCTTTGATACCCTTTATTATTGTACCTACTCAATTAATTCCCAATTCCCATCGCAGTTTGCCCTAGTTCACTTTCTACTGCTATAATTAAAACAGTGGCCAAACCAACTTGGGGGATGAAATAGTTCACTTTGCTTATGTGCTCATATTGCGGTCCACCATTGAGAGAAACGAGGGCAGGAACACAAGCAAGAACCTGGATGCAGGAACCGAAGGATCACTGCCTACTGCTTTGCTGTCTGTGGTTTGCTCAGCTGTCTTCCTTACCCGACCCAGAAATAGTTCACTAAGGAGGGCACTGCCAGCAGCAGGCTGTGCCCATCTACATCAACTGGCAGCTAAGAAACTGAATATGCTTGTATGGTTATTTCAGCATCACCAACCCAAAACGTACTGCCAAATGAAAGACCCATAGCTTTCATGTTCACCGTTCGGTTTCTGGCAGCCTGGTGACCACTATGCTAATACCTGCCAATGAATGCATCAATTGATCAACAGTTACTATCACAGGTAATCAAGGATATATGACTCAAAAGATCTTAGCAACCTGGAATAAAATTATAGTGATATATGCCAACATTTTATAACAAATTTCCTGATAGGAGATGATAAACAAAACAAATGAAATGTAAAACATGACTTCATCTTAAAAGGTAACTACACTCTGGCGGCAAAGCAGAGCTTCAATGAAGGTATGTCTATATAATACATGGCATCTAACCTACACAATTATATATGTTTGAAATAAGGCATACATATTAGTGCCTTGGTAATGCAGCAAGCCGCCGAGTGGATGCTGTTAGGGAAAATATCGACAATTCACCTTGAGGCAATTACAAGGACAACAACAATATTGGGCAAATACTAAACACCTGTTGGTTTTCGATTTCAGTCTTTCTAGTTACAGGAATGATACAGACTTCTTTTAGTGATTCCACCAAGGACAGTGTCACCAGAGTAACCACCACCACTATTGTCTAGGGTATGTGTAATTCCATACTTCTGTCACTGTTGATGCAAACTGAGCTGTTATTGGGCTAGTTACTTCTGCTGTCATAAACTGGGTTTCACAGAGCAGTATTGCATGTGCCTGTATTTCTTCAAATGTTTAATAATTTACAACCAATCCCTCTTAGGCACACACACACACGATGTGTTATATATTAACATAGAGATAATTTTATTTAAAAGTATGTTGTTGCTTTATTGCCTTGGAATAATAATAATAGCAACAGTGATGTCTAGACATTCTTTTCCTCTGCCCTCATGCCAGATCTCCTCTTCTTATAGAGACACAAATCAAACCCTTTATCACATTGCAGGTGTTTTATACGCCTGCCCTGCAATTGCTTTTCTTTACTACCATTTGTTTTTTGTGTGTGTGGGGGGAGTCATTCAGAATTCAGTTTCAACAATTCTCTAAGAATTGTCTATTGGAGAAGTGAAAGTGTTTTATTCTTTCTAGTAACTATAAAGAATAAAAAGTATTCCATAGCAAAGTATTATCAACACTTATTCAGCCACTTTTCTGGTGGTAGACACTGAAAGGTTGATAACTCATCAAGGAAAGCAGCCTTGTACATGTCTAATTATCATCTGAGATATTGCTATAAATAAAAGTCCTAAGTTAAAGAGAATAAATAGTTTGGTTCTTTAAGGTATTCTTAAAATATGATCTTGGATATATGTAATTCAGTCTCATGATTAGCAAAACCTTGCACAAGAAACAAAGCAGAATTTAAGAAACTCCACAGGAATACCTTGCTCTACCTTGATTCAGGGTCACCCCTGCATCACGGAGCTTGGTCCTGCCTCAGCTTGGCATGCCGACTTTGTTGAGTCCCTAAGGAAGGCCTTAACCCTTCTGAGAAATGGATAGAGGGTGGCAAAGGGGGGAAGCCAGGGAGGCAGAGAGGTTGGAGAAGGGGAAAGGGGGGGGAACAGGAGTTGGAATGTAAAATGAAAAATATTTTTTTTAAAAAACAAGAAAAAATAAATTAAGGAGAAATTTGAGTTAGCCATGTGTAATGGTGTATGCTTGTAACTCCAGCATACAGACGACAGGGGAATTGTTTACTTGGTTAAGGTCAACATGAGTTTCATAACAAGAGAAAGTTTTCACTGAAAATGAATATAAAATAAAATAGAAATGAAAAGAAAAGAAAGAAAACAATAGGGATAGGCTGGATATAGCCAGAAAATGGTATGAGGTGTCCATGTGTCAATCGAGGACTCAGACTTAAGGCAGTTCTGATGATCAGCTTACTTGGGTCTTGATGTTTACTGGAAAAATTTAGATGTTCTTCCATGGGAAGAAAAAATAACACTTATAATCATTATTATAGTAACATTTGCAATAATGGGAGAAATGAGCAAGCACCATTTCAGGAGGGAAAAAACTGTGATCTGCTGACCCCCACACATTTGAGCAAGGCATTCTTTTCTAGACCATGTGGACTCTGGCAGTCTTAGTTTCCTCAGGAACTCCTTGAGTAACAAAACTAGAACATCTCTCACTGTTCAAATGCAGATGCATTCTCATCAGCTCAAAATTGCTGCCATTATCAACTTTGAGAAACATAACAACAGCAAAAGCCCTCTAAGGACACAATCAATGACACACCACAGGCAGCTTCCTATTCACAGCCCTTTCTCTTTTCACAGACTGAAGCCTAACCAGCTGACAGGCCAGTGAAGTTAGAGTGTCTGTCTATTCACTCCCCCCCTCCTCCTTCTCTGCATATTTTTAGTTTGGGTCCTACCAAACCTCCTGAAGTGATAACAGTAGTCTGCCTCTAGACAGTCAGACTGCCCAGCTAGAAGACACACTTGTAGTAGCATGAAAAGCCAAGCCTCCAAATGTCTGTGGTGCCTGGTATTCACAATGGCTGTCCACCTCAAATTAATGTGTGGAAGTGTTATCCCCACTATGATGGTTTGGGAAGATGGGGCCATGGGACTGAATGAGATTATAGGGGTAAATCTCTGATATTTAGGATAAGTTCTGTACTGTGAATACAAAAAAAAAAAAAAGCCTTAAAGGCCTTATCTTGTGTTGCTTTTTTTTTTTCACGAGAAGACAGCCGATAGGTAGCTCTCTCTAAACTACCAGAATCAAGTATGAGACAGTGCCCTGAGCTCAGAGTTTAGCATCTGGGACAAGAGTAAACATTAGATTTTGTTGTTAGTTGATTTGTTTGTTTAGTACGTCATCTACTATATTTTATACTATACAAACTAAAACAATACTTTCTAGATTTTAAAACTTGCATTGGGATTTTCATACATGCATAAAATATGTTTGACCATATCCATCCCCAGTCCCTTCCATCCTATTCCACCTATGTAACTCCATTTCACTTTCCTTCACAATTTCCTGTACTTTCCTCTCTCTCTCTCTCTCTCTCTCTCTCTCTCTCTCTCTCTGTATCTCTCTCTCTCAGAAGGAGGAGGAGAAGGGATGGGTCAGAGGAGGAGATGGAGCAGGAGGAGGATACAGGCTAATTTGGCTGTCCATATGTGCAAGGATGGGTATAGGACCATGGGCTGGAGCATGGCTAGCATTTCAGAGGCCCCATCTTTTAAAAATAACTGACTCTCTGCCCTCCAGAAGCCATCAATTGCCAACAGCTTCTCAGCTACGTACAAAGTCATCATTCCTGGGCTGGGCCCTCCTGCATTGATCAGTAATTGAGAAATACCTTACAGCTGGATCTCATGGAGGCATTTCCTCAACTGAGGCTCCTTCCTCTCTGGTAACTCTAGTTTGTGTCAAAACCAACCAGTACACTGTGCACAATGCAATCTGATTCTTCTCATGCCCTGCTTTCTCTTTTTTTCCTCTTGTCCCTGACAACCTCCATATTTCTGCCCTAGTCTTGCTTTTTTGTTCGACTCTGTGACCCAATAAGTTTAACCAGAGCTGTCTGTATGACCATAGGTGTGGAACTATCTAAAGAAGCCTGGTGGTTTCACTCATAGCTATAAAACTCAAGACAAAAGCCACCCCTCTCCCAGAATACTAATTGGAGCACAACTGTTTAACAAGATTGTCTACTTAAAATTTAAACTTAATAAAAGGTCTGGTATTTTTATTTGCTCCATATGGAAGCCATAAATGTAATAAAGACATGGGCTGAAATAAAAACATTCAAATTACAGACCTTTTGCAAAAGAGATAGATATACTCCATCTGAGGGGACTACTAAGTCTACAAATGTGAGTGTAATCAACTGAAAAATCTGGGGAGAGAGGAGGGGGAGGGGGACTGGGAAGAGTAGAGGGAGGGAAGTCTGTGGTGGGGATGTAGTGTGTGAGAGAACAATAAATAGAAAGAAAGGAAGAACCCCCCCAAAAAAGTGACTAAAGGAAGTTTAGGGGTAGGTATTGTGTGTTTGTATGTGTCTGTGTCTGTCAGTCCATAGACATGTAGAATTTCACCAAAGACATACAAGGTTGTGCTTGCACTCACACTTCGACTCATATTTAACAAACCTGCTTCATCTCATGAAGAATAAAGGAAACATGAAACAAAGCAAGAGAAAACAAAACAGAAGGTAGGAAAGGTGGAGACTGTTGATTTGGTTTCCCTAGTGTGCACATCTCTATCAGGACAGAGTTTTCATGACAATGGTAATGTTCCTTAAGCATCTCACTCACAAATGAAATGCAGATAAAATCACTAGAGAGCACAGAAAATGAAAACTGGAGAAAATAAAACCTTAGGAAGTGATGGATTTTGAGTATGCATCATCTTCATTTAATGCACTCTATCAATTTATATGCTTTAATAATTCCATTTTCATTAAGAGCCATGGTTAACAAGAAGCTTGAAAAATCTTAGGGACACTCTTACAATCTGCCTTGAGATGTCTTGTAAATAGCACCATAAGTTGGTGAGTCACTAATCCATATTAACAGAGCATAAAGTTGTATATGAAGCATAGTGAATGTATGAATAACTGACGTATAAGGAGGGGTTGGACACTCCTCTTCTATAATCATCAATGGCTTACATATGGATATAAAAGTGACAGAAAATAAATGAATACACAGTCATCGAACATGAAGGCTTATCGCCTTACCTTATGGGACCCTATGATGTGCACTATAATCAAGCACAATGCATGTCGGAAGTCTGAGTAATAATTCCACTTCTTACTAATAACGGGTTTGAAAATCAGTTTACTTAAAGCAAAAGAACAGATAATAATGACATCTTCCTTCCTTCTTGGGAAGAAACTTAACTATGTTTTAACATGGCAAAGGCTTCATAACTGTACCTTTCCAGTTAGTATCAGAGCTGCTTCCAACCATTAGAGTTTTAAGTCTACACAACACTTCTTCTTTATTTGCTTATTGAGATTTTCACTCTGTTGTCATCTACATACTGGAATATTTGCATCATTTGCCCCTCCCTCTCTTCCCTCCAACTCTTCCTGTTCCTCTTACTCCTTTCTCAAATTCATGGCCTCTTATTTGTAACCATTATATACATTTGTATACAAATAACTGTGAATACAATCTGCTGAGTTCATTTAGTACTGAGCATTGGTGTAATTGTTTGAGGTCTACCACTTGGGACTGGATTGTTTATCCTTGGAACCTTCTATTCTTAATTTGTAGGTTCAGCAATAGTTTTTCCTGCTGCTGTTTTTCTCTGGATTGACCTCTTAAAATTGGCTTTGAATCCCTCTAGGCATTTCCATGGCCTTTGCCTTCAATTTCCCTTTCTCTATCCATCTATAACATCCATGAATTATTTAGCATTTCAGAATACAATGATGTCTATATCCTTTAGTCTTCTCAATCTGAAGTATAAACACATCACAGAAAGCCAGTGTTAAACTAAATATCATGGTCTCCTTCATTCTAAAACACTCTAGTCACAGCTGTTGAAATAATGTTCTGTAGTAATTCATAACCAATTAATCAATAGAAAAAAATAATATATTTTATAAATACTGACATGCTACCAAAAGTACAAAAAAAATGTGCGATTGAACATCAGTATTATGATAATCTAATTGTTGATAACAATTCTAATAACTTTAAATATATTCAAGAAGGCATTTATTTTTATCTAAGAACTTACTAAACTAGCTTTGCAAATTGAAAGTCTCTGACAAGGAAACCAAATATCAACCTCTATGCCCGTACAGGACAAAAGAAAAGAGAAGAAGAAACACTAGTCCATATCAATAAAAACAAAAGTTATTCTCTGTGCTGGGAGCACGACTCTAGACAGAATTAATTGTACCTGTGACCTTCCTATTGTCTTAGTATCGAAGATTGTTACTTTGTTAACTCATTCAGAAGATTGTTACTTTGTTAACTCATTCAGAAGATTGTTACTTTGTTAACTAGTTCAGAAGATTGTTACTTTGTTAACTCATTCAGAAGATTGTTACTTTGTTAACTCATTCAGTAGGTTTTGTCTAACAGGATACCTTCTGCCTGGTAATTGGATGAGCATGGCAGGGATAGAGGGGGAACAGATGTAAAATGCCCTTACTCACATGGTATCTTATATTATCATTTGTAATATATGGCTTTGAAAACCATCCGTCATATAACAGAATGGTTTTCTCTAATAAATGTGAGTCAAACAAAATGTTTTTTTCTGTTCTTTTAACGGAGAAACAGTATCTGCCAAAAAAGCCACCTGGTTCAAAGGATAGAAGAGATGAGAAAAACCTAGAGGCCTGTAAACTTCAAGGTTTTATTGTTTCTGTTTAAGAAAGGGTCTCATGGTGTGACCTAGGGTGTCCCAGGGTGGCTCATGATAACGCTGCCTCCATAAACAGACAGACAGACAAAAACCAGAAGTTCCTTTCTTCTGATTGCACTTCTCTGGTTGGGCCCTCCCTTGGAGACCCTTAATCTTGATATGTAATAACTTAAAGAGGTGCAGCTAGTGTCATGATGTGTGAGGGAGAAAAGTGTGTACACTAAAGCTGCTCTGATTTTGGTGTGCAATTTCACATCATAACGAGTAACTGTCTCCACAAAAGCTAAGACAATGAGGAACCAAATGGAGTTTGTGAATTCTCAGGCAAGACACACACTAAAAAGTGGGACACTGTGCATGCTTTAGATAACACAGTGTAAACAAAGGTCAGGGGAGGAAACACTGGTGGGGTGTTAAGCCAATGAGTTCTAGAGGAAATAATATTTGAGCCTATACTTGAACTACAAGTGCAATTACTACCGATAAAGAAGAAGGCACATTAAGAAAATTGGAAACAATTATGGACCCTGAATTCAAGATACAAAAGGAGCAGTGGGGATTTAAGAGATGGCTCAGGAGTTAAGAGCACTTACTGCTCTCACATAAGACATGATTTGGTCCCCAGTTAACTACCATCCCCAACTCAAATTCCAGGAGCATCAATCCCCTCTTCCAACCTCCAAGGCATACACATGGTACATCTTCATAGACGCAGACAAAACACTCATTTAACTAAAATAAAATAAACATTTTAAAATAGAAATTTAAAAGGAGTGGCGGGCATCTTCACAAAATACTGAATGATGTCATATGCGCAGGCTATAAGTAAAGGAAGCTTTGTTGGAAACAGGTAGTCCAGGTTCTGAGTATCACAGGATGAGACATGTGTGCATGGCTGGGCTACTCAGCCTAAAGTCCTCTGATCTGGGAGTTGGTCTGATGAAACTCTGGGGGTGGGGTGGATTATATTGGCAAAAAGAATAGGAGAAGAGAATCCAATTAGGCTCCAACTCCATGTGAAAAAGAAATGTGGTGCTGAACAGGGAACGCCAGAGAGAACTGACAGAAGGCACAGATGTGAGTGACTATTCAGAATTAGAACTGACAGGACACAGTGACTGATTTAAGGGAGTGAGAGGTTGAAAATGACTCAGGGGTTTTTCTGTCTGGGTGACTAGAGAAGGGAAATGTCACAAATGGGAGACAGAAGGTGCAGAAGGATGTATGTGTGACTGAGCTTGTATTTGTAGGGTGTGACGTGCAAGGGGGTACTAAGTTCAGTTTTGTGACATGCGGCTCAAATCAAGAATGTGTGCACATGGACATACAAGGCTGTGTTTGTGTGGAGCAGGGAATGCACGCGAGCTTTCACTGTGGTGAAAGTAATCAGATAAATGCCCTCTGAAAATGACTGCACAGAACATTCATATTCTACATCTCTCTCATTCTCTAACACACACACACACACACACACACACAGAGAGAGAGAGAGAGAGAGAGAGAGAGAGAGAGAGAGAGAGAGATCAAAGTCAAACTCTTTCTAAGTGTGAACTTTTCTTAGAAATGGGAGGATTGCTTGAGCGTTCCCAAAGAGGTCAAAATCCATTCCATACAATTTTAATTTTAATTAAAACGTAATTGCATTACTCCTCCCTCTACTCTTCCCCTCTAATCCGCCATGCCCCCTCCCTCCAAACTCTCCTATGTGTATTTTAAGGCTTCTACCATTTCGCAGATGGTAGAACAGCTCTTCCTCACTGAATGGGCAGGCAGTGTTTTCTTTTAAAAAAAGAATCAAAGAAAGAAAATGAAAGAGGCTGTCATTCCCCTCTGCATCCTCCTATTCTCTGTTTGCTGTTATTAATGTGGGATATAAAAGAATCTATCTTATAATCATCTGTAAATTGGTACTCATTAATCACATCACAGTGCAAATTTTGAAAAACAATTTGTGCCAACCTCAATGATGTAGCATATATTATTCTTGTAGTGCAGTAGATCAAAGACATCTATACAGTGCAAATGATTCCTAGGAGAATCGCAGGTAGGGAGAAAATATACAAGCAAGAAAATGAATTTACTTTTCAGAAAATCCTCTCAGAGATGGGTAAAATATGTCACAACGTGGCACACTAGAGTTTACAAAATAACTAGTGCAAGTATTTCAGGATTAAGGAATAATGTTAACCTCTCCTAGAAAACAAAATAGAAGCCTGCTTACTTCATAAAAAAAAAAGTTCCCTATGATGTGTCACCAGTCAAAGCCTTGCATATACTTCAGTTCTCTCAGATGGCATATCTTCTATGAATCCACTATGCCTTGGGCAGAATGCTGCAGGGAGCAGATTCCTAGCTGATGTTAGACTGTGCCAACATGGAAGAATGGATTTTTGTATCTGCTGGAATATTATGACAGGCCAGTTATTGTTGCAGCTGGCAGGGTTTACCTCTGAGGATGACTGATGGTCACTTCTCTCCTCAGTTCACGTGCATAGTGCCTTCTAGAACTATTAAAGCTACCCGGTAGGAATGAAACTTCCCAGGGATGAACTAGCTGGATTCCATCTGGTTTCACCGGTTGCATCTATGGCTTTAGAATGTAGTGTCCTCATCAGTGGGACCTTACCAACATATTCTACAGGATAATCAGGGGACTGTTAATAGCCTGTAATGCTTGGGAGCTTATTGGAAATCAGTGGCCAACAACC
Source organism: Phodopus roborovskii (assembly GCF_943737965.1). Classification (NCBI taxonomy): domain Eukaryota; kingdom Metazoa; phylum Chordata; class Mammalia; order Rodentia; family Cricetidae; genus Phodopus; species Phodopus roborovskii. The sequence goes on from NW_026126588.1 coordinate 10,418,526, forward strand.
CCAAAAGAAGTAACACATTCCTGGTATTGGGCTTTTTAGTAGAGTTAGTGGTTGTTATTTAGTAACTGCATTATCACTGTGTTATAGGGTGATGCCATCTTAATTCATATATATATATATGTATATATATATATATATATATATATACATATATATATATATGAAGATCTATATAGTGTATACTCTGTGTATACATGCACTATATATATGTATATATATACATATATATGTATATATATATACATGTGTGTGTGTTCTGATTCTACACTAAGAGGTCTCCATATATTCTTTTCAAAATGTCTTTACTGAAATGTATTTCTTCCAATATTCCCTTCTCTATCCTACCCTCTACTCCCTAAACCAGCTTAACCCTTCCTATTCCATTATTCCCATCTGCCCCTTTGTACCAGTGCTTTGCAGCTCCATTTCCTTTATAGTTCTTTACCACAGCCTCTTAGCAACTTTCTGACCTCTACAGGTATTCCAAAAGAAACACACAGCTAAAGATTTAAGATAACATTTAACTAAAGATTTAAAGCTAACACCCACAGCCCACAGATGAGAGACCACATGCAGGGATATCTGGGTAGCATAAATTACTACCTGAAAATTTTTGTTTTGTTTTTGTTTTTGGACACAAAGCAGATGGGTAAGGAAGTGGGGTGGGAAGGGGTGAATATGATGAAAATTTGTCGGAAACTCAAACCCCTCAAAGAACGAATACTCTATTTTCCTTTAAAGAATGGCCCTTTGAATGGGGACCACTTTTTCTAACCCTGGTTGTTTCCTATCCCTGGATGAAGGAATCAGAAGCCCTCTATAGATCCTCACTTGGGATGCTTAAATGAATCAGCAGTAGGGATACTTACGAAGTATGAGCACAGGCTTTGGAATCAACCTACCTGAACTCAAATTCTACCTTCACCATGAGAGGGTGGATGCACACAGGCAACTAATTCACACCTTTGGGTTTCAGTTCCCAGACAGCAGTGGCATTTGATAGCATTTGTGAGGGTTGAGTAATTTATAGGTGGAGTTCTCATGAGCAGAGTCAATAGCCCAGGGCTAAGATTGGATGGATGCTCTCCCAATACAGTCATAATTCACACCTTCAACTGGCATGTGCTGCCCTTCTCCTTGGTGGCCCCATATGGAGGGTCCCACCATGATGTCAACATTTTCTTCCCTCGTGGAGCCCTCCAGAGGATCAGAAGAGACATGAATATTTGGGGTACTTTTGTACCTCATGGCTTTTCAGTCTTTCCTAGGCTGAGTCCTATTCTCAGAAAAGGCCCCCAGCCTGTACTCCCACTCTCTTCATGGAAGCAGTCCCTTGTCACCAGGGTCTGCCCTTTCTCCTTTCAGAACTCATTCATCCATCTTCTCTGTAACCACTGTAATTATCCTTCCTATTAATAACCATGTCTGGTCTATTTCAGTCTTGTGCTAATTGGCTCTTTTCTCTCCAGGAATACCCTATCCTCATCCATTATGTATACTTCCTACAGATTTGTTATCCAGAAGCAGGCCTTTCACGAGGATACCTCCATGTACAATACTAGTTTCTAGAGTGTAGACTTTAAGGACATTAACAAACTAGTGCCAACCACCTTTGACAGGTCTGTAAGTCAAACTATGTACCAAGGCTTCATTTGCCTGGTGGCTTCGATCACACTTCAAATCATGTGCTTAATTTATTTTCTCAGCCAAGGGTTCCATCATCTTTCCTTCTCATGTGATTACAACTCATTGTTGAAGTAAAGATTGCTAAGTTTGTATGTATATTATTACATAACTTTTTACTGATATTACAAAGTACCATTTTACTCTACTTAACACCTAGCCATGGATTTAACCATCTATTTTCCATTAAACCATTTTTCACCTTGTAAAATATGATGATAAATTACTTGAAGGCATATCAATGGGGTTTTTTCCATTATTTTATGAGGCTTCATTTCCTCATTCTGTAATTTATAGAAGTAGGACATAGGTAATGCTCAAATTTTATATATCATATAATTAGAGAAATTTTCAGACAGTATATATCATAGAGTGTGAAGCAAAATATCATGTGTTCCTGACCCTAGTAAATTTACTTGATCTACTGTTTTAGAATGGATACTACTTTTTTAAGCTTTCATGAAAAATTGTGGGCTGTTCCCTAGCCTTGTTGTGATGTGTGTAACTGGTCTCTCTACTTGTCTCTCAATGTAAAATACACTTGTTCATTTGTGTTTCTAATATTGTGTATGTGAATAAAAATTAATGAATGTTGAAATACATCCTACATGTACAGGTTATTGGAAAACAATGGTAATCAATGTTACTAGAAGTTAAATAAGATATAAAAGATCTGCTTTGGCATTTTATCTCTTGTATTTATCTACCAAATAATCTCAATTATATGTAACTACTAATGGTATCTAAAGTTAATGAAGAGATCAGATATATTTGCAATGTGCCTATTGCATGCATAAGAGGTGAGTGCATTTGTTTATCTTTCTTATTTTTCACTGAACAAATAATGATGTTATGCATGCTTGCCCATGGCTCTAAGATAATCTTTTCATTTTCCTTATCACTTTCTTCTCAATTCCAGTGCAGTACCAGACAGGGAGTACAGATTCTCCTTTGGCCATAAGCTTCCTGTTTTGTACAACAACCATCTATTTCCATGGCACAGGCAGACCATTCACATTTGAACAAATGACTCTGTAGAGGCACAGCAGATTTAGTGGTGAGTCACAGAGCAACCAGCCTGGGCCCCGAGGCTCAATAACTTTCTAATAATAATATTACCAATATTATCTTCACTTTGCAGCCTCTGTTCAACAGTCTTAAAAATGAAGTTCAGTTCAGTGGTGTTCGCATTACTCTTTACTCAGGCAATTATCACATATCTCAATTAATCAATATTTGTACTGAGCATTAGTGGTACTTCTCAATTATTCTATGTATGTGTATTAGGGAGAATTTTATATACATCCACACAAGAGCCATACTTTCCAATACTGTCTCTATAATGTCTACTCCTTTCAATAATGAAAAAATAGAGATGAAAAGGTGAAACCTACACTATTCTGGGTTGGATAAATATTATTTCCAAATTATGCCAGTATGAGAATACTTAAGACCTGGATAAAAATCTTGATGAATGAGAATACAACCTAGTAGATATTATCCAGTTACTTTAGAAAAAACAGGTGAATATTATATAAGGCTTTACCAGCATAAACATCAACTTTTTCTACATTCCTTTCATTTCATCCACAAAACTTCAAATGTGGTAACATCCATTTTCTTTTTATTATCTAGAGAATAAGCCTTCTGTTGATGTGATAAAATATACGGCACCAAAACACTTACTGGTTTTTCAGAAGACCCAGATATGGTTCTCAGTTCTCATATGATGGTTTACAACCATACATAACTCCAGTTCCAGGTGGCCTAACACTCTCTTCTAACTTCTGAGTTTATCTAACCAAGATTATCACGCCCCCATCCCAAGAAAAACCACACATGGGATTTAACATGAATTTGTGGTTAGTTTTCTAATACATGAACTCTTAGGGCTCACATTCAATCTACAGCTTTTATAGTATATACTAACCATCCCCATGATTTAAATTCATGTGTTCATGACCCACATACCACCTATATTCTAGATCTTGGTCTACTTTTACCTACTGGGAACCCTAGTGACAATAACTGGTAAGCGTGCTTTGTCTTCCACATTCAGATCAAGAATATATGTCACCAAATCTCAACTGCTACATACATAATGGGGCTAATAGAAGCCTCCTGTGAAATTAGACCAACCAAAATCTGTGTGGGCTTGCACACTCAGAGTCTCCAGGACATCTTCGTACAAACCTTTGTTCTTTTGCCCATGGAAAATGATCTTGTATAAAGGTGTGTGAGAAGAATGGGAGGGGTAGAGAATCTCTAAGCAGCGGCAGCTTGAGACAAACCCTGAACACCAGGTTTAAAAGTGGCCTGTGCATGTCTGCTCACTGATACACTCAAGAAAAGAATGGAGTTCAAGAACAGGAGAAGATACTCTACAGAATAACAGAGGCATTTGGGCTCAGATATTCTCTACAGAGACTCAGAGGGACTGAGATAGAGAGAGACAGTAACACAGAGAAACACAGACAGAAAGAGATGGAGAGAGTGGGGGAGGGAGAGAGGGAGAGAGAGAGAGTAAGAGAGACCGAGAAAGGAAGCTGGAGCACAGGCCAACAAGACCTCTAAGTTAAGGGTCACCAAAACAAGGACTACACAAAATCAGTAAGACATGGCCCATAGCTATCAACAAGGCTAAGGGGGTGAAAGTAACCAAGGACTACCCAGCTAGAGACAACACATAACACTTTTATAGGACTGAAGAAGTAACAGACAAAAAATTGAATATGTTATCTTGCACTGAGCATGCAGAAAGAAACACAATGTTATTATTAACAGGGATGCAGCAGAAAAGAGGGGCTCAGGGAGACTTGGTGAATTGGCATAGAAGGATGTGTATTAGCCTGCAAATCACAAAAAGAAAAGGAAGACTATGAAAGCCACACATTTTTTTTAAAGTTCTGTCACTTTCTAATTATAACCATGAATTGGAAATGTCAGTGTTCCTCATATTCTTTATTTTCAAGTTACTGGCTGTTCTGATTTCATTCTAAATGAGAAAAAAATATATAATTTTCTACTTGGATCTCTTATTGCTTCTAATAGCAATAGAAAATTTATATTGATCTCTACCACACATGGTACCAGTACTATGACACTGATTATCTTACATTGTATATAGAAAATGCCTCATAATTGTGACAGAATCTTCTCACCAAAAATAATACATGGAAAACATGTCCCTGAAAACAACATCTATTTGTGATAGAATATAGAATATATGACTAAAAGTTTTTTTTTTGCTTATGATATACATGTCCTATTTCTGCTTAACTAGATTTTACTTAGTAAAACATGTATCTGTTTAAAATTGAAATACTTTATCTTGTATACATTATTAAATAATTATTTTCACAGAAGTGTTCTGTTCAAACAATGACAAAATTATTAAATCTTCTGTCTCAACAGTGCATCATGGTAAAGAAAACAAAGCCCAAAATGAAGCTGTTTAAAGTGGGAAAAATCTGATACTTTCATTTTATATTTAATTTTCCTATCCATAGGTATTTTTTCAATTTGCAAGATTGAAATTGTACAATAAATTCCTAAAGTAATAATAATAAGATTCCTTCTATATTTAGTTTCACATGTGTTCCACATTTGTGTACAAGTTTACACCTTTATGGGGAAATACATCAGTGTAATTTTGACTTGGAGAACACAAGGCACTCTCGACGGCACACTGTGCTCAGAAGTCCCCTCCCTGGGTCCTGGTTAGTCTTTATGATCAATTTGTCACAAACTAGAGTCATCTGGGATGTGTGAGCTTCAACTGAAGGATTACTCCATTAGAATGGCTTGTGACCATATCATCCAAGAAGAGCCATTACTGGTGATTTATGTGGGACTGTGGATGTTGTCCTTCCTGGGAGGTAGTCCTAGTTTGTAATAAGAAGAGTAGCTGAAGCTACTTTATTCCCAGCACTTGGGAGGCATAGGCAGGCAGACCTCTGTGAGTTCAGGCCAGCCTGGTGTACAAAATGAGTTTCAGGACAGACCAGCTGTCACACACACTAAAGAGGATGCCGGCCAGAAGGAGGAGGGGAAAGAAGAAGAGGAGGTGAGGTGGTGATCAGGGACCAGTTAGCAGCCTTTCACTGCCGTTTCTACCTCCTGGCTTCTGCCTTTGAGTTCCTGCTCAGACTTCATATAGTAATGATGGGTTAAGAAATGAAGTGTTAAGTCAAAACAACCCATCCGCCTCCAAGAAGGAAGTGCTAAGTCAAATAAACCCTTTCTTCTCCAAGTAGCTTTTGGTTGTGGTGTTCACCACATCAGCAGAAAAGCCAACTTCACTGCTTGAACAATTTCATGACTAAATTACACTTGTTTGCTTCACCTTATCTCTCCCCGCAGCCACGATTGTGTCCCCATGACTACCTTACTTTCTGCCAGCCTATTTATGACTTGCACTATGTCATGATTTTCCCTCTCTGAATAGCGTCTTCATTTAAGCTTTCCACAGATTCAAAGGCCTCCAAGGCCTTGCTATTGGACATGCTTGTCTAATTCACTGATGTCCTTCTTGCTTTCTTTGGACTTCCTTCAGCTTCTTAAACACATATTGTACATGTATCAACTTGATTGGGAGTGTTGTACACAACATGATCTCTTCCTGGAATTCCCTTCCCCTAGCTCTTCACAGGGTTGACATCTAACTTCCAAGCCTCTCTCCAAATGCCCACCACCTATTAGAATCTTCTGTGAGCAACCTCTTTAAATAACTTCCCAGCATTGCCTTCTACCACTCCATTCATTCACTTGAGCCGCTTGATACTTTCTTCATGGTTTAGATTCCCTCCCATCCTCTAAGCTCTGCAATGATCTGGATGCTATCTAGATCCTGACATTATTCCATGCAGACAGGTATTTGCTGAGAGGAGCCTGAACAGGCCAACTCATTGCAGAGGAAGTGATGAATTGCTTATCCTACTGCACACACTGCTCCCAGCTGAAGACATCCACTTCCCTTCCTCTCAATGCCTCCTTTGCATCAAAGCTGATTTAACATGATTTAACTGAAGGGGTGGACCACATCTGTGCTGAGATAAAAAAATCAAACGTGTTTGGGAAAAGACTGAGCAGAAAATTTGAATAACTTCAGGGGCAGAAAAGACGACACAGCTCAGAAGGGACAGAGGGATGAAGGTTCTAAAATAGTGAACAGTGAGCTTCCAGTACTAAAATGGCCGATCTCAGACTTTGGAAGGAATCATCGCATTCAATAAGGGGAAATGTCTACATACTAACACTGTGCCTGTGTAGTATCTGTTCTTTTGTGTGATCCACCATCACAGCAAGGCTTAGCTCTACACAACTGGCCACATAAACTAAAGGTCATGTGTGATATGCAGAGTTTGAACACACAATGGCAGTGACAAGAATGTATGTCTACACTTGCAGAGACATTTGGGTTTAGTATCAGAGATGTAAGTGTGACATTAAATATATGATTTTAAATATATGACCACAACACACACACACACACACACACACACACACACATGTATGGGAATATTGCCTGGTGTTATATTTTTAGTGTTTGAGGTTGACTATTTTAAATGTAAGTTAAATATATACTACTGTAATTTAATCTAAATGATTAAATTGGTTCTCGACCCATATATGTTGGTCCTCAGAAGTCTCTGTGTTATGATTAAGGCTTGACAAAATTTGTTATTGCTGAAAAAAGCCATGCCCTTGAGATCTGAAAAAGTAAGCCTATTTAAAGAAAGTGGCAAAGGCAGCCTTCTCCTCACTTCAAGGCTGACTCATCTAGAGCACTGGAGAAAGGCAAAGATGTGTGTGTAGCACATTTGCCTGTATCAAAGTCCTCAGTGCAGGTGGTACCTAGAAAGATTAAGTGTATGTAGTATACTGATTATCCTTGCTCTCAAGGTGATTTCTAGAAAAGAGGCAACAGAGAGAATAAAGAATGGCCACAGGGAATTCTGAGACCACATAAATGGTTTCCCTATGAGAGGAATACTTGGTCACGGATCATATATCTAGAATAAGAAGAACCCATAAAAGACCTGATCACCAGCTCCATCAGGTTGGGATAGAGCTTTCAGGCACTACTAAGAGTAACCTCAATAAGAAGTTAGAGAAAAATGTAGCATTTAGTCATAGGCTCCAATAATGAGAGCATGTTTGAAATTACTCCAGTACAGTCTGATGTTTTGAGCAGCTATTCTCTCCCAGAAAACTATACCCCTAATTTTCCTAACCATTAAACTTAGAGTCCATATGAAGTCTCACAGGCTCTTTAAACCCTTCTCTGGTCAAACTAAAGCAAAAGGTAATAGACTAGTGATTCTCAAGGTTCCTAACACTGTGGCCTTTTAACGTAATATTTTATACTGTGGTGAACGCCCAATCACAAAATTACTCCATTGCTATATCATAACTGAAATATTGCTACTATTATGTATTGTAGTGTAAATAATTGTTATGTATGATATTTGATGTGCATCCCTCCCAAAAGGAGTAGAAACCCACAGGTTGAGAAACACTGAAATAGACTGTCTCTTCTCTTAAACAGATTTCTAGAGTTGCAGTTGTCATGAGGCATTATAATTTACTGGATTATGTAATTTCCTCCTCTTCTATAACTTGACAAGAAACCCTTTAAGCAAGGATTCCATCTTAATTTACCTACATACCCTTTACCTGAGGAACAGTAGATATAAGACAATTTGTTGAATTCCACTAATATTTTGATATATTTGCTTCTTTGACTAAAGAATACCGTATGAAGCATTCTTAAAACATGATTGAGTGGCATTTCTGTAATATATTAATAGAATCACTGAATAGTTTATGAAGCTATCAAAATATAAACCACGTTGACATGTGTCTCTCTAAGTCTTAAATAAGAGAACACATAGAAATACAGATGTGTAGTACTCTGCTCCAATTGGTCAACCATGCAGATGCTAACTCTCCTGAACTCATTTTGCACTCAGGATAGTGTTCTTCATGTACCATCTTATGCTTCTGGCATCTCATTTCCCTTTCAAACCCAAATAAATACACCATTTCTACCCCCTTATCATGTCAAACTTCTATACCAGTGCTATTAATCACCCCTACATGACCCCAAATCATGGTGTCTTTTTAACTCATGTGGTTATTTCTTGATTTTGTGTTTCATGTAACAAGTTGAATGTCCCTCATGAATCTCTGCACTACCTTGTTTCTGGATATTCTGTTTTGTTAGTCTGTGATTTCTCCACTAAGCTGGAAATATTCTTCCTTATCCTATTTTTGTGTGGACTCGTTTATACAAATCCTCCTCCTCCAACTCTTGTGTTTTAACCTAAAGAACCTTTGTGACGTCATCTACTGCTGTACTTAAGATAGCATCAATTGTATGTTATATTTATAAAACCTGCATTATTTATACATATCACAAAAATCACTAAACCATCTATTTTAGATTTGGTTTATAACTTTAACTCAATTCCTTGGTCATTGTGTCTATTATTCAAGCATGAATATGGTAGTTCCACTAAATTATTTCCTTAAGAATACATTTACTTGACCAGAAAGTACAGTTCACACGCACTAAATCCTGGCTCTCAAATGCGTCAGGTTTTGAATGCCTTCTCTAAGGCCTCTGCATCCCTCCATGAACTATTGCAAAAGGCTGTTGATTGATTTGTCACTGGTTCGGGTTTACATCACATTCATACTCCATTTTCCACACTTCTACCAAAGAATAGCAATTTCATATACACATACATTTGATTTGCTAATCTAATTAAACCACATTAGCAAAAGTCTCATAACTTAATGTGATGAATATTAAATTTTATATCTCAACTCATTTACCTTGAATAATAAGCTATGCCCTAAAATTCTAATCTAAGATGTACTCTTATCATTTTCTATTCTATTCCATTCAAACTCTTAAAACGAATTCTGGCCACTGGTTTTTGTCGATTTTTTTCTGACCCACTAACAGAATGACTTACCTATTTCAACTCACCTGTAGCTAAAGTTTGTCCTCAAAAAAATCCCTTCTAAATTGTTTTTGCCCTTTCCAAAAACAGAGGATTTAATTCACAAAATCACAAAGTCCTTTGACAAAAATTAAAATAAGTGAGAAACCAGATCAGTCTACTTTCTTAATTAGAGAACTAAAATGTGGGTAAATACATGAGTGGGAAGAAGGGTACAAAGAGTCTACAATTGTTAGTTCACGTCCAGTTAAGCCAGAGACACCACTGGGAACATTTTATTATGTTCAACTTAAGTTACGACTGGTTTCCACAACTATAGTTATATAAAGAAATTTAATTACTACAAAAGGAATGAGAAAGAAAAATAATGGTGGAATGATTCTCTAGCCCAGTATCATATTTTTAATCTCAGCACTGGGGAGATGAGGGCAAATAGATCACTGTGATTTTGAGAACAACCTAGTCTACACAGTGAATTTCAAGACAGCTAGGGCTACTTAATCCATGTCTCAATAATACCAAAAAATGCCTAAGTCTTAAATGTACAGGACAACCTTTGCTACTTTGTACCTAATATTCAAGAGAACATGAACTTTGGAATGAATGAAGCCAGTTAAAATGGAACTATGCAGGGCTTGGAGGAAGCTCTATAATACATGGATTGCCTTACATGTGCACAGCTTGGTTCAATCTCCAGAACTAAATAAATAAAATGAGGCAATCTGTAGCCATTGCAGTGGGCCAAGTGCTGGCTTCATGAGCATGAGGAGGTGAGCTCTGATGCCTAGCACCTACATGAAAACACCTAGCAAGGCCACCATGTAACTCCAGCACTAAATGGCAAAGAGACTGGAGGGTGGCTGACACTAACTGGCTTGCCAGCCTAGCACCTTATTTAGTGAGAGACCTAGTCTCACGTGGGTAGAGCTGAGAATAATAGAGAGGACACACCAGAACCTCTCCAGGCACGTGCACACACACTCACACCAGAAAGAGAGCAAAAAACGTAAGGTAGAGAGCGTTAGTAAAAAGACACCTGGCATCAAATCTGATCTTCACATTTATGAAGTTAAATATCTGCATACACCTGCACACACGTGTACAAACAGGAACGTGTACAGCTGAACTCACACACATAAAATAAAACAAAGCTATTCCAGTGTGTGTGTGGTGGGGGAGATAAACCTTTTAAATCAACATTAAGTTTTAAAACATACGGTATTCATAGAAGATCAAAAGTTTTCTGGGAAACAGTAAGACTAATTCCATCATAAGAAAAGGCATTTTTATGGTGAGAGGATTGTTTTAAAGTCCATACATGGTGACGCATGCCTGTCCCTCTATGGTGGGATACTGAGGCAGGAGGAGAGCTTAAGCCTAGGATTTTTGAGACAAGACTCAAAAACAATGAGATTCCTTTATAAGTACATGAAATAAAATACTATATAATGAACACAAATGTTTAAGTATAAAGGACATATGTACTTTAATCACTTGTGTATTTATGAATTTTTGCCTTCAGCAAAGCAATAATAAATCCTTTTTATTATAGTTAAGTCAAAACTACTTTACTTCCTGAAAAATACTGATTATGCAGAAGTTGATATTCAAGTCTTTTATTGAGATAAAATTGTTAGCACATCCACTAAGTGTCCTAACATTTGCTGTAAAATGTTATATCCTTAAGCTTAAAATGCTTAAAATTATTTGTTCTTGTACATAACATATAAACGTAAGAATTTCAATGGCCAAGCTGAAGGGGAAAGCCAAGAGATGATATCAAATAGATAATATACAAACTCCCACTTTAGATGTTCATTTTTGACTAGGTAAGAAGTGAGGAGCTTGCAGAGTACGATGGCACATGCAATACTCAGAAAAGATTCATATTGCACTTAGAAAACACTGATTTTTGTTTAATTTTCATCACTGCTAATAAAAACTTGCCATAGAAATAGTTGTAAGAATTTAATTTTCTCTTCAGAGACTTTTTTTTACCACTTCATCACTTAATTTTGACTTTGCATTAAAAAAATAATTCTAAGAGAGTTGAAGAGATGTAAAAAAAATGGATCTGAAGATGCATTTCTTCATAAGGTTTTTGCTATAAACTTTGGAAGGAGACATTTCCCAGCAGCAACTACGATGTTTCTCCTAAGGAAGTTGCTGCTGATTATGCATTTTAAAGAAATTTTCATCTTTTCTCACTAGGAAAATACTTACATTCCGAGGATTGAATGCATCGTGTTATTCTGCAGAGTTCCAATTTTTTTTTTAAACTCCTCAAACTGCATATGGGAAACTAGAAGTTTACCTATTCAATTTCTTCTCCCACCCTTGATGTTACCCTTTGTTGGTCATATTTACTCACATTTCTACCTACACCTAGGAATGCAATAAGAAAGATGAAACTAGATAGACATCCAGTCTCTTAAGATTGCCATTGAACAGTGTTGTTTAAATGGTGGACCACTGCTCGATTCCTCTCTAACACACCCCAGCCCCTACTTGGCATCCCATCTATACCTTGATCCCTCACTTCCTGGAGTCTAATGATCCAGGCCGTATGCATTCCACAATCAATAATAATAATAACTAAAAACTAAAGTCAGAGTTGCTGATACATTTCCCTCTCTTCTAATTAGTCTGCTTCCTGTAATATATTATAAACATCATTTAACAAGGATACTTTCCCCAGAGCTCCTGTTTACAGATAATTTCATCTAACTGAATAGTAGTGTCCTGTCTATTATACACACCAGAGAAACTAGTGTATGTACTCCCATATGCAATGTCATTAATACATCTGTAACCAGTGATCTGGGTAAGAGGTGACATTTTCAGTCAATAAAACCAATGCCATACTTACAGTGGTGGTTGATGGGGCTGGCTTTCAGCATTTCTTGGTGTTTTGCAGACAGCAGGCTTCGCCATGTCCCTGACAATACACCTGGGGCGCATGATAGATAGCACAACGCACTATTAATTATAAAAGGGTAGATCATATCTGGAAATTAAACACCGTACCGAAAACACAATCTAAGGGCAAATCTTGGTGAGCCCCATCAGTATTAACCTTGGGCCCTGAAAAGGCCCTGGAAGGTGAAATTATTTTAACTGGGTTTCCACAGGCTCAACTATACCCACATAAATTCTATGCTGGCCTCAATATTTGATTTTTTTTTTCAGCATCAATAATATGATTGCCAGCAGCTTTTCCCATAGCAGAAAAGCTATTGAAAGCCTTGGCCTCACCATGTGAAGACATCTGAGAGCTTAAAAATAGGAACAGCTGCTGTGTTGATAGGTTAAAAATCAAGCAGAGTTTTCTGTGGCTTTGGCTGTCTTACTAGAAGATATGGACTCTCTTTTCACATCATTAACCACCACATATGTTTTACTGCTTATACAGAACGAGATCTGAGGGGCCTCTAGATATCTCCCTTATTCCAAATTCCCTTCAAGCTGTACACACATGGGAAGTGTGTACAGGTTCATTTGCTGTACCTTGAGCCCTTCATCACAAAAATAAATGCAGAAGGTAGACAAGATAGCTAAGTTCCAAGGGAAGCAGGAGTTGATGATATTCTTACTCTCATGTTAACCGGGCTTAGAGCACTCCAGGGATCCGGTGGCCAATATCAGAAAACACCTCCATCTGAGACTAGACGTGAATGACTTAAGGTTTAAGCCGAACACAGCTTTAAATAGAGAAGCCTGGTTATGATACCGAGGCTTGACATCATAGACTTTGCTAGATGTGAATGTCCTGAGGTTCTAGCACCCCCAAGCATTAGCCTGGTCCTTAAGAACTTTATTGGTGATTTGGCTACATTACTCAAAATCAAGGCCAATCAGGCTACTTTAAGAGGTATCTGGTGAGACAGTGGTAATAAACTGTTTTGTCAGAGGAAAAGCTGCATGGCAAAATTCTCCACTTCTGAAAGAAATCATACAGGTAGACACGGACATGGAAATGTTCATACACAGACACACATTGCTCACTCCACCAGCAAGTACACTCTGAAATCAATACGTAAACATAGCGAGGGAAGAAAAGGAGCCATATGAAAGTCTCAGCACCTTCCTCCTGGTAGAAAGGCTCAATCTGGTGTTGCTGAATGGCCATTAGATGGTCAAGAGAGAACAGTGAGGCAGATATCCACGGGAACCACAAAGCTTATGTTGTTGTCACAGCTTCATGAAGAAGCTGTGCCAGCATTAAGACAACTTGCAGGAAGGCAGCTGCTAGAAGCCAGGGATGAGGGTTTCTCAGCCTTGGAACTCCAATCTCACTTTCACAAGGTGTAATGCCCAGTAACTTAAATTTCATAGCAGTGGGGGAAAAAAAAAATCTTTGACAATTTTCACTCATCCCGAAATAGCATATGCAGCCTGTTTGATCTACATGGGGCTGGCTTCTGAAAATACCACCAACTTGGAGAAGTTCTGAAGAATTTGAGAGTCAAAATCCTGTTTTTCCTCCCTGAAGGACCAAGCATTTATACAAAGCTTTCAAATAAGCCTGCCACATAGAGATTTTTCTTATTCTTTGAAGTGACTATTTTCTAAGAATTGTAGAATATTATACACCATGGGTAGTTTTCTAGGCCAAACCTTAAAAAAATGAAAGAAAGAAAAGAAAAAAGAAAAGAAAGAAAATAGAAAACTACAAAGCCATGTCTTCAGAAGAAAACTGTCATCTAATACCAAGACCCTGTGGTTTGGTTTTAATATTGTATCATTTGGGGCATATTTCTTCCATCTGCATTTGCTACCCTACCTTTCTGAAAGAGAGAAAAAAAAAACCTGATTTTCTGAATTTTGAAGCTTAATTAAATCATAAGCATACCAGTCTTCAAATACAATACACTTAGAATTAATTTTAATATAGGTATATATTTAAAGGCATTGCTGTATTTCTTTTTAGGTCTTGGAGGTTGAGCTTAGGCAAGCACTCTACCGTTGCTGTACCCCCAACCCTGCTTTTCACTCAATTGCCCAAGCTAGTCTTGAACTAACTCTGTAACCCAGGCTGCCCTGGAACCTGTTACCTCAACATCTCAGCTTCCTGAGTATCAGGGATTAGAGGTCAGTGTTACTAAACAAGCTAAATTTAGACAAAATTCTAAAAATACCAAGGCAGCATTGCATTCCCCATACTGATCTTTATCCACAAGACATATATTCCTTCGACGGATATAGCTAGTTACCAAATCTGACTTTTGAGGGAAGAAACAATTTGTTTCAGATTGCTAATTGTTTAGCCAGTTTAAAATGCCCTTCAGTCATGATGACATAGATTCCTGTATTTTTAAAATCTGAATTCATTTTAGATTAAAAGAAAAATCTTCTAAATACAAGAAAGTGAGACGAGACAGGGAAAGGCAGGGCAGATATTCCGTCATCTACTACTCTTGCTGAGTCCATGTTAGGTTTAACTGAATTTGAACACCTTGATGGAGAATCCAATGGAAGATGACCAAACTCCATTGGAGGAACCCAAGGTCAAGATGCCCAGCTAACTTAGCTTCTGTTAAACTTTATATACAAAACTCCCTCCAGCTAACTGTTTCCCTTAGCTCCTATTAAACTGCTTGCTCCTGCAAAGCACCCCCTTCAGCTGCCAGGGAGATGCTAGTATGTGTATTTTACCTTAAAAAACCCTGTGCTCTGAACACTCAGGGCTACATGTAGGTCCTCAAACACTTGGGCATATTTCCAGCTGGCTAGAATGAAGACTTTCAATAGGCTATGAACTGTGTTTGAGTGGTCATCTCTAATGGGATATCCATAACAAAAGAAAAAATACTCTATTCTCAGAACAAGAAATGTTAAATACATAATATTTTCAGAGGTTTTTGTTAGCCTATATAGACTAACAGTCCTCTGAAATTATAATCGAAATTTATCTCAGTTTGGAGAGTTACAATCTTAATATTTTGACAGTTTTAGATTATGGAATCGGTTTAGCTCAAGACATTAGACACATTACAATAAGGTCCCTTATCATTATGGTATTTCAGTGTGTTAAAAATCTCTCCATGATTCACTTCAACTACATATTCAGAGGCCACAAATCCTGCCACAATGCCTTACTTCTTAGAATCTTTACAATCGGAGCAAGATTTCAAGGCATTTGACCTCTAATTCTTTGTGATGTCTTCAATTACAGGATGAAAAATCAGATCTGAACTCTTACAGTCTATACTCAATTATAAGCATTCTCTTACCTCTCAAGCATCACAGAAGACTTATGCAAATAAGGCATTTGGCAGCCACCTAGGGGATGCTACTGCTGACCCCACCCTCTGCTTCGTTTTACAATGAATGCAATCAATTCAAGGATTGGCTGCCAACTGTCCACTCAGCCACTCTACCCTTCCATGCACATACACACAGGAGAGAAACTCATATTGCCCCCAAGTGTTTAGATAATACTAGGAAAGGCTTTCAGTTCTCCAAACAGCAGTGGTATGTGCTTCCAGATACTAGAATGTGTGAATTAAAACTTCTGAATGATTTCAATAAACAGAATTTACATAATCTTTCTCTCCCTCTCCCTCCTTCTTTCTCCTCTTCTTCCCTCCCTCCCCCCTCTGTTTCTCTCTCACTATGTTTCTCTCTGTGTGTTTGTTTCTCTCTGTGTGTGTTTCTCTGTCTCTGTCTCTGTCTCTTTCTCTGTCTCTCTCTCTCTCTCTCTCTCTCTCTCTCTCTCACACACACACACACACACACACACCTTTGACTTTCCATTTTGCTGCTTGCAATCACTACCTTCTATGAGGCTTCTACCTAAAACCATGATGACTAGTTTATAAAAATTTATCCAAATTTAGATTTTAAATTGTTTGATGTTTCATAGCTAACATCAGGCAACTACGTCCTGTGCTCTAAGCTGTTGTTAACAGACTATAGTTGTTGACAAGTTCATTTCCAGTCTCCTTGTTTTCTTATTATTAGTGGAAACAATCCCAGTTAAATAGCACAGGAGAAATAGGTATGCTTATGCCAGCTTCTCAGGTGTCAATGGACTTACCCATATTTGCCATAATAGCATAAGCATGGTTAAAATAAGGATGAGAAAATGAAATCTTTCAGACACACAGTCTTCTGATTTGCTGGCCAGAAAAAAAGCAATGTCGGAGGCATATTCACTGGCTTGCTTTCCTTCTCACCCTCAAAATATTTCAAGTTGCTCTCAACCACATCATTTACCACTAAGTACATAAATACATGCAAATTTCCTATCTCCAGGCTGGTTCTCCTTCTTAATCCCAGTCATACATGCAATTGCCTCTCTGGCAATATCTTACAGACTACTAAACAGCAACATCTCTTAAGTGATACGTCATTCCTTCAGACCTGATTCCCCTATGGGTATCTCTATCTTGGCTGGGAGGGAAAATCTCTCTGCAGCTGTTAGATCCAAACGTTGGACTTTGCTCCTCTTTTCCACACACTCTATACCTAATCTATTGTACCAACCAGATTTTCAAAGAGGGTCTACAATATGACTGTGTCTAATCTTCTCCACTCTATAGACATCTTTTTACCTCAATTCTGAACATGTTGTAATCATTTGGAATTCAGATGACAATGTGTTAGAGTTGGTTTCCTCCTTCCTGAAAATCATATTGGGGCATCAGACTTGAAAGCTAGTGCCTATACACACTGAGCCATCTCACTGACCCTAACCATAGATTTTTCGTGGGTTGCTCAGCTTTTACTTTTTTCATTTTCAGCAGAGACTCAGACTCTTTAAAAAATGATCCACATCCATGCAACAAAGACATGTGCTCAACTATGTTCATAGCAGCACTATTTGTAATAGCAAGAACCTGGAAGCAAATTAGATGCCCCTTAACTGAAGAATGGATAAAGAAGATGTGGCACAGCTACACAATGGAATACTACTCTGAGGGAAAAAAAATAATGGAATCTTGAAATTCGCAGGCAAGTGGATGGCACTTGAAGAAACCATCCTGAATGAGGTAACCCAGTCACAAAAAGAGGAACATGGTATGTACTCACTCATATATGGATTTTTACACCTTGAGCAAAGGATCACCAGCCTATAATTCACACCACTAGAGGAACTAGGATACAAGGTGTATTCTAAGAGATTCATATAAAGTTCCTCACAGAAGGGGTAAGGGACAAGTCCCCCAGAGCACATGGGAAGTGGGGTGGTCAGTGAATGGAGAGAGAATTGGGAGAAAGAGAAGGGGAGGAGAGGAAAGCACGTGCAACTAGGGAGATTGAGCCAGGATAGGAATAGAAGACAGGAGAGAGAGAGAGAGAGTGAGAGAGAGAGAGAGAGAGAGAGAGAGAGAGGCCCCCACATTCAGGGGGCCTAGTTCAGTTTTTATGCAGGTTCCCCAAGTATCCGTCTAGAGTCAGTGAGCTCCCACTTGCTTGGGTCAGCTGTTCCTGTGGGTTTCCTTAACATGGTCTTTACCCCTTTGCTCATATTATCACCCCTCCCTCTCTACAACTGTTCTGCAGGAGTTCTACTCATTGCTCGGCTATGGATCTCTGCATCTGTTTCCACTAGTTTCTGGATGAAGGTTCTCCGGTGATAATTAAGGTAGTCATCAATCTGATTATAGGGGAAGGGCAGTTAAGGTTTTACCTTTATAGCAATCTTTAACTCTGTGCGGAGTGCTCATTCCCATACCTGTATGACTAGACTTCTCACCTTTTCATGACTTGATTCAAATGTCTTCTCTGAGATCCCCTAACCTACTAAGTATGCTGACTTCTGTGGTGCACTTTCCCTCAGCACACTCACACGTTCCAAAGCATTCTCTGAATTACCCTACTCTACAGAATTCATATCTCATGTCTCTCAATGCCTAATGTAAGAGTTACATAAGAACAGAGATCTTAGTCTGTTTGGTTCATTAATACATGCCAGGAGCCTAGAATTATTACGATTATACACTTACTACATACTTTTTTAAATTAAAAGCTATAGCTTTCAAACTTGAGTAACTAATACTCTAAAATATATGATTCAGAAGAATATGCCATATATAATTTAATTATTTCACATTTCTGTATACTTTGAAAATGTAACTTATAGTCAACTGCATTATAATTTGAATTGCTACTGTCTGTTTTTATACGGTTCTCTTTCTGAATAAAAAATATTTCTTAGCATGTGACTTAATAAGTAGGAATCTCTCTCTCTGTGTGTGTGTGTGTGTGTGCTGTATAGTCAAGACATTAGTATCATTTGTATTCCTCAATTACTCTCTGTCATATTGTTTGAGACAGGGTCTCTCACTGGAGTTCAGGTACACTGTGGTTAGGCAGCAATCTCCAGGGATCATCACTGTCCCATCACTTGGAATATAGGCACACACTACTATGCCCAGCTTTTTCTTCCTTCCTTCCTTCCTTCCTTCTTTCCTTTCTTTCTTTTTCTTGTAATGGAGATGCAGATATGGGACCCAGATCCTCATGCAAGCATTGTCCAAACTAAGCCATCTTTTCAGTCCATGGGGAAAAACACAAGTTCTTTAATGACAAATTACTGCCTTAAGGATTTATAAACAATAATTTAGGAAATAATACCGTAAAATTACATATAAGAAAGTATCTTTTACAGAGGAAAGAATGAATCTCTGGACATATTTTTTTTTTCTAAACAAGATATGAAGTTCATACTTAACATTCATCGCATACCAAAGTGAACACATTTTATCTTCTTATCACTATGCAAAGGTATATAGAGGCCCTGCTTGATAGAAACAGAAACTGAAGATTTGAGAGATAATATCACATTTCTGTACATGGGCAGATGATCCAGAGGGTAAACACACTGGCCACCAAGACTGAAGTTAATTGGAAGGATCCAAACAGTAGAAGACAATCAATGTCTTCAAGCTTGCATACGTAGAGCCTATCACATTCACCTTTCCCAATTTCCCACATAAAATTAGTAAACAAATTATGATATTTAAATTTTCTGATGATAATAAATGGCCAGTGTTGCTACTTTAAGAAGTCAGGATTTGGATAAAGTTATTAAATGAATGATGCTAAGAGATTAAAAATTGCCCAGTGTCTTAAATAATTTTTCAGTACCAGTAGTTTATGGTGCAAAAGCTATAGAAAGCTTTTGAATCATCCCACACATGAGTGTGTTCTACAAACAGCTTACAAGACAATTCTCAACTATCACAGCAGTGATGTCTGAAAGAGGTAATATTAGCTGAAGTAGAAACATAATGACTTCAACCCAATGGGGACACTGTAAATTTTAATATTCAATGCCACCTGTTTGACATAAAGAAACATTTATACAAAAATGCATCAAAAAAGATAAATGCTCAGTCACTTTAAGGCAGAGTACTATTGATAAAAAAAATCACTTCAAATACTTTTTTAAAGGAAGTCTTCAGAAGTGATATCATTCCCATTCACTAATTCTAAAAGAGGAAAAGCTTCAAAAATATTATCCTAAATCCTATTTCATATCCAAATATGAATACTGATGTCAACTCCACAGTGAAAAAATGAGAATGATGACTTTTACCCATACGATGGAAATGGGGCTGAGGAAATTCTCCATCAGGAGGAAAATGTGAATGTTAGACTTTGAAAAGCCAGATGTACTAACTAACCATAAACCATCAGGGCCTGTTTTGCCGCCAACGTGCATTCTGGGAACTCTGAAAAGCCACATCATGGGGAATTTTATTTTAAGAAAAGCTCAAAGACAGGTGAAGCTGACTTTTAACCATAAGAACGGGAAACAGCTGGCCATCTTTCACAAAGAACCTCGAGAGTACTGACCTTGCCCTGCAAGGTATTCAACAAACTAGACAAAGAGATTCCTATAAAAGAGATTATCTGCTACTGAGATTAATGCAAGCATGTTAAATTTTGAAGAATAAAACTCATTTTAAAGACAGTCAAGGGAAAATATAACAAGAAAACAAGCCTCTGCCATTCTTCCTACCCCAATAGCCATCACTTTCTAAGGTGTTTGAATCCTGCAAAATCCTAACTCTTCCAAGGCTATCAGCATCATTTCCAATTAAACTATTATTTTAAGATTTATTTTGTGTGTGGGGGGGGGATTGTGGAGTGTGTGTGGGGAGGTTGTGGGGGGATTGTGGAGTGAGTGTGTGTGTGTGTGTGTGTGTGTGTGTGTGTGTGTGTGTGTGTGTAGGAGCCTGCAGAGGTGACAGATGTGAGAAGGCATAAGATCCCTAAAGCTGTGTACGTGAAACTGAACTCTGATCCAATGAAAGAGTAGCAAGCTCTTTTAATAGTATGTCATCTCTCAAGCCTCCCAAGCAGCCTATTTTTATCCTGGCTATTATTTTAACAAAATCAATTTAAATCCCCATTCACCACTCTCGAAATATTATAGTCATGTACAAATTTCATCTGATTTCATACCCCACACATGTGTCCTCTCGTTTACGTTTTCCTACTCATTAAGAGTCAAAGGAGCAGAGGGAAGCATCCAATAAGATGAGACCTCAAGCCAGGTCTTGAAATAAGAATAGAAAGTGCCAATTTAATGTCGGTGGCTTCATAAGAAAAAAATGGCTATGAAATAATGATGGCGAGTGTTGTTAATTTTTTGAAAATCTGCATTGCGACAAAAGTTATAGAAGAGAGACAGTTCTTTTTATACTTGTGGCATTGCCTAGATGAGGTATCACAATGGGAAGGCAAGAAACTCAAGGCAGGAATGGCAGAAGGGACAGAGAAGGGTAAGTGCTAGGCAGGAAAAAGCAAAGGAGAAAAAGAGTTTAATGAAGAAACCCTATTGCTGAGATGGTGGACAGGGGTGGCATGGAAAAAACAGGCATCCATTTTTCCAATCATCACCCTTGAACTGAACCATAGCTGCCGTCCCCACTTCCTTTCAGAATGACCCTAGAAGTACAACACTTGGTGATATTCATTTTGGAAAGGTACCAGAGAATGCAACATTCCCCCCTTTTGTCCTCATGGCTCTCACCTCCTAGGGACAGAACTCCCTCTTAAAACATCTCTGCTGTCCTGTGCCAGAGGCCTGAGGAAGACAGGCTCTCAGTTCTGTGGGCTGCCTCCTCCCCCAGCAACAGTCCCCAGACAGTTCAGTTTGCAGCCATTAAGTCTGGAGAGCAGGAAGAAGTTAGTAGATGGCTCTTTTCTTTCACATAAGAAAAACAACATTTATCTTCTAGATCACATTTTGCTATGGTAAGCCCCCTCAGCATGCTTCTGTAGGCATGTTCAACAGCGTTCTGACTTCAGCTAATTCTTCCTCATTAAACCACTGGACCTATTGAGGCAAGTCTATTAGAGCTTTCTTGGAGGCTTTTTAGTCTTTTAGACATGGAAGGAAACTGTTAGGGGTTTTGTTTGTTTCTTTTTGTTATGTCAAATAATAACCAGAAAAGTCACAATCCATAGTATTTAGGAAGAAAGCCCAACAAAACTCAAATGGCATCTAATATTTTCTGGCAACGGAAGAAACAGTCTGTACCTGCTGATTAGATTTGTTGTGCTCCTCAGGAAACCATGGCAGATCATGTTTCTATGTGGGATATATTGGATTCCAATTGCAAACATCTAAGACCCACCCATTCATTTCCACTGCAATACCTAGTATGGTAACCAGAGACTTCAGACCTACATTCACTCACATAAAATCTGTACTCAAAGAAAACCACGTAGATTGTTTTTAAATAAAATAAAGCATACTGGTATAAAATCAGATAATATTATTGCATCAGTCTTGGGACTAACATCAGTTATCTGTTTTAAATTTATTTATTATTTTTTCTTATTTTACATATCGAACCCAGTTTCTTCTCCCACACATCCTCCCATGCCCCCCAAACAACCCTCCCATCCCATTTCCCACCTACCCCACAGGGAGGGAGAGGCCTTCCAGGAGGGAGTAGAGTCTAGGCCCTCCCTCCTGTCTCTAGGCTAAGGGAGCATCCCTCCATTGGGAACGTGCTCCCAAAGACCTTTTCTGCACCAGGGATACATCCTGGTTCCACTGTCATGGTCCCTTAGACTTCCCAGGCCTTCTAATTGAGTCCCATGTTCAGTGGGTCTAGGTCGGTCCAAGGCTGGTTTCCCAACTATCAGTCTGGGGACCCATGAGCTCCCCCTTGTTCAGGTCAGCTCTCTCTGTGGGTTTCTGTAGCCTGGTCTTGACCCCTTTACTCATCACTCCTCCCTTGCTGCAACTGGATTCCAGGAGTTGGGCTCAGTAGCACCAGTTATCTTAAAGACAACATTGTTTACAGCCTTTAGCACTTTCACTCCATTTGTAAAGAGTTCTAATGTCCTTCACAGCTGATTTATTTGCCTTGTAGCCCCAGTGAGAGTCAATGGTCTAAACTGGTGGCTGTGGTCCCTTGGAGCCTGAGCATGGCCTATGGAAACCACCATTGAGTTGAAAGGGTGAGATAGAAGACACTTTTCTCTGCAGTGACACCGCATTAGGAAGAAATGTCAACACTCTCAAAAAGAGGCATACATCTTCAAATTGTCTTCAATTATTGGAAAAGGCAACTCAGCAAACTGGGATGAAGTTAGATGTGAAAACTGAGTAATAGCATAAATGGAAAACAGCGGTTTACATTGCTAGCTGACATTCCTTAGTGTTTCCAGTGAGCCTCAGGGCATGACTCACATCACATCAGCCAGGTAATCTAATCAGACACTATACACTGTAGTTGGTGTTTTGCTAGAAAACAGACAAAACCCACAATATTCAAGTTACAAATTGACTTGTGAAATACCACAATTCCTTCTTCGGAAGACACTTTTGGAAACCACATGATACCTGTGAAACGTTTTCCTTTGTTGTTTAAATGTTAGTAATAGCCTCTGAATATAGTTTGTTTTTATGGATAGAAAGCCAAATTTAGCCTAGGCTGGCCTCAAGCTCAGTAGGACTTGAAATTCTGGTCGTCTAGAAAGAATTACTGATGTATGCTACCACACCTGTTTTGGGCAGTGTCAGGGACTGACACTGGGCATGCTAGGTTATTATGCTCCCAAGTGAGCAATATTCCCAAATCATCAGCTATAATTATAACTGAGCATTTCAAGTTGTGGCACTAATTTTTAGTACATAATACTTGCCACATCTGAATGTTGTGCAAGAACAGAAGACAGTTGTTGTACAATGGTTTGCTATAGTCTCCGTGGTTATGATGAAATTATGAAATCCAGTTGTAAAAACAAGAAAAATAAGTAGCTGTAAGGAAAAACTTTAGAGTTATTTTTACAACTTTTCTGATTTTTAGATAACATTTTAGGGTAGATCTATGAATCTAAAAAAAAAAAAAATGCCTTTTCTCCACTAGGCATTCACTATCTTCTCTCATCTGGGAGCCAGATAACTAATACATCGCTATATAGAGAGTCCCCAACAGTTCCTTGGTGCGATTTCTATGGGTTTTAAATAGATAAAATGAGCTGGGGAAATGAGATTTACAAAGGCATTAATGAAATATTTCAGCCATCATTTCAATTAATGATCAATAATTTTGTAATCTGCCTTGAGATTTAAAGAGTTAACAGGGCCCATCAAACAAGAACGTGTATTGTACTGTGTAATGTGTGTGAATGCATAAGCTCCTTTAAAATAGATACTATTCATTTGTTGTAAATAAATGATAATTTAATATGTCAAGAGACCATATTGTCTGTTTTACCTGAAATATGATAAGAGGACAAAACAATTCAATTTGACACTTTGGTAGCAAATCTTACTACTTTAATATAATTGCTTTTTGTCATGATTTTTGTGCTTAGAAGGAAAGCAAATAAATATTTCAACCGTTATTTTGCATCCCTTTCATCCAAACTGATGAAGTTACAATATCCATTTAGGCTGATCAAATGCCTGGAAACAAGATTTCTGGAATCTACTGGGACAGAGGCACATCTTCCAAGACTTCTGCTCTTTCTTGATCTGTCAGAAATATTGTGGCAGTAACTTTGCTGAGGTTACTCCACAACGCTCATATGTCAAATCTGCACCTACCTAGAACGTGATTAAACACTGAGCATAAACAAAGTGGAAAGGGGCAGAGGAACCGTTTGCTGTGAGATTGTGTCTTCCTGGAATGTCAGAAGGTTTTGTGAAGTCTCACTAACATGGCTGTCTAAACATGAGCTGAACAAAGACCAAAACAGGCACGGTAACATGGGTAGGACCAAGACCACAAGGCCACTATTCCTCACAAAGAACTGCAAGCAACTAAGCAATGTTGAGAGCAAGAGAAATAGTCTTCCTCAGGAGAGAGTACACCGATTGGCTATCTAATTCCAAACGGTCAGCCATGAAAACATATATACAAGTAATATTTTACAGATTGAACAGGTTGTATTTATGTATTTAGTTATATGTATGCATACATATGTCTATATAGATGTATACAGGAGCAATTAATGAATTGAAAGAGATGAGAGAAGGGGCACCTGGAAAGATTTGGAGGGAGAAAAGGGAAGGGAAATATGACGTCATTATATTATAATCTCAGGAGAGAAAAGTCAGTTTCCCTTACTTATTCATCTCTGACACCCCCCATAAACTTACTTCCCAAGATCTTCAGGGCACTCCATTAAGTCACTGATTGTCAGAACACAGTCCAGAAACGTAGTCCTATGAGAATTCTGAGTGCTTGTGAGAAAGCTCCAAGTAAGCAAGACAAGAGTCTTGTGACCTCAGTTTCTTCAACACACAGAACTGTTCTTAGAATGTGTTTTTGTGCCCTTCCCAGGTGTGGTATATTGGAGTGAGATTATCCGGGTCATTTATTACAACTAGCTATTGTTACTTGTTAATCTTCCTCTATTGGAAATCATGTTGCTTTGCAGAGCACAGCTCGTCTGTTGGGTGTGGCACGCCCTTCAGATTGTACACTTCCTATACTCCGGTGACTCTTCTCTGCACTCAGAGCATACACTGTCTGATGCTCTGAATGAAGGAGGCCATTGCCATTGCATGAGACTTCAGTCTGCCTCACCTGCCACCTCCACTCTCCCAGGTCCTGCCACCGGCTCTAGCAGTAGACAGCTTATTCACAACCTTGGTGTTGCCCACTTTCAGAGTCTCTCATAGTGACTCTGCCTTCAAAAGATTTCTCAAAGTCTCTTTCGTACAGCTAGAAATTCCAAACTTACTTCTACTTAAACGACGGGCTGAAGTATTCCCTTCAGACAATTTTCTCTTTCCACGAGGTCCACGAAAGTGTTCCCCATTCCCTAGCATGGGCGATACACCCACAGCTGCCTTGTTTGGGAGGGGGGGGTATTTCATCTACACATATCACTTTTTCTCTTAATTCCCAACAATGACCATTCATCATCACAGGCAAATGAGTCAGCTTCACATTTTTAGAACATGTTTAACACTTTTATCTCTTACCCACATCCCATTTCCCTTCCATCAACTTGTCCATCATCTCTCTCTTAATTTTCAGTCTTTTTAGATATCTAGAACTCCATGAAGATGTCTATTCTTAGCACTGGGAAGGAACTCAAACATTTTTTTTTACTTGAAGGCAGGACAAAAGACAGTATTGTTTTCTAAAGTCCCACTGGATACCCTAGTGATCATGACACCTGTATGAGTTGTTTAAAAAGACCAGTGTAACTGATGAATAACAAATACTTAGAGAGACACCTGCCGCATGCCACATTCCATGTCAACAACTATGACCACAACCTGCAAGCAAGCTAGTCTGTCCATCATTCACAGTCATGACCATAATAATTCACATTTGACTAGTTCTTATAACAGAAGTGTGTTAATTCACTTTTGCATTCATTAGCTCACTTGATCATGACACCAACTCCCTGTGATAAGCAGACAGGAAACCACTCCTTGCATGGCATTTACAAAGACCTGGTTTGTAAATTTATCATAGTGTTAGTTGAATGAGCTGAACCCTATTGTATTATTATAACATTCTATTTTGTGAAGTTGTTTAAAATAATCTTAACTTTAAAACTATCCTCAAATACAGTCAAAATAATATTAAGAATGTTCCGCCCTTCCCTGTTCCAGAGATAGCTGTCTCTTCTCATACAGTGCCAACCTCATCTCTGAGACACGATAGTGAAGGTTGGAGTGAATGGCTGTGAGGCACTATATTGGGCATTTCAACTCAGGGAAAGTAGATATTATTGTTATTGGTGAACCTGCATTGACCTCTACATGTTCCAATACAATTCTGCTTGTGACAAATTGTTCAGAACAATCAAGGGGAAACTTGTCATTAACGGGAAGACCATCTCCATTTTCCTGGAACAAGATCCCACAGACATCAAATGGGGTTATGCTGGGTCCCAGTATGCTGTGGAGTCTACTATTGCCATCATCACCATGCAGAAGGCTAGAACTCACTTGAAGGGGAACTCAAAATCATCATTATGTCTGGCTCTTCAGCTGATGACCCTGTGTTGGTGAAAGGCAGGAACCATGAACAGTATGACAACTCAAGATTTTCATCAATGCCTCCTACACCACCAACTGCTTAGTACTCCTGGCCATGCCAACACTGCCACTCAGAAGACTACAGATGGCCCCTTTGAGAAGCTGTGGTATGGTGGCCATGGGGCTGCCCAGAACATCATACCTGTATCCATTTATACTACCAAGGTTGTGTGCAAGGCCATCGCCCAGCCAAATGGGAAGCTTCACATGGTCTCCCGTGTCCCTACCCCAATGTGTCTGTCCTTGATCTGACATGCCACCTGGAGAAAGCTGTCTAGTATGATGACATCCAGAATATGGTGAAGCAGAGCATCCTGGGCTATAGTGAATACCAAACTGTCTTCTGAGACTTTCCCCCTTTGATGCTGAGGCTGGCACTTTTCTCAATGAAAACTTTGTAAAGCTCATTTCTTGGCAAGACAATGAATACTGCCAAAGCAAAAGGGTGGTGAACCTCCCAGCCTCCAAGAAGCAAGAAGCTCTGGACCACCCTCTTCAGCAGGAACACAGAGAAAGACAAAGGCCCTCAGATGCCAAGGAGACCCTGCCCCAGCTCAGCCTCCAACATCTCCTCTCACAGTTTTTATCTCATACCCCAGAAGACTGGGAGGGGCATAGGGAGCCCCACTCTATTGAATACCACCAGTAAACTTCACTGCACCCATGAAAAACAATATTAAACATAGAATTAATAACGCAACCATCACTGTATCTTTTTCATCAAACTGTTAAATATAAAGCATATTTGTTTTATAAAAATCAAATTCCAGTTTTTTACATTTTCAAAATGCCTATACACTCTCAAGTGATTTAATGTTCTCAGAGTTTATAATCTCAATTGTACTATTGTGTATTTGACTAATGCTCACATTGCTTTTGGGCATTACTCCTAGAATTTTAACTAGCTCTAAGACTTATTCGGTGTTCACCTCCAGTTATAAATCCACATATATAGAAAAGCATTGGAGATTATAAAACTGTGAGACTGGAGTTTGTCTTCTCCTCTATCCAAGCAAACCTAAGGCCATAGAGAATTTGCCTTGACAAAGTTAATTCTATAGTCAAATATTTCCAACTGCTGCATATTTCTTTACTGAAGACCATCCTATGTCACTTGAACATTGATCCTATGACTGACCACAGGAATCCTACATGAATAGCTGCATGGAATGACTCAGTGGTCCTTGATGCCCTTCATTGTCTCTCTCCTCCTCATTGATCAGTCCTTCAATTCTCTCCCACTAAGCAAGTGCTCGAGAAACCTAACTAAATCTAGGTATAGTTCTTTTAACTAGCAATTCTCTTAAAATGTGACACTCTTTGTTGAACAGTATTGTCACTCTGAGTTCACAGGGAGGAATACAAATACAAATTTCACAACACTCTATAATGGCCGTGTCACATAAAAACAGACAAAAGCAATACTCAAGGGACATCAGTTGTTTCCATTTATTGTTGTATATTTGAATACTGTGAAGGGGTCTTCAAATGGTGATCTTCTTTTTCCTGACCCAGTCATAAAAAGCTGGAACTTGGATTTAGGGATTTTAATCCTGTTAGCTCATTGTTTTATTATAATGTGTCATTCAGGTTTTGGAAAGGCTGATGACATTCATTATACTAGAATGTATGAGTCTATAAAGGAAATTAAACCGTAAGAAATCTCAGTAGCTAGGACCACATGATCATAGTCTCCCATAAGACAGCTTTCTCCCAATTGCATTTTAATGTTACACCCTTAGCTTTTATGACAGTCAGCAGAAGAAATAGCTTTTACATCATTTTCTGCCTTGGTGAGGTCACCAAGAGTTAGTTTGATTCCTTTTCATTGAACTTCATGTTAATTGCTTTATATAGCACTGAGGATATGGCATTATTCTGCTAAAAAAAAAACATACCTGTTTTTGTCAGGACAAGGAAAGACAGAACAAAACTCAGGTGTATGCCAATGTATGTCAACTCTGTTGGCACAGATGTGTGTTTTAAAATTTCATGTTTTTCTTAGTCTTGGGTGTTAATTCATTTTGCTGTTTGTTTGACTTTTATATGTATACTGGCTTGGGGTCAGGTCTCACACCTTCACATTTATGTAGCAATCAGTAATGGCTATTACCTTATCGTCTTTTATGTGAAATGCTTTCAAGAAGAAAACAGAACAATATAAAGGAAAAAAAACCCAGAGACCTGTTCATCTTAGAACAGCCTCAGAAGTTTATAATTTTTTAAAAAGAAAAAAAGTTAAAAACCCAGTCTTCCCTAATGTTGTCATACTATCCTTGAAACTTGGTAGAGCTACATTAAATGATAACCATTCTGAGGGGGAGCAAGTTCAGTCAGTTAACAGAGTACAAAGTTAGCATTTCAAAAGATTAAGTCATGGCAACAGACCCTCTGATTAAAATAGGTGTTACCATGGAAAACTGTCCCGTGGTCTGCCCCTGGAAAAATTGTTAAACAAGTTGTCAAGTAGGTGTGATATGTAACAGTTTTTAGAGACTGGTCAATTTCAGGGTTAGTGATGGGACAGTGTCATAACTCCTGAGAAACCGGCATTCTCCAACTTCACTGTTTGATGCTATAAACAACAAGGTTCAGAGTGCTACTACGTATTGGCAATGTTTATAATGAGGACTGACTGCCTAGCTACATAAAGAGGCTCTGTTTGTAAATTAGCAAATAGTTTGGGTCTAGAAAATAAGCACATTGCTCAACATACAGGATATTCATTCTTCAGAAAATGACATTTTAAAGTACATGCTTTCCCCCAAGATTACTCCTTCAATTCACACGTAAACAGTAGTACGCAAGGTACTTGATAAGTATCTGTAATGCCTAATCAGTAAATATCAATTCACCAAAGGAACTGATTTTGGCATAAACTAACAATTTTATACAAAGCTAAGAGTTTCTGTTTCTTTCCCACACAAGAAAACAGCAATATACTTATGGAAATTTTAGGGAAATAAGGGACGGACATAAGAAATTTTAATGTGGTTTTTTTTTAATTCCTAAATTAGAAATATGGGAATAAAAATGAAATTTTTCCAGAATGTGCATTATATCTGTCATGACATTAGCAGACAATAACTATTACAAATGCAATATCTGTACCCCTGAAATTACTTTAGAGAAGTTTCTAAATACAAAGAGAAACTTTCTCTAAAATTATGTAACTGCCTTATTTTGTAAGTTTTCCATTTTTTCTTTCATGAAAATTAAAAAATAAACTCAATAAAGAATGAGAGCCTCAGCAAGGAAAGATAAATGTACTAGGCTTCATCTACACTGCCCATGTGCAACTCTCTTGCTATGTAACTCAAAATACCACTTTATATAGGCTGAGGCAAGCCTGGGTACACAGATAGCTTAACAGCTTACGCTACAGAGTGAGACGATGGATCCAATTTTTAAATGCTGTTTTTCACTTAAGAGCCATTATTAGGGAAAAATACACAATTATGGACTCACAAAAATATTTGCTTTACCTTACACACGTTCTGTATCAATGGGTACATGAAAGCATGTATGAGAACATGAAATATAGGGGTCTGTATTGGGCTTGGACACAGATAAAGAATTTATGCAATTCAGTAATAAAATGTGGTCAATAATAGCGTTTTCTCCCAGAGGAATAAAAGCATGTCTATGAAAATATGACTTAGAGAACATGCTCAACACAGTTTTCTTCATGGTAAGGAAAACTGGAAGGGTTACAGGTGCTCATAAATGAGAGACTAGACTAGCATGCTCATATACAGGTTGTGCTACAACAGGTGTCAATGTGGGTGAATTTCAAAAATAAACAAAGAAGCTAGACACAGTGCTTTTAAAGGAATAGTTTAATTTTAACAAAGTCCAAAAGAAGGCAAAAAAATAAGTACAGGTGACAAGATTCAGAAAATAGGTCCCTTTGGACGGGAGGTGCACTCTGACAGGGAGGTAGGGAGACTTTTGCATCTGGTATGTGTTTTGTGATGCAGGTACCCAACTGTCAACACTCATCAGTTCAAGCACTTCAGACCTGAAAGTTTATTATATGTAAGTCATATGTCAGGCGTAGGTGGTGCATGCCTTTAATCACAGCACTCAGGAGGCAGAGACAGGTGAATCTCTGTGAGTTCAATGCTAGCCTGGTCTACAGAGCTAGTTCCAGGACAGCTTACAGAGAAACCCTGTCTCGAAAACAAAACAAAAAAAATATACATACACATGCATACACACACACACACACACACACACACACACACACCATGAGTAATCTTCATCATTTAAGAATCAGATATTTTCCACAAAATTAGAATCATTCCCATGAACAAACATAGAAATCAGACAACTAATACACTTTTTCAAAGTTCACAGTATATTTCTTTCTACACAATCAATGTCTGATAGGTAAATGTAAATAAGCTTAAAGCTAAGAAAGTATTTAGTGTAGAAGGATTTTTCATCATGATGAATTATTAAATACACATGAAAATCTTCAAGGAGCTACTTAAGCAGAGTTCAGGAAGAGGGCAAACTGTGGCATGACATACTAAAAAGCTTTCCCACTTGCAAAATATATGCAGATTATTTAAATGATAAATTTGCATTCAGTATTCCCCAGAAAGTGTTTCTTAAAAATTATACTACTTTTGCTATAGAGAAGGCTCAGTGGCTTAGAGCACTTGTTCTTGCAAAGGGTCTAAACTGTTTCCCAGAACCCACATCAGGCCTCTGCAAAAGGCTTCACAACTATCCATGACTCCAGTTCCAGGTGGTCCAAAGCCTCTTCTGACATGCTGTGGCACCAGGCATATATGTCGTGTAGGCAAAACACCCATGCACATAAAATAAACAAATCTTCTAAAAATGTACAATGGGAACATGCTAACGCGTATATTTGAAATGTCTATTTGAATAGATGTTTGAAAGACTCAACATATGATTGCTATGAAATGGAAAATATGGTTTATAACATATTAAACAAGTGATTTTTTTGTAGGATTGTTTTTAAGATCTGTAACTCACGCCAACATTATGGTTATTTTTGCTAGAAACATACTAGAAATGAATAATATCATGAAAAGTCACAACTAATCTGTTACTTTAGAAGTTCCCAGAAATAGTGGCCAGCAATATGGCTGAATGGGTAAGTGTGATAACCTTAGTTCAATGCCTGGAATATACATAATGGGAAGAGAAAACACAGTCTTGCACATGTCCTCTGACCTCCACATGTGTGCTTTGGCATTTGTATACATTCCTACACACACACACACACACACACACACACACACACACACACACACACACACGCAAACCTTACAATTCTGTAAATAACAGTGAGTATTCATTACAGTATCATTAAGCTCTTTTATGTACCTTTTGCATAGTCGCAAACGGGACTCTAAAGGCAATACTGCAGAGAAACACTCCAAGCTCTTCAGTCTGTTCAGCTAGGGAGAGGTGTAAAGATGCTCCCAAGGCTATAATTGTGATGCCCTTTGCACTGCTGCAACCTAACGGTATCAACAGAAGAGCAGGTGTGCTTGCATTGGCTTGCTTCCCTGACGAAAGTCAGCCCTAACTGGCTTAGGAATCCTGGAGAGTCAGCTGGAAGTCACTAAATTAAGCTTATTTCAATTGTATCATTTGATAAGAAGTATGGTTTTATGTTACAGAAAGAAACTGGGTCTGAAAGGGAAAAGGACAGCAGAAATGGGAGAACACAAGATGATCGATAAAACAACAAGAATAAAAAAGAAGCCAGAATGTTAACATGCTTTCTTTCATAGACAATTTATATCAGATAGAACCATCCCTAAGGTTCTGTTCTCCCATTTGTTTCGATGACATTGTTTAAATACTTATTCTTTCCAACCCAACTCACTGCTCTGCTTCTTGCCCAGCTTAACTATACCATTTGTTGTAGCCTTGTGGTAGCTAAAGTAATGCTGATTGGGAGCTGGGCCATGACACCTGCTTCGGATGATGGCAGGATAGCAGTTTGACACAAGGAAAGGCTGCAATCGTGTCCCTGCATCACACACAGCTTGCCCCCCTCGAACTGCCATTACTGTGGATCAAACCTGGGAGCTATGAAACAAACTGGAACCAAACCTGGAGCTTTAAGTCGGGCTCTTGCCAAACCCCAAATAAATCACTTCACCTCGCCAAGCCAAAGAAGCATGAGCAAGCCCAGCTGAAGTCAGCAGGATCACTGCAGCCTCCCACAGGCACTAGGGAAATAAATACTACGGCATGGTATTCATAGAGTTCATTTCTTCTCCAGACTCATAGATTGGCCATGGGTATATGCTTTGTGCAGAGCTTTGTGGTAGACCTTTGTTTCCTCACGTAATTGGTACAAAATCTCCCTAGCATGTCTTCATAATAGCCAAGTCCCAGATTCTCTGAGGATAAGACATGCCCTCCCTATGAAATACTGACCCCATTAACCTCAAGGCCCTCACAAAACGCACTGATTTAGGTCAAAGCAAATTTATAACAATTATCAATAAGATTGATGAAAATCTCCTTGAAGGCCAGGCCTTTGCTTCTCATTTTACTCACCGCTAACCATTTGAATATCATCTAACCCATTATACATACTCAAAATTTCAGTGTTGATTACATGCGTATCTAAGCTTAAAGCCTTTTTATCTAATCGCTATAAAGACTATATTTTATATCAATTCTTTAATATATTTACCAAAATCACAGTTAAAGAAATTTGGACTTGAGTTGGAGTGAGGACTATGGTGTAAAAACTACTGGTGCAGAAAGAAAACTGTTGTCTTCCTGGAGTTTCATAAATCATCACATGGAGGTGCCCCCCCCCCCACTGCACACTCTACATTATCTGTGTCCATCACAAATCAGGATTGGGCCTGTCCATGGTGGGTTTCCATGTAGCCACCATTCCACTCCTCTCTCTTGACAATCTGTCTGACCTCAACCTGTGCAACTCACAAAGTATGCCAGCCGCAAGGCCAACAGCAAAGTTCCATCTTACTGGGAAGGAGGAATGCTTTCTTATAACAAAGAGTATTGGGGTGAAGCAGTGTGACAAGAAGTCTCAAGACATGAGGTTGAGGGAGAGTTAGCCACACCCCTGGATTGACGCTGTTAGGTAAACAGCTTCCTCTGCTTCATGCTCATCATGATGCAGGCAATGAACAAACTATATTGTGCATAGCATACATCATGCACACACAAACTTCATGCAGATGCATTGTTTTCTATAGACATTTTTTTAAACTAGCCTTGAAATACTACATTGGAAAAAAAAGACTCCAAAATCATTGAACATAAGAATGTAACAAATCTCATCCTTGACAACTTGTTGATGGCAACATCAGCAATGGTTCTGAGAGTGAGACAAACAAAACCTCTCAATTTTAAAGCAATTTAGAAAAAGTGTGTGTATGGAGGATAAGTGCCCTATATCACAGAAGTATTGTATCCCCCTTGGATCCAGATGTATAGGTAGTTCCCAGCCTCCTAATATGTGTGCTAGAAATCAAATTCATGTCCTCTGGGAAAATATCAAGTGCTCTTAACCACTGAGAAATCTCCCAAATCCTCCCCACTAAAAAAAAAAAAAAAAATCCAGCTAAACAAGATGTAGCCAAAATGAGTCTTACAATACAAAGAAGTAAGGAAAACTGTCTCTACTGTAAGATCAATCCACCAAAGAATACATAATACAAGGCCTCACTGATACAAGAAAAAAACTATAAAAAGTGTTCTAACCTTCACATATCTAATTTTGATTTCTTATGCCGTCCAGTCAGTGTTCCATGGTGTGCTCACCGATACAGTATCTGATTTTTTTTTGTGTGTGTGTGTGTGCTCATTTTAAAAACGAATTACAATGTCAAGTTTTGCAGATCCTTCTTGTATGGTTCCTCATTTTAAATGCTACCTTATCTTAGAATGCTAGCTCTCTCTGTAAAAGCAGCTTGATACAATATGTAAGCATGACAAGCAGACAACACACAGAAGGTCGGCTGCAGGAGCTCTTCCCTATTTTCTTTAGAATGAAATGTACATGATTTCCTCACTTTGGACAAAGATGTATCAGCATTATAGCACTTAAAACACAGCCATGAAGGTGGAATCTGAGGGAAAAATGTTTCCTGAGAGATGCTAACATAGGACACTACTTGAAAAGTAGATTTGAAAAATGTTTGGACAAATGTTGGTTCACAGAACATATGAACAAACTGTGGAACTGCTTTGCAAAAATGCCCTGGTAAACCTGTAAGTGGGATCCTCCTAATAACTTGTTTGCTTTTAGTTTACATTTTGTCCTAGTTCACTATACCAAGTCCATGGTAGACTCCAATATGCAAATCTGTACTATTAAGAAAGCTAAATAGTTAATATCTAGATTCATTATTTCTTCTATATAGATGATTTTAGAAGTTGGGGGGTTCATTAATATGTTGCTTGTGGAACATGTGCGTGTGTGCAATCCCATGTGTTTATTTATGCTTGCTGTTAAGATACAGTGAATTTTCTTAATTATCCTCCACATGCCCACTGAGGTAGGGTCTCTCAATTGAGCACCAAGCTGCCCACCATGTCCTGGGATACCATCTCTACCCAGCATTTAGATGGTTTCTGGGAGTCTAATCTGCAGCGTTCAGGCTTATGTCATATGTCCTTGAGTAATGAGCTATCTCCCCAGACACAGTATGCCATTCGCATATATATATATATATATATATATATATATATATATATATTGCATACAATATATTTAGAACCCACTCTCCACTCAAATTCTTCCTCTATTCTGCGGCCACCACTTTTCTCTCTCAATTTGATGTATTTTCTTCTTTGTTTTTGATTTTACTAGCTACTGAGTCCAGTTAGCTCCCTGTATATGCAAGGATGTGGCATCAACTAGTGTCTTGTGTTCATTCTAAGAATAACTACCCTTTGGCTTATTTTTTCTTAAACTACCTGCAATAAAACTCGGCTGTGTCCAGCGCACATTCTGCAACAGATGCGTATGGCCCTGTAGATACAACAGTCACAGTGTGTTCTTCTACTCAGGTGCTTCTCCTACCTTTCCCCCTTTACACCCGCAATGATAATGAGGGATTTCTGTTTTATTTCTGCAACATTCACGTTATAAAACACTAAATAAATGGAATTGCTACACATGTAGACATCTGCATCAGACATCCTAAACTTTACATTTTCGATACCGTTGCATGTATCAGGTAGTTGATTCCTCATTACTGCTTATTGGCGCTCCATCTTTGGCGTGTAGAACGTGCTGTACATTGACTTACCAAGTGATGGCCATTTTGCCCATTATGAAGACAGTTGTCATAGGTATCAAAGAAAGGTCTTTGTGAAGATATTGATTTTCACCTCTCCTGGTCAACCGCTGATCATATGGAAAGTATATGTACATTTTATATAAAACTATGGCTCACTGCAAAAAAAGAGGGGAGTGAATGACTGATAATTATAGAGTACTAAATTCATGCCAATGCCGCGACACTGATCTGTTGAGGAAACCCATGACATGAAGGGGTGAAATCTTCTCACATTCTTTTGGATCTTCTTATGATTGACCTTAGCATCTCCTTAGTCACCAATGCATGAAATCACTTCCTTGATATAGATAGCAATAGCCTCTAAGAGTACTTCACCAAGATTGTCTTCATAACCTACCATTTCTAATGGCATGGTAGTCCAGGGTATTGTGGGATATTGTGTTTCTATCCTGTCCAACCCCTGAAAGAACGTTTCAGAGTATTAATGGCATGATGCTAACCTCTACATGATTTTACAAGTTAAGAAGCCCCCTGGATAGACAAATAAATACACTTGGAGGAGGAGTAAGAGTGAACAATCGATTTTAAGGATACAGGGGTAACTGTGAAATTTTTAGGATCTTTTTTGTCAGGTTATAGAAACAGAACTAGGACTTACCCACGAATTCCCTATGGTTAGCTTTTGCAATGCTAGAAGGGCTATGAAGACGGCTGGGCTGTGGATCCCACATGTTGTGGGATAGAAATACCAGGCAAGATATGCCAGCTCGGGCAGTAGTGGCATGAATGTTTGATGACTATTCTGTTTGGACCTAAAGCCTACTCGACAGAGGTAGTTTACATCTAGTGCTGGGAGCATAAGCAAAAGCCTGTGACTTATGGCCTAGTGGAGAAGAGACTACCATGTTGTCAATGAATATGATACATGAGGTAAAGTGACTTCCAAACATTGGTGTTTACACCCATAGACTATTTCTATTGTCAGTGTGTATTTGAATATTTATCTGTCTCCAATTTTAATCATTTAATTCACTTGTGCTTTATGGTAACAGGACTGCCTCCAAGACTCACCAATTCTAGAGACAGAGAGATTGATGAAAAGGTACAAAGGTTCAGTACCCCACTGGAAGTTACAGGGGAATAACATCTACGTTATCTCCTCCAAGGCTTCGGGAACCATTGCAGAAGACGGAGGGAGAACAGTAAGATCCAGTGGAAAGAGAGGAGTGTTCTAGGGCACTTGCCTTCCAGCCGAACAACTAGCACCTTCAGATCAGCTGTGCCTACTTGTGAGTGCTCATTATGACAAGTGAGCTACTGACACTGCCTATAGCAGAGGGGTAAGAAGGGGCAGAGGACGCAGTAATAAGACCATTACCTGCCATCGCCTGAGTACCCTACCCACTCTTTATAGCCTAAAATTTATTTGCAACTGGACCCAAGTTTCATGTGACTCAGGAAGGTCCTGGAATATGCAGGGTAAGGATGGCCAACAAGGAAGGTTCATTGGCTGTGGGGAATGTTGTCACCTATGCAGGGTGAATATTTTCTAGTGTGGCAGATTTAAGGCCACCCATGCTTCTGCCAACAATCCATAGTCCATAGCAGCACCCTTAGTAAGCTAGTCAGCATGCTGCTGTATAAGTTAGCCTATCTGGTACTGGAGACCGCTCCCTGAACATAACACCACTAGCACAGACACTGAGATCGGCAATTAATAAATGGGACCTCCTGAAACTGAAAAGTGTCTGTAAGGCAAAGGACACAGTCAACAAGACAAAACGGCAGCCCGCAAAATGGGAAAAGATCTTCACTAATCCCAAATCTGACAGAGGGCTGATTTCCAAATTATACAAATAACTCAAGAAGCTAATTTTCAAAACATCAAATAATCCAATTTAAAAGTGGGATACAGAACAACATAGAGAATTCTCAATAGAGGAATCTAAAATGGCTGAAAGACACATAAGAAAGTGCTCAACATCCTTGGTCATTAGGGAAATGCAAATCAAAACAACTCTGAGATACCTTACTTCTGGCAGAATGGAAACAAAAACCACCAAACAAAGACAATTTATGCTAGAGAGGATGTGGAGAAAGGGGCACACTTCTCCACTGCTGGTGGGAGTACAAACTCATACAGACACTTTGGAAATCAGTATGGCTATTCCTCCAGAAAATGAAAACCAGTCTACCTCAAGATACAGTAATTCCACTCTTAGGCATATACCCAAAAGATGCACACATTCATACAACAAGGACATCTGTTCAAGTATATTTGTAAAAATCAGAACCTGGAAGGTCACAAAAAGACAAACACGGTATGTATTCACTCATATATGGTTTTTAGACACAGAGCAAAGGATCACCAGCCTACAAGCCACACCGCTAGAAAACTAGGAAACATGGAGGATGCTGAGACCTACATGGTCCTCTGAAGAAGGGGAAAGAGACAAGATCTCGAAAGCAAATTGGGAGCATGGCGGGGAGGGGAGAGGGAAGAGGGAGTTTAGAGGAAGAGGAGGGGAGAGGTGGGCATGATGGAGAAGAAAGATTGAGAAGGAAGAATGGTGGAGAGCAAGAAAAGAGGTACCATAATAGAGGGAGCCGTTACAGGTTTAAAGAGAAGTCTGGCACTAGGGAAAAAGGTCAGAGAAGTACAAGGATGACCCCAACTAACAATCTAAGCAATAGTGGAGAGGCTACCTTAAATGTCCTTCCCTGATAATGAGATTGATGACTACCTTATGTGTCATCCTAGAGCCTTCATCCAGTAGCTGATGGAAGCAGAAGCAAAGATCCACAGCTAAACACTGAGCTATACCCCTGGGATCCAGTTACAGGGAGGGAGGAGTGATGAGAAAAGGAGTCAAGACCAGGCTGGAGAAACCCACAGAAACTGCTGACCTGAACAAGGGGGAGCTCATGGACTCCAGTCTGATAGCTGGGAAACCAGTATAGGACCAAGGTAGCTTCCCTGAATGCGGGTGTTAGTTAGGAGGACTGAGCATTCTATAGGGCCTCTGGTAATAGACCATTATTCATCCTAGTATATGAATGGATTTGGGGAGCCCATTCCACATAGAGAGATAGGAGTTCTGTCTAGACACGTGGAGGAGGGCCTAGGCTCTGCTGCAAATTATATGACAGACTTTGAACACTCCCCATGGAAGGTCTCACCCTCCCTGGGGAACAGAAAGGGAATCAGATGAGGTTGGTGGGTGGAACAGGGGAGGATAGAAGGGTGTGGGAACTGGGATTGACATGTAAAACTGGTTTATTTCAAATTAAAAAAAATGTAATTATCAAAAAAAATGTTATCTTAATCAACTTACTGGTTCCCCAGGGTTCACCCTGGTGGAATCCTTCTTTAATTTGTCTCTGGAACCTTAGGAGGAGGAGACAGACATTGTTGATGTCTCTTTGGTGGGAAATTATCACAACACATATGTAACTCCATGTTGATACTTGACAAATAAGACATTCAATTTTGTTTAATAATGTTGGGATATTATGAAGTTGCCTCATCATTTCATCCTTTAAATTATATGCTTAACTATATTTATTTTTAGATGTGAACACTGAATATGAGAAAGGCTATGTTCCTCATAACACAAGTGAAAATTTTCTAATGCCACCCAAGGTAAAGCCCACCATAGTGTGTAGAAAAAACTGTTGATTGCCCTACAAAAATGTGGTTAGCAGGACACAGTAAACAGCACACACAGCTGTTCTCCCTGTGCTTACTCCTGGTCTTCCAACAAAGAATAATTACCGACTTAAAGATTTTTTTTTTTTTTTTTTTTTTTTGTTAACTGCGGTACCCATACCCAGAGATATAGGAGATGATGATTCCACAGAACACACTTTACTGTATGGTGCAGAGTTCAAAGCTGCAAGTCATATCCATTCTTCCATTTCTATCGTATTTATACACTGCATCCGCACTAAGATATTGCACTGAAAGGCATAAAACTATACCACTAAGCACTTAGATGGACAAATTCTACTACAAGAATGTATTCAGCAAAGTTTGAAATGCACTTGTCTGATTGCCAAGGACAAGACAAGCCTCTGAATGTGATGGATATACTTGGGGCCCTGTAATTGTCCCTTTCTTCTGCTCTGGGGGACTGAATTCACTTAAGAACTCCCTTTATTTATAGTCTTAAGAGTAAAATTAGATTCTCCTTACTGAAAAAAAAAAAAAAAGACAAACAGGCATAAGGAGATTTGGCTGGCCATCATTTCATAAGCTACGTTCCGGAATCTTTCTAATCCCCAGGGCATCCTAGCTCTGACAGCTTAGAGGAGTTCCCAGGTCAGTGTGTTTTTAAACTCCGTCTCCTCCAGGTCAATTCTGCCCATCCCCATTGCTTTCCTCATCTGTGTCAGTGATGTTATTTATTATGACC
This sequence comes from Phodopus roborovskii, assembly GCF_943737965.1. Lineage (NCBI taxonomy): Eukaryota > Metazoa > Chordata > Mammalia > Rodentia > Cricetidae > Phodopus > Phodopus roborovskii. The sequence continues at coordinate 10,459,360 of NW_026126588.1, forward strand.
TGTACAGTTTTAGCAGTGGCAATGGTGAGACCTGTGTTTTGTACACACTGAGATCACACCTTTATGAACTTTCAAAGACTTCACGTCCTGTAACCTGTACAGCCGCTTTATGTGGCTGCTTTACACTCCCTTGTTTTCAGTCAATGAAACTGAGTGGTAGACAGCTTTGTAGCAACCTCAACTATTGTCCCACATAGCAAGCCAATGTTAAATCCCAGAATTTGGACTCTGGTGCGTTCTGTACTTCTGGATGTGAGCCAGATAGCTGTTGTGAGTATAAACGTTATGTGCCAATTGTCAAGCCTTTGTTGTTCTGCAAATTTGCTGAAGTCCATGCTATTGCTCATTTGAGGAGGCTTCTTTAAGTTATTTCTGACTGAAAATCTATTAAGGTTTCTTCAAGGCCAAATCCCAGTGCCAATTCCATATGAATCCATCCCTGAACTCCCAGAACTGGTTTGTTCTCTGTAGATACCAACAGGTCTAATGGGTAGCAGCTAGGTTGTTGGTTAATTTGCTCTTATGACTGTCTGTTTACTGCACATGGTGGCAGGCACCCGTTATCCTCGCTATGTGAGTGGGCCACTTGGGTCCAGAAGCTACAAATATAAATAAGTGATTATCTCCTGCATTACAGTATCTACCGAAACACCCGAGAACCGAAGTTAATCACACTCATCCTGTACCATTTCACATTGGCTACCTCATGCAACAGCCATAAGACAAATGGCTACTAAGACTTAGTGATTTCAGTACTTCTCACATTTTATCGTTCATCTCACATAGGCATGGACTCTCTGTTCCACATCATCATCTTCATTCCATGAGGCCCTCACCACTACTATAGATTAGCTGCAGGGATACCTAGAAGACAATGGGATTCCAAAGTGCTGGTCCTCAAAAATATATCACATGTCTTCACACCTGCTTAGTTAACATGACCACTCATAACTTGAGGACTCATGTCTAGAGAAAGGGAAACCAGAGAACAGCACTAATGGTTTGTTGCCTTACTTAACATCCTCCAGCTATAATAACACACACACACACACACACACACACACACACACACACACACATACACAAAGCCTATTTAAGGATGATGAGCAAATGGATTGCATTGTAATGATTTTCTAATATTCGCTTCGGTCGATGTATTAGGAAATAAATCTCGCTGCTATTTGCAGCACTACTGTATATACACTCACTGTTTCCATCGTGAATATACTGACATACAGTTCTTCCAAAAGTATTTAATGAGGAGCTAGATTTCAGAGATTAATGTGCTTGCTACAAAGTATGCTAATATTAGTGATAAAATATAATGCTGGTCTACCAAAAACTTAACAAGTTTTGTAGAGACATCTATTACGAATACGTGCAGCAAATTCATAATCTAATACATTTGTGCAAGTAAAGATTCTGATAATTTTATTTGACAAAATGTTACATACTTACGATTTATAGTGTTTCAGAGAATGGTATTTTGGGACATATATGTTATGCTCAATATCTAAATCCAGCCATGGAACTTTAGCTACCTCACCACCTTCATACTTTATTATTATTACATATACGTACATATTATTTATTATACATACATATACATGCATACATACATACATACATATTCACTTTTTCGTGCCCTTTTGTCCAAAAAAAATCCTGAGTTTTGTTGGGTTTATTCTCTACTTCATCCTTTTAAAGTTCTTTGTTGTTTACTACTTCTACCTTCGGCTAATTTTGGCTTAGCCTGTCTTTCTAAATTTGTATTTGTCTAGTAAAATATTTCTTTATTCTGTTAACGAATTACTGGCTATCATGTGTAGATACCATGTAGGATTTGCATAACTTTAGGGAAATGAACATACAATATAACAGCACACGATTTGTGAGTGATGGATGAGTAATAGGTTGTGTTTGATATGTAGTGAGAAAAGAACAGACCTAGACCTACCCCTACACCTATTCAAGGGACACTGGGGGCCAGCAGGCAGGCACTTCTATTTGAACTTCAATAAGATCACTTCCCTTCTAGTCTGGGTTTGCCTTGCCAACACATGGCAGCTACAGGAGAGTTGGAAGGCTGAGGTTGAAGATGGATGATACTTGACGCCACAGTGCCTTCCTGTGTTCCTCAAGCACTATCTCCCTGTACTTGTCAACTCCCTCTGTGCAATGGGTAGACACCTGGCAGGTGTAACTTAAAGGGGGAAAGATTTACACTGGCTCAGGGTTTGAAGGACAGACTCCAGTGTGACAAGGAAGGAACAACAGAGTTTCTCAGCTTGCAGAAGCAGCTACCTGTCATATGGTGTCCTCCTGGAAGCAGACTATTCTGCTACCATGGAGGTGACCTATAAACACTAATCCCATCCCCTGGGCTGTATCTGCTAGCTAGGTCCTATGTCTAAATAAACAAGCAAATACATAAATCCCACAGCCTCACCAAATAGCACCATTCACTGGAACTAGGTTTGTAAATACACAAACCTGTGGGAGGGACTTCATATTCAAACCCTAACTGTCTGTCAGCTTTGGGCTTTGTTTGAGTAGCTTTCTCTGGCTCTCTGTGGTGTTCCTTCTCCAATTCCTCATGCTTAAGGAGCCATAGCCTTTCTCTATTACTGGTTCTACATTATTTTCCCATTTGTTGCCTATCCTAAACACTTCCTACATCTTGTTAACTAGTATTTTATTAAAATCTTTCCAAATGATCTATTTTATCACACTACTTGATTTCTATTAGAGTACTTCTTTGGAAAGAATTCAGTTAGAATTCTTGAAGATATTCATGGAGTATACTCAGGGGTGTGTGTGTGTGTGTGTGTGTGTGTGTGTGTGTGTGTGTATGATAAATCTATGTGTAAACACTTAGATTAATAGAAATAAATTAATATTTTAGACAGAGTTAGCCATTAAGAAACACTAGTAACAGGCCAACAGCTTTATATCTAATACAGTGTCTCTGTGTGTTATTTGGGACTGATGAGGTTCTGGGACCAGGCTGGCGGGGAAAAACTGCTCGTAACACACGCATGCATGCACGCACGCAAGCACTCACACACACACACACACACACACACACACACACATTATTATTATTGTTGTTATTGTTGTTGTAATTGAAACTGTTAGACCTGTCCCGGTTGGACAGTGGTGAAAACATTGGCTCTTCTTTCAAAGGCCCAGGTTGGTTCCCAGCACCCACATGGCAGCTCACAACGGCTCTAACTCCATTTCTGGGGGAGCAATATCCCTCTTCTGGCTTCTGCTACCACTACACCACATGTGATGACCAGGAATACACTCAGAAAAAACATCCATAGTATAACATAAAAGTTTTTTTTAAGTGTTAGACTTTTCTGTGTGTGACCAAATTTTGGTCACATGAGCTTACTGGTGATTTTTCTTTTGTAATGTATGTGTATAACAATTCACTTAGAATGACTAAAGACGCATACATACATACATATTATATCCATTTTCTCAAGAAAATTGCATTAACCACTATATTACTTGCCCTTTTGTAGTAAGATCTGAAAATATCCAAAATGTGACAATTCTCAAATTTATATTTATATTTACAAGAGTTTACTAATCTGTATAATGTTTATAGAGTTTAAATGTTCCATTTTATGCCCTTCATTTAACATAGGAATGCTGCATTAAAAATAAAAACAATTTAAAATAATCAAAAATTTTAATAAACTTCCTATCTTGTATAATAAGTTCTAACTAACAATCTATTTTCAAAGGTGGAGCAATAGGAGATATTTGTGTCTATGGATGGCAACTCCCTACTGCTAATTCCTTAGTGAGTTAAACCTGTGGATTGTCAGTTTTACGTGTGAGAGCTGTAGCTGTAAGAACAGTCAAAGATTTGGGGTTTCATTACTCCATCATAAAATTAATAGGCTCCAACAATCGGAGAACTGAGCAACTATGGCAGCTCTAATTTGACATGTGCAACAATTAGCCGCTGCTTTTGAGAAGAAAAATAATTCCTATTGCTTATATGTTATAAATACCAGACAAAGTTTCCATGCTCTTAAATACCCAGCTTGTGTAACACTGCATCCTCATTAAAGTCCAGTCTTGGGGAGATGGCTCAGAAGATGGCTCAGTGGGTAAGAGCATTTGCAAATATGGAGACCTGAGTTTGGATGCGCAGTGCCCATGTAAAAAGTTAAGTAAAGCCATTCAGGTATAATGTCAAAACTCAGAGGAGGAAAGAAAGTATTAAGATGGCTAGAACTTGTTGGTTATCAACTTAGCCCAAAATGGGAAGGTTTTAAAGACAGACCTGTGTCATGGGCTTAAGTCAGAGCAATATGTGTGGCATCCTCTGGACTCCACACTCATACTTCTGCAAACCCATGTACAAACAGTCACACACGCGGGGGGGGGGGGGAGAGGGGGATTGCTTAATTCAGCCATTTTATGTGCACAGAACTATGGGTATAAGTAGAACTACTACTTATTAAAGCAGTACTAATTGTGAACACAGGAAAATCTCAACATACTGAATTACAGATTTTTTTTTTTTTTTGCATTTCAAAACATTCTGGTCTTTACTCTTAAACAATTTGCTTTATTTTCAAAGAAACAACAAACTGACTCCTTCAAAAGTGCCATGGAGAAGGTAATATTTGTGGAGATACAGAGGGAAAAAAAATAGCAAGTTATCCTTCCTGCAACCTTTAGCATCTTAAGCAGAACACAAAGCAGTGGATTCCTACAGGACCTTGCTCTACGTGTTAGAGATATCACAGGTTTCATATCATTAAACACAACCAGTAAACACCCATAAGAAAACTCAGCATTTACACTTTAAAGCTGAAGATACAATGTCACCTGCAAATAGCTCAAGGAAGAAATATTAATTATTTACAATCCAGTAATATTCTATTTTCTTTTAACAAACTACATGCCACTATTATGGTAGGATTGTAAGAACACTCGCAAGACAAACAAAGCTCCAGGCACCGGATATCTTGACCCTTTCAAATGTGATTTCTCCTTGTGTTTTACTCACACCTGATCTTGCAGTCTCTTCTCTTCTTTTCTGAACACACACATTCTCCTTCTAATACACAGCCTTTAACACCTATGGCTCATTCTATTTGAACGTATGCATAAATATGACATGTGTGTATGCATATGTGCATATGTACTATTGCATGAGGATGCCGGAGACTAGGTGTCTTCCTTATCTCTCACCAGACCTGGCAACCATCTCCATCTAGTGTCTGACCTGCCTGGTTAGCAATTTCTGGAAACTTGCCTGCCCTCTATCCCCAGTTACAGACATACCCAACCATGTCAGAGGCACATACCCACTGAGCTGTCTCACCAGACTTGCCTACCACATAGTTTTGAGACAAATTTATATTTACTTTTGTGCAAATCTGACATTAGTGGGTACTCTAAATAACTGTAAGTAGATGTAGACAAAAATTTCAAAAGGTTCTGAACAACTTAGTATTCATCAGCATCTCATTTTTATATGTGACACTCCCCTCTTACCTTTGAAGTTACTTCTTGCCATTTTTAATATCTCTTGACAAAATACCAGATAATGCTTAACAATACAGCCACATACTACAGTTTTAAACTAGCAAAAACATCTCAAGGATTTTTTTCAGACATCATCTTTATATGCCTGTTGCTTACCAGAAATTACAATTAAATATAACATATATTATCACAATATATACCGGACATGCAAAATGTTAAATGTTACAGGAAAAAAATTACCATAAAATTATGAATGCATTAAAGACCAAATTAAAAAAATCCAATTACTTAAATATATGTATAATGTATAGGAAAACAGCATTGACTAAATCTAGTGGGATTAATTTTGGATGACATTTACAGTCTCTTTATAGAGTCTAGTTAAAGCAGAACTTTACAGTTTATATTTAATATTAACATTAATAACAGCAATAAACAGAACTGGTTGCAAATATGACTGAGCTTGGAACATAGTAGAGTGGCCTGTGTCTTCCATGCAGGCACAGGAAATGGCTTTCCTGGGCTAGAATTATTATCCTGGCAAGAAGCCCACACAGACCTTTGGGGTAAAATCAGTGCTCGGACCACCATGGCTCCATGGTGCCCACTCTTTCCAGAACAACTGGATCATAGTTACAAACCCCTAGAGGACCAATCAGTGACCTCACAGACAGCTACCAAGAACTGATTATTTCAAGGGAAGGATGGCAATGGGAAGAAAAGCATCTTAAGGCCCTAAAATCACACTCAGAAAGAGAAGCGATGACAAGTAGCTGCCAAACTCCTCTGTGCTCAGGACTGGAAGCCGAGGCTTGCCTAGGATTGGAATACTCAGCCAAATGTTGCAAAGCTCGAGATGTAAAAGACTGTGAGGTGTCTTCCAAGAACTATGCAAAACTTCAACCCATTTTTGTTAATAACAATAAATTTATTTGTGTGCGTGCATGCGTGAGTGCATGTGTGTGTCTGTGAGTGTGTGTGTGTGATACACACATTCTCTGAGGTGTTTTCATCCTGCTCATGGTCCACTGGACACCAGGCCATGAGGACAAAGGTAGCAGAGGCAGCTTGCAAGGGTTTTGTAAGGACTATGAACATAGTGGAAACAGCTTTCCAGTTGATAGCTTCAGTAACTCCAGTGAAACAGTTAAACTTTATTTCAGATTGCAGGGAGACAGAAAGGCTGGGGACAGTGACTGGCATGTAGTTCTTGCCATTTGCTCTTGTTACCTCACTGGCAATAGGCCTTAAGTTCTTAAAGCATATTTGGTATTTACTGTCCTTCTATATAGTTATGTATCAAGCCCAAATCTTTTCTTTAGAGTAAAAGGGGAATTGTAGTGAGATATCCACTCTTCCTGAACCTGTTGTACTGACCATACTCATTGGGACATGGGGACAGGTGTGGGTGTGACCGGTGGAGTCTAGGTCTGGGTCCAGACCTGGATGCTCTCTCTTACTTCCGGGTTTGAGATGGAGAAGAATGGAGGAAACCCTTGGAGCTGGAACCGGCAGCAGTTGTCTATTTCTTGTGTAAGTGAATTCTCCCCGAATAAACCTCAATCAGCCTGTATTGTGTCCCAGAATCTCATTACCCGAATTACTGGGGTATCAGCTTATTTGCATTTGGCAACATGGTCCTATCACAAGGCTGGAGCACAACGTCTAGTTAGTCTAGTTATCATATGTGGTAGCATTGCCCTATTCCCTATCTTATAGCTAGTGATTGTCTCTGAGCAAAAGCTCCTACAGAGAAACTGCACCTTCCACTTGAGTAAACTTCTGCAAATCTGATTAGCTGAGTAGAACCCCAGTGACTATGAAGAGACTAGTATGTCATAAGTTATAAAGTCTACAGCAAAATCACAGTTTATCTTAAGCTGTCTTTAGCCCACTAAACCTCCATGCCCTGCCAACATGTAAAACATGTCCAAATCCTAGGGATAATAGATAAAATCTTTCAACATATATTCACAAAACATGTAGTGTCTATCAACCAAATGGCTAAGAATACCTGTAACAGAGATTTTTCTATATTTGCCTTTACCAACCTACTTAATATTTTCACCCATTTTTTAAAGTACCTTGTTTATGGCTTTCTTTGTTCTATTACTACTAAAAAAAAAACTCCATCAAACTGGTAATGTGTTGGAATAAGGCGTTTTGGGGTGACCTAGAACCCTGTTCCCAGGCATGATGACTCACATTTGGGTCCAGAATAAACTCTCTTATCTCCTTTGAAGTGAGAGTTCCATTTTAGGCAGTCCCTAAGCTCAAATTCCCAGCACCCAAGAAAAAGATTGGATGGGGACAGAGAAAGAAGACACCCTGGGCCTTGCTGGCCACCAAGCTACCTCAAGGGTCATTGGAAGATGATGATTACAATTTAAGTATCTGTTAGGGAGCAAACAATGCGTGAGGCAAGAAAAAAGCAAGATGTGGGTTTCATCCATCATCCTTCGTAAGTTTACATGGGTGCTTAGTCGCACAGGATACTTAGTCTCAGGTCTACAGCTGCACTTGTATCCTGGTTTTGATTTGTTTTGTTTTTCAAATTGAGCTGATGTTAAGGTGCAAATGACAGTGTTATCAAATAGTGTCTGTTGTTTGACTTTGAAAATTCTTGCCTCCCTTAAAACTAAGAAAGTCTACTAAGCTGAGATCTAGACATTGACAATAACAGGAAAATGTTAAGCATCTATTATTGAGGAGAGAGGTGAGGTGGATAGAAAGCTGGTTTCAACAAGCTCACTGGTCCAAGTCTTAAGAAACTGACGTAGAGCTGATCAGAGTAATAGTCATGTGGAGACGTTTGATTCCCCAAAGCCAGAGACTACTCCAGGACATCTCCTGTCTACCAAAGCCAGCTGCTTATGGGTTTAATTCTAATTACAAAAATCTAGGACAAGTTCAACAAAGGAAGCTTTGCTCTTCCTCATGGCAAGTCTCTCATTGCTTCAGTTTAATCTATCCAAAGGGGAGGTCAAGGCTGAATGCCTTGCTTTATTTATGTGGGTGTTTAATTTCCTTCCTTGTTGATTATTTTTGCTTAGGCTTAAGAGGTAGGCAGTTAGTAAACAGACCTTTAAGCACAAGTCTCATCTACCCATAGCTTGCAGTTTTCAGATCCTTAGTCATTCTTATCATTTCCATTCTTTAAAGCTCAGAATTGTGTTTCCACAGTACCCAAGGAATATCATGCTGGGTCTTCTCCATCCTTTCTACCTGACAGGTAAACTGGAGCTGTGACCTGGTTAGCCTCATGCAATTAATCATGATTAATTTTCAATAGTTCATACATTCAGTTGTGATTCCTTGATGCTCAGAATGAACTACCTCAAGAAAGTCCTGTTTGGGTAAGATCTAAGACCTAAGGATTTGAGGAAAGGTCACTGCAAAACTATGTTCATAGCTGTGTCTATAATCTATTTTAAATATTTGAAATCATCATGGCTTTAATAGGGCAAGAGAAAGTCCTGCCAATTCCTACAGCCACAGGTTGTGGCTGTCACTCATTCGGGTTCCTAAGGGCATTTTGGGCTGTGTCCAGACAAGATGAACACAATCAACTAGGGAACAGTAAAGAGCAAATGGGCAAAAGGGGAAGCATGCATTCCATGACTAGCTCATCTCTTCCTCCAGAAAGAGCAGTCCTGCAATGTTGTTTACTCAACCACCATAACTCAGTCATCAGGCTATTTTATTAAGAAACAATACTATAATGGGAAAGTCAAAGCATTTTTTATGAAAATATATGATTCTCAAAACATTTTCCAGAGATTATGATTACATATGTCCCTGGATTTTGTTCTTATCACAGCAAAGGCAGCACATATGTGAAATATATGGAATTAGACAAATAATCCATAATACTTTAATCGGGTGAGATTGTTTTCTGACACACTGTTAATTAGAACATAAGTTATTCTCTTCAGAATTACAGAATAAAATATAGAGACTGTGGAAAGGAAATTTATTTGACTACTAAATTCATGTAGCTCCATGAAATATTTATTCCCCATTATTGTTTGAGCTCAAGAGTTTTCAGTATAATACCAAACTGAGCATTTATCCAAGAAGCGAAGGACAAGTGTTAGTTCTGTCTGTAAATCTCTCGTATTACTCAGGACTGTAAGAAAACCTCCCTGGAAAGCAACCCACCTTGCTTACTTTGGTTTATTTCTCTCTACACATATCTTTCTCCTGCATTCTAACTACATGGAGTGGTACTAGTGTGAAATGTAGTTTAAAATTTAGAATGGTTAAATTCTGAATTCTGCTTCATTATTTTCATTAAAGGCAAACACTCCCCCACCCCCATGATCATGAAAGCAGTAATGTTTATTCTGCAGCTATAGGTCCAGGGCATGATGGGAAAGTGTAACAGTGGCAGAGCCACTTAGATCTCTAACACTAAGGCGGGCCTGTAACTGAAATGTTTAAAGTGATAATTCTTTTGGGACTCAGATTCAAAGTCTATATTATTACTTTTTAATATCTTCATTTCTATCTTCAGTTATCCAGCACTAATATGATATAACCCAATGGATGTGGGCAGTGATGCTGCTCACGGTAACTAATCTATATACTATATTAATGTTATCGATTCTGACCAACAATAGTGTGATTACTGAACAATTACATTTATCTCAGAAGGTCATGTGGTAAGTGAAGGAATTGCTAAGTAAAAAGTTGTGGAGTGACAATGTACCAACCAGAAACAAACGTTAACTCCGTTAAGTCATTAAGTGTTTAGCAGAGCAAATGGCTTGGGAAGGTGACAGAGTACCATTGGGCATTTTTAGGAAGAGAATTATGATATTTGAGAGCTGGCACGTAGTGATTCATCAGAGTCCACATTCAGTGTTAACATGTCACTTTTTCATCTCTGCCCTTTATTGTAGGGGCCAATACTGTTCAAACTACTCTGTTTATACATTTTAAGATCAAGACAACAGTTCTAAATAGTAAGAGGTTTGCTGGAGCGAACATCAGAGGTGCCGCTGGGTCAAGCAAATGCGAGACTGCTCTAGGGAACTCGTGGAATTTAATTTTAACCGTTTGAACGAAGCCCACACGGATGCTCACTCTCTTACTCCCACACTCCAGATCTGCAGAGAATGGAAAGAACCTGAGGCAGTGCTTGTCATGGAAACTTGAGGATCTGGAGGAGTTCTCCAGGCACTAACTCAAGATATTTTTACTCATAGACGTCAAGTGTAGGAATTTCCCCTAAATGTCCAGGAAGGCCCACAAGCTAGAATTTTTTGACAAACTCTGTGATGCAGAATGTGTGTGTGTGTGTGTGTGTGTGTGTGTGTTTATAAAACATTAAATAATCAGAAGTGACAGTGAAATGTTCCTAAGACTTAAAAGGGATACAAAACAGCTATCAATCTGATCATATCTGTGCAATTACTACATTAGAAGAAGGCTATGAGAAGACAGACCTATGGAAGCTCATGTCTACACAATGAAGTGTGTGAAGCTCGGTTCATACAAGGCAGAAAGTAGAGCCAAGAGGCATCATTTGGGAGGGAGTGGGGAAATAAACAACTCATTAGGCAAACTTTTCTGCTCTAGTATTGGCCTTACGCATTTAGAAGGCAATCATACCAAGATGCCTGTTTCTATCACTGATAACTGGTAACCCTGCCAGGAAAAAAAAAAAGTGTGCTGCCTGCTCACTGAACGAGCATTACACAGCTCAGGGCCACTGCGAGCTCTGAGATACAAAGGTTGGTGACCCAAGTCAAATAGGATCAACTAGGCAACTAGGGAGAAAGGGGTGGTGTGGGCACCTGTGAGATGTGAGTCAGAGTGAGAAGACCCTGCATAGTGCAGAGGCAAACTCCAACCACCCTTCAGGAGTACGTGAGGGACAGCTCATGCTAGGAAAACATCCGTAACAGACACAGCCTTGCATAGTCCTTCTGCCCTTCACACTTCCTGCTCTATCCATATCTCTCCTGTCTCCTTCCGCCCCTCTATCCCGTTCTGATGAGATGCCTGTAGCAGTTGACACATCACCAAGATGCAAGATTCATCTGCCTGGATCACTGTTAGGTCCTACAATGGAAAGGATGGTGCCTGGCTCATAAAGACAGACCTGATTAAGTATTTGTTTAAAAGGGGAGCCAGGAACCCAGTAGAGAATCTTCAACTTCCCCCCCACCACCACATCCTTTCATACCGTCATTCAAAAGCAACATTTCTATGCAGTGTCTCGCCTCAAATTATAACACACTTCCCAAAATCACACCATAAATTTTTATTTGGGATCTTCACATTTATAGAGGGTGGAAAAAATGTGCTGTGAAACACTTTAGTGTCAAGATATGTGCCTTACAATTACACCCATTAGTCACTGGTAATAATGAATTTATTATTATTAGAAGGTGACATTACCAAATTTTACCTTGAAGTCGATTCTTAAATTCCTTTTATAGACAGCAGAGCCTACTCACTGCACAATAACATTGTGTTTACTTGGATAATGTATTAAGATCTCCCTTCAGTTTTTCGTATTTTCTTTATATTTTATAAGCATATGTAAATTACAGTTTTGATATGTGACCTTAAGCAAGTATTTCTCCTGAGGTCTTCCATGACCCTTTTAAACGCAGGCACATGGCACACTAACATTTTGATGAAATTATTCAGGCTTTCCTGTTTTTGAACTATAAGAAATTAACTTCCCTAGGGTCAATGAATTTGAATTCTTGAAAAGAAGTTACATATGAAAGTATGAAACTCTAATTATACTAATCTACGCTTAGAGATTAAAAATAGTACTGTCACAAATAAGTATATTATGGCTCAAAAGACGGTTTAGTAAAGGCAAAGCTATTTGCTGCCAAGCCTTGGGCCCTGTGTCAACTCTAAATTCTACACAGGTGAAAGAGGCAACTGATTCTTTCAATAAGTCCTCTGACCTCCACACTCACTGTCTCATGCATGCATGCACACAGACACACACATTAATAAGTATAAAATAACAAAATATATGTAATTAAATTACGGAGGTATTCCTATCTAGTCTGAAGGGATTAGTAATAATAATAATAAAAATGGTCAACATGTGTTTCTCTTTACATATTTGGTGGGTGCTATCTTTGTACTTATAGTGGTTCTACTTTCAACCTATTCTGTCTGTTCTAGTCCTGACCTTTACCTTCATATAATATAAATGCTCAGAGCAGGTATCTTCAGACTTGGACTGTGTTAACACCATTTCCATTTCTAAATCCTCAGGCCAGCTTCAGAGTATAAGAAGAGGTTAATTTTGACTTAGTTTGGTCCTCAACTCTGAGGGCCTGCATTTCTAGCCACATGGCTCTGTGACATGGGAGGATGTAGATGTATCTGCTCATTTCATGGCATGGCATCCAGGATGCGGAGTGAGACAAAGAGACCTGAAACAGGACACAGCCCGCAGAAACATCTGCCTAATCACCTACATCTTCTATTCCATCTTACAGTTCCCCTCATCTTCCCACAGTCCATCCAATTATAAAATCAGCAACTGATGAGACAAGTGGCTTAAGTCACAGCCATCATGATCCAATTGCTTTACAATGGCTCCATCTCTTACCATTGTACAACACATTGGGGAATATGTCTTCCATACCTGAATTCCTTGAGGAAACAATTTGTCTAAACTATAACCAACAAACTAAAATTAACAGAAGGTAAATTTACATCATGCACATATTTGTGTATTTAAATAGGTTGTTTAGCTTGTTTTAAGACAATTAATTTTAACAAGGCAGATTTGTCTATGCATTCTTTGGTCACTTGATACTACATATACCATCTTTCTTCATCTGGGGCAAAGAGATATTCTTAGTGACACTTTTACAGAATCAGTAGTCAATGTAGAAATGACAACACTGGGATACCTAAAGAGGCTTAAATAATAACTAAAGAAATGAAGGATAAAATTAACCTGCACAAAGATGGGCTCATTCTTGTATAGAGAGATCATATAAAAACGACCTTATGATGATGAGGGATAATGCTCTTGTACATTGTAAAGATCTGTCACTCGAATTGCTTTACTAAAACATGGATTGGCCAGTAGCCAGGCAGGACATATTGGCAGGGCTACAAGACTCGGAGAATTCTGGGAAGAGGAAAGGCAAAGAAGCAGTCACCAGTCAGACACAGAAGAAGCAAGATGAGATTGCCTTACTGAGTAAAGGTACCAAGTCACGTGGCTAAACACAGATAAGAACTATGGCTTAATTTAAGTTGTAAGAGCTTGTTAGTAATAAGCCTGAGCAATAGGCCAAACAGTTTATAATTAATAAAAGACTGTGCTTATTTGTGGCTGAACAACTCAGGGACCAGGTAGGACAGAAACATCCATCTACATTATGAAGTTATTTTATGATTAGATTTCTTCTCAGGAAAATTTGAAAATAATTTAGAAGTATTTACCTAATAGTATAAACACTACATATATGGAATAAGTTACTTATTTTAAAAAAATAACTATTAACTGAAAGCTAGTATTTTTATTTTGCTACATATCCAGTACCACTGTGTGTGGACATTCTCATTCCCTAACTTTCAGACTTCTCTATTTTTGAAATGACCAGTGAAATATGTCTGTATATAATCTCCAACAAATGGGAATTCAAAGCCAACAAGGCAACCTTTGAGATGGAAAGGGATAGAGATTTTAATCAATGGGAGAATAAACACATGCAGGATAAACAAAATGCCCTTGGCTCAGGAGGCATTACTATGAAGAAGGGAAGATGTGGGCTGGGCATGATGCCACACACCTTTAATCCCAGTTCTCTGGAGGCAGAGGCCAGCCTGCTCTACAAAATGGGTTGCAGGATATGCAAGGTTATTACACAAGAACAACCTTGTTTTAGAAAACAAACAAACAAAAACAAAAAGAAAGAAGAAATGATGTAACTGGAGAAGAGGAAGAAGGGATAGGGAAAGTTTATTTTTTATTTCTTGAGAAAACTTTTTGTTCATACTTTGGACATGTTTCCCTCCCCTCACTTCCTTACAGATATTCCCACCCACCCAACTTTTTGTTTTCTCTTTAAAAAAAAGAAAAGAAAAGAAACACACCCACTCCTACACATAAACACCACAGAAACAGAAACAGACAGACAAAAAACCAGTACGATAAAAACAAACAAACAAACTAAAAACAGCAAAAGGAGAAAGACAATACCTAGTTGAGTTTGTGTTGGCAAAATGCTGTGAGGCACTTTAACCTGCTCAGTCTGACAGCAGATGTGGTCACCTGCACAATCGAAATATCAGGGATTGTTTCACTTTCTCAAATATACAAATTCTAATATGCAACAGTACACTGGAATATCCTATACTTCATTAGATAAGTACAGTTTTTAAAGTCCTAGAACATACTTTCTTTAAAAAAAAAAAAATTCTTATTCTTTCTCGTACCATGCCAGACCTAAAATTAGTCCTAATTTTAGATGTTAAAAAGTACAACTTTCATATCTTTAAAACATTTTCTTATAGAGCGCTGACAATCCATCTCCAGTGCTAAATTGACCCAAATCCTTTACACCCATCTTTCTAGAATTCATGATCTCTTTTTTAATTATTTCTTGTAAATATGAAGTCAGCTTTTGAAAAAGCTGAATTATCCCTTGCCTTACCAATAAATTTACTTCCTAAGTTATTAAATGTCTTTTAAGCTTTGTAACAGTATTTTTTTTGCTACTGTTACCCCCCCTCTCTCCCTTCCCCTCTCCCTTCCTCCTTCCCTCTCCCCCATCTTTCTTTCTCCCCACTCCACATGGATGGAAATTCAGTCTCCACTAAGTGTTTAAAGTGTTTCCCTGTATACAATTTAAAATTTAAATTCAAGTAAAATACAGTTTGTGATTTGTCCAAGTAAGACACACTACTTAGTTTTTGCATTGGCATACAAGAGCCTTAAAAGGGTAAAACCAGGGACAGTCTGGCTCCATGCTGTCATGTCTAGCCCCAGATTTCCTTTTACTTCCCAAAGTGCTAATCATTAATTCACAAGGCCAGCACTGACTCCATGCTAACTGCATCAGCACTGCACCTAACCCCTAGGGAAGGATGTGAGCAAAAGCAGCCTAAAGTCCTGCTTTCAAGGACTGTCTTCCCTACTGGAAAAGAAACACACTTTGAAGAGCATGCATTGAACACATAAAATGCAGCTCAGACAAAGTTTAAAAGAGGTGCCACAAGCTATGATAATGGACAAGAGGAATAGCAATATGCTACCATATTTCCCTCTATTTCCACCAACCAAATCAAGCCTAAAAACACATACCTGAAATTTCTCATTTAAGAAGAGCACTGTATAGATATATGTGCATCATGTCTTTTAACATTTTTGAGGACAGTTCCTGGAATTTTTCCGCTGGAATTTATTGAATTTTTTTTTCTCATGCAAGTGCTTTACTCCAGGAAACATATTATTCTCAGAATCAGTCATCTTCAACATCTGCTACATCTGGAATCACCCAGTGTGCCTCACCAAGGTTGGGTTCCACCCATAGAGATTTTGATTTAATTGCTGCAGGGTTGAGTCAAAATTTTATAACCATAACATGCTGCTGGGACTGAGAAGTACTGCTCTCTGCAGTACTTTCTAGAAATGCCAGGACTGCATAATGAAATAAGCAGGCTCACTGGGTTAGAGTATGTAAGACAGACTAATAAAGAATCCGAACAGAGATATGTTATTCATGGGTTGCTTTTAATTTATGCATGTTCTTGATCCTAATTTTCCATAATTCAGTATATCACATTAGTTTTTATATATAGGATAATCAAATAAGACTGGAGAAAATCAATTTGAATTTAATCGCTTTAGAGAGTATATGAAGAAAGATGATTGTTGAAAATTATTTCAAATGGTGAAAGGAGAAATCACCAACAGGGAATCGGTTAACCAAATAGTGTATATGCATCAAATGGGATATCACTAAAAACAATGGTTCTGTTCCCTACACTCTGAATGGAAGATTATCAGAATTTATTGTTAAATGGTACAGATAAAAAAAGACCAGACTTTTAACAATTTGAAAAATGGATTTTTCTCATGTGCTTGCATGTGCTTACAACGATAGATAGATACATACATACATACAAATATTCAAAATTTTGTTTCTGTATGCAAAGAGGACTATGTATTCAGTAGCCTCCACAGAATGTGGTTGGGGAACAGAAGTAAATTTGTAACTCATGTACATGTACATTGATTACGTGCTCCAAAGGAACAAATTTCTTATTTGAAGAACTTATGAATTCATCTCCACGATCTCTTCTCTGTGGTGTATGATAACTTTTAACTGCATAAAAAATAAGAAGACATTCCTATGGCTTTGACAGTGAAGCGAGTGTAGAATTTTGTAAAACCCTGTGTGTTTTTAGATAAAAGAAATTGTTCAAGAGGAAAGTTACAACCACATTCTGTTTAGCTAGCAATTTAATGCTATTTTTTCAAATGCTGGATGGTCTTTGGGTTTCATTATAACACTGCAGTTTTCTGATAGCAATGCCAAAATATTTCCTTTTTAAATGGCTTGTAAACTCCAAAATGAAAGCTATTACTTGGTGGATAGTCAGGTTATTAGGGAATGTGAATTTTTCTAACAAGTAAACCTCATCCTTTTGTGACACTCAATGATGTACCTCTTCCTAATTGGTCATTATTTTAAATTATTTAAAAAAAATTAGCAGTTACTCACATGCCCAAGTTCACAGTGTTATGCTACATATCCTTAAATAATTAAATGGATGTTATCTAAGCAGTCAACTAATGTCATCCACTTTTATCCATCAAAAACTAACTTTTTACTTCTAATTCACTCTGACTATTCTTCACAGAATACACTAATATATATTCAGCTTTGAGTTTTATTATGTTATGCAGTTAGGTGTAATAATTTTACACACCATTGAGAAACACTGTAGCAATAACAAATAAAAAGCCGCAAATCAGTCTAAATGTCTTTATCTTTCAGAGTCACACACACACACACACACACACACACACACACACACACACACACACACTCTCTCTCTCTCTCTCTCTCTCTCTATTTGGGTTAAAATAAAAGATTCTGACTCTAGAGAAAGTCCAGAGACCTACAAGACTGAGCCCAACTAACAATTTGAGTAACAGTGGAAAAGGCACCTTAAATGCCCTTCCCTGGTAATGAGATTGATGACTAACTTATATGCCATCATAGAGCCCTCATCTAGTAGCTGATGGAAATAGAAGCAGCCACCCACAGCTAAACCTGAGCCGAACTGGAATCTAGATGCAGAGAGGGAGGACAAGACCAGGCTACAGAAACCCACAGAGACAGCTGACCTGAACAAGGGGGAGCTCATGGACCCCAGACTGATAGCTGAGAATCCAGCATTGGACCAATTCAGACCCCCTGCATGGGTCTTAGTTAGAAGGCCTGGGCAGTCTAAGGGACCTCTGACAGTGGAACCAGGATGTATCCCTGGTGCACAAAAGGACTTTGGGAGCACATTCCCCATGGAGAGATACTCCCTTAGCCTAGAGACAGGAGAGAAGGCCTAGTCCCTACTCCAAATGACTTGACAGATTTAAATGACCCCTCCAGGAAGGCATCACCCTACATGTGGAGTGGGGGAGGGATTGGATGGGACGATGGTTCAGGGACATAAGAGGATGGAAGAGAGGGATGGAGGGAGGGATGGAGAGAGAACTTGGATCGATATGTAAAGTAAGACAAAGAAAGAAAGAAAAAGAAAAGATTCTGAAAGTAATTGTAATGTAGTACAAAATATCAAGGAATATCATTATCTACTTCCCATCATCTTAAAAATAACTCTGAAGAAAAAGTATCTTATTATTGCCATTTATTCATCTGAAAATTTATGCTGTCTTATTTCATTCCTCTACCTCTAATTATTTCAAATACAACAAGTTTTTTGTTGTTGTTGTTTCGTTTTGCTTTGTTTTAATGCTGTTCTCTTGGGGGAGACAATATGGCACAGTGAAAAGGACATTGCTTTGGATCTAAACAGACTTAGGATATATTTTGATTTTGTTTTCAATTTATAGTGTATTTTAAAAATTCATTTTTTACTCTTTGAAAAGTATTCAATAATAGCTCACTAATGCCTATGAAAAGTAGCTGTTAACAAGGTATTTAACATGGTGTAATGCTTTCATAAAGTGATAACATGAAATGCATTGCATGCATGTGGTTATGTTTCACGCCATGATGTCATGAAAGTAAACAGGCTGATGCCTTTTTAATTAAAAATATTTAGGTGGAGCTGGGGTGCCGTTAGTCCCAGCACTCAGGAGGCAAAGGCAGGTTGATGTCTGTGAGTTCAAGGTCAGCCTTGTCTATAAAGTGAGTTCCAGGATAGCCAGCACTGTTATACAGAGACATCCTGTCTTGAAAAAATAAAAGTGTGTTTGTATGAGTGTGCGCATGCGCAAGCAAGTGCATGCGTGTGTGCATGTGTGTCTGTGCGTGTGTGTATGTGTGTGTGCTGTGCGTGGTGCATGGTGTGTGTGTGTGTGTATGTGTGTGTGTGTGTGTGTGTGTGTGTGTGTGTGTGCTGCATTTTAAGTTCTATAAAAGGTGCATTCATTAAATTATTTGAGGAGCACCAACCCCACCCTTGGAGTGACAATGGTATTTGAAGAATCAGAGAATGCTTCAGGTCTGTTAGTACAATGCAAGGGGGAAAAGTTGTGGACAGCACAAAAATCAAAAACAGCTACATTTGTGCATCTCTTAAATCTCATCAGGAGCATTGCTTTGTGTCAGTGGATGGTGGCTCATGTAGACACAACTGGTTTAGCTATGAAGAACAAATGTCCTTGGCGAGCTCAGCCATAAACAGCATATCTGTATTTTAACCCCTCCCCATCATTAAAGGACCGCCATGCCCAAGGGTGTGGCAAAACTGTAACAGCCACAAGTCAGGGAAGTAGGACAGGGCCCACACACGGTGTCTTCTGGACATGACATGGCTGCTGTACTCGCAAACTCACAGTACTGTGTGCACAGGGCAGGATTCTAGCATGGAGGGAGAAGGGGTTTGTGAATCCCCACCCCTACCTGAGAAACTATGGACAGGTGATGGCTTCTGGGCAATGGAGTCTGCTTTCTTCAATGGTATAGTTCCTTGCCAGTAAGCTGTGCTCGCCTAAATGGCTCCACATTCAGAAATATCAGAAGGGCAAAACTGGGTTCAGTGTGTTATTTTTAAAAGAGGACCAGAAGTTTTCATGGAAGAGGAAAGGAGGTAGATCTACAAGGAATTACGGGGAGGATTTGGGGATAAATATGGTCAAAATACACTGCATGAAATTATCAAAGAACTAGTATTTTTTTAAAGATCACATTATGCATGTGACTTTTAAGCTGTGTTTGAAATATGTTACAGCTTTTATATTTCATAATATTGGGTCTTTAAAATCTGCACCTATATTACTTATGTAAAACCATGATGGAAGATATATGCATAGCTAAATATGAAAAGATTTTCTAAAGGAGAAAGCGGTTTAGATTTCAATCATATAAAGTTCATAACTAAATTAACTGAATTAATTAGATACTTAAAACCCTCTACCAAACTGATTAAACAAACAACAGAAACTGTGATTCCTATAACACCTTTAAACCTAGACAACTATGTATAAAGTAATACCACAGTTGAAGACATGAAAATGGCTAATACATACACTCAGAATCACACAAACTATTCTTCACTTCAGAAGATTTAACCAAGTCCTGACACTTCTTTCCTCTTAACTAATTTTTTTTTCACTGTTACTTCAAGTTGCATCATTCAGTAATCTAGGCATTCTCTTAGAACTAACTGCTGGACCACTTTAGACCCTTGCATTTCTTACCAATTCCTTCCCAAGACTTTGGGTTTTTATTTTACTAAGCAAGACTGTTGTAAGGCCTTGTTTGCATAGCCAGGTTTTATATACCACAACAAATAAATAGCCCAACTTAATAGAACACATTGTCTATTACAGTGCTTTCCTTCCATTACACTTATTTTTAATTACCTGCTTTGCAGACCTTTAATGACTATTTGCCCCATTGGAATTCTCCCTATGATTCCTAATTCAAATATAAAAAATAAGGAAACAGCACTTACATGTGCCTTACTCTCTCCTGTTTCTTTTCTCATAAGCACTGTTTTATATCTGCTTTTAACTAGTAATAGTTTGGACTATGACCCAGACATGAGCACATTGATTTTACTCTATTTACAGACAGAGAGCAGAGCAATAGGGGGATTAGCTCATACAGATGCATTTTTAATTATTCAAATTGATCCCATCTTTAAATGGCTAGGTGGGAGGCAGGTCCTTTACTCTGTAGACACCAAATCCTAAAGCCTTAGCTCCCCAAATGCTGGAATTATAGTTTTCATCATCACACTAGGTCCCCAACTGTTGAGAAGTATGACAATTCTATAATAAAAGATAGCAAGGAAAATGCCAAAGAGAAAGAGGTAATCTTCTTAAGGTTCTAAGAAAACACTGTATTCCAGTCTTCAAGTAAGCAATTATTCACACTTTGTCACAGACCCTCAAGAGCAGTCATTAAGTGTGTACCAGACAGCAAGTTTCCCCAACCAAGACAAGGCTTCACAGTATCTCCTTGGGGGAGCTTAGACTCCATCACAGCACACTAGGCTAAGAAAAGGTGTGCTAGAGCAGAAGCAACGCTGGCAAAGATCCCCAGCAATACTTTTGCTCGTATAAAACAGATGAAAGAGTAAAAGACAGCGATAGAACAATTCTTTTTGTTTTATTGATATGCTCAGTGATAAACCTAGGCGCCACAAACTTTATTTTGCTTATCTAGATTCCGTTACAGGAACTAGCCCAAGAATGAAGCTGTGCAGATAGCATGGCTGCTCTGGTTCCTGGCTCAATGAGGTCTACTTCCTGTGGAGGCCAAGGCAGAAGCGGCTTTCTTTGTGATGCGTCTTCAACCACAGTCTATCGAATGGTTTGTAGAAAGCTAAACACGTTAGATGAGTTTTCTGTTCTTCATCATATTATAAGCCTTAACCTAGTTCTAGCATATAGATGATCCAATTTATCCAATAGTAAAATGAAGCCTATCAGTTATGGAATGCACTTAACAGGACAAAATTCAGTTCAGTAAACATTAAAGTATAAAATAGGGGGGGAAGAGGATAAAAAATACAAGGCAGGGAAAGGCAGTTTAAGGGGTCTTTTATGGATGATATAAGCAGATGATTAACTAATCAACAAAAGTGAAGATGAGAATAAATGCCCCTTGCCTACACAGAAAGCATTCAAAGTAGAGTAGAACTCTGTATCAGGAAGTTATACAACATTCAATCTTGGAAGGACAAGAGGTAAAACCAGGGCTGGAGATAGAAACTCCTATCTCAGCTACACAGCATCCTAATATCCAGGATTTCCAGAAACATGGCATAGCTTTTTATAAAGGGAGTTAGCTGTTTAAAACACCATATTCTAAACTGAAATGATTCCCAGGAAGAAATAGTAATTACTTTTTGTTGTTGAGACGCAACAGTTTTTGCTCACTGAACACCTGAGTTATTTCTGCAAACAGGATCATTTGATATTGGCTACTGGTGCTGTATATCCAGAAATCATCCGGATTTCAAAAGCAGATCCATGAAGGAGACTGTGCTCTCATAATCAGACCAGGGTGAAGTCTAATCCTGTTTATCAGCTTGATGGGATCTGGAATAAAATCAACAGGTAAGTCATATGACACACCTGTAAGAGATTTTCTTGATCTGGTCATTTGTGGGCAGTGCTTCTCCAGTGGCAAACATATAAAAGTCCTGCGGGGTGGGGAAGCTCTGCTTTTTGCCTCATTGCCTTTGCTTCTTGCTGGCGAGTGCACCTACCACATCTGTGAGTTCATCTAACCCTAATGCTGATGCCTTTGCTGGTGCTGCATTACTTCACCGATGCACGACCTCTGATTCTTGAGGCTTCTGATGTGGATTAAAGACCAGTGGCTTTCTAGGAATCCTGCAGGTCTTCAGCACTAGGCTAGGTGTGCTGAGGCGTGCAACCTGGAGAATAGCTACCACCTTCATAGCCTCTCCAGGATAAAGACAAACATTACTGGATCCAGATGGTATGATGTGAGCTAATCTAATGAATCCCATCTTAATAGGTATGAATTCATTCTACTTGTCCTTCCTCTACAGAACTCTAATACAGCCTCATTTATATGAAATCACTTTTGAAATGAATACCTCTCAAAACTAAATTTTTCTGTGATATGAACTCCATCTACATGGAGCCAAAAGCTTTCTATTTAATTATTTGGTAGAGAATCTTTTTCATATTACATGCAACATGGGTTCTGGGGAATTCTTTTTCTGAAAAATAAATCTGCCTTAATATTTGGGATATTATTTACAGACACATTGCAAAAAGCATTTGGCATTTCATGTTTTATCTCTTAATCATAAACATTATATGCTACACCTTAATGAGGAATTAACTTTACTGTATAACTATATAATGACTTGTATTTTACCAGATTTTCTACTAACATCTTTTTACTCTTCTAGGACCAATTTAGAATCCCACATTGCATGCAGTGACACACACATTTAAACCAAGCATATTTCATATAAAATGACCTTGTCTTATAAAGACTTATAACATGTTAGTATTACAAACATCCATGATATTAAGCCATAATTTATTGTTTCCATCAAGGCTTGTTTGAATGAGTTGTATTCTTGAATGCTATGATAATGGGTTACCAAGGGTTATAAGTACAAATACACACTCATCTTCATCATGGCATATTGTCTGTATCCTTCCTGGTGGTGAAGTATTGTTATTGTGATCCCAAGTATCCGTCAATGATCAGAATAAGGCTACTGTGGTTCTCATTGACATTAATGCTGTTCTGCTACCACCCATCAACTGTGACTTTCTGGGTATAAGATTCGAAGGCATAATTGTAGTTTTTGTTCTTCTAGTTGACATATCCCTTTAATCCTTAATTTCCTCTCAGATTAACTACCCCTATAGTCTCTTCGCTTGCTTTCCAACTATATCTTGCTCACCTAATCTCAGCTGTGGCTACTGATCCTTGCAGAATAAATATGCTACAGGACTCTATCATTAATACTACTTACTTCTCTAGTTCCCTTACCCCTCATCTGGATGCTAATGGGCATCTCAAAGGCAACATGTCAAAGCCAGACTGATAGTCTTTCCACACACATTTGATCCTGGTCTTCTTGTGTCCTGTACTAGCCCTTATGACACATTCTTCAGAGTCAGGCAAAGTCACTCCCTTGACATAGCTGTAACTTTGGTTCAGTGCCACTTCTAACCAATAGAGCATTTATGGGCTAATCTGTAAAGTTTTATTAATTTGTCATCATCCACCTCTTCTTGATGCTATTGTAACTATTAACACCAACTGCACTGGTGTTTGCAACTTATACAACAATATAAATAAATAAATAAAACCTGTATAACAAATATAACCCACACCCAGCCTGTGCTATACCTGTCTTTCCTCCATATTCCTCCTTCTCCAACTACTGGACATATGATTGTAGTTTATCTTCCTAAAACCCATGTGTGGCCGTGTCATTGTTTTCCTGAAATCTTTTGCTGCATTTATTCTTAATTGTTGCCTCATTTCTTCCTTCCTAAGAACAAAAGGACTTCGCTTGGCATTAGAATCCCTACTTGTCCACCATACTTCAGCCAGCTCTCCCTTTTGTTTCTTTTACATGCTGTGACTAGACTTATTGCTGTTTTCCTGTAAGTCTTTACTTATGTCTTCACTGAGCTTCTTTCCTGTGTAAAAAAGTTGCACTCTTATACTCAAATCCCATTCCTTTTTCACTACTGAAGAACACTTCATATAGTGCAACTTCTAGATTCCTCATCTGAAAGTAATTCTTTGGCTTACTCTTGGTGTTTGTCCTATATTTCTGCTATTTGATGTGTTACCTTTTTGCCCTGATTTTAAGTCTGTAGAATTCTCATCTCTCTGTGCAAAATGACCTTAAACTGATTGTAATAGCTATCTTATGAATCTTCTGATACCCTAAGGAAGTTACTTGGGTAAGGCATTAAACTGTCTTCTTTCTAGAAAATTCTGAGAATGTCAAAATGGATGATGAACCCATATACCTACCATCTGCTTCAGGATTTCCTGGAATTAGCCCCCACCCAGGAAGTGTTCACTTACTTTCTCTTTATAGCTTCTTTTGTCACTAGTCTTAGTTATGTGAATATATGTGTGGGAGAATCATCTGACTTTGAGTTTCTTGGGGACAAGTGTCTATTTCCAGAACCCAAGTCCACTGAAGCAACACAGCCAGTCATATGGAAGCCACCTGCCAGATTTCGCTGCTGTCAATTTTCCACTGTAAGCATTCTACTTCCTTAAAATCGTTTTCATTTATTCTGATCATTTACACAACAATCTATTCTGCACAGTCATTCAGTCCAGAAGCATCTATAATACTCTGACTACACTTTCTCATTTAGATTCCTTGGTGGTGATTCCCTAGAAACAAGAACATCATGAACCCTTGGTACATTTTCTCTTTCCATGTGTCCTAAACCACTTGAACAATCACCAGCTGTAGCTAAAGCCAAGTGTATACTTGACCTATGCATAAACACGACAGCTAAACTTAACTGATGAAAACAAAAAAAAAAAAAAATGTGGAGCTGGAGAGACCATTCAATGGGTAGGGGGACTTGCTTTTCAACCTCAAGGGTCTAAGTTCAAATAATAAATGTACCTGTTGGGCAAGCACTGTGTTAGGTAATGGGAGATGGACCTTTGGGGTTTGCTGGGTAATCTGTCCAGCTGAAATGGCCAGCTCCAGGTTCAACAAAATGCCCCCATATCAAGAGAATAAGGCAGCGCTCCAGGGCAGGTCACCATATATCCTTCTCTGACCTTCACACATGAGAATTGGCATGCATACCCCTTACATGTGTGTATCCAAAACACAGACACACACATACACACATGGTCAGATTAAAAGTGTGGTCTCAAGCCTCAAATAAAACCTCAGGATTGCTGATAACTCAATCATCAACCCTCTGTCTGGAGCTATTGCTGTTTCTTATTGTCCCCTTTCTACTTTTACATATGTTCATATTGGTCTCAGCTTGTTATTCAAGTTTTGAGGAGAGAAGGAATCAAATGAGAACTCACATAGATCTCACAACCCCTGTATCTACACTTTCTCTTTATACATCAATTGCCAACTTCTCAGAGTGCACAGACATCCTTATTCCCCCCATTTCCTTTCTGTTGAAAGTATTATCCACGAAAGTATTTCAGTCCTGAAATTATCCCTACTAATGCACATCAACAAAATAGTTCTTTTAAATCTTTAATATACCTATTCCCAAGAATGCATAAACTTATGATTTAATTTATCTTAAAAAAATAAGAAAAAGAAAACACATGGTCTCTTAAGTGTTTTGCTCCACTTATACTCTTCAAAAGACAAACCTTTATCACAGTTTAATAAGGATCAGGATAAACAAATAGGCCAAATAGGTGTTTATTCAGGGAGAAATAATTTACAACCTGGACAGATGAACACCAGCAAGTCTCCTCTCCAAGTCCCACCAGCAAGAGAGCATTCCAGAGCTCCTCCTCAGACCTAGTTCCACAGGTCACTTCTGCCCTTGGCTCCACCCCCCAATGGGCGTGGTCAGTGGCACAGAAGCAAAGAGACTATCTCACTACAAACCATCCTTGAATTTTTCCATTCTCTGTTGAACCCACTCCTGTAATGTTTTGCTTTGCTTTACTCTTTAAGAACCATGCTTTGATGAGGGTGTGACTGGCTCCCACGCTGTATAACGAATGACAAACTCAAAGCAGATGCTTCAGTATCAGCCCTTGTCTGACTGGACCTCTGTAAGCATGTATCATGACAGAAAAAGTAGCATCAACCATCAGGATGATCAGACCTCTAACAGAAACAGAGTTGAGTCTTTTCATTCACACTAATAAAACCTAAGAAGATCTTCTTAGCTTTACTTTCAAATGCATCTTGTATTCAATTTTTATATGTCAACCTATCCTTGGTCTTGCTGTGTCTAGAGCTACAGTGAGTCCCAGAATAGAGTCCTAAATGGTCTAGTCTCTTTCCTTCCATGTTGGACCTCTCAATGTATCTTTGTTATGCAGAATCTTGTCTCTCCAGATTCCATTTGTCTTAGCTAGTGTTTCTATTGCTGTGAAAAGATACCATGACCATGGCAACTCTTATAAAGGAAAACATTTAATTGGTGTGGCTTAAACTTTAGAGTTTCTGACCATTATCATCATGGTGGGACATGGTAGCATTCAGGCAGACATGGTGCTGAAGAAGGAGCGGAGAGTCCTACATCTTATAGGCACCAGGAAGTGGACTGAGTGTCATACTGAGTGAAGCTTGAGCAAACAAAAGACCTTAAAGCCCAACCCCACAGTGACACACTTCCTCCAACAAGGTCATACCTACTTTAACAACTCCACACCTCCTAATAGTGCCACTCTCTTTGAGATCTATTTTCTTTCAAACCACCACACAATCCCCCATTGGCTTTTCATGGTTATAACTGTAATCTAGCTGAAAGTTTTATTTCATGAAGACCAACATAATCTTCACCCATTTTCTCCAGTCCTTTCTTTTTTCTCTAGCTCCCTGAACTTCTATCCCATAGAATCATGATCAACTTGGAACAAGTACATTTGTGCCACCCTGCAACACTACTACTACCTGTTCCCTTTGCCTGAAATTCTCCTCTATCTAATGTTAGAATTATTTATTCCTCTCTTTCATTCAGGGCTCAACTTTAACTGTACATTTCTCAGAGAGAGCTATCTTGATCATCCTACCTGAAATTGCAGCTTTATCATTCTTGAATCTCTTGTTCTACTTTCCTCCCTATTTACACCCTTACTCAAGGTGAAGCCATACAAATAATCAATAATAAAAATAATATAGTAAGTGCTTAAAAAGCATTTGTGTGCCATGTTCTTTTTGAGTATTTCACATATAGTATTATTATTTTCACATCTCATAGAGAGACCCTGAAATGACAGAGAGGTTAAAAACCTAACATAAACATACACATGCTTCACCAGAATCTAAGCTGCAGGAGGGTAGGGACTCTGCCATTACTACACTGTCGCCCAAACCACAGGCACTCCATAAATCAGTACTTAATGGAGATGGAGAAGTTAAGATGTCTCTTTGTGATCCCCCCAACTTTACCATCCTGATCAGCAAAATCAAATATTAGCTAATTCAAATAATTATATCATTGCCTATACAGATCAGAATAAATATGTTCCATGTTAAACCAGAAGGGTCCTTTAGATAAAATGTATTCTAAGTACTTTTGGATTGACAACATATTTAAAACATTTTAGCTATAATTTCTCACTATTCTAGAAAGGAAAGAGCTTTAACAAATTAATACTATCAATTCACCTTAGTATTGCATAAAGTTAATGAGTGAATTAATTAGAAATAAATTCTTAGAAATATAAATACCAAATGGTTTAAATGACCCATTAACCACAGGAAAAAAAAGGCAGGCAGTGAATTTTTTGAAGGGACATAGTGGGATAATGTTCTTAGCTCTGGGGTCTGCTGGAAAACACTCTTTAATGTCAGGAACAGTGTAAGATATTTCCTCATATATGCCAATCCAGTAGTTCCCAACATTCCTAATGCTACAACCCTTTAATACAGTTCCTCATGGTGTGGAAAACCCCCTCCCCACAACCATAAAACTATTATTGCTACTTCATAAATGTAATTTTGCTACTTCTCTGAATTGTAATGTAAATATCTGTGTTTTTCAATTTTTTTCAATGGTTTTAGGTGACTCTTTTAGAAAGGTCATTCAATCCCCCAACAGGGTCAAGACCAACAGGTTGAGAACACAATTCTAATCTATTTTTTGAATGCTAGTTACTTTTGCTGACTTTTCCTGGTAGTACAACAACTATTAGGCTAAAATGCTTTCTCAGAAACTCAGGAGAGTTTCCAAAGCAGTAAACTACACACACACACACACACACACACACACACACACACATACATGTATGTATGTATGTATGTATGTATATGTATGTTTTCCCTAGAAGTAAACAAAAAATCTTTTTAAGTATCACCATTACTATCCTTTCATTTCACACTCTTCGTTTATTTATCAAATGATTTAGTAGTTTTTAATCACATATCTACCATTGTTTTCTGTATGCTACAAATACTAACTCACATCATCCTCCAAACACCTCTGGGAGGAGAGACAGCTGAAGTTTGGAAAAGCTATATGATGTTCTTAGTCACCTCATTCCAAGCTCCCATTTGAGGTGGCAGTAGCCACTCCATAGTGTAGCAGTTAGGGGCTATCCTAAATGAAGAAAGCTCACAAGTGCTTGAAAAGAAAGTGTACGAACAACTGGGAAGTAGATTAGGCCACCTACATTGGACAAGTTTATTCCATGATGCTGCTGACATCCAGGGCTGTCATTTAAAAGGACTGTCTCATATGCCAACAGACTGATTTGTTCTGGAGCAGCTTGACCACGTAGGAAAGAAAATGAAGGCAAAGATGAAAAGCATGAATATCAGGATTGGGAAAATATAGAGTTTAAGGCCTGGATAAGAAACATTATATCTACGAATGTGGCCAAATTTGTTGTTTTAAAGTGATATGAAATCAGCAGATAATTCACATATAGGAGGAAAGTTTTTATTCTCATGTATAGCATTTGGGTGAAAAGGGCTACTTCATGGAAACTCCTGCCATCATTAATAGAAGCAAGCTCCTCCAATGGGGTTAACTTGAAGTGATGTATGTGCGCATACAGTTAAATTTACCCAGATGATAAATGCCTGCCATGTTTCCTCTATGTTAAGGAACCCCAAGAATTATGTAGAAAACACAATGGTCATCAATCTTAAACAACCCTTGTGCAAACAGACTTCCAAAGGTAGTAGAATATCTATAGCATGTTGTACATTTCATAGCATGCGTTTTCTGTTTTTTGATCTGAGAGACTGCCATCAGCAGTCATTTCTCTGTAAAGAGTTTAAGTTATTCCTCAAAGAATAAATAATAAATCATAGCATCTTGGAGAAAGCACAAAATCATTTAACTTAGTTCTATAAAGACTAAAACCTTACCACTTGATTTTGACAATTTTATAGAAATTAATATGCATCTTACAATTCACAAACATTCATTCCCATTGGTAAATGCACATCTAAGTTATTCTAGATACATATTATAAACTGCACAAATTCCTCTTTATAGAAGTATCTAAGAGTATTCAAGAATAATGTGGCATATGTATTACTAACATTACTATTTAATTTCTCCTTAGTGTCATCTTTACTTCTGAGAGCTAATTTTTTTTTTTTAACTTAGAAGTAAAATTCTTCAGTGCACTGGTCCTGTTCTGGTCTGGAAAGGCACTTCTGTGCATTCTTACACTGTGTACAAATTCCTGTTTGTCAGAAGAAATACCTGTCTTGGTGTTCAAAGCATCATCTAGTAAGAGTTTGAATGCTTGCAAAGAGTAAAATAATGGAAAACATTGTTTATTGTAGAATCACAAGCAACCTGGAATAATATGTTTCTTGTTGAAAAGTAATACACAAGCCACTCTCACAAATGAACTGAAAAATATATATCATGCATTCACCCATAAATGAAAGCATGAAGCCTGGCACCCAGGGCACCATGGAAATGCTGGTGTGCCTCTTAAAATGGGGAATAAGGAGCTGAGTACATGTCGTCTGGTGGTCTTATCCCCATCCCACTAGCATAAGTGCTCTTCTTAAAGATTGATTCCTATGGTTATTTTTCTACTACACCCAAGTTTGCAGAAGAAGGAAGCAATAACTCTACTGAGTAAGTCTGTTTCCCATGCTTCTCACAATTTCTACAGATGTTTCCTTATCAATAAAATTAGATGCAATTTTATCAAGACATTACATTATGAGAATGAGAGATGGGGTGGTTAGAGCCAGGGGTGGGGGCTACTGAATATTTCATCAGCAGGGTTAATCTTATAAATCATAAAAAGATAGACTGATCTCCCACAACAACATATGATCTTCAAATTTTGTGTAGTGATTTTCAAAACGCACTCAGTGGTTTACCAACTAATTACACCTTCATGCCCCAGAATCTACGTGTGCTTGTCTATCGGTTGATGAGCCAATGACAATTACAAGGAAAGTTTGAATATAAATTTCATTTAAAACATTTAATGACATAAATTACCAATCTCTAAAATGATGACTACTTCACACAGACCAAATAAACAAAATTATTTTTTCAATAAAAACAGATAATAGAATTAAAAACGCTGGGCTAATTTTAGACATCCGCACACAGTAGTAGATTTAGTAATAAGAACAAAGGAATCTTTCGTCAAATAAGGACCTTTTTGTTAAAAACTTTAATCTGTATCAGTTGCAGTCAAGTGTTTTGAGAACAAAGGAGAATGTATAAGGTGTAACAAGCTTTCCCGAAGTTTATCCTTAGGATCTTTAAATACTGGATTTGTGTGTGTGTGTGTGTGTGTGTGTGTGTGTGTGTGTGTGTGTGTGTGTGTGCGCGCGCAACATAAAGCTAAAACACCAACTTCTTTTGCTTTTTCATGTCCCTGAGCTTATACTGAAAACGCTTTAAAAACAAAACAAAAAAAAGTACCCTCCATTTATTTTGCTAATAGATATTATGTTGGGCAATATAATTCAGTACCTAATACATTATATCTGCTCAGTAAATATTTATTCAATTAAACTGAATTTTAAAGCCTGTGTTCTTTCCAAGGCCCAATATTTGGCCAGTGTCTCAGGGCTCTTTGAACACCTTTGCCATGGAAGAGGCACTAGGCTTCACTGCCTCAAGTGACTGCTGTGAGAGGCTACAGAACAACCCTCAAGAACATGGTGACATGCTCAACAAATAGGCTAGTGTACAAAGAGAGTCCCTGAAGGCATGTGTACCTTACAAATAAAAGCATTATGGCAGCAAAAAGAAATGTGAGATGCAGTAAATGTAGAACATTTAGATCCTACTCTAAAACATCACATCTCAGTGTGTAGTTATTTGACTGGAGAATCTTGCCAAGGAAACAATAATGAAAGAAAATTAATTTGAGTATCAGAAATGTTTTTGAAATGAGTCACACGTATGGATTAATTGCAGTGACATGGAAACATATGTTTCCTGTGAAGGCAGAAGCCCAGACTTCCCCTGGCTTTAAAGTCCATTCCTGTACTCCATTCTGATGTAACACATGAGTTACAGAACAGGCAACAGGGATCTCATTTGAAGCCTGCATCTTTGAAGTCATTCTGTACTGAATCCAAATCCTTTCCCTTTCTTCTCTTCCCTCTCCCCGACCCCTACTTCAGCACTGAAGATTGAACCTCAGGACTCACACACACTATGCAAGCTTCCTTCAAGTAAGCTGTAGCTCCTGAATGTTTTGTTGATTCAACAGGCTACTTCCTGGATACAAACCTATGTTCTAATGGACTATTGTATGCTCACATACGTGGGAATGAATGAAAGTGTGAGTTTCCGATTTCATATTGGCACACTGACCCCGTGAGCCCACTGGACTTCTATGGAGATATCTACAGCAGAGCAAAAACAAATTCACACGGAAGCAAGAGCTCCTTAGTAAACACCGTTCCATTGCAGAGATGTCTTTTACTTTGCAGGCCCAGCTGATGTATTTTAATTTTTTTATTTTTGAGATTTTAATTGCATCATGTTGCCCTTCCCCTTCATCCCTCAAAACCCTCCCATACACTTCTCTTTATTCTCTTTTAAATTCAGGGCCTCTTATTTTTATCAGTTGTCACTGCATATATATATATGTGTATATGTATATATATGTATGTATGTATGTATGTATGTATGTATATGTATACACACACACATATATATATATGTATATGTATATATGAACATGCATACTTCCTAAATATTTCAAAATACACAAATACATCCTGCTCAGAGTGAATAATGTAACTTGCATTATGTGTATGTTTCGGGGCTGACCATTTGGTACCGAGTAATCAACTGATATGTTCATCCCTGTGGATGAAAGTTTCTCCCACTCAGCACTCCATAATTGACTGTAGTTATGTACTTCAGCTATGTGGATCCCAGGGACTGCACTCACATAACCGAGTCTGGGGGTCATATCACACCACAGTATCTTTAAAAACCGATCCTGGATTACAAGGGGTATGGAACTCAATGGAGGGGGACAGCACTAAGGTCACTGACATGAACAGTAGGGAATAATTCAAATCATGCAGACTGAACAATAGTTTGAAGTATCAGTAGCAAGTATTCAGATGAGTTTTGCCAACAAGGCCCTAATCAGTATGTATTGATCATTTTGCAACCTTCAAAAACCACTTAAAGCATGGGGGGGGCAGACAGTATTAAACATTATGTTATCAATACAGACCATAAAACTTATGGCAAATTTAATACCTTTATATTCCATGACATTGGTAAGCATAATGTGTCCCAGTGTAGATCCACAGAGTAAGGACTGTGTACCAACTGGACGCCATTAACAGTGCCAGACCCAGTAGTCAGTCAGGGATCCTACATACAGTCAGCATATTGACTGAAAAAATGTCCAGTCCAAGAAGAAAGCCTATTTCCCTCTGTTCCAAGCTTTCAGAGTCAGGCAAATCACTTTCTTTGCCTGTCTTCCTTTCTTTGCCTTCTCCTAAGACAGTGTACTGTAAAATAAAAACTGTATTTTCACTTAGCTAATGGACATTTGGTCACATGGATGGTTATTTTTAATTTTCTCTTGACTGGGGGGTAAAAGTGTGTGCACAGAAGTGTCTTTCTGTGATTCTCACAGCCTTCCCCATAACCTTCCTACTTAAATGGTCTTCACTGTGCCTAAATTAACTCCCCCCTGCTGCCTTTTAGATCTCTAAAGGCGGATTTGAAAAGCCATGCTGACATTGTCCGACCTCCCCCCACCCCTTAGTATCTCATCTACGATTAGAAAGAGGTGGGCCTTCTCCTCACCCAGGCTGCTTTTGTGTTCTGGGACTTGAGGATAGATAACATCAACAATACAGGAAGTTCCAGGAAAAGCATTTTAGAGTCCAAATTGCATTTAATCAAAGGTTGAGTCTATACTAATTTTTTATCTGACCCAAACAGTATAAATTTTATTAACAGCATTACCCATAATTAAAACCCCACTTCAGATAAATTAAAAACTACTATGACATGTACATTAAAAATTGAGCTTCCTGAGAGTTTAATAAACTTGGCAATAACTTACAGAATCATATAATTGTAGTTAATTTTACTGCACCTCTGTATTTCCTTATGCAAGCCAGAGCAAGAACACTATCTTAATTAAGCAACTGATTAATTACAATGAACGAAACATTCTTGAAAACCCAGAGACCCTTGAGGGTTGGATTAGAGAAAATGGAATCCACAGCCAGAATCCAGAAATTCCTCAGCTAGTTTGTGATAGGAATGTCATCTGGCCTCAGATCTCACAAACTCTCAGCTAACTATCCATGTCACAGTGGGGTTACAAAACACTCAATGGCTCTGACATTTAATGTCAACAAAAGACAATTCAGAAGTGTTTTTAAACGAATATTAAGTATGAAACATAACACAAGAAAAGGATCAAAATATTGATGGGGGAAATCAAGGAAGTTGAAATTAAATAATTTTTAACTTTCTCATTTTACCCTTTAATCATTTCTTGTGGCTTTAAATACACTCTTTACAAAACAAACATTTTACTCATTAACTTTGGCTCTGGGTCTTAATTTTCTAAACAAAAATATATGGTGGAAGAGAAACACTGTAAAAATGTTAATTACCAGATGAAAAGGTTCTTTAGGCCCGAACAAAGCATATTGTAACATCACGCTGAAGGGAAAATAATAGGGGGTGCTCAAACTTTACCAATTACTGCACAGCCAACGCAGCATCCTCTGCCTTTCTAAATATGCTCTTCTGCCTCATCCACAGTTTCTGTTTGGTCTGTAACTCTCCAGAGCCTACAAGTAAATTAAAATAACCTATATGCAGCCACTCACACGAAATGAGAAGAGTTGATTGTGCCCTGAGAGGCCAGCTCTTCTAGAAGGAGAGTTTCAGGCCATGTATTGTCTACCCACATCTGTGTAGCACCCCTCCCTTTCAGAAACCCTGAAGTGGAAGACAGGAAGATTCAAATGTGCCCAGCAATAGTGAGAGAGCCCAAGGGCCAAGGAAAGAAAAGTCCCTCCTCTTTGGAAATGACTGGCATTATAGCATGGATGTTTCATTTATCTCTTCTGGGAAAATACACCAGAGAGGCTCTCATATTTCTGTCTTCTGAAATGTGGAGGAGTAGGAGCAAAGAAGGGTTGAAAGAAGTTAAAATACCTAAAGCTCCCCAAATTACCCATTAATTCTTTCTGAAAACAAAACAAAATAACAACAAAAACCCAAAACATGAAAGCAGAAACTGAAAGCCAGCGAGTGTACTCTTGAATTGAGGCAAGGATGGAAGGGCACAAGTCTTCCTTGAACTGAGAGTCCAAGAAGGTAAAGGAATACCTCCATCTTTCCTATCCCAAAAATCTTCCTACAGACTATACGGGAGAGATTTAGCTATACCTAGCATATTAAGGGCAAATGCCAGTCTCATTAATTTCATAGCTGAGGACAAAAGTCAGGATGAGTTTCCTGGGTTATTCTGATTCTTCTGTAATCTCCAACCCAAGTATAAAGAAATTTTCAAAACACTGGCATAAAAAAATACATTCTGTTAAACATTCAGGAGATAAAGGCAGGTTAATTTCTGTAAGTTCAAGGTCTACATAGCAGTTCCAGAACAGCCAAGGCTACTCAAAGAAACCCTGACCTAAAAAAAAAAAAAAAAAAAACCCTACAAAAAAACACACACAAACAAAAACAGAAAGAAATATATTCTACCATGATTTCAGCAGCAAAGCAGACTTCTACTACACACATTTAGTTTCCTTGAGTGAGAAGTTTGATTCTCTCTCTCTCTCTCTCTCTCTCTCTCTCTGTGTGTGTGTGTGTGTGTGTGTGTGTGTGTGTGTGTGTGTGTATGCATGTAGATTATATATACACATACTGACCTAGCTAGAACTGGGTGGATATATGCTGAGCTAGAATAGGGTGGTAATGTTCAATGCTGTTGTTATACCCTCTAATTGTGTCTTTGATATTTTCATTACACTTCTGATTTCAGCAAAAAAAAAAAAAAAAAAAAACGCAGAACTGTAATAAATATTTCTTTGAGATATTTAAAAACATATCCTTATCATTCCTAATTTTTTATGAAATATCAACATATATCAATACTTCTTTGATCTAATTCCACAGTAGACCTATACTTAAGCAACATATTTTTAAATGATTTTATTTGTTTACATGTTTTCAAGACAGGGTCTCACTTTGTAGCCCAGGGCTACAGCATTTCTTTTGCCTCAGCCTACAAAATGGCTAAAACTGTAGGCATGTGGCAGTTTGAAAGAAAATGGTAACCAAAGGAGGTGGCACTATTAGGAGGTGTGGTATTATTGGAGGAAGTGTGTCTCTGTGGGGGTGGGCTTTGAGGTTGCTCTTGCTCAAGCTTCACTCAGTGTGACACTCAGTCTATTTCCTGTTTCCTAAAAGATGTAGCACTTTCAACTTCAGCACCACTTCTGCCTGAATGCCACCATATTTCTTGTCCTAATAGTGGACTGAACTAAAACTATTAGCCGCCACTCAATTATTTTTTTTTTATAAGAGTTCCCATGGTCATGGTGTCTCTTCATAGCAATAAAAATCCCTAACTAAAACAAGGCATGAGCTACTCTGAAAATTTTTTACAACTGCATTTTAGGACATCCGTGTGTGTGTGTGTGTGTGTGTGTGTGTGTGTGTGTGTGTTCATTTGTATGTGTTTGTGTGCAGTAATATAGATCTACATGTGAAGGTGAGAAGACAACTTCAGGTGTTGCTTGCCTTCCAACTTAACTGAAAAAGAGTCTCCTATTTGCTGACACATATAGCAGGTTATCTGGGAATTCTCTTGACTCTGCTTGCCATGTAACCATAGAATCCCTGTGTGTTGTCATAAAACTTTTCATGGATTCTGGGATATCCAAACCCTCACCATCATACTCACAAATAAAACTAGACCAATAAAAGGCTTTTTTATATTTACATTTGATATTTCATTTAGCAAGCATTATGAATATGTACTTAGGAGTTTAATTTACTATGGATTAGAAAAATCTTAATAATGCATCCTTATGAAAAGAATTTGAGCATTCTCAGTTGGAGGTATTTCTCATGATACAAACTCAAGATGGGATATTTTCTCCAATGGATACAGGCCATGTGAAGCATGTATGTAAATTCGCATGCATTCATCTGAGATGATAAACAGAAAAGGTAAGCAAGAATGTTTCCTTGCAAAAACAACAAACAGGAAGAATTACATCTGTAAGCATAATACAGAGTAAACCTATCCTATTATAACAGTCTGCTAAAATAAGACTTATTGTCCTACCCAAAAGAAAGCTTCCATGTCCCCACATTGTGCTAAAATCACTACAATGAATAGGAGTATTCTGGCATAGCACAATGTATGAAACACAGCTTTAATTGTAATCCAAAATTCCTTTATATCGTATCAACAGAGCAAGCACTGGACTTGCAAGCTAGAACAGAGCTCCTGCACAGCAGATGTACCTACCTTATACTCTAAGAAATATGAATGCTGTGTACAGCACAGTACTGTTTAAAGTCAAATCATCATGAAATAGTATCATAGTAAAAGTTGCTAAGGTTGCCTAGGAATGAAAAGTTGTGCCTAGTACATTGCATAATCATTGCTAGGACATTGACCCCTCCTTATTCTTATTCCCAGCCTTATTCTACAGATAAAAAAATGGTGGTAACAGAAGCCTAGATTACTCCAATAAACATCACACAAAGTATATGGTGGGACTGTGGATTAAATTCTAAGCCCCTTTAATTCTGTAATTCACACCCAGGTACACTTCATCACTACCTCATAATAATCACTACTAGGAGTGGTAACCGTTTACACTAAAGAAATCCTTTTTATTACTTCATGATGGTATTTATAATAATAACAGTCAAGTTTATTTGTCAGTTACATGGCATACTAGCTATTTTCTTTTCTATGAAGTAAGGTAATAGCAATGACAGACAGTTTTATAAAGTGGTTGCATTATATTATAGCATCATATTGAAGAAGAATTTGAGTTTCTCCAACCCAACTAAAAACATGAGCTATGGAGCTGCAGTTGTTTAATGACTGCTGGGAGAGGGGAATTAATTTTCCCTGGGGATGAGTCTCTTAATTGGTTATCTAATACCAAGTGGTCAGTTCTAAAATCAAATACATACAAGCAACATTAATGGACTCAGGTTGTATTTGTATACTGTGGGGGTGAGTAAAACAGAAATAAGAGAAAAAGAGACCATTAATGTGAGAGGCAATATGGGAATATGGGAAGGGCTGGAGAGATGTGGGTGAGAGGGAATGGGATAATTATATTTAATTCTAAGAATGGAGGAGAACAAGGAAAGAGATACCTTAATAGAGGGAGCCATTATAGGTTTAAAGAGAAATCTGGCACTAGGGAAATGCCAACTATGATGACCCCAACGAACAATCTAAGCAATAGTAGAGAGGTTACCTTAAATGCCCTTCCCCTATAATGAGATTTATGACTACCTCAAATGCCTTCCTAGAGCCTTCATTGAGTAACTGATGGAACCAGAAGCAGAGACTCACAGCTAAGTACTGAGCCAAACCCTTGGAATCCAGTTGTAGAGAGGGAAGAGGCATGAGCAAAGAGGTCAAGATCATGCTGGAAAAACCCACACAGAAACAGCTGACCTGAACAAGTGAGAGCACATGGACCCCAGTCGTAAAGCTGGGAAAACAGCATTGGACTGAACCAAACCCTCTGAATGTGGGTGCCAGTTAGGAGTCCTGGGCAGTCTATGGGGCCTCTAACAGTGGAACCAGTATTTATCCCTAGTGCACAAATAAACTTTGCTAGCCCATTCCTTATGGAAGGCTACTCTCTCTGCCTAGATACATGGGGGGAGGGCCTAGACCCTCCCACAAATTATATGACAGACTTTTATGATCCCCCATGGAAGGCCTCACCCTCCCTGAGGACCAGATGGGGGGGTAGGATGGGTGGGTTGGTGGGGGGCACGGGAGGATGGGAGGGAGTGGGAACTGGGATTGATATGTAAAATAAGATTGTTTCTAAATTGAATAAAAAAGATACATTTTCAAATGAGAATAGAATGTGGACAATATACCTAAGCAAAAAGTTCTCAAACAAGAAATATTCATAAGCAGTATATGCTTTTTAAAGTGTACAGTGTTCTCAGTAATCAGTGAAAGGCAGGTTTAACACATGCTGACACGGATGTGGAGAAAGGGAAGAGCTTATGCACAGCTGGTGCGATTATAACCCAGGGCAACCATTGCCGAAATCAGTCAGGGGTTCTCACAAAACTAGAAATAGAACTACAATACAACCTATCAATATCACCCCTGAGCATATGCCCAAAGGACT
Source organism: Phodopus roborovskii (assembly GCF_943737965.1). Lineage (NCBI taxonomy): Eukaryota > Metazoa > Chordata > Mammalia > Rodentia > Cricetidae > Phodopus > Phodopus roborovskii. The sequence goes on from NW_026126588.1 coordinate 10,498,582, forward strand.
TTATATCTTACCACCCAGACACTTGCGCAACATAAGGTCTGCTGCTCTGTTTACAATAGCTAGTAAATGGAATCAACCAAGATTTCTATCAACTCATACATGGATAAATAAAATTCTTTACACATACATACGTATATACAATGGAATATTACTCAGTTCTAAAGAAAAATCAAATAATGAAATTCACAGGGAAAACAATATACTAAGTGAAGTCACCCAGGCAAAAGGAAAGTAGAATACTGGGGACATAAAAATGCAAGCAGGGAGAAGGTGTGGGAGATGAGGAAACGAGATGTTGGCATGTGAAACCTATGTGGAAGAATATATTCTCCCACCCACAGAAAAAAATTAAATTAGAAGAGACAGTAGAAAACAGGTGATATGACACAAGAAAGGGAAAATATTCTGGGTTAAAAATGGGAGCATTGGGACTAGAGAATGGGAGGGGGTAACGCAAAACTACATACATATGAAAAATCTGTATGGAGGCCCACAAGTTTTAAGTTAATCAAAAATGTCACACACACACACACACACACACACACACACACACACACAGGACAGAGAGAGATAGAGAGACAGAGGGAGGGAGGAATGTATGTATAATACTGTATCACACACAGACACACACCACATATATTTTTGCATGTGTCTCTCTTGGTTTTTTATTTCTCTTCTCTGGTCAATGCAGATTTATTGTCCTCTTTCAACTCTCAAGAAAGAACTTCCCTTAAGTCTTATTTCTATCCCTTTCCTCCTCTGAATTGTACAACTTAATAACCACCCATGAAACACCATGCTCATATTTACATTTCAAACACAATCTCTCTTCTAAGAGAATTAAAATTTGTAAATAAAATTCTCACAATTTCAAAACCCTGACAGAAAATACATATCACTGCAAAAGGAAACTGCTTCCTATTTCACAATTCCTGTTCATGATCTACTCTATTAAATAACACTCAATATACTGATATTCAAAATATGCAAAGTTGATAGGATTCCCTTGGAGTTTACTATAGCAGGATTTAGCCCCAGAGAGGAAACAAATCAAATCAGCTCTAAAAAATTTGTTTGAATTTGCTGAACTATGTGGAATGAATGAGTAATACCAGAAAGGAATATAAAATAAGCAAACAAAAGGAAGCTGCTGGATAAGGCCAAAGGAGAGTTAGCAGGTGTATTATTCACAGGTCTTATGTTAATTAACAATGCAAGCCTGAAATCACTGGAATAATCTTCAGTGACTAATGGGTCAACTGCCATCTTGATTGCCAGTCCTTGGCTTGATACCTTCCTTGAGGCACTGTGTTCAGAAAGGTTCTGCGTCATATTGACACCCACTAGAGATGCTGTTCTTTATACAGAACTTTGCAAGTGAACCAAATATTTGCAAGTTAAGGACTACAAAGTTGCTAATTTCCCATCCACACTTGAACAAGTGCTTCTAGTCTTCAAAATTCAAAGGAAAGTGTTTTTGTGTCTAGGACTTCAACTGTGGCATGTAGTTCAACAAACACCTGTTGAGATCTTATAATGTGTTGGTCACACGGCAGGTAATGCAAAATGCAAATATGAAGACAATTAGTAGAAGAGATCTATCTGCAAGGAGCTTTTAACACCAGAGAACAACTTAACTGTGGAACACTTTAATTAAAAATAAAATCAACATAATACATTGTGATCACCTGGTCTGATTGTAAATATCAAATCAGAACATGTGTGCCTTAGACTCTGACTGAAGCTAGCCATGCTTTCGTTAAAACATCCCTAATTAATGTGCCTTTGTAGAGGATTTACCTTTAAAAATCTATTATTTACATCCTCCCACACTGACAGTCAAATGTCTTTGGGATGCTGTCTTTCATAAAGCCATGAATGGTAACATCAAGAACACAACAGAGCATCCAAAAATTGTATTTTAATTTTACCTTGCAATGTTCAGTGCCAAATATTTATTTCCTCATACATTCTGGTCAACCTGCTTCTCTTTATAGTCAAAAGGAAACAGCTCATTCTTTGCTTTCAGAAACTGCGACTGAATCTCTATGGTTAGAATAACCATCCCACTCTGTCCTCCCACTCATCTTATTAGCAGCCTTAGGTGACTCCAGTCCACATCTTTTGAATCTACTCATTCATTCATACACACCATTTCAGATAACTGGGCACCTGTTATATGTGTTTGTGATGGATGCAACGAAACTTGGTGCCACCTTCAGCAGTGTATTCTGTACTGAGAAGAGAGGGTTGAGTGAAAGGCTGTGAAAATATATGCACGGGAGGCGAGTACTGAAACCAGCCTAGGAAGCTTGAGGGGAAGTGGAGCAGATGAGGTGTCACTTAAGCTGATTTTAAAGGCCAGGACGAACTTAGAATAAAAGGAAAACGTCTGATGGAGAGTCAAGTGTGAGTGGAGTCACCAAGTAGTGAGGTAGTCAATGGAAGTCAGGGATGTGTAGACAGAGCAAAAGACAAAATGAAGCAGACGCAGGCCCTGAAGTTTCAGCTTCATTCTGGAGTACAGAGGAGATGCTACCCGTGAAACTCGAAGCATCATATTTAGGCAAAAACCGAAGAAATTTCTGATAGGTGGCAATGAATTTGAAGTGTCTATAAGACATCCAAGAGATTCCAAAAAAAAAAAAAAAAAAAAAAAAGGTGCTAAAGAATGAATTCAGAATTTAGCAGAAGATCCAAAATGTAAGATTTGAGAAGATTTGAGAGTCTTTTGAATGTACTTGCAACTGAAGCCACCATGTGAGACCTAAGGGAAATTATTTGTACAAAGAAAGGAATAACAGGCTACAGTAGAACCTTTAAAAAAAAACAATATTTGATGTTCAAGACAGGGCACAATAGGGACATTTAGAAATATTGAAAGCATATTAGAACTGCAGATGGCAGAGAGAAGAGGGTGTTTCAAGGTGACCTTCATCCCTTACTATAATTATCACTCACCTTATTATTTTCTAAGTTTTACCAACTAGAAAATATCTGCTTCTTGTGGAATTGGGTGTGTTTGTCAGTTATGGTTTTCTGTGTACAAGGCCCAGAAGTGTTCACTATGTTGCCTTTATAGAATTCAGGAACTAGCCACTGTGCTCATTATCAACCATTAAGCATGGTCTGTATGGACTAGCTGAAGCTGTTGAATGGCCCAAACACCATGGAATGTCTTTCCTCATGCCTGTGTTTAAACAGGCCTCAGACTTTTCACAGTAGCACCAAGTTTTCACCCTGGGTTGCTATATTAAGTGGCCTAAGGTACAAAAATCATCAATAAAGTCAAATTACCTGCTTGAGACTTTACCTTTTAAATTATACTTTCATAAAAAACAGGGGTGATGTTCAAATTTAACACCAGAGTAGAAGCTATTTATAACTTTTGCTTTACCAAGTTTTAATAACCAATATAGAAGAGATTGCTTATATCAATGTATTTCTATTTCAAATACCAGGATGTAAGATATATCCCTTTTTTTCAGAAAGAAGGGATTAGGAAGGAATACTTAAGCCCCACTATATTACAATACAGAGACAACCAAGAAAGATAAATCTGCTAAGCTGTGTGAAATATAAAAAGGGAAAGCCACTGTGTTACCTTACTTTTTCTTATCATCTGTTTCTATCCAGACACTAAGTAAGTTTTCTGACCTTAGCAGACCTCTAAATGTCTACATATACTACCTCATATTTAGCAAAAAAAAAAAAAAAACCAGTATATATATATATATATATATATATGTGTGTGTGTGTGTGTGTGTGTGTGTGTGTGTGTGTGTGTTTGTCTGTGTGTGTGTGTGTGTATATATATTGCATAAACACTATGTTATATTTTTGAAAACTACTGATGTTTTGAATTATACAGAACGTCGATATTAAAAAATATAGCTTAATTTTTCGAAAATAATCTGCAAAAGAAAAATGAAAACAAAAACATTTTACAGAGTATCTGGTTTCATTTCTTTAAATGACAAGTGCAGGGCTGATGAGATGGCTGAGCAGTGAAAACCATTTGCTATTTGTGGTGGTCTGAATGGAACTGGACCCCATAACCACCTAGGAAGGTGTGGCTTTGTTGGAGTTGGTGTGGCCTTGTTGGAGGAAAGGTATCACTGTGGGGGCAGGCTTTAAGGTTTTCTATGCTCAGGATACTGCTCAGTATCTCAATCCACTTCCTGTTGTTTGTTTTCTGATGAAAGTATAGCCAACACTGTGTCTGCCTGCACACAGCCATGCCCCCCCCCCGCAATGATGATAATGGGCTGAACCTCTGAACTGTAAGTGAGCTACCACAATAAGATGTTTTCCTTTGTAAGGGTTGTTCTGTTCACGGCATTTGGAAGTGTAACTAAGACACTGTACTTACACAGGATCCAGGTTCAGTTGCCAGAACTCACAGCAGCTTAAAACTTAAGTTCCAGAGGACCCAGTTCCTCTTCTGGCCCCTGTGAGCAGTTGCCCACACACACAGTACACAACATTCATTCAGGAATCGTACACACTTACCCATAAAATAAAAAGTAAATAAATCTTAAGATAGGTATAAATGGCAAGAGCAGTCATGAGACTCACAATGATTGTGCACCAATGACCAATGACTTTAAAATAACTTGTTGTCTTAGTTACATTACTATTGTTATGACAAAGACCATGACCAAAAGCAACTTGGAAAGGAAAGTGTTTACTTAACCTTTCATGTTACAGTCCATTATAGAAGCAAAGAGGGAAGTCTAGCTAGAAACTCTAGGCAAGAACTGAGTAGGGATCAGAGGAACACTGTTTACAGGTCTGTTTTCTCCTGGTTTGCTCACCCTGCTTTCTCGTACAACCCTGGACCACCTGTGCTGAGGTAACGCCACACACAGTGAACCAGATCCTTCCAATCACTCATTAATCAAGAAATTGCCCCCAACAGGCCTGCCCACAGGCCATTCTGATGGAAGCATTTTCTCAGTAGAGGTAGGTCCTTCCCTTTGGTTTCTTGAAATTAAATTCTTCAAAGATCAATGACCAATACTTTAGGTGCAGAAATACAAGTTGAGAAGTAATAAAATAAGCAATGCAAGGTCTAGCTCCTTTAGTAACTGACACTGTATTATCTTACTTGTGAATATATATCCATATTAAATATGTCATCCCATTAAAAGACAATAAATAGTCTAAGATATCTACATGGCAGTATAGACACTTTAATTGGTTTTCAGTGCACATGCCTTCTCTATATAAACATAATAATATCTTCCAGACAAGTAACTTAACTTAATGATGAGTAATAAAAAAAGGACTAAACAATGTGTAAATCATTAACTGGGTATTATCATCTATATTATCTCAGTTTCAATCATTATGCTTCTTTAAAATAGCTAATATTCTAATTAATGCCTTAACAACTTACAAATTTCATAACATTCTTTTCAACAATATTACATTATCTTACTACTTAAACTTCAAAGGGATTATCAAAATATTAGATTCTAAAATCTATTTAAATGAATTCACACTCCAGGGATATGGTCTCTAAACTGCAGGCTGTAATTTTGCTAGGCTCAAAGGAGAATTTTCATAGACATTCCTGTATGTAGTTGTAGCTTGTGACTATTATTTGAAAAATGCCATAAAAGAAGCATCGACTAAGGTTCTATGAAATGCAGCGTCTCATTTTCAGCAAATCATTACTGTCGTCCAAACAATGGCTTTCAAGATTCTATATCCCTTGTTTGCATTACATACCGCTCTGATAAATTTTAAGATTTTAATTGCTCGCTTTTCAGTGGTTTGATACAAATATTTAACCCAGAAAAAAATCCATAAAGAGGAAAAGATAATCTAATTTTTCATCTAAGTTGATACTTAAAATTGATTGCATGAAACACTATCCATTGTGAGAAATTCGTATAAAAAATGAAGGCAGATCAATATAATATAAGCCACTCTCCCTTTAAGCAATCCCCATTTTTCTTTAAATAAACATTTATATGTATAGGAAACTTTCACAAAATAGCAACCGAAGTAGGAAAGCTCCAAGCCTATTCTATAGTACAGTCCCTTGTTGTCAGCTGTCTGACTGGCCTAGGTCAAAATTAACACACAAAAAACCTGATATAAGAAGGTGAGATTATGTGTGCAGAAAACATCAGGCATTTAGTACAGAAATTTAAAAATGTTATGTTACATTATCCAACTGAAAGCTAAAAAGACAAACTACTTGTCAAGGAGTCCCTCATCCAATGTTATAAGAGTTATTTGTTGCACCCTTGACACAGAAGTTAACACTCTCTTTACTTTTTAGTAAAAGATAACAAAATAATTACCCTAAGATAATTTCCCTTCTCATTATGAATTAGGCTTGCCTTGTTGTTATTTCAGAATTTACCATTTTCCCATTACTTTTTACACTATAAATATTTATGAGCTACTTAATGAGAAATAATGAGAACTAGAACTTCAGATAAGGCTTTGTGATTATTTTAACTTGCAATCCCTTGCCAAATTCCCACCTTGGTTTAACTGCAATCCTGGTCACGCAGCCTTCACAAGACTATGGGTAGGGCCAGCTCCACTAAGACCTCCTCTCCACAAGTCCCAAAGCCTTCAAAGACCACAAAGGAGGGGATGACTCTGGGGGCCAGCTACATTTTCAAAGCGAAAAGGCAGTAAGAACAGTTTCTTGGGTACAGTAATTTCAAGTTTAAATGTGTTTCTGCTTCACCATGTTAAAGCCTCTTGAGAGACAAGGACAGACCATACACGTCTACTGGATACAGCAAGCTATGAAACCAAACGGGATGACCTGATAACGTTTATATCTATAGAAAGTAATGGCATTAAGTCCAACACCTAGTGGGGTATAGTGGTACATGCCTTTAATCTCGGTATTCAGGAGCCAGAGGCAGAGTCAGGTTGGTTTTTTAGTTAGGGGCCTCTACAGAGTGAGCTCTAGGATACCCAGGAGGACACAGAGAAGCCCTGTCTCAAAAAAAGGCAAAAAAAAAAAAAAAAAAAAAAAACAAACAAAAAACAACAACAACAACAACAACAACAAAATGACCAAAAACTCTGTATTCTACATAGCAAGACAATGGTCAAACTTTCAGACCATGAAAGTTCTTAACTGGCAGGAACTACACCAGCAATAAGAAGAACAATGCCTCTATTCTACCCACACAGCCTATTGCCTGGCCCGATTTTAATGCATGCCATTTTAATACCTAGTCTTATTGCTGAATTAACTATCATTCTATGAATAGAAGTGTCCTACCTGATAAATAAAATTCAGAACAGTACAACTGAGAAAAGAGAGCCTTGTAGTTGAGGAGAAATGTGTCCAAATGTGATTGTGACCAAATGTCATAAGCAAGGAGCCAGGAAACCAAAGTTCTGCAAACTTCACTCATATGAGTACACACACACAAAAAAAAAACACACACACACACAGATTGGACTGCTTATTAAGATTTGAACAGGGGATGAATGACTTTTTTTGAGCATCTAGCAAGATGTCTAAACTGAAGAAAGGAAAAAGAACACTCTAGCTTCCTACTCACAACAGATGAACAAAAGAGCCCATGGTCCCTGCCTATACCACACTTTTTATTACAGACTTTTAATGAACAGTGAGTGAACTTCATTTACCAGTGAGGGCAGGAGTCTCTGTATAGGAATTTGAGGTTCTATTACTGTAGTTGCCTTGTACCTCCGGAAAATTTTCTTCAACTCCCAAGACCAAATCTAGACTATCCAAACTCATCTCTAGAGATCCAATGTTCAAAAGTGTTTAAAAACAGAACATAAACCATTAAGGTAAATGAAATTCGTAACACAATGGTGCTCTTTATAATCCATGCAAAACAAGTTTATCCATATGCTTCTTATAGACGTGGGAGAATAGAGTGTTTCAGGAATTCACACTGCTATCTTTCTAGGAGGTTTTAGATTGGCTTACACAAGCCAGCCTGGCTGCTGAACAAGATGAACGAAAGGCCTTCAGAAGAGGTTGTATTTCTATTCCTCAGGTTGGCAGGAGCCCAATGATTATACTGATTTGCATACCACAGAGTACCATAAATTTGGTCATGTAAATACATAAATGGTAGTGTTCCATTAAGAAAGAACATACACAATACCAAAATAAATCACCACAGATCAACTAAAAACCAATGGTTTTGTATCTTTCTATTATTTTTTACATTACCTCATTTCTTTCATTTTTTAAAACTTCTCTTTACTCTCTCTCTCTCTCTCTCTCTCTCTCTATATATATATATATATATATATATATATATATATATATTTCCGTGTACATTTGGGAAACTCATGGTGTGTGTGTACATTTGGTAAGACACATTTTTTGAAAGTGAAAAAAAAATATCCCTATAGAGTTCAGGGTTAGCCTTCCCGGGGTCTAAACCCACTTACCTACAGTATGGAGTGGGACTGATGTGACCCACCAAATGTGCTTGCTCCTAATAGCACATCTTGGATTCTGATGCTCAGGTTCCAGCCACTTCACTAATCATTCTTTCCCCTTTTTTTCTCATCCACCCCTGCTTTGAATATAGGATACAGTATGGTTGGGTATAACGTGAAAATTTTGTCAATAGTAATAGACCTACATTATCACTACCACCAATCTCCCTAATCTACATCTCATTCTTTTCCTCCTTTCTCAAAACTAGTCCATTCAATTTTTTAATAAAACACAACACACGTGTGCATACGGAGGAAGAGCAGTAAAATGTAGTGTAATAGCAACTTCTACTTCATCTCTTCTCCCCAAGCAGATTATATTGACAAAAATGAAGTCCCAATCCCCAGTAAGAAGAAGGCAGGGATGCTCAAAGTCATCTTTGTAGACCAAGTCATATCTTGGGAAGTATTGAACCACATAAAGTTCTAACAGTTTTCTAACCCATATTCCCACGGTACGTGGAAGAACTAGAAATTGAACTAGAATTTTTTTTTTTAATTTTGTTTTTAAAAAGGGATTTCTGCTGTACTATGACGTCTTCCATCACCTTTGTATTGGAGGCAGTTCCCCTCCCTTCAATCCCCAGAAAGGTTTTGCAGCTTAAGCCAATCCTGCTTCATTAGGACCAGCAGCTGATGTTCTAAGTCAGCTTATACTGTCAAACCACGTCTCGGAATTGCAAGAAAGACCAGAATTTAAGTAAGGAAAAAAAATGAATTTTAGAGTCTTCTCTTTTGGTTGTGCCCGGGGAAGCAGCTGCATTTGTTGTGAAAAGTCTGATTTTGAACCCTGGTTGAGCCATGTATGTAAATCACTTTACTGATTATCAGTGAACCCCTGAGGACAGGGTTAGGCGTTGAGATTCGTGACACCTGGCATATCTTCTGCAGAGGATGCTGGGAGGATTCAAGCCCACGTTGTAAGCCAGCACAGTGCACCTGTGTGATATCGCACCAATTAGAGTAATGGCTGGCATACAATAAATATTAGTCAATTTCAGCAACCATTTCAATATGGTTTTTTAATTTACATCATTGAATCATCCCCTTATCTCTACTTCAATTTCTTTTTTCTCTTTTCTTCCTCTTCTGAAGCTCATTTCTCTTGGAAGCTTTTATTTGAGAGAAGGGATAAGATTTTACCTATAATGAGATCTTCTCTGATTTAGGTACCAGATAACACAGTTTTCCATCTATATAATATATTGGCCCATGATGCCTAGTGACAAGTACTTTAAGAAGTATTCATTGAGAAAGCGAGGTTTCAAAAAGGTTCCAGAACACACACACACACACACACACACACACACACACAGAGAGAGAGAGAGAGAGAGGGGGGGGGGTCGAGGGAAGAGACAGAGATAGCGAGGCCAAAAATTAAGAACTCTGTTTTACAAACACATCAATCATGAAATAAAATTTCCCAGGGCCAACTTTTTCTAGCTATAAAGCACTATTACTTAAAATTTAAAAATTTTACAAAATAAAATGATCATATTGATGAAGTACTTCCTAGTAACTTCAGGCAACATTTTTAAATTCTTGAGGGTAAAGAAGTAAATTGATTCTTTTTCTATGTATACCTATTTAATGTCATCATGAAATCTAAATTAAAGCAGTAATTTCAATCAAGACTAACTACACAAATATATTCTAGTTTGTATTTTGTAAGATGGCTTTACAATACCCATCCATTTGCTCATTCTCTCTGTGAATGTTTGCTGTTATACCTTGTGAAGAAGCAGCGCTAACACACAGTAAGCAATGCAGGGTGATGGTCCTGCACTGATCCCAAAAGTAAAATTTAAATCTAATTTATCTGTCCCCCAGAACTTTAGTTCTGCTTGGGTCTTTCGTGAAAGTAGTTTTTCAGATATGTGATGTGCTGGATGAAGTATTGCCACAACACTCTTTTTCTCTTTCAGCAAGTGTTCCAAAGGCCTGTGAAAAGCATCCCAGGCTCTGGTCATTCTTCTTGGCATGTTTAAAAGAGGCCACTGCCCATGAAGTGTCCCTTATATATGTGTCATCTGAATGGCTTTTTTGATTCCTAGTTTCTAAGACACAAAGTTCCTTCTAGGAAAAGAGAGAGAGACAGAGAGAATGTAGAACTCTCTCACTAGCTGCACACACCGTGACAGGCTTACATGGAAACACAGCAGCATTGCAAAACACTCACAAACCCACCACTACACAAAAGGCCATGACATTAGCAGGGGAGGCTGATTGATCAAGGGAATGCAGAAGTCCGGGATTATCGGGAGCTGTTGTGTAACAGCTTTACAAGCTGCAACACTATGTGAAATCGTGCCATAATATTTGTGAGCCCGTGGAAGGGGAGGATATGTTAGGCATGGACAGTTGGGCAGAGATTTTAATTTCCATTTGTGCATGTAAACCTATACAGTATTAAGGCCCTAGGTAGTTAGCGGGGTTGCAATTCTGTCCTAGAACTCTTCCACTCCATTTAGAGTCCATCACTCTCCACAATGCTTCCAGCAGCCAGTGAAGAGGCATTATGGCCACCACTTGCACTTGCCTCCCTTTCCTATGTGGACTCTGTCAGGCAGCAGCCCATATTTATCACTAGCTGCTGGAGGCCTCCATCTACCTGCTATCGGCAGCAAGCACCAAAAGAAAACAGCAGCAAATCTGCAAATGTTTGGGCAACAGGGCAGCATTCAGGACAGGTGGCAGGGGCTGCAGCAGTGAGGACAGATGGACTAACAACCACACAGACAGACAGCAGCACCATTAGACACCATCTATTACTTCCAGGCTCAGAAGAGGGGAAGGCTGCAGCACCAGGGACCTCATTCTTCCACTAGGGAGAGGAAGCAGATTAACGAGGGTTCTGCCTCCCTCAAGCTGTCAGGCTTAAAGTATTTGTTTTTTTGGATGAGAAGGAGCAGGGAATTCAGAAACCTGCTGCTCTTATAGAGCCAGGCCAGCCCTGGCCTTCTAAGTTAATGGCCTTTCATCTTCCCAGAGTCTATAATAAAACAGGAAGAATGACTGGATATCCACTATTTTGCTGTGGCCGGACACCCACATCTCTCCTTCCCTACTGTAGCTTGCAGTTGCTTTTGCTTGGGGGACTCATAGTCTGAATGCAGTCTCTCCTTTTCTCCTGTGTGGCTCTGCTGCACAGAAGGGAAGGCAACACCTTCCCAGACAGCACCTTCCCTAAAGTAGGCAATTCTAGGGAGTGTGAGGAAGGCCAAGCTGGGTGTGCTCTGTGCCCTGATGTCACCCCCTGCTCCCTCTCTACACTTCCTTGCAACCAGCTAACTCCAGATGCAACAGGTTCCCTTTGGCTCTTCATGCCAGCCGCCTGTCCCAAATACACCTTCTGCATCAGCAGGGGATACCAAGACATGGGTACCAATCAGGGGATCTACATACCTCCACCCCAGAGAGGACAACTTTACTGAAATTATGAGGACTTCCCAAGGGAAGTCAGAGTTGCAATCTCCTTTAGCGTCACTCCTTGGGGGAGGCTGAGAAGCAAGCACAGCTCAGCTTGGATGGCAGTACTTGCAAGCAGTTCTGAAGCCAACAGCAGCAGCACTGTGTCACACACTCCTGCACCACTAACAACCAACCCTAACCTCTCCCCATCCCCAAGAAAAGGGGGCACCGGGCAGAGGTCCCTGAAAGGTGGATAGATTCTAACTGCAGGGGTGTACAGATACTCAATCCCTGTCTGCTTCCCTCGGGAACTGAGAAGGCCCCAGAGGTCTCTTGGAAGCCAAAAATGAAGAACCTCTATTTTATTCAGGCCAGAGTCGTCAGTCAGCCCCTGTCATTATCAGAAACTTTGTGCTGCCAATGGCATCACATATGGACAAGAAAATGTGCCTTCATACAGTTCTTCTTGTGTAGAAGACTAGGAATGACAGGTTAAAGAGGGGCAGGGAGCCAGGTTACCAAAGATGGCAACTGCCCCAAAAAGACCCAACCTTGCACTGTAAGTGAATGAGTACCAAAACGAACACTAAAAATAAGCATTATTTTATTATTATATAAATGCCAGCACCCTTAACTGTTGTAACTCAGATCTGCTCAACAACTCCAAAGAGGAGCTTGCCCTCCGCACCTCAGCACCTCCACCACCACCCTTTTCTCTACTCATCGCCTAGTTCCTAATCTGACCTCCGCCCAGGGTCCTTCCCTTTGGGTGGGATCAGCTTTCCTCAGCTCTGCACATCTCGCCCTGTACACCTAGTCCTCCTAGGCACTCTCTCCCAAGCCATCCTCTTGGGCTCTTAGGTTCCCTGGCTCTATAGGGTCCTCTCCTTCCTCGGGACTCCTCCCACATCTCTACCCTGCTCAAGCCAGGGGCCCCTAGCCCCAAGGTGGGCACCTCTGCCCCTCTGCCCGCGACCCTGCACCCTTGCCAGCCCCTCCCCCATACCCAGCCCAGAGGACCTGGTGCCTGGTAAGTGAGTGGTGAATGGTTGGATGGAGGCACCACCACCGAGGGATGGATGGCGCGCCTTACCGGGGCGGGGGGGGGGCAGGGTGGAGGGGAGCGCTTACTTGAGCATGGCCTCTTCTTTTTCCTCCTCTTCCTTCTGCCGGTCCATCACTGCCATGATGATGTTCCTCTCCTCCTCGGTCAGGTGGCTCAGGTCGGGCAGTTCTTGCATAGGGGGAGGCACCGTGGGTGGGCGAGGACCGCGGGGCCCCACGGCCGAGGACATTTTCGTGGCCTGCCCGCCCCCTCGGCTGGCTCGCTGGCTGTCGCTCTCACCTTTCGGATTCACGCCCCGCAGCTGCGCCCCGGCTTCCCAAGCTCACAGCGAAGCCCTCCCGGCGGCGGCGGCGGCGGCGGCAGCGGCAGCAGCGGAGCCGGGGACTGCGAGGACCCAGTCTCTCATGATGCTTTGCCTCCCGCCGAGCCCGGATGCTGCCTTTGTTTGGGTCGCCCTGGCGAGGCTCGGGGCCGCCTGGCCGCCTCCCGCAGCCCAGCCTCGGCCGGCGGGGGCGGGCAGGCGGAGGCGCGGCGGCGAGGGGGCGAGGGCTGGCGCTGGGCTCCCGAGCGCAGCCAGGCGCGGGCTGGGCTGGCGGGCCGGGGGCGGGGCCGGGCCGGGGCCGCCCGACGCTGCTCGCTCGCGGGCTCCGCTGCCTCCAGTTTGGGGCTGCAGGAGGGAGAGGGAGAGTTTGGGTGTCAGTTAGGCGGAGTCTCGGAGCTTCGCTCCCGGGTGATGCTGCTGCTCTCGCAGACATAAGCTGCCAGCCACTCAGTCCCGGAGCCGCTCCGCCCACGGGCACCACCCACCCACTCCCCGGGTCCGAGCCATGCGTGCCCTGGCCGCTTCCCACCCCCACCACCACGCTCGCCGACGTGCATACTCCGCTGCTCTCTCCCCAGGTACCCCTCACCCTGAGTCATCCTCCCTTTCCAGGTCCTGGTCCATGTTATCCTTCTCAGCCCTATTTTCCCATGGGTTACATTAATCATCTTCATCCCCGCTACAGTCTTCATCACTGATGCTATTTGAGCACCCATAGTGTTTGGAACAGCAAGATGGAACACCCTCTAGATCTATTTTTCCCCCTTCCTGCCACCATGTCGTTCTGCTTTGCTCGTCAAGTGTGCACAGCCACAGTAGTGTGCGGGTTTTCTAGATAATTTTGTTGCACACACACACACACACACACACACACACACACACATACACAACATACACACATCCAACAACCTGAATTGTCATTGTATTCTTCAATGCACTCTATTTCTTGACGGGTTCTCTCTAGAATTGCCCTGCTATGTATCCTCATTTTGCCTTCAAGACGCCCCACCACACAGTAACTCTTTAATTTGCCATTTGGGGCACTGGGTAGCCCCATCAGACCGCATAACTGCACTTCGCTGGCGCTTGTAAATGGATTATCTACTCTAATTCCTCCAGTGATGTTCGCTATCATCGTGTACTCACTTCCCAGCCTCCGTGGGTACTTCTCCAGCAACACTGATGCCAGGATAAGAAAAACACCCACCCATATCCTATTGTATTTAGAAGCCTCTTCTCAATGCCTGGTGCAGTGATGGGCATTAAGGAGGAGCTTCTCTTGCTGATAAAGGCAAAAATTAATAGACAATTCTTTCAGAATAGGTAATGGTATCTGCTTTGAAACCTGGAGACTGAATTTTGTTAATGCAATTATAGAAGAATCAATAGAGAGAAGGGCTCAAAGTGAGCCATTTCCCAGTAAGAATCTCATAGCAATGATAATGAAAGCCCTGATGGGCTACTCTCCTGGGGGAAGTCTTTCTGTAGCCCCAGAAGCAAGCTAGTGCTAAGTCCCTCCTCCAAGCCTATGTGGAGGAGGAGGGAGAGGTGGGGTAGCAGCAGAAGGAATGTATGATCCCCCACTCTAAAGACCTTAGGATTTACTTGATTTTGCCTGTAAGTGCAGTTATTTGCATGTGGACACATACATTTGAATTTTCTCACTAATTAAATGCTCACTACGTGCTGTATTAGCTTGCTTCCTAAGATTAAATCTCCCCTCTAACCAGAACTCTTTGAATTATTGGAGACAGTGACCATGGCAGCTTCAGACGTCTCCAGAGTGAATACAGTCAGCTCACCCAGCTAGTAATGTGCAACAGTACTGTTTCTGTGTCTGGTCATTCTTGCTCTCTGACTTTGGGAACATTTAGTCCCCCCACCAGCCTCCTTCTCTCCCCCCTCCTCATAACATACTTTTCAAGTAACAAAGAGCAATCTTTGGTTCTTAAGTGTTTATTAATGCTTTGTAATCATGTTTATTTACAACACACACACAGGCACGCACACACACATACACATATAGTGTGTGTGTCACTTAAGAGGCTGTCACTGAAATAGTGTAGTCCACTGCTTTCTACTGATTTTCATAAGTCTAGCCAGATTTTCTCTTTTCTCTAAGCAGCTAATAGAACACTCTGATGAGCATCTTTACTTCAATAAAAAAAAAAAATACTTGCTTCTCTTCACCCATCATATGTTTAAGAAGATTTAAAAAAAGAAAAGAAAAGAAAAAGAAACTAACCTGGGTTGGAATTCAGACTCTACCCAAGACAGACTGACTGTGGCTGAGTAACAATCTCTGCATCTGTGGAGAATGGGAGTAGAAATACTTAGCTCAAAACGGATGATGAGTATTGAATAAGGCACATGTAGTTTATATCTGTGTGATAACCTCTTTGTATATTTTTGCCTTAATTTCCCTCTTTAAAAAATAGGTTTACCTCTAGGTTTATTCAGACATCAGAAGGAGCAGCAGTATAGACAGCTCAGTCACCCTGTCAGATGTCTAACTCTGAGGAGTCAACATGGAAATGCAAATAGGCTAGGGACAAAGGCCACCACACCCTTTGGAGGCTCACAACCAAGTTGGTTCTCCCAAAATTCTTCTAAAATATAAACAAAGGACTTATAAAGCCTGAGTTAAGATGAGAACTGGCTGAGTAAACCTGTGGACAGCAAGGATTTAACAATCTATAATGGTACCTTAATTCATCTTGGTTGCTATAACAAAATAACATTTTGTATTTGGAAGGCTCTTAAAGCTGAAAATTCAAAATCAAGATGTCAGCTGACTTCATTTCTCCCGATACCTCTCTCCTTGGCTTGACTATAGCTGCTGTATGTGTGTGTCCTTGGTGTCTGTCCCTCCACAGGCAAGAACACCTCTCCTAGATTAAGATTTGGTGTTTATAAACTCTTTTACCCTTATTTACCTGTTTAATTTAGACCTTGTGGGAGCTGGTGAGATGGCTCAGCAGGTAAAGGCACTCACCACGAGGCCTGATTACCTGAGTTTGATTAACAGGGCTAACATGGTCAAATAGAGAACCAGCATGGGCACACACACACACACACACACACACACACACACACACACACACACACACAAACACACACTAAATGATTCTTCTCTCCATATGCAGTAGTACTCAATAGAACTGGAGGTTGGAACTGCATGACAAATTTTGGAGGGAGTATAATTCATTACATAACAATTTGTCATAATTACTTGGGGAATTAATTGACTGCTGACCTATATTATCTGAATATCAGTAAAAGGAAAGCTGCTTCTCAAATATATTTCTTTTCATAGCTACCTTACCAGGCCACATACATCTGTGTGAAATTAGTAAGTGAATAAATGACAGTGTATCTACATGTGCCAGCAAATGGTGTTTCTTTTTAAGCCATTGTGGAGAGGACCAAATCAAAATTTGAAATCACAAAAGAATAGACTTTTAAAAAAATTTTACATGCAGTAAAACAGAACTTCTCTGTGCTTAGGTTAGCAAGCAAACAATTCAGTTATGTGGCCCCCAATGTGCACAGTGCAGCTAGGTGGTTCCTGGAGGCACTCTACTGAAACACGTTCAACAGACTTGGGGGAATGTGCATAATAGCTCTCACCCAGAAATTCACAAGCTGCGTTAACAAATACAAAAAGTGCTAGGGTATAATCTTTTATGGCAGTAAAGAAATCTGCTTTACGTGGTTGGTAGCTATTTCCCAAAGGCATTGGGCCATAGAGCTATGCTGTCTCCTGATGGGAAAACATGCTTCAGTCAAGGTTTGGAGCAAAATTTGACTTGCCACCTGATACCTAAATACCTTAATTATAATGTCTGATATACTTCTCCTTGTTTGACCAGTATTACTAAAAAGAAATTAAAATTGTAACTATCAACTTATAAGACGCATATCAAATGTCCTTGAGAGCAAGAAGAACACTGTTTTGGACAATAGTGTGAAACTATCTGAAGCTATTCTTTCCATTGATACTCTAAAAAAAAAATCATCATCTCTCAAAACCACTCTAAAATTGGACACTGAAGTTCATTATTAATTTAATTCAATTAGCTGAGGTTTTAACTATAGAGCTGAAAATCACTGACACAAGTCAGTCTTAGCCCCTCATCACAATTTGAGAACTGTGGTCAATATTATTGCCTTCAAAATCAAATCATCCCAAATTCAGATGGTGACCTTATTTAGGACAGGTTCCTCACAGAATTAGCTTAAAGGAAGCCATTTAGGATTGGGTGTCCTTATAAAAGACAAGAACACAGTCACTCAGGCAAAAGGAAGCTGTGTTTAAAAAAAAAAAAAAAAAGACAGAGACAGAGACACACACATAGGAAAGAAGGCCCAGAGACAACCGTGGCAGGGGGTAGAGACACAACAAGAAAGGACAGGAGCCCTCAGGAACTAGAAGCAGCTGCCTCAGAGTCAGTCCTAGAGACTCCAGAAAGAGCATTGCCCTGCTAAACCACTTGGTGTTGTAGTCTTAGCTCTCACAATTGTGAAAGAATAAAATTCCATGTTTTCAAGCCATAGTTTGCAGCATTGTTTTAAAGTAACCTGAGCACACAATATAGTAGCCATGTGTATTTCGAGGGATCAATAGGTAGCCCTGAGTTCTATTTTGCTTAGCTATTAAGCAACATAACATCTGCCTTCAAGATTTTCAGCGAGGAAAAAAAAAATGGTAGACGTGCACACAATGCCCAGCACACAGAACGAACTTGATTCATTTATTCTTTTACTCTGCATTGACTGGGAAGTTGTTTCATTGGCAGTGCTAAGAGTGCGTATGATAATGGTAGGGGAATTAAAATCATGGTGAATTAAAAAATGGTGGCCGTGAAAACACGACACAAATGTCCTATTTTGCGAATAGAGTTTTACTGGAACACAGGCACATGCTGTGTTCCATGCTCTATCTATGCCTGTCTTCCTGCTGCGGTGGTAGAATGTAGCTGATGCAACATAGACCACATGCGCCAAGCTTATAAAAATAATCACTTTCTGTCTCTTTATGAGAAGAGACCATTGACTCTTACTCTAGGTGCTTGCCATGCTGAGAAGCAAACATAAGTAAGTACACAGGAGTGGAACGTGATAATTAATCTAGACAGTAACTTGCCATATGCAATAGGAATTGTGACTCCTAAAGGGGAGTCCTGTGAGTTTATACTTGATGGATTAAAAAAAAAAAAAGGAGAAGAACTATGCACAGAATACAATCACAGATGTGGTAGAGACCAGGGAGTCAGGAAAGGCCAGTCCTGGAGGAACAGAAAGAATGACCCAGTGAGGCAGGGTCATTGTGAGGGGGGCAGGACAATCTCTTAGAGGAAGTAGTCAAGTAGGGCAAGGCATGCTGCTTTATCCTTGTGAACAAAGAAGCCACTGAAGAAGGAGTTACATTTGCATTTCTAAAAGATTACCTGTGGGTGGCAGGGAAATGGGTCCAACGAGGGAGAGTGGGCACAGGAAGTCTGGCTGGAGGAAATTAAAATGTCCTGAAGTACTGTGTAGTGTGAGTGGAAAAACTGAACATATTCAAGATGTGCCTTCTGTCCAGAATCTGGAGATCCGTGCGTGAAGAGATGAAACGCAGACTGTGTGACAAGGAAAGTGGCTGAGATTCCGTTTTGGTCAGTGAAAATGGATCTATAACCAATATGAGAAATGTGTGTATATGTAATGTAAGGATACCAAATTCTTATCATCATCTAAAATCTCAAAACAATAAATATATTTAAATTTAGGTTGTCAGTTGATCATTGTACCCAAAATGTTTTTTTCTAAAACATGTCATGTTTTCCTTAAGAAAAAAAGAATTATTTATTGTATGTGTGTAAGTGTGTCGAGGACAGGGAATGGTGTTGGATCCTCTGGAGCTGCAGTTACAGTTGGCGCTAAGCCTCCCAGTGCAAGTTCCAAAGCTGAACTTTCGCTCTCTGGAAGAGCAGCAAGTGCTCTCAACTGCAAAGCCATCTCTCCAGGCTTCAGGGATTTTCATATCAGAGGTGGACCCAAGGACCAAATGAGCTTTCTTGTCCTCGTGGCCATGAGAAAAGTGAAGATTCCACGAATTTAGATCACCAGAAGTTAACATGCAGATTCCTAGACATAGAGGGTCCACAGACAATATTGTAGTTAGCGTCTTCTCTGAGGGACAAATAAGAAGTGCATTTGTGACTCATGGTTCTACACATATATTGGAATTATTTAGTTTTAATTTTCAAGGAAAAATGTATTTTCAAACAGCAGCCACATGTGCTGACATGTCCCTTGGCCAGCAGGTGGATTTCTTCCTAGAGGTTAGATTTTTTTCACTTCTATCCACGTGGACTCTTCTTACACCATTTCTATGGATACCAGCACACTCTAATATCCCAGAACAGCTTTTGTAGAAAACGAAAAGATGCTCTGGCTTCTCAAAGGGCATTGGAATTTGTGACCATGCCATTTGTACGAATACTATTTACCTAAACTTGCCGTGATCTGGGTGATAAATGAAATGGTCACTTTGTTTATATGTGGGTATAATAATTTACAAAAGTGTAGTCTTTCTGGCTTCAAAGAATGGCTGGCTCTCAAGAGATGTTGCTAAAAGTATTTGGCAGAGACTGAATATGAGATTTGGGCACAAATTCAGCCAAATATCCATTTTAATCTAAAATCTGGTTAGGTTCCACTCTTGTCATTTATTTCCTGAAGAATTCCATGTGTGGGAATGTTTCTGTCTTAGGACCAAAAAGGACGATTACCCTCTTTTCATCTGGTGGGCAACACTGCAATTAATATTCTTCTCTCTTTTACTGATTTCCTTTCAGTCTGTGTCTTCTGGCTCATCACCACAGTTCATGGCCTCTGTTGCTCTCTTTCTGAGGCTGATCACCTTCCATATTAGTCAAACTTAGAATGATGAAGTGGCAATGTTTTAGAATACTTCCTCCACATTACATTCTTTTCCAATTTCTGTTTCTGCATTGGATAATTTTCATTTGGATATTATGTGATATGAATTGTCCCATCTTAGATGCCTTAATAACTTCCTAGCATTATTCTTTGGAGAATGCCTTCTGAGAGTCTATATTAAGTGGACTGAAGTGACACAATATTAATGTCAATCAATCTAGTCAAGATGTGTGTAGTCTTTCTCACTTATGACAGATCTCTCTCTAATACAGTGTTACAAATTAACTGACTTTAAAACAAATTCTTACATTTCACCTACCTTCAAATCTGAAAGCACCATAAATTGGAAAGATGTATTTAATAATTCCTATGAACAGATTGCTAGGTAAGCAACTAAATTATAACAAATTAAAAAATGGTTTTGCTAGACTAGGTACTAGATTGTATTTGTGTTAAATACCATTTTATTGTGATAGAGACACTTCAAAATAAGATTGAAGCAAATACTCCTTCCTTTGGATATGATTTGGGCCCCAGATGCTAGCAAGTCCTGCCCTGGAGTGAACATTTCAACTGATATTGCCATGCCTCCTTTAAGGAGGTGAGAGACCTGATAAAATAAAGCTCTCTGTGTTGGCTCCATAGACCTGAGTGCCACAGATTAGAATGAGAATTTTAATGTTCATAAACTTAAATTCCTTCATCTATGCAATGGAAAGGCAAATCCTATGAATATTCTTGACATTTGTATGATAGTAACATTTCTTCTGCTTGTGGCATGTTCCAATTCTGTCTTACATGGATTATCACATTTTTCTCTTTAAACAACAGACATGCAGTAGTGATATCCTTGGGGTCAATATTAAGCCCAACTAGTGGAGAACACTGCCTTCCACACAATCTTGAGATGCAGATCAATATTTTCCTTGATCTCTCAAGAACAGTTTTCAGATAATTATTTTCCCCTCAAACTTGTGAAGTTCTCACTACTCTGTGATTTACTTTCTCCGTTTTGATTTTTTACATCAATCCCGAGTGTTACTCTCAGTTCTCAAAATATTTATCTCAATCTCCTTTTGTACCCTAATATCTGGCTGTACTCAAGGACAACACTTTCAACACCTCCATAGATGCTACACACACACACACACACACACACACACATACACACACACACACACACACACTCCTAAATACATAAATTCAATCTGCTCAGTCTGTATTATGTTACTTGCATATGTGTTTTCAGGGATAATCATTTGCTTTTTGAAAACCAGTTGGTGTGTTCTTCCCTAGGGAGGACTATTTTTCTTGTTCTCAGCATTCCTTAATTGCTTACAGTTCTTTATGTAGAGGCCAAGTCTGTCTCCATCCACTTCAGCATATCTATTTTGTTGTCCTTGTTCAGCTCATGTTTAGATGAATTTAATTCTGTAGCTTCAGACACTGCTTAAGAGATAAAATCTCATAGCAAACTCCTGGATTTTCTGGCTCTTATAATATTTTCAACCCCACCCCCTTTCTACAATAGTCCCTTTTCAATTATTTACTGGGTAATAAAAGAATAGGTCTCTCCCTAACCATGGTGTTTTCTCCCTCTAGTAAGTTTGAGAAATGAAATGAGCAGAGCATACCCTCTCATATTCACTTTCTAAATTTTACTACCTGCTCCATGCTATTCATTTGGTATCTTTTTCTTCTATTTTCCAAGGCCTACTTCACACTATCCTGAAGGTCAGATGGAAGTAAGGGGTTTCAAGCTTCCAGTATCATGTGTACAATGCTTCAGAACCATTAGAGTGGAAGGGCTAGGAAGTTGGAAAAGTTTACACTTGCCCATGAACCTTACTTCTTCTCTCTTTTACGTCCACTGATAGATAAATTTCTCAGGCTCTATCAAGACTGAGGTCTTAGTCTGTTTGAGTTGCTTTACCATGACCACACAGATAGGATAGATTATTAAGCACAGGAATTTATCATTCACAGTCCAATGGGCTGTGAGTTCTGATAGACGGAAATGGTGGGTTTGGAATTTGTAAAGAACTATTTGCTACAACATAGAACTTGTCTTCTTTCTACATCCAGACATGGAAAAAAAGAAAAAGTGTCCATGGCCCTCTTTTCTAGATGGTGCTGAAACCATTCATGAGTGTTCTACCTAACCTAACTATACATTAAAGATCTTACTTTCTTATTTCATGACATTGAATATTAAGTTTATACATGAAAACAAGGTAGAACACAGAGATTCAGAGATAGCATTGGATTTATTGGATTTTATTAGATGTATTAAATGGCCTAAGGATGTAGGTCAATGGTCCAGTGCTTACCTGAAGCATTGGAAGACTCTGGATGACCTCCAGGCATAGAAAAAGAGGAAAACATGGAGAAGAAATATATCTCATTGTTATAAACATGTATGGCTTACTTTTAAATTTTAAAATGCCACCAAGAAGTTAATCCTTATAGGACTATACATTTCTTTTGTTCTCAAATCCTTCTCCCATTTTCTCTTTTGTTAAAATATGGCAGTTCACAGGGTCACTCATTTCTCTAGCAAGTTACTCATTTACTATTCTTTTTCTACCTTTATTCATTCCTGGACATCCTACCACCTACCACCAAGATGTTGCCAGGGACCCAGCTCTGCAGGCTTTGCAGTGTTTTATAAATTTAAGTAAAAGAATGGACTAGGGGAGTATCACTCCATAGGACAGATTTTGATGACCCCTCCTGGAACGCACCACCCTCCCTGTGGAGTTGTGGAGTGTGTGGGGGGGGATGTGAGGTTGGTCTAGGGGCATGGAAGGGAGGGAGAGAGAGAGGAAAGGAGGGAGGGAGAGGGAACTGGGATTGATATGTAAAATAATAAAATAAATAAATAAATAAAACATAAAAAAGTAAAAGAACGGAAAGATCCTACAAAACATAATAAACATGAACAATTAATCAAGTACAAACATGTACACATATACACAGAGCCAGCCAACCAGTGATACCCTGCTAGCCAGTCAGCCATACACACACACACACACACACACACACACACACACACACACACACACACACGGGAGCGCTCATTTTAGCAAAGCAACAATGACAGGAGGGTGCTGATAAAGAGCCACAGTGACAGATTCTGGTTCCACAAAATAATATTTTGAACAAATTATGAATATTCCTGACCACAGTCTCCTACTAAGTAAAAATTAATGATTCTACCAGTATTCTTTATATATATATGATTATCAAGTATGAATAGGTAGTAAGCAACAAATAGCAGTCGGTAATTAATGGATAATTTTTTAAACATTCTGCATATGAAGTGAGACTATAATATAATGAAAAAAATAAATGCTGAAAATTTGGAATAGTAGACAGCCAGGTTGTTTGAACTGAAACCTAAGACTGTCAAAGTCATTAGATGCTAGGGGAATGCAAATTGGAGCCACAGTACAGTACCACAGTACCTGTAGACCAGTCAAAATAGTCCCTCATTTTTTTTTCTGGTAAATATGCATATCAGATACTCTCCTGTTGCTGTAATAGAGTGCCATGATGAAGGTTACTTAAGGAAGAGAGTGTTTGTGACTCCAGAAAGGATTAGTTGGCAGCAGGGAGGGGGGGGGAGCTGCACAATAGCAAACAGTAGGAATATCACCCAGAGCAGAAAATTGGGAGAGAGAACGTCTGGACCACAAGCACCAAGCAGAGGGAGAAAACTGGAAATGGAGTGAGGCTATATATCCCAAAGTCCACCCCCAATGGCATATTCTCCATCTAGGTTGTACCACCTGAACCTCTTCACATAGCATCACCAAAAGGGAACCAAGTGGCCAAAAACCTAAGAGTTGGGGGACATTTCTCATTCAAACCCCCAGAATTTAAAATGTGAGAGCCATTTTGGGACACTGTTTACAAGTTTCCTATGAAATTAAACATGTTACTTACATTACCATAGCATTACATTCTTTAATAACATTATCAGAAGAATAAAGTTAAATGTTTTTATAAAAACATATGCACAAACATTTACAGAAATTTAATATGGTATAAAAAATTAAAAAAAAAAGAAAATCAAATGTCTTTCTGTATGTGAATGGGTAGAGAAATACTTTTGTATTCTTACCTATGAATACTGTTAAATGATAATTTTAATGATATAAAGAATACTGTTAAATGATAATTTTAATGATATAAAGGATTGAAACGGAGTGAAAAAGGATCAGTTCAAACAATCATATGCCATATAATATGCATATAATATTCTTTAAGTGACAGAACTGCAAAGGTGGATGAAAGATTCTTGATTGCCAGGGGGCTGGAATGAAGTAACAGTGTGGACAAGCACATTCAGGGGACCATGAACATTGTGTCAATGTGAGTCTTACACTTGGCTTTGGCAATGATTTCTTGAATCTATGTGTAACTTATAACTTAAAAAAAAAAAAAAAAAAAAACCTTCCACCTCCTACATGAACCTTTCAGAATGGTAAAAATGGAATGGGTTTGCAGATATTGCCAAATGTCAGTCTCCTGGTTTTGATATTTCACGAGTTGTGTAACATGTCAACATTTAATGAAAATGAGTGTTTGGTAAAAGGAATTCTATCACTTTCACAATCTTGAGTCTATAAATACTTGGAAATAATTCCATGTAACGTTATCCTTTTGAGGCAGTGATTGGGAAAGTCAACATTTGCTTAATCCCTATTACATTAATTAATGGCCAATGATTATGAGTACTCATTGAAAGAATTTGTCACACTGACTGGTTGTTTGACGCCTCCCAGTCTCATATATTTGGATGCTAGGTCACAACTGGTGGAACTGTTTGGGAAGAATTAGTAAGTGTGGCCTTGTTGGAGAGAGCTGTGTCACTGGGGAAGGCTTTGAAGTTTCAGGAGACTCACACCATTCCCAGAGTCACTCTCTTCCACTCCCTCTGTGTCCCTTACTTGCTGATCAAGATGTCAACTCTCAGCAGTTTCTGATGTCATAACTGTCTCACCACCATGGACTCGAACCTTTTGAAACCATAAACACAAATTAAATACCTTCTTTTATAAGTTGCCAAGGTTATGGCATTTTATCACAGCGATAGAAAAGTTACGAAGGCATTGCCCACTTAGGGAAAACAGTAATCAAAAAATGTAAAGGAAGGGTTTTGAAACATGAAATTTTATTCTGTTTGAAATGCGTTCTATTATAGTATTACTTAAGTTTTTAATTTTGTTGTGTCTAAAATTAAGAATGGTTTTAAAATAAAATAAATAAATGAACAAAATGTTAACAATTTTTTTAAGTTGATAAATCTTATTTCTTACTTACTCTAAATGCTACTTTAATCTATATTTAGTTGATCTTTGGAAACATATGGCCTGAGAGTTGTTTCAACGTGTTTTCAGACTTGGTTGCCTTAGATAAGCTGTGAAATACCTTCTCATTATGTTATAAAATATGGCATTACCTTGTCCATAAGGACTGATTCAAGTGTTAATGTGTAGTCCTTGACATGTCGATTGATTTTTTTTTAGAGAAAAAAAAATAGTGCCTTATCTTCTTCATTAGAAAACATTTGTTTTTATAATATTTGAGTTGTGTATTTTACATTTTAAATATAGGTTTATTAGTTCTTTGACAGTTCTTATACAATGTCTTTGAACCTATTCACTCTTCTTCTCCAGACATTGCTGGGGCCAATGATCTGTCTAGCCATAGGTTTATGGCTTCATCATGATTCCAGGTATAAGTTTCATCATGTGGAGCAGGATGTAAATCAGGAAAGTAGCTGGACCTTCAATGGTAATCATGCCACTATTGTTGTAGTGGGCTTGTCTTGCTAAACCAATCATTATTGTAGCATAGAGGGCTCAAATCATAGTAAGACTCGTCACTTCGAGCAGTATGGATGAAACTTTTAGGTAAATACCAAACTGATTTCTCCATGTTCTATGAGTCAACTATGTGATATCTTCAGTAATAGGGTCTTACTCTCAAATTCTGGAGGGTAAGCAAGAACATTTATAATAGTTGTGTATTTTGCAATTTCTCTGTGACATTGCTACAACATACACGGTAAGCGTAGTATAAACATCATTGAGCCTGATTCAAGGTGAAGGCAAGCGTGTAGAAACAAAAAGTCACAAAAAATCACTACCTTATCCCCATTTCCTTTGAGTTTTAAGTTCTTGTACATCTTACTAATCCACAAACCTAATACTATATTTTCAGTAACTATCAGAAGTATGGAGTACAATGGTTTCTATGTTTTTCAGTGGAATTTATACTGTGGTATTTTCAAGTTGCACCGAGATACTTAACTGCCTGGGACACCAAGTATTTAGGTGATCACAGATCAGCTGTATCCTAAGGCTAAGAAAATAACTCACTTCATATCCTTTTCCAAGAGAAAGTCTCCATTCAATTAAAGAGTGGATAGTCTAACTTTAGAGATCTTTATGCAATTAAAGGAATTAATTTAACTAATTTTAATTAATCTAACTATAGAGAAGTTAAGCTTCTCACTACTCCCTTCCTTGGTCCTTCATCCCTCATGGGTATTCTTAGAAGTACATCACAGTACATTCTCGAATGCTAATCATAAAGTATTAGACTGTTTTCCAGGGGACCTGAACTGCATCTGTTGCTCCCAGAGTCAACCAAGAATGTGCACTCAAGAATAAGATAATAGAGCAGATCCATCTGCTCTAAAGCTAGCAATGCAGAGACCATCACCATTGTGAGGCTGAGAATGTGTATACCCATTGTTGCTTGGCAGCAATCCAAGTAACAAATGTTTTCCTTATAGTGAACTAGGATGGAAATCCAAGTTGATAATTACAGTATCCCAGGTATTGTGAGACATGGAAGAAGTGTAATCATAGACTATGGAGTTTGATGGCTGCTGCTAATGTTGATTACAGCACCAGAAACAGACAAACAAGAAACACTGACTGGCTTAGGGTAGCTATTCACTAATGAAAATCCAGGTGTAGGTGTTAAACAGCATTACTGCCAGATGTTATGGTTGTCATGGCTGGAAAGTATCCATCCTCAAAGTACCTTGTTACCAAAGTGATGGCATTAACTGGAATCTTTAAGATATAATCAGAAGATGAGGTTAAAGGCCTTATAAAAGAAGCTTCACATAGCGTTCAGTTAAAGTGTCCTTGCATCTTCTGCCATGGCAGGTTATAAAGCTCCTTCTTTGTCAGAATGCGAGGAGCAGCCTTTACCAGATAACAGAACTTGCTGATATCATGCTTTTGAATTTCTCATCCTTCAGAACTGTGAGTAAATAAAATTCTGATCTGTATAAATTATCCTGTCTCAGGTATTTTGCTACAGCAGCACAAAACAGACTAAGGCAGCTAGCAGATTATAGGAAAACTAGGGAAGAAGAAATAAGATGTGATATGATTCATACCCAGAAAAACGTGAGTTCTCAATCTCAGCATACCTGCTATACCAAGATCAGCCCTTGCACTGAAAAGGATTAGAACACTGATAGAATGAAAATCAGATGCCAATGTCCCGCAAATCTATTATTCAAGGGAGGACAGGATTTTTAAATTTAAGGTGTGGCCAAAATACTGTAAAGTCAGTGTGGTGGTATGAATGAGAGGGACCCCCAAAAGCTCACACATATGAATGCTTGGCCTCTAGTTGATGGTACTATGTAGGGTAGAATTAGGATGTGTGCTCTTATTGAAGTAGGTATGACCTTGTTGGAGAAGGTGTGTCATTGGGGAAGGGCTTTGAGGCTTCAAAAGCCCAAGTTACACCCAGTGTTTGCCTCTTAGCCTCCTACTATGGATCAGATGTAAGCTCTCAACTATTCCCACAGCACCATATCTTCCTACAGTCATGCCTCCCACCAAGCATGGACTCACATTCTGAAATTGTAAGCAAGCCCCTAATTAAATGCTTTGCCTCAGCTATGGTGTCTCTTCACAGCAATAGAATAGTAACTAAGAAAATAAGTAAGAAACTAAGATGAAATCAATTTATCACAGTTCTGAATATCCTAAAGTCCAAGATGAAATTATAGGACTTTATTTGCTGCCATCAAGGAAAAGATACTTGCATTGCCTGACATAATTCCTTTCCCAACAATTTGTTCCCATTCTATTGTGCAAGACATAGCATCAAAGAGGAAGTGTCAAATATCCCACAAGTACTAAACTGTTTATGAAAACATGTTTTTCTGACTCCTAGGGTCTTCTCTGGGCTCTATAAGGCTATCACAGTAGCCATTAAATACTTGCTTAGTCTAAGGGGGGAAGGGAAGCAGAAGGAAAAAATAGATTAAAAAGTAAAAATAATAATTTTCTTGATGAGTGTGAAGTTAGCATGCTTTTCTGTAACAATAAGTAACACAGACAAAGAAGAGCTTATGTTGACTCATAGTCTTCTTATATAGTCTTTCCTGGTGGAGATGGTGGTGGTGAGTACAGCTTTAGACAGTGCTGTAGGAGTGACAAACAGCAAACCTCATTGGATGGACGTCATGATATCACCTCCAATTGTCACAAGCAGTTAAATCTGATTAAAACTATTTCAAATGAAACAAAAACAAATTTTAGATCCTTTATTTCATTAACCATATGCCATTCACCCAACTACAGTGTTAGTGACTGCTATATTGAACACTTAGTGTCCTATTAAGGCAAAACTTTTTATTGGGCTGGCCCAGATAGACTACCATTATTATGCAATAGATTGCATACTGGTGCTCAGCTCAATTTCTCCATTTTTCCTTTCTTTTCAGTGTCTACCCCTTGGCATGGAACTGTTCACACTCAGTGTGGTCTTCCCTCCTTCGCTAGAGGAACCCTCACAGATACACCAAGAGATGTGTTTCCTAGGTGACTCTGAATCCTGTCACATTGGCAGTGAAGATTAAGAAGAATTATAGTGGAAATATCTTCAGCTCTATCTTTTATTTATTGTTCATTTATGTATTTCATTAAATATTTTAATGGATATAACAGTCATGTTTTGTGTAAGAACTGGGAATGTAGACATAGTCTCTATCAAATAAAGCTTATAATTTAGTTAAGGACAATCAGTAAATTAGCAACTATAATTATTAAAATATTATGAGTAAGAAGCAATATATAGTAATCTAATACCTAATTTGTGCTGAACAGCTTCCCTTTAAAGGAGTAGGAGAAAGCTAGACTGCATAGTGGGGGCAGGCAGAGAAGACACATGGAAAACTTTTTGCTTGAGTACATAGGACCTACAAAGAACTGAAGTAATGGCAGTTCCTCTTAGCCAGTCCAATAGAACTTCATACTTGATAGGACACGGGGTGTGTACTTCGTGCAATGTGGTATGCTAGTTGATATGTGGTTAGTGAAACTCATGATCTGAATTTTAAACTTGCTTTCATTGTAACTAGTTTTCAGTAAATTTAATTGCAGATGACAATTGGGTGTGCTATATTGCATGTGCCAAAGAAATGGAATGTCACCATAATTGCAATGATTGATGCTCTGCTGGAATGTTCAGTAGAAAAAGTGAGCATGATGACACTAGAGGAGTAGTTAGTGCCAGAGAGCAAAGGTCTGTAAATAATATGAAGGATTAGTGCTTTTTTGTGGTATGTGGAAGGGCAGTCTTGGGAAAATGTCAGGCAGTGGGGTCTTAGTTCTGTTATATTGTACAAAGATTTCACTTAAGATCACTATACGGTAGTTTAAGCAGGAAAAACCATTGAACCAGATAAATTTATTCCTCACCTGGACTTAACTCATACACTAAATCCCTCTTTAATCTATGATTCACTATTCTTCAAAGCCCTAACTATGAGATTTGTCTTTTTTTCTGTTTATGCTCTGTATTTCTGTTTGTCTATCTTGCTTGCCTTCCTTTCCTCCTTCTATTCTTTCTTGTTTTCTTATCTATCCCAAAATGGAATAATTTTCTAATACATATGTTTAGTTAAACATAACTCCATTAATTCCTGATATATGGCTTAATTACTGGGGCATATTAATCTACCCATGACACACTTTAAGATAAATATAGCCTTTTAAGCTGAGTCATACTCAAATTATAAAAATACATTTTGTAGACTATTTACTTGTATAAAAGGAAAATCCTTATAATAACTGTACACTCAGACTACAGAGTAGCAAGTATCATTTTCCTGGTAATGTTTCTGGTCTCAACAAGTAACAACAGTACAGTAGAATTTCTAAGAAAGGGACTGACTTACAGGTTTCCTTTCATGCATTTGTAGTGATCTAATACACTTGCTTCCCCAGACAAGGAGAGAAATCTTCCCTGTTTTGATTGAAGCATTTTCTAGGAACTATAAGAAAGCACTACTTTGATGCAAAGAGATGGGTGTGTAGATGCTTTAAAAATCCTTTTCTCCTTTGTTGTTCAGACATAGGGTTTAGTCAATGCAGAGTCACAAGCCAATAATGACATGGCAATATATGTGAGCATTATCACAACAAAAGATCACTGACCACAAGAATAGGACCCTGTCATGTCCTACTTACTGGAGAAGAGAAACCAGGATAAGACGAGACCATGCCATCTGCACTTTGCCTTTTACAGTAATTGATACATAGTCCTTGACTCAATTTCATCAGTATGAACTGAGGACCCATGATGTCACAAGACAGATAATGCATAGTGATGATCAATAGAAAGATTAAAAGCTATACAGAGACTGTTCAGTTTGACATCTAAAGAACTTAGACATCACTATCCCCTTCCTCTCAATGAAGAGAGAACATAGGAAATAGAGACCAACAGTGTTTTTTTTTTTTTAATCTAGAAGGCCTCTAGGTACATCATCACTGAAACTTGGAGAGACAAATGAACTCAGAAAATCATAGCTCATTTGGAATAGGGAGACTGAAGCTCGTAGCTGGTAGGAACTAGTAAATGGCAGCATTTACAGACTTCTGAAGATTCTATGGGTTAGTATAAACAGGGGAGGGGTGCTCTTAGAAACTGCAGTCTTAGCAGTGTCCTTACATTTTACTGTTTCACCTCTATGGTCTCCATCAGTTTCTCATACAGAGGAGCAAAGAAAAAAATCTTCTCATGTCTATAAGGGGTAAAAGCATCAAATAAGCATTTGAAAACTACTCAGATTGTTCTTCACTTTTATGAGAGATGACTTTCAGGGGATAACAGTTCTTTGAGGCCTTATCTCACCCAGAGGAAAGCAAATTTATCCCACTCCAGGAAAGAGAAAACTACTGTAGAGGTTACAGACAAGG
This sequence comes from Phodopus roborovskii, assembly GCF_943737965.1. Lineage (NCBI taxonomy): Eukaryota > Metazoa > Chordata > Mammalia > Rodentia > Cricetidae > Phodopus > Phodopus roborovskii. The sequence goes on from NW_026126588.1 coordinate 10,530,032, forward strand.
AAAACAGGCTCAATGAAAGACAGAATGGATCAAAAGCTTATAGAGAGCACTCTGTTCTATAATTCATCACCATAGCAAGAGTGCTCCAGCAGGATGGATTTATAAACCATGGCAGGAAATGTCTCAGAGCTCACTCATACCATCTGAGAAAGTCTTCCTAGGGAGGCTAAAATCCAATAGATGTGAAAGGACCATCCTAGAGCAATCTGAAGCCTCTGAAATCTGCAAAAGGTACATGTAGCTCAACTGCTGGCCAAATGAACATAAACCATGAAAGGCTTTTTCCTTACCTTCTTACCCCACATATATGAGTAAACATATATGAGCAACACTACATGGACTGGGCAGGCTGTATTTATGTAAATGTATGTGTATATAGCAATAATTAAAGAAGTGAAGTGCTCATAAACCCAAGGTGGGGGTGGTAGGGATTGGAGCATGGAAACAATGTAAATACAGTCGGTGCCTGTCCATGCAATTCTTTTAAAAAATAAAACTTAAAATTAATGTGCAGAAAAAAAATCCTGTTTAAGATCAAGGACAAAAAAAAAAAAAAAAAAAAAAAAAAAAAAAAGAAAAGAAAAGAAAAGGAAAGAAAGGAAAAGATCTGTTCACAGTCCAACCAGATTCAGCTACAATACCAGCTTCCAGAATTGCATAGGACATTGAAAACAGTTGTTATGGGAGTAATAGAAAACATAAATGAATAGAAGGATGAAAAGTCTAAGAAAAGCCTCGTGAGATGGCTGAGCAGAATAGGGGCTTGCTGCCAAATCTGAGGATCTGAGTTCAATCCTAGGTACCTGCAAGGTGAAGAAAAGAAGAGAAACATTTCCTGTAAGTCGTTTGCTCACTACCACATAGCTGTCATCATGTGTACCAAATAAATAAGTAAATAAATTATTAAACAAATAAATAAATGTGATAATTTTAAGAAAGAAAAAAGTAAAAAGGAAGTGCAAGAAACAAAGGTAACACAAAAACTTTTGATAGACAAATTAATAGTTTAGACAGAGATAAAGGGAAAATTGGTGAATTTGAAAGTCTGTCCAAAAGAAAACTCCCAACTGAATTATAAAGAAAAATTGGAGTGGATATTTGAACTATGTCAATAACATCAATAATAATTCCGAATGTAAATGGTCTAATTATATCAGATAAAGAACAAAATTTCTCCCCAAAAAGATTAAAAAAAAAAAAAAAAAGGACAAAAGCAACACAACCTCCCCCAAAACAAACCCTTTAGCTAACTGGTGTCAACAAGGAACCACTTTTGACGGCAGAGTTGATGGACATTTTTAATCCCAGAACACAGGAGGCAGATAGAGTCAGATCTCTGAGATTGAGGCCAGCCTTGTGTACAGAGTGAATTCCAGGATTGGCTACACAGAAGAACCCTATCTCAAAAAAAAAAATATATAGTCACATATAATATTTAAAGTAAAAGAATCTCCAGAAAGATATACTACCATATTCTTCAAAGAAACTTGGTGGCTATATTAGTTTCTAAAAAATATAGTTGACAATTAGAGACATTGTAGAAGACAGAGAAGCATTGCTTAGGGATAGAGTAATAAAATATTAAAATAGATAATATGTCTTAACCTACATGAGCTGAACATCAGAACATAAAAACAAATGGGAGGAAAAATCGATAGGATTTCAAAAACAAATCATTCAACTCACTGTTGTAATTGAAAAATTCAACAGACTCATTTCAGCAAACTTTTACATCAAAGAAGGACAATATTAGGAAGGATACGTGTGACCTGAACAACACTGTTAATTGGGCCAATTTGGCAATCACAGATTACTTCAAACAATAGCAAAATAAGAAAGAGATTAGGATGAATCATATTCTAGGGTGTAAGATTCACCTAGAGAAATGAAATGAATACAAATTATGCAAAGGCTATTCTTGGGCATTAATACAATTAAAATGATTCAATAATATCTGGAAAATATATAGATATTTGGATATTCAATAAAACACTTCTGAATAATGCATAGCTCTAAGAAATTTGAACATGATTGTTAAAAAAGAATTTTAAACCAATGGTAATGAGAATATGACATATGTGAATTCGTGGGATGCAACAAAGTAGTGCTTAAAGAAATTTTATAGAAATAAATGCATATATTAAAATACAAATATCCATAATGAATAATATAATAGAGAAGAAAGAGTAATTTCAGCCCAAAGCAAACATAGAAAAAGAAATAAAAAAACAGAGCAAAAAAGAAATGAAGTGGAAAACAATGAAAATAATCAATGATCCCCAAAACTTGTTCAAGAAGATTAATAAAACTGACAAATTACCATCATTATTATTCCAAAATAGGAGAAAGAGAAAAAATAAAGATGTGGGCCTATGTAGTTTCAGAGTTGAATGGAATTTTTAAAACTAAAAAAAAAAAAAAAAAAATTAACACAGAAATGCTATCCTCTAGCTGATAGGGCAATTTCCCATGTGAGTACAAGTTGGCAGTTCTAACACTGCTATGTTTGTACACATATTTTGTATGTATATGATATTAAACAGTAGATTCATTGGGTAGCAAAATATGAAAACAAGGTCTCTCATTTTGACACATGTAGGTTTAGATAGGCAAGAAGGAAAGAGTAGAATAATCCCTTAACATAAAAATGTGTGGCTACATAGACAAGTTTTTGGTGTATGTGTGTGCGTGTGTGTGTGTGTGTGTGTGTGTGTATCATCAGGTGAACACACACATTTCCTTGATCAGCAGATAAATGGTTTCTGAGCAACAATGGTCATAAAAAGTCCTTATGGCCATGAGAACGTCTAGGGCTCAGACATCGGCTTCTAATACTATTTTCTAATAAAATGAAGTGGAGCTCCTGGGAGAAATGCTTGAGACAAGTAAAGGAAATATATCAGCTAGAACTAGAGGAAAGGCATTCTCAATATCAACTACAGTAGGAATTCACATTGTGGTGCTATGTATATAAGTCATTAGCAACAAACAAGCTTTTAACTTTAAGAGAGAAAGCTGGATTTTCTGGATAATGAAATAAAGTATCTGAGATCAGCTTATATTGCCATAACATACAGCCTATGCAATTTAAACAATATATTTTCATTTCTCACAGTTCTCAAAGCTGAAAAATCTAAGAACAAGTGCCTTCTAAGGGCCCACTTCCTGGATCACAGATGGCCACCTTTAATTGTGTACTCACTTGGTGGAGAAGAAAGGGCTTCTAACTTCTTTTTCTTGTGTTGACGATGTGGATACAATGATGAGGCCTCCCTCTCACAACTTATAAAGTCTGTTACCTCTCAGGGGTTACCTCTCACCTCCAAATACCACTACAATGTCAATAAACAACTTAATAAATGGATGTTGAGAAAAAATATTCAATCATTTGTATAGCTATATCCTAAATTATGAAACAAAATAGCCATGGATCATACAGATATGAACAAATGGTAAAAACCATGCAACAAATGAGTATAGGAAGAAAAATCTCCCATGCTGGAAACTCCTAACAGTAACTTATGCAGTTACTTCAACCTCAACAAGGAGAAAGTTCCCTCTCTTTAAGTGTCAGCTGAATATAGTGGCTTCCTTCCAAAGAATATAGTGTTTTAAAGGGAAAGAGTAATTTCATAGAAATATACACTATAGTTAAGAAGATGTATCAATACTGACTAATTAATTGCAACAACTGTGTCCACCTATGAAAGATACTATTAATAATAGGCTCAGCATGGGAATATATAATCTCTTTATACTATAATCTCATGTACTTTACAAAATTGTCTTAGCAGTAGAATCTATTAAAAGAAACTACATGGCCTTTATAATACCATGAAATAGGATAGAACATACAAAATTATCCAAGTCAGATTCAAAGAGGATAGAGTGTTAAATTTATGTGAAGAGAAATTGCTGCAACCCTCGAGACTTCAACCTAGAACCCAAAGACCCGAGGGAGGGAGATGAGGACAAGATACACAGAGATTGATCACAAGACAGGATTCTGATGAAGTGGCAAATTTTATTTTTCTACCCAGAGTTTATATAGTTGGTAGAGCAAGATGTAGGAAAGGGGGCAGGGGAGGTAAGAGGAATAGTTGAGGACCAGGTGTTCTTGCAAGCAGAATATAGAAAATTACAAAGAATGGATGTTGGCAAGATGGAAAGATCAAACAAGAAAGGTTACTATAGTAACGGGGCTAGTGGTTATATGCTAGGCTGATCTTACTACATAGGGCTAGTTACTAAATCATCAAATCTTTATGATATAACTGAAGGCTCTGAATGTACAGCCAAAAGAAACAGCCAGAGTTCAGCCAAGGTTCGTTCCATAAGTGATCATAGACCCAGCCTCAGTTCCCAACAAGAAATGGTTTGAGAAGGTTTCCAACTGGAACACACTCATGAATGCATCATGGCAGGGAAGAAATGTGAACAAAACTGTGAATTCTGAACACAGTTGAAGTGAAGGAAGGATACTCAAGTATTCCAAGTGGGGATCAATTTGACTAAATGTATGATGAGCGGGATGTGCTAGCACATGATTGCAATCCCAGCAGTAGAGAGGTGATGCTAGGCAGATTGCTGGAATTTGCTAGCCAGACAGTCTATCTGACCCTTGAAAGTTGCTGTCTGTACTTCATGTGCATGCACACAAATTTGCCATGAGCATCATCAGACACAAGTGCACTCAAACACACTTGAACATGCACACACACAGACACACAAAAATGTATGGAAAACTCAGTGAACATTTGAGAGAAGCCAACACTTCAAGCTGGCTTAGAGAATGTCTTGCTATCGCCAGTAGCAGATGACAAGCTGTAACTGAATTGAGGTCCTTGGACACAGGAATAGGGAAGTAGGACTTGGTTCAGTATGTGAGAGATCTTGGTTGAAAGAAAGAGAGGAAGTGGACTGCCAGAAAGAAGAATGAAGACAAATGGAGAGTCGTATCTCTAGCCAATCCCTTATATACTGTGATTTGATGACAAAAATGTAACAGTACCACTCAAGGCCATATTAATGTCGGAAGGCTATTCTGCCTCTGGGGCCCTACTAATCTGAATGGCCATGGTGATGTTATAGCCCAAACTGTGACCGAGTTCCATATCTGGGTGTGTGGTCTTACCATATCCAGAGTCTTTGATGAGGTCTGTGGCCCATCTTAACACCAAGGCCAAGGGAAAGCTGGCCCCAGTAGCCTAGCCAGCGGAGAGTTGATCCTGCCATTCTATGGCCCAGGGAGAACTGCCACCCTCACCCCTTGCCTCCTGCAGCAGCATGAGAGCTGTCCCCACCCATCACCATACTCAAGGGAGAGCTGGCTCTGGTCCTCAATACCACCTGGGCCCACATCCAGTGCTCGGAGTTGACACAGCCCAACATGTTTCCCATCTATGATCTGCTGCATTGTGTGAAGGAACCGGTCCACCAGAAACACAACTGTAGGATTTCCATGACTCGGGACTACAATAGAATATCCAAGAGGAGTCTTGGTGAGGGTGTAGTATTAATTATGTACCAGAAGCCAGAGGCCTTGATCCAACTTATAATCTGTACTAAATTATATTATATATTACATTTTTAAATTAGCTAAATAAACACAATACCTAAATAAGAGGAGAGATATACATATCACAGCATAGACCTTAAATTTGTACCAATAAATGAAAATCCATTCCAAAACAAAGTATACAGTTCTATACCATAATGGAGAGTTGGGAACGAGACAGGAGTAAGCTTTTATTGTTATTTAATTATTTTTAATTTTTCATTTTCTTTTGCAGGGGAGGCTACAAGGGTAGAGGGCAGACATGGAGGACTGGGAAATGAGTGGGGTGGGATTTGAGTGCATGGTGTGTAATTCCCAAAGAATCAATTAAAATGTTAATTAAAAAAATAAACAGAACAGAGGTGTGTGTGGATAGTGTGGAGAGAGAAGATCAAGAGAGAAGGAGTAAGGTAGAAGCAGCAGGTGTGCCATAATCTGCTTGGATAATCATAATTCTCCATATTTTTACTTATACTACAAACTCTAATTTAGTTGAGGAAGATAATCTTAATTTGAAATGCCTTAATGGCGCCTTGCTTCAAGGAGTGCCATGTGGTCCAATTCTTGGTAGTGAGCTATCAGCAGAAATCTTAGGGAAGACTTGATTACCTGATAATTCGAGGCAGTCTCTGTTAGCATCTCTCTCTCTTGTTCATCTCTCCCCCTTAATATCCCAAAGGGACAAGGGTATGATGCCTAAGCTTCAGTTAGCATAGTGTAATTAAGAGAAAGAATGTCGCACAGTAAGGGCAGCAGCAAAAGGCAGGTCCTTCCTAACATAATGAAGCCATGTGTACCCTACATTTCACATGACAGAAAAGATAGATAATGTTTAGTTTAGCCATTGTTGCACTTCGTTCCTATTCCCAATGGAAAAAGAGTAAGAGGTGAGTCTCAGACCTTAAACACTAACATGTCATGGAATAATTGTTAATTGGATGGAAGCAGACCAGGCTTTGCTCTTGGGAGAGACACCTTCCTGAGTAGCTATGTCTCAGCTCAAGCTTGGAGGCAGGGCACAGTGCATCATTAGTTAAGTTTTAACTCAGGATATAGAACAACCCAACGGTGCTTTGTGTGCTGATGCCTGAGGTTCACAGCTCTCTCTGCCATAACAGACAGAATACTCCAAGCCATTTAACAATAAGTGAGTTGTCACTCACTGTCCGTTTTTGGCTTCTGGGTTGCCACAATCCAACACTGACCAAAATCAGCTTGGTGAGAAAAGGAAAATGTCAGCTTACAGTTCCAGGCATAGTTCATCATTTAGAGCAGGTACTGATCTTGGAGGCAGGGACTGAAGCAGAAGCTATGTAGAAACATTGCCTACTGACTCATTCCCTGTCTTGTTCTGCTTGCTTACTTTTAGCACCCAGGACCATCTTCCCATGGTCATGAAAATGTCCCTATCATCATGCCAACAGCCTAATCTGAAAGAAACAGTTCCTTAGTTGATGTCTGCTCTTCCCATGTGACTCTAATTTGGGTCAAGTTAACAACATCTAATTGATACATCTTCCATTTTTTTTTAATTTTTAATTTTGAATTACAACCATTTAAAAACAACCCTTTTATTTTATAGACGTTTTTCTTTTATGTGTAAGCATGTTCGTCATCATATATGGATACATGTAATATCCACAAAAGCTAGAAATAGGTATCAGATCCCCAAATAAGAGTTACAGATGGCAATGACTGGCCTTGCGAGAAACAGAAGCCAGGTAATCTGCAAGTGAGTGCTCTTTTTTATTTTAATTTTTTTAAATTTAAATTAGAAACAAGTTTTTGTTTTTTTTTTAACTTGTCAAACCAGGTTCCCTCCCCCTTCCATCCTCCCCTACGCTCTCTCTTCTATTTCCCTTCTGCTCCCCAGGGAGGATGAGGACTTCCATGGGGGATCTTCAAAGTCTATCATATCACTTGGAGCAGGGCCTAGGCTCTTCCCTGTGCCTCTAGGCTGAGAGAGTATCCCTCTATGTGGAATGGGCTCCCAAAGTCCATTCATAACTAGGGATAAATACTGATCCACTACCAGAGGCTCCAGAGATTGCCCAGGCCTCCTAACTGACACCAAATTTCAGGGTGTCTGGGTTGGTCCTATGCTGGTTCCCCAGCTATCAGTCTGGGGTCCATGAGCTCCCCTTTGTTCTGGTCAGCTGTCTCTGTGGGTTTCTTCAGCTTAGTCTTGACCCCTTTGCTCATCACTCCTCCCTCTCTGCACCTAGATTCCAGGAGTTCAGCTCAGTGTTCAGCTGCGGGTGTCTGCTTCTGTTTCCATCAGCTAGTGGATAAAGGCTCTAGGATGGCATATAAGTAGTCAGTGAGTGCTCTTAACTGTTGAGTCAACTCTCTAGCCCTACGTGTCCATTTCTCTAGAGGCCTTGGACAAGAAGAAGGTATTTCAGCAAGTAGGCCAAATTCTCCATAAGCAAGGGGTGTCTCTGAAAAAGAGACTACTCTGTCTACCTAACTGCCTGGCACCTAGACCGCAGCACACATATGTTATAGGCCTGGTTTTTCTTTTTTTTTTTTTTTTTTGAATAATCATTCAGAATGCTTTATAGAATTTTTTTCATTCTTTTTTATTTAAATTAGAAACAATCTTATCTCATATACCAATGCCAGTTTCCTCTCCCTCCCATTCTCCCATGCCCACCACCTACCCTGATCCCATCCCCATTCTGCTCCATAAAAAGGGTGCAGCCTTCTATAGGGGATCATTAAAATCTGTCACAACATTTGGAGCAGAGTCTAGGTACTCCCCCATTTGTCTAGGCTGAAAGAGTATCCCTCTATAGGGAGTGGGCTCCAAATGTCCATTTGTACACTAGGTATAAATGCTGTCCCATTACCAGGGCCCCATAGACTGTCCAGGTCTCCTAACTGACACCCACGGGCAGTGGTCCTGATTCTGTCCTATGCTGATTTCCCAGCTGTCAGTCTGGTGTCCATGAGCTCCCCCTTGTTCAGGTCAGCAGTTTCTGTGGGTTTCCCTAGCCTGGTCTTGACCCCTTTGCTCATCACTCCTCCCTCTCTGCAACTGAATGCCAGGAATTCTGCTCAGTGCTTAGCTGTGGGGGGTTTTGGGTAAGGGCTTGAGCTGCCTGATGTGTGTGCTGGGGCTGAGCTCTGATTATCCAGAGGATCAGCAAGTGCTCTACTCTTAACCAATGTGTTTCTATTTATATCAAAACATATGCAACATCAAGGGTATGCCAAACACTAGGTGACTTTCAGTGGCCATAATGGTGGGGACAGTGATGATGACAATAGCCACCGTTTTTAATGGTCACCTAAAAGCAGACATTGAATTTTATCGGCTTTCTTTACTCCATGAGGTAGACTCACTGTGCAGAAGAAAACCGTCAGACTTCCACATTCAATTTCACTTGCTTACTGTGACCTTGCTGTGGAGGGGTAAACACAATATGCAAAGTTATACCTGACTGTGATGCCTACTGCAATCTCATGCAGAAAACATCAAAGTAAATACTTCCTCGAAGTCAAGAGTCTCTTCAGCTATCATTTAGACAAGTCATGCCATGAAGGAAAACTGGCTTGCCTATTTTGAGGGAGTGCATATGCCGAGGCAAGGAAAGCCAGAGAGGTAGAGGATATTCTGTCTCCAGAGTGTGTTGAGAACAAGGAAGGCCTGGGTCTAGGAACTATGCCCAGAGTTTACATAGAAAACCCACAGCTCCTTGCTAACACAGGCCAAACTCCCCATTCCTATGCCTGCATCATATGCCTCCATGCATTTGTTTTCTGTTGATGTGACAAATTACCAAAAGATTAGTGGGATAAGCAAAAATACATGCCCCCCTATAATTCCGAAGGAAAGAAACACCTCTCCCAGAAGCCCCAGAGGGTGCTTTGCTTCCATCTCTGGGAAGCCTGCACTGCTTGGCCTATGGGTCTGATGTTGATTTCCGCCATCACATCTTCTCTTAGTCTCCCGGCCCCCTCCTTTGCTTCTAAGAACATCTGTGAACACATTGGCTTACCCAGATACTCTAGGATAATGTCTTCAAGAATCTTAGCTCAATCAAGTTTGTTTTCTACCAAGATATGCCATTTTGAGGGAGCAACTTTCCTGCATAGCCCACTTACTTTAGCTATATTCTTGGCTTTTAGATGGGGATGCAGTTGACGTTTAATATTTCTAAACACTACCTCTTTAGTTGTTTTAGAACACACATTAGAGTTTCTGCTCTCTCCCTGATTTGTGACATGTAGTTTTAGTCAGCTGTCCAGCATAAAGCTTTCAGTTAAGTTTTCTTGACTGACAGCTTCTCAACACTTAAGTTCTTTGAATAAAATATTGCCTTTTACTGTTACCATGGAAAATCCACCCCTTGGCTAATTACCTGCATTAGCTAGACTCAAGCTCTAAGTTAAACAAATGTATTTTTGATCAATAATTATTAAATCAAACTCAATTATAGTATGACAGATACATATAGAGAAAAAGGAAAGACAAGAAATTATTACTATTGCAAGTGAGATTTTCAGACTCTAAATTCTATGTAAGTCTCGAATTGAAGGTCTTATGGTCCATATGCATGTCAGAAGCAAGTGATCACAAACAAAGACAATGAGACATGATTACCAATATTCTCTATGGGATAGCAAGATGCATCAGAAGTTTCTTATCAAGTACCTAAAGAAATACCCATGTTGATAAAAGGTGGCTATGAACAGCCAGTGCAAGATGAAAATTATAAAAGACTTATTTTATTTTCAACTCCCTAGTCCCCTCTAATATGTGTGTATGTGAATGTGAGTACCCATGGAAGCCAGAGGTATTGGTTACCCTGGGGGAGTTACACGTGATTATAAGCCATCCAATGTGGGTGCTGGAAACTGAACTCTAGTCATTTGGAAAAATAATATACAGGCTTAACAACAATATGAAATGAAGTTCTGTCTCATGTTACAATGTGGCAGATTCCCAGGTGCTTTGTGCTTAGTAAAGAGAAGTCAGACACAGAAGAACATATGCTGCATAATTTCATTTATATAAAGCATCTCAAGCAGGCAAATGCAGAGATTCAGAAAAATCACTTGGTGATTTCTTTTAAGACTGGGCGGAGAAAGGAGAGAATGGGAGAGTAAGGAATGGAAAAGGATTAAAATGGCCATGGGATCTATTTTTGGAATTACAAAACTGTTCTAAAGTTGAATGATGATGGTTGTGTGAATTGTCTTAAGTTTACTGAGAATTATTGTGTCCTATGCCTAAAATTGATGACTTCTGTCACTATGAATTATGCTTCAATAAAACTGTTACCAAAAGAAAAGAATAATTCACTAGACTAACAACATTTATTTTAGAATATATATTACTTAAAATCAATATATAATAATATTTGGTGTAGGTCTATGTTATAAGAAGAATTATAAGCATCTTAATATGTTCAACAAAAAAGGCTAGTAAGTTATAGTAGAGCCATGTCATTAATTCTGTATAACATAGAAGATGGCAAAATTCACGTACAGAGAAAATGTCCATGGTATACACCAAACTCAAAAAATGCCTTACAAATTCAGAATTCTAAAGTATATAATTATAACACACTGTTTGCACACAGGACATGTTATTAACTTTTTGAGCTGTTCTTAATACTCATGTAGTAGATTTAGGTCACAGAAGTGTATGTTGTCATGACTATTTAGTTGTTCTAGTTCTGAACCAGGTCACTCAGAACATGGAGAATAGCATCCTGCTACTTCCTACAGTCTTCTGAGCAGTAATGACAGTAATGAGATAGATGAAAATATATGAATTCTTAATTGCTACTGTAATTGGCAATGATTGAGACAAACCGCTGGAAGAAACAAATACATGTCATATTCCAATGCTCTCTTCCAGGCAGGTCTCACTAAAACAATTTGCATATAATGCAAAATATTTCCTCAAGATTTCACACTATGACACTCTTCCCCACCAGAAAATATGTGGTCTACTTTCATTTGCAAGTGTATAATTGGCTTGTTTCTATTGTCTAATTAGATGCCATTAACAGATACTAGGCTTATTGCTAGACCCACAGAAAGAAGGCTAAGCATGTTTCAGTCACTATGCTTTGTTTTTAATCCATTCAAAGTTACCTTCCTCCTCATTTGTCTCTTTACAAGTTCTTACTAACCTGTTTGCTTCTTTCTTAAATGCTGGACCCACCAATTAACATTGATAGTACACTCTCCTCCAGCACATCTGATTAATAGTATTCTTCCAGTCTATTTGCACAAAACCACTAGGAATAAATCTGAACATTTTATAGTGGTTACCTCTTGGTAGAATAATTACAGAATATTTTTGTTCTCCCCTTTACTATTTTGCCTGTGCCACATGAACTTTCATTTCACATACATTCTAAAATCCTTTGCATTTGTAATCTCAAAGGGGATGCTAAATCATTGCCTGCCCATTATGCTAGTTACTTCTCTCTCCTCTTGTACAAAATCCCTGACAGAAACAATTTGTGGGAAGAGAAGTTGAATTGGCTCTGGGTTTTATACCATGGTGGGAACAGCTTGAGGGGAATGCATCCTGGCAGGGATGCATGGTAGAAGTTTCTCAAATTAGGGTGGATTGAGGGTAGAGAGATCAGGCTAGAAACAGAGGTGTATATAACTTTTAAGTTCTACCTCTAGCAATCCTTCTCTGCCTCAAGTCCCCAAGGTTGAACCTCTTAGAAGAGTAACACCAGCTGGGGACAACGTGTTCAAGAAACTTAGGAGCTTGTGGGGAGATTTCACATTCAAACTGTGACACACATATTTCCTCTGCTCCTCAGTGCTTAAAAAGAGTCTGAAATCAATAACAATCTGGTGCAGACTTTCTTTTTATTATTTTTTCTTATTTTACGTATCTATCCCAGTTCCCTTTCATCCTCCATCCTCCCATGTCCCCCAACCCCCCCTTCCATCCCATTTCCTACCCACTCCACAGGGAGGGTGATGCCTTCCAGGAGGGTTCATCAAAATCTGTCAAGTCATTTAAGTAGGGTCTAGGCCCTCCCTGCTGTCCCCTCCATGGGGAATGTGCTCCCAAAGCCCTTTCATGCACCAGGAATACATCCTGGTTCCACTGTCAGAGGTCCCCTAGACTGCCCAGGCCAGGGTCTGAGTTGGTCTAATGCTAGTTTCCCAGCTTCAGTCTGGTGATCCATGATCTCCCCCTTGTTCATGTCCGCTGTCTCTCTTAACGTTGGTGCTATAGACATTTTGAGATGGATAATTCTTTCTTGTAGGTAATGAATGTATTGTCATTATACAATGGCTAGTATTAATCTCAAGCCATGATCTATTAAACTTCAATGGCTTCCTCCATTTGTGATAATTGAAAATATTTTAAATATTACCCTAAATCTGGTGCGTGTGTGTGTGTGTGTGTGTGTGTGTGTGTGTGTGTGTGTGTGCATGCACGCGCGCACATGCACGCACCTAGTTAAAAGTCACCATTTTATAGGTTTTCTGTTCTGCCAAATTTCCATTGTATATGTTTGCATCTAGTTTCTCCAGGGAGATACAAAGTAGGATCCTCTGTAGATAGAGTCTGGCCTCCATCATCTGTAAATATTCTCATGAGCCCCACACTGTTTGCCTCCTGAGACCTAAGAAACAGTGTGCAATGTTCTTGGTAAATACTTAAGGGCACAGAAACTTTCATAATCTCCAGGTGTCTGCTATATCTTCCGCCAACCTATTTACTCTCAGATTTTTGACAGAAGTGAGGATGAGCAATAAATAACAATGATAATGTCAGTAGCCTCTGAGGAATGAGGATTTTATTGCAAATCATACATTCTACGCATAACTATGTAGGATTTTGATATCTGTGTCAGCCACTATGTATTGTATTCACCAGTGTGTTTACATTAATTTATTTTTTACAGAACAGTCTTTCCAGTATGCTTCCATAGGAAACTCTTCACCTTAATGCTCTAAGGTCATTATCAACTAAGAGAACTTGGCAGGGAAATGCTTCATTAGTACAAATATTGGTTTTCTCCCAAATATAAGTAGCTGACATGTATACTCATACCCATGAAATGCTTATGAATCTAGTTTTTTCAATTTTAAAGTTCAATTGCTTGTCAAGTAAATAATCCACAGTACACCCATTAATAAGCCCTGTGCAATGACCAACACAAAACTTGTCTTCAAGTCATGGAATAATTTAAAAAGTGCTTTTGATCACCCAATAATGCAAACATTGGCTAAATTCTCTTCCTTTGAAAACAGTGAGCTACCAGATGCTTTCTGTAACTAAACAAAAGCATCAAACTTGAACAATTTATCACGAGGTACCTAATTTCCATCTTTCTATTTAGGATTTGCAGAATGATAATCGTGACTTCAAATGTCATATGCTTTCTGCCTCACACATCCTCCTCAACTCTGGGCAGGAAAAAAAGAGTCTGTTTTCTTGTCACCGTGAAGCTGTTTTATTGCTCCTCTGCCTTTTAAAAATCCTTCACAACCTAGAGCAGCTTTAGTCACCGCCCTGCCTGGTGGCCCTCCACCCACTTTCTACGTCTATCTCAATTCCTGCTACAGCACACCAAGGTCATTTCCCATGTTGTTTGTCCCTCTGCACATATAACCTATCAAAGAGCAGAGGAATTGCTACTTTGACTTATAATAAGTAGTTATTAAATAACTGATTTGTTGTTGGTGCCCTGCTGGAAGACAGAAAAAAAAGATGATTTGCTCATTAAAGCTATCTACCTCCCTTCTCCCAGAGGAGACGAGTAACCACAAGTTAGGCAATGACAACAACCAAGCACTGATTACAAGGAAATATGTTCAACGTGCCTGTCTTGGCAGGGGTGCAGGGAATGAGTTTGGCAGGGGTACTAAAGGAAATCGAGTTTTTACAAATATAGGGGTACCGTTACACTGAAGGGAGGTTAGAATGTGGTTAGTAAGAAGCTCTGGGCTAGGTCAGGTACACAGCGAAGTCAGCTGGCTTCAGACATCAAGTGCTGAACTGCAGAGAGTTACTGGTGGACTTGTACTTCTTGGCTTTGTCTCTGCCCCTGCATTACTTAGACCCTTGATGTGAGCAAGCTTTATAAAGGGTAAGGTCTCAGTCTTATGTAAGTTTCATTTCACAATGTTATCTGTGCTGACTTAGAATGGAGGAAAAGCAGATACCAAATGTCCAGGTTACAAGGATTTAGTACATGATGGAGAGGGAAAGGTAGACGTCAAGAAACTCCTTATTTGGCTAAGGAGGAGATAAAGATAATCTCTTGGGATTAGTTAATGAATGCAGAATAATGGGAATGGGGTGTGGTTATGGTTAGAGATACAAATAAAGATTTGACAAAACACAGATGAAAGTTATGTACCACAAATGTCTGGAGTTCTCAATCTGCACCCATAGTTTTGGTGCATTTTATTTTTGTTCAGTATGAGAAAAGACAAAGGATTACATAGATTAAAGGCTGGAAACTTTTGGTAGGTGTGTACTGTATCTTCAGTCTACAACAGGAGTTACAAAACTGTGCGTTTTGATAAACAAGTATTAAATATCAATTTATTTTTTCCTACATTCCTTTCCTCATCTAACTCTGCATTGTGAAACGCAAACACAGGTTTGTGCTAATAAAAATGTATGAGTGTATGTTATGGACACAATTATTTTAATAATTAGACAGAAGTGTTGCAGAGAGAGAAAGAAATCATATCCGATAAAGAGCTCTGACCTTCCACAATTAACAACAACAATGGAGTTCTCTTCCTTTTTATTTATTTTCTCTTTCTTTGTTTTTTGATACAGGGTCTCATCATGTTTCTCAGGCTTTCCTCAAATTTATGATCCTCCTGTCTCATAATAGCTGGTGTTACAGATACATGCCACTGAGCAATCTCTGAAATCAATGACAGGATGATATAAATTGTAAGTTTATCATTTATTACAGTATACATCTTCATTGTTATGTTTCTTGCTTAAATTAAGATCTTTATTTTGAAGTATTATATTTCTTCAAGTAATTATAAAAGTAAAAGATGGGTATGACAATTTAGAAACACATAATGAACAAAAATATTCATAGTTAATTTATCATTAGAGAAAAAAAGCTTTATGGAATCCTTAAATTATATCTGGGAGGCCTAAACCATAATAATTAGCAGAAATACTGAATTTGAAATGGCTGCTTTTCCAGATGGAATACTGCTGCTTGGCTCTTTGGAGAAATGTTTTGTGAAAGTAGCATAATTACAGATAGACAGGGGCACCCCCACCCCGAATTTTTAGGGAAATGGTCCTTAGTATATAATGACAGCTCTAGTATGTTGCTTTTTCTGAAGAAAGAGAAAATTATTATGCCTTAGAGTTAACTGCCATAGCTTTTGTATTTGATGTGGGAATAATTTAAACAGCAGTTCAGTAATGGTTGCATTATTGCAGTTCTTTTTAAATTGTTTATTAGCATGGTTTGTCTTGATTTATTCCATGATACAGTCACAGCAACAGTAACCAAATGTCAAGGTAAGAGAGCGGCTTCTTTCTAAGTAGCACAGATCCAGTCCTAGAGAGGCTGAGCTACTGGGGGCTGACAGGCCTCTTATTAGAGGCAGGGAGAGTCACAGAGCCCTGAACGTGAAAAAGAAGCCCCATAGGATGTAAACCATCATCCCGTTAGGAGAAGGTACAGTCAGGGACCACACTCCTTGGAGAAGGCTTTCAAGGGAAATTACAAGAGCTAGTACCAATAGTCAGATGTCCAAGCACGAAGCTCAAAGTGCATGTGGGAAGAGTACTTGTTCTAAGAGCCTGCTTAGAATTTCTCTGATGCCAAACTATTCAGGTCATGATAGGATTTATTGTCAAGATAATAATTGTCTTATGTCCCATACTTCTAATACATTTTAGCCTTTCCTGTCCTAAACTTTTAAAATAGATTGGGCTTGTTGTCAATGCTTAAAATGACAGGAGATGAAGTAAAACAAAGACCACATGCCTTTTGCATCATTGTTACTTGTCTCAATTAGTGATATACGCAATATTATGCAGGCTTTAAAAGTACTTTTGTGATATCACTACATAGGAGCACAAGCATGAACATAAGGAGGTGGTGTGAAGCACCTCTAGAAGTTCTGAATTAGACTATTGTCCTACATCTGTGCTCTGCTTATTGCTACTTCTGTATTTGTAAATTACTGCTGTGGCTGCATGGAAAATGACAGGATTTATTAGGAATGTCACTGTACCACATTGCAGCCTCATCAGATTTAAGAAAGAGAATGCCTAAACCAGAAGCTGTAAGCAGATAGAAGGTTAAGATAGATGATATGGAAATAAAATATTTTTAAAGCATTTCTTTTTATGAGTATGGGCAATTTTTCTTGCATGTATGTCTAGGCACCACATGCATGCAGTGCCCACAGAGGTCAGAAAAGAGTGTGGGTACCTTGACACTGGAGTTACAGAAGGTTGCATGCTTCCATGTAGGTGTTGGAAAAAAAATCAGAGTTCCCCCACAACGGTAGCAAGTGCTCCTAACTGCTGAGCCATCTCTCCTGCTCTGCAAATATACAATATTGATGTTTTAGTCCTTTCATGGGGTGGGAGGGGAGGATAGGTGATGGGTGTAATTACTGATGGGAATTTGTTTCTTTAACACAAGACACACTCTGTGGCTCTCTGTCATACTGCTGACAGGCAAAATTAGTAACAGGAGGGTGGTGACTGTACAAGCAACTTAGAGATTTCAAAGCTTGGACTGAATCACTTCCCAAACCTAAGGAGAAAGCCAAATACAATTGCTTTAGTAAGAGTTATAGGGTGGTTTAATGGTATTGGGTAAAGGTGTATGACCACTAAATTAAAGTGACATAAGTTATCGGGTCCAAGTAAAGCAACTCCTTGAAAACTGTGAACTCTTCTTCCTAGAAACACACTGATTGTCTGTGCTGACTCTAAATGAGACAGAACCATCTCATGAATACTCTAAACTCAAATAGGCAAAGGGGAGACTTCGGTTTTCTGGTCTAACATGGAAGGGTGTCGGAGTTCATTACTCTATATTCCCTAACAAAGGCAGAGTTGAACAAACTAAAAACCAGGCACTTCTTTCTCTGATTCCCTCAGAGGACAGACAGTGGCTACAAAATGCTACAAACCAAATTGAAAGAATGTCAAGTGAATACCGAGACTTGTCAATAAATGACTTCAGGCTCACATCTGATAATTCTGAGAGGTAAAAGCTCCAACGAAAGCAAACAGGCAGAAGAAGCCCCGGCTTTCACAAGCTTCACTTCTAGAATCTCATCTAGGCTCTCAGAGTGAAAATTGGGTTTGACTCCTTTCATATAGTTGCAGAAAGAGAAAGGCAACTGTGTGAAGTACAGCAAAGCATGCTTGCATACTAAGGCCATCTTCAAAGCAAACAATGCTTCCAAAGAGTACCTAAGTTAAATAGGTTTAATCATAATCTCACCAACTTTAAGCAAGGGAAGTATTGAACTATATCCCACTCAGACTTCCATGTAGGAGAATCAAAATTCCAAATGCCAGTCTACTCTAGTCATCATGTCCATCTTAAAGAAGAAAATTTTGAGATGCAGTTGTGAAGTTCATAGTACAGGAGCAAAGACTCCATAATTCATCAAAGACTATAGACAGCCTAGTACACTTCACCATTACATAACTAACAGTCTTCTTCTATTACACTCCTTCTTGTCTAGTATAGACTTCCAAGAAAAAATTCAAATTACACTATGCTTAAAAACAAAAGAGAAAAAAGCACAGCTTAAAGAAACAAATGAATAACAAAACCTAGCCTCAGATACAGAAAATGTGTGAACATTATTAGGTTAACAATTTAAAACAACCATATAGTATTAATATAATATCACAATATAATATCATAAAGTGGATACTTTATGATGAAGAGGTTCATGTCTTACAGTTGTGAGAGCTTAGAAATCAAAGACCAAGATACTTGTGTCTGATGAGGAAAGGACTTTTTGCTTCATCATACCATGCCACGGAGAAAGGTAGAAAGATAAGAATTATTTGCTTGAGGTAAAAAGAAGAAGGCCAAACTCATTTTTTAGTGAAGGAACCACTCCTAGGACAATCTATTCTCATTATAAAGAGATCAATCCGCTTACTAAAGACAGAACTGTCATGGACTAATCACCCTTTAAACTAATCCCCAGGCACTGCTCCATGAGGGCTTGAGCTGCTAAAGCATGAATTCCCTAAAACATGAAACTATAGTATATGACTAGTGTCTTAGTTACTTTTCTATTGCTGTGATAAAACACCATGACCCAGGCAACTCATTAAACCAAAATGTAATTATACCTACTTTATCCAGAGGATTAGATCTGTACTGGCAGAGAAAAAGGCATGGGATTGAAGACATGGTGACAGGAACAGCTCCCATCCCAAACTGCAAGAAGGAGGTAGAGAGCCAATTAAAAAATCATGTGAGCCTTTCAAAATCTCAAAGTGACATACTTCATCCAGCAAGGTCATACTTCCTGATTGTTCCAAAGCAGTCCCACCAACTGGGGCCAGATCTTCAAACACATGAATCTGTAGGTGCCGTTCTCATCTACACCACTAGAGCTAGGATAGTACAGGTTCTACTGAGAAGGCATCAGTGGATAAAGCAACTACAAGAACTGATGGGTAACAGAGACAGACAGATTGAAATTATAAGAAAAAGAAGAAATGTGAGGGTCAAGATGCAACTCAAAGGAAGAGTGGCATTGGCAGAATTAGTAAGAGAATTTGCATTAAGACATGTGAATAAAGCTACAAAATGATTGACATACGTAAAATAAATAAATATATGGAGAGTGGTTACATGTTTATGGATAGGAAGATTCAAGATGTCACATCTTCCAAATTGCTTAATAGATTTTGTTTTAAATACCAATGGTAGGAATGGAGAGCAGGCTCAATAGTTAAAAGCCCTTGCTACTGTTGCAGACAACCTGGGTTGAGTTCCCAGTACCCACATGGCAGCTAACAACAGTCTGTAATTTCAGTTCCATGGAATCCCACACCCATTTATGGCCTCCACAGGCATCAGGCACCCATATGGTACACATAAATACATGCTGACAAACACTCAAACACACATAAAAATAAATACATAAATCTTTAGGAACCCCAGAAAGATATTGCATGGGACTTACCTAGGCATCCTGTATCTCTGTTACAGTTGTTAAGCTTAGTCCTCTTGCTGTCTTCCTAACTGTGGGAATAGGAGTTTTCTCCAATGCTTTTATTGACTTTTGAGACCCTACTCCTCATACTAGGTCACCTTGTCCCTCCTTACTACATAAAGAGATACTTAGTCTTACTGTAACTTGATATGCCGTATTTTTGTTGGTATTCATGGGAGCCCTGCCCTTTCCTAAACAGAAATGGAGGAGGAATGGATGGGGGAATGGGACCAGTGGGTATTTCAGGAAGGGTCTGGGGGGAGAAAAGGGAGGAGAAACTGCAGTCAAGATGTAAAATCAATCAATACATAAATTTATTTTAAAAAGAAAAAACATACATAATTGACTTGGCCAGCAAGATGTCCCAGCAGGTAAATGTACTTACACAAACACACACACACACACACACACACACACTAGTACACACACACATACACGCATGTGTGTGTATTAATAATAAAAATGTAAAACATTTTGAAAGATTTGTTTACTTTTATTTTATGTGAATGTGTGTTTTGCCTGCATGCATGTCTGTGCACCACACGTATGCCTGGTGCCCACAGGGGCCAGAAGAGTGTGTCACATCCCTTGAACTTGGGTTACAGACAGATGTGCACCTCCATGTGGCTCTGAGAACTGAACTCAGATGCTCTACAACAGTAACCAGTGCTCTTAACCAATAAGCAATCTTACCAAATTTTCAAAAACATACCTCAAGGGACATAAATTACTAAACTGAAGATTTGTAAGGAACTTAACTGCTGATTATGGTTCAAAGAGGACAATCTTGTTCAAACAGGAAAACCCTATATATGGTATGAAAAAATTAACAAAAAATAAATTATCCATACTTTCTATGGTTGAAAGGAGAATGATTTATTCTGTGAAGCTGCTTCGTGTAGTAGCATAATGGTAAATACATCCCGTTAATTGCTTCTCAACACCTGAGGAATGTATAATACCAAGAGAGACCTTTCTTTAAATCACACAGTTTGGGAGATATGGTGGCGTCAATGCAAATATCAGGCAATCAATAATCACCCTTACCACTGTGTTGTGTGGTTTTGATTGTGAGCAGCTTGCTACAAATGTTGGGGTGAAATCTCTTCATCTTTGTCCTGGTTTGACTTTTTGTCAATTTGAGAGAGCTGGGGTTTTGTTTGTTTGTTTGTTTGATTGTTTTTTGTTTTGTTTTGTTTTTTTGGAAGAAGAACCTGAATTAAGAAAATACCTCTAACAAAATGGCCTGTAGGCAAGTCTTTTAGGCATTTTCTTGATTGATGATTGATGTGGGAAGGTCAACTAACTGCAGGTGTTGCCATCCCTGGGCAAGTGGTCCTGAGTTATTTAAGCAAGCAATCTGAGCAAACCTATAAGAAGCATGCTCGGGTTTCTGCCTTCGGTTCCTGCTTTAACTTCCTAAGTAATGGAAGTTGACCTGACAGTTGTAAGATGAAATTAGCTCTTTCCTCCTCAAGTTGTTTTTGGTCAAGGTGTTTTATCACGGCAGTATAGAGTACCTAAGACAAGCTGTTTCTCAATTTGTCATGAACCATGAATTTAAAGTGTTTGAAAACTAAGCAGTAGATGTGGGACCTGACTGGCACACGAGAAGATGCTGTGAATGCAAGTAAGATGAGCCCTCACACTAGAGAATAGTTCTTGAAGTTATGGAATGTCTATAAAGCCACACAGGACACACACACACACACACACACACACACACACACACACACACACACACACAGATCTCCATAGGAAGAACTGAGTCATTGTATGGGTCTCGAGGGGGAAAAACAAAAGAGAATACTTATGCTCCTTCTGAAGGGATGTCTTTGGTCAAGGGCTTGTAAGAGCTCCTTGGATCCCAGCAGACCCCCTCTAGAAGAGAAGATAAGGCACCGAGTGATGAGTATTTCCCAGTACATCTGTTGTACCAAGAGGAAACGCTGAATCATGTGCCTTTTACTCCCTGCAATGTCTTGGCTCTGTGTAAAAATCTCAGAAATATACCTACGCAGACAGATATTTGGTCGTCTACTACTATAGGCTATTGGTATCTTGTACTCAGATATTAATTTGAGTAAGGAAGAACAGAAAGTGACTTGCCCAGCTAAGCTGGTGGACTGTGATTAATACTCAACACAAAGCAAGTGCATACATGCCCCAACTTAATTACAAAGCTGAGTAATTGCTCTGGTGGTGAGTCTAATAAATTAAATTCCTGTAATGGGCACAATTATATTTTCAATAGAAATTTGCTGTACATGGCAAGAATAACCAGAAATTTCTTCCCTGGCTCCAGGGTAGCCACAAGTCTCATGATGTCATCACTACACTTTGTTTCAGAATACCTGAAGGTTTATAGAAATAAAATACCTCTCTATTCAGTTCACAAGTTATTGATTGAGTGCAGCTCTGTAAATAGCAGAATTCTAAACTGGGGATATGAAGCCAATAAAACAGACAGATATTGACTGCAGGAAAAGACAGGTAATAAACACTTGTAAGCAAAATATGAATTAGAATGTGATAAGTGCTATAGAATTTAGGCCAGGTAGATTGTAATTTAAGGTAGTGTGCCAAGGGAAAACTCATCATCAAGAAATGAGAGAGGTAGCCATGTGTAAATATGAGAAGTAACACATCACTGGTAAAGCAACCAAGTTGTAGGCAAAATGCTTAGAACACTTGTGGTTTATCTATAAAATATGAGGGTGAAGGTAGAATGGTAATTCAAGTATTTTAACCACCCCCCTCCTCAAAAATAGCCATGTCCTAATCCTTATGTGTATATCAGATGGCAAAAATGGATTCAGGCTGCATATGAAATTAAGGTTTCTAACAGCAAACCACAAAATGGGGGCAGTGACTTCACAGGTGAGCCAATGCAAGCATCAAGCTTCTAAAGCAACAGAGGAGATTGGTGTGAGGCGATCCTGACCTGCAGGCTGGAGGAGGCAGTCCTGGAAAAACAGCAGCTTTAAAGGCTGAGAAAAGCCCTGATTTTGTCCTGGGTGACTTTTTACATGAGAAATAAAAGTTGTGTGATTTTAAGCTCTACACTTAGGGTAGTTTATTGCAGAAACTTTGTTGTAGAAAGTAAATAAAAATCTAATATAGACAATGAAATAAAATGTGGGAGGCTCTGCTGCCCTTCTCTGGCTCCTCCACCTTGCCCCCGGTTGCCCTCGGCTCTCAATCTGCATTCAATTGCATGCTCCTTTAAATTGGTGCACAAAGCTGGCAAGTCCAGGTCTCTAATGTAACTCTTCAGGAAGATGACTGGAGGAAGACAAAAGTACCAGGATGACCAAACTGTCTTGCTCTTAACTGCTAATTTCAGAACAGTACTTTAAGTCTTACAGAGAGCTGACACTCAGCTCTCTAAACCTTCTGAGGAATGATAAAGTTTGCTGGTTCAGAATTGTCATTTTATTTTATATTATTGTAGTTTTTTTAAATAACAAAAATGGATGGAGAGTGTTTATTTGTTTTGACCTGCCCTGTTACATACATTATAGTTTTATCTTTAATTTACTCTTGAAAATACAATTTGAGCCTTATATCCCTTCTAGAAGTTATAGTTTTTGCCATCAAATACAGAAAACTCAAAACAAAGTTTCAAACTCCTTGCATAAACAACAGAAGAAGGTTTTAACTTACAACATTCTCCCAAATATAGTAACATCGTATAGTGAAAACACAAATGCAAAAATCCCAAATGGTGACCATTATTCTTAGTGTGGTGTGCT
Organism: Phodopus roborovskii; assembly: GCF_943737965.1. NCBI lineage: Eukaryota > Metazoa > Chordata > Mammalia > Rodentia > Cricetidae > Phodopus > Phodopus roborovskii. The sequence continues at coordinate 10,553,546 of NW_026126588.1, forward strand.
GAATGAGAAATGTTCCCATAACCTCCAATATTATAGCGACTGGTTCCCAACTGGCTTCACTATCTGCAGATGTTTAGGTGACGAGGTCATGCTGGAGAAAGCATGTCACTGAGTGTGAGCTTTGAGAAAATATAGCTTCACCCTATTTCCGTTTACTCTCTCTACTTCCTGCTTGACGTTAAAACTTTTATCTCTCAGCTTCTGACTCTTACTGCCAAGCCTGCTGCTTGCCGCTATGTTTGTCCCAATCAGTCAGCCTGCTAAGTAACTTACGTAAAATAGTAAGAGGAAGTCCATGCGTATGCCATGTCAATTACGATTCATCAGAAAAAGGTTCAAAGAGCCCCACAGTCGCCACATGTAACAAACACGAACACCTCTGTAAAGGGTTGATTCATGCCTCTGGAGCCACAAGCCAAAATAAACTCTGTTCTCTAAGTAAGCACCAGTGTGTTCATGAGCATTGTTTGCTTATAAATAAATAAATAAATAAATAAATAAATAAATAAATAAATAAATAAAAAGCAACCCCTTAATAGGTGGTCTCACTGGAAGGGTAAGCAAAATGAAAACATAATAGCCAATGCTTTTAGCCTACCTGCCCTGTAAACGTATGCTAAGAGCAGTGATTAAATACTTTTGTGCCCAATGTGCCCAAAGTTAATTTCTTACTGCCCTACACGGCTGCATTTGGTCTCTTGTGAGACTCCTAACAGTGAAAGCAGGGACAATCTCTCACTCTGTTGCCTGTTATTGGGACCCATTCCTCCTACTGGAGTGCCGCATCCAACCATAATAGAAGAGGAGGAGGCTAGTCTCACAGCAACTTGATACACCTTGGCTGGCTGATATCCATGGGCGCCCACCCCCAGCTATAAAGAGAAACGGTGAAAAAGGGTGGATGGGGGTGAAAAGAGAAGGTTGGGGAGGAATTGTGAGGAGGAGACGGAAGGGAAACTTCAGCTAGAATGTAAAACCAACAAACAAAAATAACTCCATATATATACATATATATGTATATGTATATATATGTATATATATGTACATGTGTGTATATATATACATATATATGTGTATATATATATATATATATATATATATATATATATGAAAAGAATACTTTCAAGCCCAATGTTAAGTTTCTTACTATCCTATATGGCTGCAATTTCTAAATTTGATTTGCATATTTTTGGTGGGTCTCGAGACAGGGTTTCTGTGTGTAGCTTCGGAGTCTGTGCTGGAACTGGCTCTGTAGACCAGGCTGGGCTTGAAATCACAGAGATCTGCCTGCCTCTGACTCCCAAGGGCTGGGATTAAAGTCAGGAGCCACCGATGCCCCACTTAATTGCACATCTTAAGGAAAGACCAGAACAAACGAAACCTTTTCATTCATCTTTGTTGTTTTAGTAGGAAATGGCTGATGTCTTCACTGAAAAGGTGTGTGTGCACGCGCGCGCGTGTGTGTGTAATCACCAATTTAACATTGCCAAAGAAGTTAGTTAGCAGATATAGTTTAACAATTGTTAAATCCTAATCCTAATATATTATTTAAATTTTAATTTTTTTTACCTTAAAACTTAAACTCACCCTTGATTTGAATTAAAAGTTATGCTTATTTTTGTATATGAAACAAAAACAGACATATAGCATATAGATATGCAATATATTGTGTCATTAACTTTTAGTCATTAGATGATTAGAAACATGTCTAAGCAAGGTATTTCGCAGAGCAATAGTGAAAAGAGTACTAGGTATGAGAGAGCACTCAACAGTACACAGAAAGTATGTATCTAATGGACCCGTATGAGAGAGCACTCAACAATACACAGAAGGTATCTAATGAACACTGCAATGCTTCTTATTCTACTAGAGCGTAGGTTCCATTCTTCCAAAACTGGGGCACTTAATGTAGAAAAGATATGAACTAATTAAAACTTTTAATACTTAAAAATTATTTTGTGAACTTCACAAATGAGAAGTACATCAACATCACTCCTATCTTCATCCCCCAATTCATCTCTTCTTTCCTTCACTCCTCCTAAAATTTAATATCTCACCTTTCAAAATTATTATTCCCCATTACGCACACACACATACACACACACACAAAGCACAAAAAAGCACATTCACACAGACATGCCTAACCTATTAATATGTTAACTTCAAAATGTCAGAATTTGATACAGTAGGATCATAGAAGTTTAGTAGCTTTTATTTCTATGAAATTCCATACATGTTTTCTTTAAGGTTCAATACTCCATCAAGCTGGTCATTTCATACGTAGATGAAAAGGGTATGTGTTGTATTACTTCCATTACATTGCCCAATTCAAATATAAGATAATTAGGGTTATCATGGCTTTTTGCTTAAGTCTTCCCTTCTGAATAACATTAACATTGTGGGTATATCACTGCCTGCATTTTGATAGTGAAGACTTTTGATAGGTATATGTTAATTCATGGATGGCTTTTAGTGACACAGGTAGTCAGACCATCAAAATACAAAGCTAATTTTAGTCTTTATGACAGAATTTTTGAAAGATGAACACAAGTTAATAGTCAGTATGTGTGCTCTGGTTAGACCAGACGGTTCACGGGTACATTTAGAGTCACATTGAGTAAGCTCAAATAATACTGACACCTGATTTTTGAGTACATTACACCAAACAAAGCTCTTTCCTATCCAAATTTGCTTTCAAATCCTTTGTTTCCCTTTCCCTATGGCCTCTAAGTGACTGAGACATCACCACAAACAATTAACTGTTAAACTGAGTTTTATGGATGAGAATGGTTATAGCTCATTGGAGGAGGGAATGCTCAAAGAGGATTTGTGCTAGGTGGAGGATTTGTGCTAGGATAGTTCTGTCTTTTATATGACCTGTGATTTGGAACGAAGAGGAAGGAACTCCAAATTCTGGTAATGCAAAGAATAAGAGAAATCAGCACATTTCAGTAGGAAGCTATAAGGAAATGTGTATTTCAGAAACCATTGACAGGAAAATACATAAATGTCAGAACAGAAAGAGTGTATGTCAATCCTGGAATTCCTGATAATTCCTCTGCTCTTCAGTGTCTTAACTGTCTTATTTCATCACAATTAAAATGTTTTCAACTCTTCTAATTTTCTTCTTGATGTCCACGAATTCTTCTTGTGCTTTCTCCTAATGGTATGAGTAATGCAATGCTACTCAGTTCTAACTTTCCCATCTGTCTGCCTGTATTAATTCTTCCTTTTTTCTTAAATTATCCACTATCAACTATAATTAAAAGGAATGGGGAAAATTGCTGACAATCATAAACCAATGACCAGCATTTGCCCAGGCCCTGTGGATCCATTGGACAGAGCAATGGCAGTTAGGACCCAAGAGTCCACTTTGCCTGCCTTTCAGAATAAGATATGGGACCTTACAAAGAAAGAGACCAAACAAGGAAGATGCCCAAGCTTTTCATGTTTGGCTAAAGCTTCTGTCTTTATAATGGAAACAAAGGCACCATTGAAAGGACAGTTTCAGCAAAAATTTGAGGAAGAATTCGAAGGCGAGGCAGAGGTGAGCTCTGACTCAGTTTTGACTGCATAACGAAATAAGCAAGGATGGTGTTACAGTCAGCTTCAGTTGTCACTTTGACACAAAGCTGAAGTCACTTGGGAGGAGGGAGCTGCAACTGAAGAACTGACTCTGTCAGACTGGATTGTGATCATGTCTGTGAAGCATTTTCTTAATTTATGATTAATGTAGAAGAGACCAGACTCTGGTGGATGGAGAAACTAAGACAGGTATGTCTGGCCCATGTTAGATAGCTAGCTGAGTAAGCCAGAACAAGCAAGCTGGTAAGCAGCATTTCTACATGGCTTCTGCTTGACTCTCATATCTTGAGTTCCATCCTTAGCTTCCCTCAATGATGAACTGTGACCAATAAGCAAATAAAGCCTTTTCTTCCCAGGTGGCTTTTGGTCATAAGGTTTAATCAAACAATGGTAAAACCAAAGAAGACAGGCAAATGAAACTAGGATTGATTGCATGAAGAGGTGGAGGGAACAGAATAGAGGAAGGGAGTGAGCAGCTGAGCTGAGTGATGCAACACCCAAAGGACTGTATGTGACATGCGTGATCCTTCCAGAAGGAATTTCTGCTCGAAATGCCTTGAAAACATTCTGGTTTTGTGTAATATTCTCAAATCCAAACTCACATACCATTCCTCTTAGGTGCTGTTTAAAAAAATATGATTTATTTAACTTTTTAATATTGATGAGGAGCAAACTAATATTTATGGCTTCTCTAAGGTATGAATCATATTGACTCCATAGGCATCTCTAATTACACAGCTAAACAACATTAAAGAACACAAAAGAGCTGTGTTTCCTTTGATGCCCTCTTTCATTTTTGTCTGATTCATATTCTTTGCATTTTGCACACTTTCTCTGAGTGAAACAAGTCTCCTGTGTTCATAGGGATACCATGGTGTGTCAACACTTCACAAACAATGGTAGGCAGCAGAAGAAAGCTGGGAGAAGGAGAAGTGGTCTTCTCCAAGGAAGAACCAAACAATTGGTGGTCCAGGGCCAAATGGTCAGCCTTGAAAACATATATATATATATATATATATATATATATATATATATATATATATATATATATATCACATGTCTGTGTCTATTTCTATATCTGTCTATATCTATCTATATCTATATCATCTATATCTATATTATATCTATATCATCCATCTATACTATATAAAACAGACTCTGTTTAGGAATGTGTGTGTGTGTGTGTGTGTGTGTGTGTGTGTGTGTGTGTGCAAAGTCAATTAGTGAAAAAGGAAGACATGAATTTGAAGGGTAATGAGGAGGGGTATAGAGAAGGATTTGGGGCAGGAAAGGGAAGGGAAAAATGTAATTCAATTACAATCTCAAAGCAAAATAAATATTTTAAAAAACACATTTCCTAAAGCTGTGTTTATATTTCTTTATTTTGTTTGTAGTCTCATAAAGTGACTATCTTTTTAAAATATCACACTTTTGTTTCTTGTTCCTGATTATATTTTTAACAATATATTTAGTATTGTGTGAGTTGCTGTGTTAGCTCAATATTATAGTCTTAAGTTGTGTCAGTGTTGCTCACATGTAGCTACATATAGCATAATAACATCAATTACTCTATAAATCTTTGTTAGAGGACCATGCCACAATTTCACCCTTTTTACATTGAAGGTCATCCATATGTTTTCATTTTATAAACTTTTTTTTACAGAGACTGATGCTTTGAAGACTTTGTGTTGTGTTCCAAGGTGCATTATCTCTGTATCATAAACATCTACTAGATTATATTTTTCTTCAAAGACTTCTTTTATGATAAATTATATTCCTAAGTGCTTGTACTGAGTTAACCTAAACCTGCAGGTATGTGTGAGTGCTCCAGGAGAGTGTCATATGGTTTCCTATACTTTATACTTTAGGTAACATGCATTTTACATTTTAATTTATGGAATTCCTTCACCCATTTATTGTAACATTAATGCTTTGAAAAAAATTATTTTGTTCTTATGTATGTATGCGTGTGGGTATGTGCACATGAATGTATGTGCTCAAGGAAGCCAAAGACATCAGATGTCCCGGGAGCTGAAGCTACAATGAGCTCTGGGCAAACTAACATGAGCAGTGTGAACTAAAATCAAGTCCACTGGAGGAGCAGCACAGGATCTTCACTGCTACAGCATCTCTCCAGCCCCTCTTTCTATTTACATGCTGACCTTCTTTTAAAACTTAATTCACCTTGATATCTTCTACATTTCTAAATATGTGATAAATGTACCTTAAATGTTAGTTTTAGTTAGTATTCAGGCATCTGTACTAGTCTGTCCTTGGGGTTCTGACAGGAGTGTGACCTCAGCTGCAGCCACTAAGAGCACCACCTGTGCATGTTCACTATGTTCCCTTCTAACATTGCCCTGCCCACCTCTCATCTTCCTCTTTATCTCTCTCTCTGTCTCTACCTCTCTCTCTCTCTCTCTCTCTCTCTCTCTCTCTCTCTCTCTCTCTCTGCCCCTCTTTCCTCTCTTCTCCTGCTCTTGTCCCTGAAGGTCAGTCTCGCTCTCCCCCTCCCCCTTTTTATGAACCCTTTTCCTTAATTAAAGTATCCTTCTACTTGACCCTGCCACACAGCATCTTTCTCTCATGAGCTGCTTTTCTTAAATTACAATACTATACTATATATTTAACCACTTAATAGTTTCACTGTTACTTTGACCTCAATAGTTTTCATTTTTTATTAAGATTTCTCGTTGGGTCTGTAGGTTATGTAAAAGTGTTAGTCGTAGTATCACACATCTGGAAATTTAATTTTCCTTATCATATTTATTACTAGGATCATTATGTTATAATCAGAAAACATTCTGAAAACATCAATTTTTGTTTGTTTTGGATACCATTGCATTGAAAGTATTTGTAAATATTCTATAGACTATACACACTTAGTGCAATATTTAGTTAAAAAAAAAGCTAGATTCGATTTGATTTTCTCCTACCTTCTTCCATATCTCTCTTGCTCTTTTTCAGCATTGACTTTAAGACATTTTAAAACTGTCAGTATGTTGTTTAATCCATAGTTAGTTTGTATTTAATTATCAGTGTCTGACAAAGTTGTGTTAAAGGTCTTCATGTGCTTTGTGGATTTAACTATTCCCTCTCAAATTTCTAAAATAGTGGCTTATGTATTTTGAAGTTATGTATCTAGCTGCAGGACTATTCCTTCCTGGATAGCTAAATATTGTATCACCACTACTTAGTATTTTACTCCTATCTTCTATTATTTTCATTTTTTTCTAGGTAACTACATACATATTCCAATACCCAAAAAAACCCAATACATAGCAAGGTTTTATTTTAACCCATTCATATTTTGAAATAAATCATTTCTACTTTATTATTATGTGTATTTTTAATTTGACCTGTTAGAGGTGAGGTTTGTCCTTCATTAATCATTTCTTGCTTTTCTCATCCTATGTCTTTGCTTCCACAATTCTGCAATTTCTTTCCTAATGTTAATCTGAGAAATGATTAAGATTTCCAATCTCAAAACTACTATGTAGTGATACCTCACTCTTCTCCAAATAATACATGTAGCTTCAACACGCTTGAAATGTGATGATCTCCTTTCTGTCTGGATCCTGCCACTGTGTAATTTTGTTCTGATACTGAAAGTTATTCAAGACTATGTTAGACTAAGATTCACCTTGTCAGCATGTGCTTAGATTTGGTCACCTGACCATTCCTCTTGCTTGTCATTTCTTCTTGAAGCTCAGACACTCTCTGTAATGGTATTTTCAACAAAATATATAATTTGCAATTTTTAATATTTCAAAATTATAATATAATTACATCATTCACCTCCCATATATGGCCCCTTACTGCTCTCTTTCAAATGCATGGTCAAATTTTCTTTAATTGTTGCTGTTGTTTTGTGTGTGTGTGTGTGTGTGTGTGTGTGTGTGTGTGTGTGTGTGAGAGAGAGAGAGAGAGAGAGAGAGAGAGAGAGAGTTCCTAAATACACAAATATAGCCTGATCAGTCTGTGTAATGTTACTTGTATTACACAATTTCAGGCATGACTGCTTGGTATTGGATAACAGGTTGGTGTGTTCTTTCTTAGAGAAGACTGCTTTTCCTGCTCTCAGCATTTCTTAGTTGTGTAGATCTTTGTTTGGGTTTGAGGCTTTGTGAGCATTCTCCATTTTCTATTGATTGCCTCCTTGTGCAGCTCATGTTTAAGCAGCAATGATGGTGAGACTTCATGAAAAGATTGTAGAAACCAGAGAAACTGGGAGATAGCAGTGAGAATGTGTCTCTTGGAAATGTCAAATATAATCTATAGACCTTTAGACTCTAGAGAATGCTCTAGTGTATACAGAAGTGCTGACATGTCTTTAGACTTCTAATCTTCTTGGTGTGTATGAGAGAGAGAGAGAGAGAGAGTGAGTGTGAGAGAGAGAGAAAGAGGGAGAAAAAGAGAGTGTGTGTAGATATATGCATGTGTATAGGACACACACACACACATATCCCTTGTGACAACTCTGCTTTTTGTTTTCTGAGAAATCAAATAATCTGGCTATGGAAGAACAAATTTAACCTGATTCACCCAGATAAGTTATATAAAAGGGTAAAATGTATAGAAATAGAAGGTAGAGTGGTGTGTTGCTTGTAGTGGGGGAAATTGGAGGTTGTGGTTCAGTGGATATAAACTTTCAGCTGCTCTTCAAGAAGAATAAGGTGAGTTACTATACAACTCTGTGCCTGTAATTAACAGTGCTCTGATGAGCACTTAAAAATTGTTAAGAGTGGAGATTTCATGTTAAGTGTTCTTACCACAATGGGAAAAATAGAATTGATTTTAATGAGTGTCTCTTGGTAGCAAATTGCTTCGTTTTATTTTGTATGCAATGTCTGCATATAAGCTTTATTTCTGAAAAATATTCTCACTGGGTATATAAATCTGAGTGAGGTTTCTATTTTCATGTTCTCTCAGTATTTCATTGCCTTCTTGATCTCAATGCTGTGGTTAGGAAGTCACATGACACGTGAAAGTCTTTTTAAAACGGCCATCATAATGTCTTTGATGCTTTTCAGTTAGTGATAATGTTACCTGCTATAACTTTGACTTTTAGGATTTTTTTAAGGCTCAAAGCTAAAAAATTATTCATGACTTGATAGCTTGGCCTTGGTTGAGTGTCTTTACAATCTTTATATATTATGTCCTTCCCTTTGTTTACCTACCTTAATTTCTTATTTTGATTAGCTACATATTAGAGCTGCATGATGTCCTTGTATCTTAACACTTGTTTAGAATGTATATTACTTTCCTCTTTGAATCACAAGTAGATTTCCATTTCAGCATGTTAATTCCCTCTTTAATTCAAAAGCATCTACATTAAAAGTATTTGAAACTTCTTTTTATTTATTTCAAAATACTAACCATGCTTTTAAATATTCTGGTGTAATAACTACATAATATTAAGGTTTTATAACATTTAATGCTTCTGAGTTTTTTCATTTATTCCTTTTTTTAGTTTATTCTTCTCCGTCTTCTATGTTGTTATTGTGGGCTTCTCTTTTTTGGTGTCTCCTGAGTGATTATTTTTCTTCTGTATGTAAATTACTTCAGAGAGACACAATATTCCTGGAAATTTCTTGGAAATACTTCCAACCAAGATTTTTTGTTGTTGTTGTTGTTGAATTCTTTATTCTCCTTTTAATCTGGGAATCCTTTCATGTTTTGGTGAAAAACATTCATAGTTAAAAATCTAAAGCGAGTTTTCATTGTCAAGATTTAAGAATAGTTTTCTTCATGTTTGTTACCTGCTATTCTTATATTAACACAGGGACCTTTCTTTGTCTCTGAATTTTTATGAATGTGTCTTCTTCAAAATAATGCAAAATTAAAATCAGAAATGGACCTATAAGCAAAGGACCTATAAGTTCAAAAAATGCCTAGACAAAGCAGTATGAAACAAATTCATCCAAAAGTATCATTGAGTTCATTTTGTGTTGGGCATCTACTGCTACGCATGGGATCTTCCCTTAAGTGTGGTTTGTATTTGACCGTACTGTGTAAAGCCATTATCCCCTCTTCTCCATTGCTTAGATGAATTCTGACCCTAAGAAGTGAACAGCCCTTAGCATCTCATGTCTTCAGACTTAGAAGCCAGTGCATGAAGCATGGTGTCTTATAACATGTCTACTACAATTACTTGGACTGCAAATGGTTGGTTTCATCAAAATCAGTAAGATCTTAGGGATATAAAACAGAGCACTGCTTTGGAAAACAAACAGTTGATAAAATCAAAGCACTCAATGTAACTTTTTCCACAGAATGATGTGAGCAGAGATCAAATAACTTCCTGTCTATCTTCCCTACAACTCATGGCCCCACTTTATTTCTTGTCTCACACTTTGTCACTGAGCATCCCAAGGCTGCTTTTCAAGTTTGAGGATTCTGACTTTTCATTGGCATCTCTGTATTTATCATTCCACTGAGTTCACTTTGTATTTCCTTTTTGTTTACCAAGTCCACTACAACTTCATGACTGACAGTTTTGAAATCTCTATTATTCAAACGCTGTATGCTTCCTCCTCACATTTGAAGATAAAGGCTGTTACTTTATTGTCAAATGTTTCTCTGGGTCTATTTAGCTTTCAAGAGGAAATTGATGTTACATGGATTATATTTATAAATCTAAAAGCTGAGGGTAGATTTATAATCCAAGTCTATGTTGTTTTTGATCAGGAATCTCCAGTCATTCTTAATATCTGGGGAAGCCTTGGGCTAAGTGATAAATGCAGATAGTCTTGAAAACAGATCAGGTTATAGCCATGCTTAAGTTTGAACACGGCGACTTAACTTCTTGACCAGATCTAGGCTTTAGCATAGCTCACTGAAAAAGCTCATCTGTAGAAGAGTTGAGCAGGGATTCTGTGTCATCCTCCAGAAATCTTTCAATTTCCCCTCCACTTCCTTTTCCTCCTCCCTTCACTCCACTATCTCTGTCACGGAATTTACCCTCTTTCCTTTTTCCGTACTTTCCTTCCCCTTCTCCATCTTCTAGAAGCCCTTGACTGCATGCTTTGTGAATGAACATGAAACTGCAGGTAGTGATATTTATCAGCTGTAAGAACAGGAAACACTGGCGTGCTACGCGGGTTGCTGAAGAAGAGTAACCTTGAGATTCCATCTGGATACAGGTGGACATTGTTGTTAGGATGTGGATTAATTCAGCTGGACTTGAAACAAGACCTGGGAGAGTGAGTTCCTTCTATGAAGCTCCCCTGCAGTGTGAACTCTGGATAATGGCTTTGTAACAAGTGCCTTCATAGATAGACTCTGGTCAATGCTACAATTAGAAGCCATGGGAAAAACAAGCCGTAACTTGTACAAAACTAATGAGGAACTGAGGAACTGATATTTTACCAATGAGCCAGTTATTAGATTTGTACTGATAATTCTTTTTTTTTCTATTGACTATTATTTTCTATTCTAAATAAATAAAATATATGGATATTTTAAATTACCTATTCTCTTGTTCTATACTGAACACCCTGTTGCACATACATTAAGTTCTCAATATATACTTTCTGTTTTGGGATCTTTAGATTTGCTTTATGTCTGTGTTCTGTGAGTGTTCTGGTTGAATGTACATATATGCTTAGAGCCCAAAAGTCCAGAAAATGGCAACACAATCTATGGAATTGGAGTTGTGCTTGGCTGTAAACCACGCACCCTGTGGGTGCTGTGAATTGGATCTGGCATCTGTTCAAGAGAAATGATAAACTACTGAGCTGTTTCCCCACCCACTGCATTGTATAGTTGTTAAATAAGTAATGACATAGCAAACTATCCACAAGAAAGAGAGAGAAAGGGAGTAAAGGGAAGGAAAAAAGGAAGGAAGGAAGGAAGGAAGGAAGGAAGGAAGGAAGGAAGGCAAGGAAACAGTGTCTTCCAGATACAACAAGGCAGTTGCACATATGAACTCAGAGTACTTGTAACAGTGTGCACAAGACCTGTGTATTCTCAAGCTTTGGTCAAATCCTAACTTGGAGAGAGCAGTATGCTTGAAATCTCACTCCTAGCCAAGGATCTATTGGCAATTGCTAGATGCTGCAAGAGGGAGAGTCAGTTGTTTTTGTCTTTTGAAGAGGAGAGCAAGAAAAGAGCTACCACAATAGAGGCAGTCATTATAGGGTTAAAGAGAAATCTGACACTAGGGAAATGTCCTGAAATCTACAAGGATGACCCCAACTAACAATCTAAGCAATAGTGGAGAGGCTACCTTAAATGACCTTACCCTATAATGAGACTGATGGCTACCTTATATGCCATCCTAGAGCCTTCATCCAGTAGCTGATGGAAGCAGAAGCAGACAGCCACAGCTAATGCTGAGCCAAACTCCTGGAATCCAGTTGCAGACAGGGAGGAGTGATGAGGAAAGGGGTCAAGACCAGGCTGGAGAAACCTACAGAAACTGCTGACCTGAGCAAGTGGGAGCTCATGGATCCCAGACTGACAGCTGGGAAACCAGCATAGGACCAAACCAGGGCCTCGGAACATGGGAGTCAGTTAGGCGTTCTGGGCAGACTATGGGGCTACTGCTAGTGGAACAGTATTTAGCCCTAGTATATGAATGGACTTTGGGAACCAATTCCCCATGGAGAGAGTCTCTCAGCCTAGATACATGGGGGAGGGCCTAGGCCTTGCCCAATATGATGTGATGTACGTTGATGATCCCCCAAGGAAGGTCTCACCCTCCCTGGGGAGCAGAAGGGATGGGATCTGGGGGAGGGGGAATCAGTGGGGGGATATAGGAGGATGGGAGGGAGAGGGAACTGAAATTGATATGTAAAATAAGATTTCTTTTCTAATTTAAATTTTAAAAATCCATGTTTGCTGCTAGAGGAAGTACTCAACTGCTAAGCCATTCCTGTTGCCCCTAATTTTAACATTTTACAAATTTTGAAAGAAAAAGAATTTTTAGATGACAGCTCTGGTATTTGATTATATATAGAATTGTTTATTTTGCTAAGAGATGCAAATATTATTTCAATATTCACTAATCAATGATATTACTGGTGTTACCCAATGTTTTAATATTGACCATAGTCTACATAGTCTGTATTTTAGTGTACTCTATTGAAATGCCTCTTACTGGAATCTGTGTCAGTCATCTTTAATAGCAAGAGTATAAAAATGTCTGAATCATGGTGTCCTTTACCATACAGAAGTTTCATTTTCACCAAGTCCCAAATGTTAAATGTTCTTACAGAAAAAAGGGAAGAAAAAAAAAAAAAAAAAGAGTGTAGCCCTTGGTAAGTCGTCAATCATACCTCAATAGAATGTCATCAATCACAGAACACAAGGGCATCGCAAACTTCCTTTGAGGTTTTGTTTGTTTGTTTGTTTTCAAAAGAGAATACAAAGTTGGGTGGGAATGTAAAGGACAGTATATCTGGGGAGGAACTGTGGGAGTAGTGAATACGATAAAACACACTGTACAACATTCTTGGAGAACTAATGAAAATTTGAAGACTACGTAACTATCAATTCTAATTTTTAAACCTTTATCATTATTTAAACATGAATTTCTCTTAACAGTTGGTTCATGTTTTACATCCTGTTCATTGCAAACTCCCTAAAAGGTAATATCCAAAAATAGGGAATTCAATAAAAGATGTGTGAAAAATAAGTGGCACTTGACTTCAGTGTTTACTTCGTGATGGAATTCGCACATCACATTCTTAACACAGATTCCAGTTTTCTAAATGTTGCATTCCCAAAAATAAGCACATAAACAATAAAATGTAGATGACAAGTGTACAGCCTTAGAGTGGACAAAAAAAAAAAAAAAGCCTTGGGTTCCAAAGTTTAGACATAAGAGACTGAATTTTGAGCCTATTAAAACATACTACTTCATACATTCATTTCTAGTGTTACATCTTGTGCTACTGTTCAATATACATGAATTTTCTTAAGGCAAAGACTAAACATGAATGTGTTGAAATGAATATAATATTTTAATGTCACCAAGTTTAAAATGGCATAAAGCAAAACATTTCAGCTCTTCAAGACATTTGTTCCATATGGAAAATGGGTGTGAAGATCAAAATTCTGTGGGCCTGCACTAGACACACCACACACACACACACTCACACACACACACACACACACACACATTCAGGCTGTGCTTTTATCTCAAAAGAAAGAGAAGTTCTTTCAATGCGCATAAAGACAAACCTATGCAAAGTAAGTATTGTTATTGGGGCTTCTTCATTTTATCTTTTGGGTACATTCACATCCCTCCTGTGATGAAATAGAGTGCCACACGCACTAGTTATGCCAATATTGTCTCTTTCAGCCTCTGTTCTGTAACTGCCTTCCCTCATTACATAAAGGTATTTTGAACAGAAAACTTCAAAAGATTGGCCAGGAGACATCTAGCAGGTAGAAATAGGGAAGATGGCAGGCAGTGGGCAGGCCATCATTTTAAACATCCGAGTCACTCATATGTTTTAGAAAACTCAGTCCAGACTTTACAATTTTCTACATGTTATGTTAACATGTAGAAAAAATATCTAAAGCATAGAGCATCTACAATGGCATGTGAATGGTGCCTTTTACAGAAAACATATAAAAAACAGCTGTTGAATGGATAAATGAATACTTACATAGAAGATAAATGGATAATAAGCATAACCAAATGGAACAAATAGAAATATTTTTTGTCTGGATATTCTGGAATGGTGGGTCTGGCAGGAATTACTAAACTGAAATTATTGGCATATGACATATCCATTTTGTGCATATTTCTCCCTTTGTATGCAAATTTTTTCAGTCTTGTCACAGTTTTCACTAGCAATGCATAAGAACATTTAAAACATTGTCCTCTTGATTGCAAATTTAATATCCCAGAATTTTGAAATTTTGAAGAAGTATTTGAAAGTGTTTCAACCTTATGAGTTTTACAGATTAAACCAAAGTTCTCAATGTTGTTTAATGGTCTGCAAATCTCCCTAGGAAGACTCTTGGAATTTTATACTTCCACGGGTCATCATGAACACACAGTTCATAGATGAAGGATTACAGAAGCATGAAAATGGGATTCCTGACTCACCAAAAATACTTCAGCTTCTGAGGTTCAGTCAAGATTTGGGCTGAGAATATAAGTCTAGTTTTTAATTATCAATACCTTTAATCCAACATGCCTGAGAATAAATTAAGGCTTTGATAATTTCAGTTGACTAGCAGGTAGGAGAGCATATATAATTAGAACAAAAGATAGCACTTTTGGTTCACAAATTCCACTATAGGGCCACGACTATATAATCTGTCTATAAGGTCAATGCCCGGCTTTCAACACAAGTTGATATTGGCATGGTCTTTTGAAATCCATTGAAAGTTCCACTTCTATTGATTCTGACATGTAGGGTTTTTGTTCTCATACAGAGCTAGAGATAAACGTGAAGAGCTGTAGTTCTTCCCTTGTCCTCCGTAACATTTTGTCTGATAGCAAATTTACATATAGAGTAGGGTGAATAAGCACTGATGAACATGTGAAGGCCACAGCAATGGCTATTGAAAGCTGCCCTGCAGATCAGGTTTTCCACATGATTTGGTAAAGGCAGGCTCAGCTTTACGATGCTCATAGCTCTAGAAGCCTGGCTCATTGGAAGCCTATATTGGCATCGGACAATGAACACAGACATTCTGAGAAAGATGACTCATGCTCTGCCTTCAATTTGGTACCACCAAAAGGCATTGATGAAAGAACATGAAAGGCCTAAGTGCCTCATGGCTTGCTGTTTCCAAGATGTCAATTGTCTAACAATGCATAACACACTTACGTCTGTTTATTATATTATTTCCAAGAAATAGTTACAATATGTCCGTGACCAAAAAAAAAAAAAATGAAGTAACAATAGTGACAAAAAAATCACTGCACCTTCTCACCATTAAATGCCAATAAAGAGAAATAAAAATGTCCTTACCTATGGCATACCTGCTTATGAATATGATCTCCGTTGCTGCTAGGAAGGGGATTGATAGATTGCTTCACGGAAGAGTTCCTGGGTCATCATGGCTGCAGCAACACAAAAGACTTGATTGAAATAGTTCCTTTCATAAACAGATAATTTAGAGCAAAATGGGTTTTTAATTTGAGTACATAGATATTTTTCAAACCTTCCTCACCTGAATTAAAATGTGATATTATTGTAGATGAAATAGCTTTATTACCACTCAATAAAATTTAAAACATAACTAATAACAAATTACAGGTAGAAGTCAATGGCTACTGCCATTTTTGATTAGTGCTCAGCATGTTATTCTTGCAAGGTTTATTCTGGCTCTAAAACAGACGAAAAATGACAAAAGGATGCTATGCAATTCATAAAAAGATTGCTTAAAACTGTAAAACAAAGGGTAGAAGGATGTGGTAATGTTGAGACCCCCGAGGAGATATTTTTTCAATGATAAAATTATACTCTATACAAATACTTTTCTCTGAATCAGAAAAAAATGATTGGACAGGAATGTCAAAACATAAGAGTAAGGGGAAATAACCTGAGGGAAAAGTCATGCCAATGATTTGTAAGTATTAATTAAGACTACTATCATCTGCTATAAAAGTATACTACAAGCATGACCGTATAAATACAAGCTGCTGAATCTGCTTGTGGTTGTTGTTGTTTGTGTGTATATGACCTCATTGATGACTGCTCTATATTGAACAACCAATAAGTAATCTCATTCCTCAGAGAGGTTAATTCTCCATCTTGCTTGTAGTTCATTGTCAAGGAGTGGTACCCTGAGAAAATTTCTACCTTCTACTTTAGCGTGTAACAATGATAATAATTTTTTTAAAAAAAAAAAAAAAAGCTTCAACTGAGAGTGGGTAGGAATACGGGAAGGGTTGAGGGAGGAGAGCTGGAAGGAGTCGGAAGGAGGAAAGAGAAGGGAGGAAGTGATGCCATTCTACTTTAATTAAAATGTATAAACGACATGGCTGAAAGCAACTGTGCAGAAGCGAAGACAAAGTCCTCATGTTACTTAAAAACTAACTTTAAAAATAAACTAGTCAGACTTCAAGTAAAGGCTCAGGTACTTGCTGCCAAGTCTGAGTTTAATCCTGGGACCCTGGTGGTGGCAGGAGAGAACTGACTCAAGTTATCCACTGACCTCCATAGGTGACTGTGGCGCACCCCCCCCACCATGTAAAAATGAATACATGTAGTTTTTAGGTGAGCCTCCAAACACAAAAACTGAATGTAATTGCTAGCAAGTGAATGAGAGCCAGGCACTCTGGCACATTAATAATCCCAGCTACCCTAGAGATGGACATAGGAGAATAGCTTGAGTCCAGGAGTTTGAACAACACCAAAACAAGTAAACAGAGACATTATAAGGTTTGTGGGCATATCTCATTGCAAAGTGTGTATTTGACATGAGGGTTCAATTCACAGGACACTCACCCAAATAAATAAATATAAATGCCACCAGAAAATATTAACCAATTTCCCATAAAAATGTCATCAAAGAAATTTAAGAATGTTTATAATTTTATACATTTATTTTTGCATTCTAGGGAAGTACCTGATATGCAACCCAGACAGTTTGGGTCACCAGAACCCATGCAAAAAGCCCTGTGGAGCACCTGGAGCATGCAACTCCAGAAATAGTCAGAAGGACAGAGAGACAGGCATGTCCTGCTGCTCAACTGGCTCGTCAGCCTAGATAAAAGACCAAGTCTAGTGACAGGCCCTGCCTCAAAATGTAAAAATAAAAGAGCCATCGAAGAATGACAACCAATTCAGACCTCAGAACCTCTTATAGCATGCCCACATGTGGGAATATAGACTTGCATATACATATACCTCACAAAGGCAATTTCCGTGCCAGCACACGCACGTACGCATACACACACACACACACACACACACACACACACACACACACACAAGCACACAAGCACACAACAAGGTAGGTAGATCAAAAGTATGTAGATATAGTAAGAAGCAGGAAAATAGTACCCTGAATGAAGTAGAAATCAAATGTTGAACCTATTGAAATTGATATAGTTGTTATAGCTGGCAGTGAATTAGAGTGCATTTAAATGTATTTCTTATAAATTCAGAAATTGAGTCGTGATATAGATATTGTGAAAAAATGTAAAGCTTCTTATGATACATGCCAAACATTGATTTCCAATTAAATCCAGTAATTCCAAAGCTAGGCAGATGGCTCCTTAGTTAAGAATGAGGTAGTTTGAATATAATTGGTCTGTATAATCACTATTGGAGTGAGTATGTCCTTGTTCTAGGAAGTGTGTCACTATGGGGTGGGATTTGAGGTTCCCTATGTTCAGGACACCACCCAGTGTCTCAGTCTACTTCCTCTTGCCTGCAAGACATGGGACTTTCAGCTATTACCCAGGTACCACATCTGCTTGCATGCCGTAATGTTCCCCACCATGATGATAGTGGACTGAATCACTGACACTGTAAGTAAGCTGCCCCAACTAAAAGTTTTCTTTATGTGAGTTGCTGTGGTCATGGCATCTGTTTGCAGCAATAAAATCCCTAATTGAGACGCTCTTCCAGAAGACCCAGTTTGAATTTCCAGCACCCAAATGGCAGCCAGCTCAAGACCAACTATAACTGGTTTGAGGGAGTCGGGTACCCACTTCTAGCCTCCAGGAGCATCAGGCATGCATGCAGTCCACAAAAACATGGATAAAACATTCACATGTGTAAAATAACAACAACAAAAAAATTAACATAGTAATTCTAGATAAAAAATAGTAAACTACAAATTACACAGCACATGTCAAGTGTGTGCATGTACATTTATTATCTAATCCATCTATTGAAATTATGTGATATATATATATATAAATGTATAATTTATCATCTATCTTTCTATCACCTACATATCATCTATTATATTTCTATAATCCATCAATTAACAAACACATTTTCAAAATGCACATGGGAGTAGATAGTATAGAAAAATTTTCTAAAGAAATAACAACCCAAATTTTCCACAGATGATAAAAATTACAACTCCATGGGCAGACAAAGCTAAATAAATCCTAACAGGAGATGAAAAAGATTATTTCAACATCTTTCTAATCCAACCCCTCAAAATTAATGACAAAGAGATAATCTCAAAAGCATTCAGAGAAAATAGACACACTATGTTGAAGAGGAACGAGGATAAGGATACAGATTTCTTATTGGCAACAATTCAAGCTAATAAATATGCCAGTGATGCAGCAAGCATATCACTGAAAATCCTGAAATAAAATACTGTCAATACAAAATTCATTAGCTATGAAAAAATAAATTTAAAGGCAAATCTGAAGACAGACAGACACTGAAAGAACCAGCCACCAGTGAACTGCCATGAAGGAGAGATCACAGAACACACTCCAGACAGAGGACTAATGAAACCAGATCTACCTGAAGCCCCACCACAACTGGAAATGGAAGGCATTCAGTGGGCAGAATATTATTATTATTATTATTATTTAACCCTGTTAAGCATATGTTTTTAACCTCCTCCTGCCTAGAGTTAAATCCAGGTCTCACACACCTCAGGCAAGCACTCTACTATAGAACTTCATCATACCTTCCCAACTTCCTCTTCCCCAAATTTTATGCTTGAAAAGGTTAGGGTAAGTTGTCCACACTGATGTTGAACTCTCTTGGTAGCTCAGCCATCTTCTCGTTGGGGATCCTTCAACCTTCTAATCCTCAATGCCTGGGACTATTTGCATTTTTCAAGAGGCTCAAAGATACTTGACTTTTTAACAATAAGGTATTTTAGCATTCATATCACGTTCAATTAAAGTAAATTACAATAATATCATAAAGACTTGAAAAGGAGGAAGTGGAAATAAGATTCAGATACTATCCATGAAGTTGTGCATCATTTGAAAGTAGAAAATGGTAAGTTAAAGATCCCTAACTCATACCCTAAGGCAACATAGGAAATGACAAACCAATTATAGTAAACAGTATCAAAGGAAATACAGCACAGAAAATCATAATACCAGAGAATAAGAAAAGGATATAATCAATGGAATGATAGGGAAAATAATAGATAACAATAGATGAATAGCTAATAAAACCTACAACCACATTAAACATAGGTAGTCTATATACAGGTGATAGTTATTTTTAATTTTCAAGTTCATGATTGAAATAAGGAATCCCTAGGGCATTAGTGAAGTATGTCCGGGGTGAGATTATGATTTGTTTTTCCAGAGACAACCAGACCATGAAGTGTCTGCCATAATCAGCACTCCAATACAATTAAAATATTGTAGCATGTTCTACTGGTTATGACATGCTGGAGGAAATAGATCACTAGGACTGTGGCTGTATGGCTGTATACTTCCTTGTCTTTTTCCTGTGTGCCTCCCCTCTTCTGCTTCCTGTCCACCAACTAGTGTCAGCCACTACCACATAATTCTATGACCATGATGTCATGTCTGAGTACATCTAGCCAACAGCTATGCACCAAACCCCCTGAAACCACGAGACAAAATAATCTGTCCCTGTTACTCGTCAATATTTGTTCACAGTGACCTAAAAGTAACTGATACAACATCAATTTGAAAATGATATCTAAATGTAAAAGTTTAAATATCATGAGCCAACTATACACTACATAGGATGGATTGTCATTAGCTACAAAGGTCTAGAGATGAGTCAAATACAAAATATTGAAATAGACATAGCATGGTGTTAGTGATACAATTAAAGATGTATTGACCGTATTAATAGCTGACCAAGATGAACTCTGTGCACAGACTATCCCGAGGATAAATAATATCATTTTATAATGACAAAGTCATCAATTTGTCAAAGTGGCATGACAACCATACAGGTTCATGTAACTAAAAATAGGAAGCATCAAAGCCCATTCAAGAATAAATCCATATTGTAACTAGCACTCTATCTGAATCAATTGAATTTGTATCTGTCTGTACACACATGTAGCTTAGGAATGATCACTAGAAATTTGTAAAGTATTTGTAACAATTTTCAACCATAAAAGAGTAATAGGGTTCCCTCTCATGTTTGGAGGCCAGTAGTTTTCTGAATTTAAACATGTATAAGGAAATTAGACAGAGAGAACAGGATGTCTATCTTCAGGTTACAGAAATTGTGGTGTTGACCAACTAGGAGTGAATTAAAAATGGGTGATGTTGAGAAATGCAAGATGATTTTTGTTGAGAACTGTGCCCAGTGCCACACTGTGGAAAAGGAGGTGTGCATAAGTCTGAACTAAATCTCCATGGTCTGTTTGGGAGGATGCTTGTCCACAGGTGTGAACATGAGCAAAGGCATCACCCAAGGAGAGGATACATGAGAGACTATTTGAGAAGCCCCAAAAGTAATCACTGGAACAAAAATGATCTTCGCTGTAATTAAGAAGAAGAAAGAAAGGGCAAACCTAACAGCTGTCTTTAAAAGGCTACTAATGAGTAATTCTACTGCCTCTTATTACAAAACAGATTATCTCATGGCTTTTAATGTATACCATAAATTAATTCATGCACCAAAATTCAAATCATAATTGACTAATAATGTTTTTGTTGGGAAGTCCTGATTTAAGTAAAACTAACTTGTAGTATAAAAAAAAACCGAAATTATAAGACTGTCAAAGCAAGAATAATATAACTTTTGAACACAAGTGTGAATAATGGTAACATACTATACCCAAACCAACGTAGACTTGATATGATATTCAAAGTAAATCAATCACAAACTGCACAATTGTGTATGTTTTATTAGATTATTTAACAGCTTAATAAAGCAGAAAATAGAGATTATATTAATTTAGCTGTAGAGGTTCTCAAGCTAAGTGTAAAGAAATTGCCATAATTTATGAACATGGGATTAGCTTCAGAAATTCATGGAAAGCCTGGGAGAGCAGAGCTGAAGTAGGACAGAGTGTAAATAACTGACCTGTGACACACACTGGCTACCCCATGTCATTCCCTCCTATTGTCCTCCAGTCCCACTAAAACTCGGTGCTCTTCAAATGAATGTCTCACTAGGCTGAACCATGTCCTCCTTATTGAAGTAATTCTTCTCTTTTTCCATCTCAAAGAAACAAGATTGCTTTCTTAAACCATGCTCATTAGGAATGATTTTGCCTTGGGTCTCTGAGAGGTGCTCTGAACTCTCTAGAACTATACTTCCCAAAAGCAACCATTTTCCTGTTATCTTAGTCTCAGGAAACAGTGTGATTGCTGACCCAGGGGCCCATGCCAGGAACTCAAGAAATTTTCCCTCATTCTGACTACATTTGGCCAGTCTCTAATTTGTCTGTGCTGTATCTCCTGCATGTTTCTCTCGGTTTCACTCTACTTAGTCTTTACATTCACTGGCATCTCTTCAGTGGCAGACATTACTCATTCTCTGAAAGGCAGCATGCTTTGACTGTCAGAGTAGAACGTGCTAGGCAGGACCCTCCTGACCATTCCTCAGATCCATTTTGAGAACACTTTACCTAACTACTTCTCAAGTGTTGATTCCTAGGGCTATCTACTCTCCTCACTTTTACATAGGCTCTGACTGAATACTAACTACTATGTCTTCTATTAAAAGTTTTCTTCACAAGTCTCTATTTAAAAGTTTTTACTGAGTTGCTAAGCTTTAGCCTGTAGCATCTACACTAAGAGGCATACAGTGATAGAGCCATATATGCAAAATTATTCCTTAAATTTATTTACTTCATGTGTAATTTATTTATTTTAGGTGTTTTGTGTGCATATATGTCTGTGCACATATGTGCCTAGTACCCTTGGAGGGCACAAGATCACATCGGGTCCCCTGGGACTAGAATTATAGACAGTTGTGAGTTGCTGTAGGGCTTCTGGCAATAGAACTCAGGGCCTCAGAAAGAGCAGCTAGTTTTCCTCATTGCTGAGACATCTTTCTAGGTTTACTTGCAAATAGTATTAGTGAACTGATTTTCACTTCAAATTTATATATATATATATATATATATATATATATATATATATATATACATATATATGTGTGTGTGTGTGTGTGTGTATGTGTGTGTGTTGTGTGTGTGTATGTGTGTGTGTGTTTATGTATCCGTGTGTATGAATATATATACATACACAGAATATTGGTTAAATATTATAGAAGTAGAATAAAGGCATTTTCAGATTTACAAAATCTCTATATTCTATCTTTTGGGTGTCCTTTCCAAGGAAGTTTCTCAAGGATGTGAACTACAACTAAAGAAGTTATCAAAAAATGCATGGAACAGGTACTTGGTGGCTCCACCCAGAACTGAGGCAAAGGGAATCCTCCAGTTGCTTTTATCACCAGATGAGAGATGTGAGCAAATATGGAGACAGCAAGCTACATGAAAACAGAGGACCCAGCGCTCTGAAAAAGAAGCGCTCTAGAAACTGAATGGCAAACTCTATGAAGTTGTTATAAAACTGTAAAGTTAGTGATCTCTGCCAAGAAAATGAGTCCGATGGCAAACGCAGTTCTAATTTCAGCATAATAAAAGTTTGTGGAAGAAAATAAATTATGGTGCAGCAGTCAGTTAAATACAAACAATGCTCCCAAAGTGGTAGTCATTCTGCTCAGAATACTGTTCTACACTGATGCGGAACATGTCAAAGAACAGAAGACAGAAATGGAGTGTTAAGTTCTCGGCATTTATTTATTTATTTATTTATTTGTTTGTTTGTTTGTTTGTTTTAGATGAAAATGCAATTGGTGAACTTTCTGAATAAATAAATAGTGGGATGAGAATACTAGATAAAAATATGAACTCAGGTGCCAGAGAAACAATTAAGAGCTAAATGTTCTTGAGTCCAAAGATTTAAAAGGCAAGGATAGATGGGGAGTGCAGCCCAAGACTGGCTCTTAGAAGCCATCATGTTAAGTCATACATCAGTTTGCAGAATACTTCTTAAATTATTATTGAAAATGTTTGGAAGTTCGACTGAGGAAGGAACTTGGTGGTAGAGTGTTTGCCTCTTATGCACAGAGCTTAGGATTTAATCCTCAATACAGAAATAAACTGATGTTATTTTTAGTGGAATAAAGCCAAAATTAATGCCTAGAATTAATAATAGTAATGATAATGATATTTTATTGCAGCAATAAATTTGCAACAACTAATTTCCAAGTGAGTTCTTCAGATCCACTGCACTGGGGAATTTCTATTTTCTTTTGCAGCCTTGTTAGAATTTGCTTTCTGTTGCTGTGATAAACAACATGAAGAAAAGCAACCCAAAAAGGATACCATTTATTTTAGCTCACATTTTACAGTCTGTCATTAGTGCTTTTAAATTGCTTCACAGTTGCATACATGTATATAAAGAACTGTAGTCATTTCCACACCTTGTACCCTCCCCTCACCCCTGTCTCTCCCACTGTCACCCGTCTTCTCAACAAGTCCCCCTTCTGTTCTCACGTCGTCACTTGTGTGTGGTCACTGAGTGGAGTAAGTTCCTTGCCTGAGCATGGGTGGGGGATTATTCAGTGGAGCTAGCTCAGTTGCGCCATTATCAATGGCCACACCACTGAAGAACCTGACATCTCCTCCCGAAACGGGGGAGGGAGGCCTCATGGTCCTTCTCTCTACCTGAAGTGAAATGAGCCCAGTCTAGAGCAGGTCTTATATAGATAACCATAGCTGCCTGCACTGAATTCCTAAGGACAACTGCTGTGTTTTTGGTTTGGTTTATTTTTATAAACAATTTTTATGGAGACAGAGGTACAACATAAAACCCTGTCGATCATTATATGAACTCATGCCAAAGAAGATCATGGGAGTAAGAGCACAGGCAGAAGCTTCTGTTTCAGAAAAACTGAGGCTCTTTCAAAACACAGACATCTCTGGGTGTGCAATCCTTTCTCCAGCTTTCTTTCAGAGTTGCCTGTCTGAAGATAAGACTGGACCAACACGGAGTCTCAGAGTTTCTCGGAGAACTGGAATATATTTCTATTTTGTTAGGGATGTGCATGGAAGCTTGGGGCTAGCTTCACCTTCCTGCCAGTGCTCTGGGAACAAGGCACATTATTTTCCTGGGAGCTTTCTCAGGCCATTCATCTTGAAGTGCTGAGAAAATCTCTCACACCTGAGGGATAATGACAGATATTTGGTGTCGACTCAAATTAGAAAATTGAACCAGCTAAGGAGCTTCCTGCCCTGACTTATGGAAGAGTTCTTGTGTGTCAGAAGGTTGCATCCTGCCTCTGTTAAATCTGAGATGTTCCTGTTCACAGAGTTTGATAATTCAGTAAAGGTGGTCACAAATTCTGTGTCTTTGGTACTTAACATAGATTAGTAAGCAGCTAACGAAAGGCAATAGCTTTTCATTAAAATTTCACAAAATTATCTGAATTTTTTGGAAACGTATGAATAGATTGCGTATTTCTTGAAGAACCAAGGTTAAAAATTTAGAATCCAAATTAGTGTCAACGTTAATGAAGTGATGGGAAGGCAAGTCTAGATAGACACAGAAGACACTTTCAAGAAGGATCTAAATGGTAGAAAAAGTAATCAACATAAACATAACCACTGTGCAATACTCAGGGCTACTATCTTACCAGATCAAAGAGGATATCATAATACTGTTCATTTGGCAGCAAAATCAGCTCCCAGTGGCCTCTTGAGGCTCCAAGTAACTTCGCACGTCCATCGTGAATCACCTTTGGCCTCACTCATTTGATTAATAGGCCTTGCTAAGCCATTTTCACTCCTTTCCATACTCAGTGGCACTGTGACCCTCAGGGATCTGAGTTAACCAGGAAAGAATTGAATGCAGGGTTAGGTAAGTGTTATGTTGATAGTTTTGTGTTGTTTAAATAAATTGGCAAGTTTGTAGATCATGGTAGTTGCTCCCCAACAAATAAGCTCATGACAGGCTGGAGAAATTCTACTCTGTAAGTTTGACTCTAATTTGGATTCTAAATTTTTAACCTTGGTTCTTCAAGAAATGCCCAAGCTTTTCACAAGTTTCCAAAGAATTCAGATTATTTTTGTGAAATTCTACTCTATCCTTATTGTAAAATAAAAACAAAAATAATTTTTATGGCTGTAGATGAATGAAAATGAATTAAATTAAGTGACTTAGCTGGTTGTCCTAGTTAGCTTTCTGTTGCTATGATAAAATCATGATCAAAAAATAAGTTTGGGAGTAAATGGTTATTTCAGCTTGCAGCTTAGCATCCATCGTCCAAGGAAGCCAGGGCAGGAGGCCAAGACAGTAGGAACCTGGAGGCAGGACCTGAAGCAGAGACTGTAGAGGAATATTGTTTACTGGCTTGATCTCCCTGGCTTGCTCAGCTACTATTTTTATTGACCTGCTGTGAGCTGGCAACACCCATAGTAGACTGGACCCTCCTGTATCAGTCAGCAATTCAGAAAAGGTACCACAGACATGTCCCCTGATCAATCCCATCAGGCTGTTCCTTAATCAAGGATCCTTTTTTACCAGGTGGCCTCTCATTTGTGTTAAGTTTGTAAAAATCTAACCAGCATACCAGGCATGGAATCTCACAGCTACAATCCCAGCACTTGGCAGGTGGTAAGCTCCAGGGTCCAAGGCCATCTTTAACTACAGAGAAAACTTGAAGCTAGCCTGGGATAACTGAAATGCTTAAAGAGTGATGGGGAGAGGGAGGGAGGAAGAGTGTAAAACAACTATCTGTTTTTATTTTTAGGCTTTCTGCCAGTGGTAATGTTTTGCAAACAGAGACTAGCTCTGTGGTGGCAACTGGATCATCTGAAACATTTATACTGCTTTAAAAGATACATACAAAGCCTATTTTCTACTTTTGTGTATTTTTAGAAGCAACAGGATATTTAAACCTGACCCATTATTTTTCTAATAAAAGGAATTGTCAGAAATGGCAGCAATATTAACTTGCATTCTTCGTAGCATCAGGGAGGAAAGCCCATATTAGCTGACCTTTGGCTTTCTTTCCTATGTTTCAACATCTTAAGGGCACAGACTGGGACTATATTAGCTCACTTAAACAAAACTCAATATATAAAACCAATGTGAATGAATGTTGAAACATTGTGATGTCTATTCTTAGTTGTCAACTTGACAACATCTGTAATTAACTAAAACCCAAAAGTGGAACGGCACACCTGTAAAGGATTTATGCTTAATTTGAAGTGGAAAGATCCACCTCTAAGATGGATGTTTGAGTTGGGAAGACACACCTTTAATTCAGATCATTGGAATTGAGAAAACCCACTAAAAAAGGACATGGAAAAAGGATGCTTCATTCTCTGTCTGCTAACTCTTGCCTTGCTACCAAGTCCATTCCTTCACTGACACTAAAGCCTACACTTTGGGTTTCTGGAATATACAGAACAGCTAAGACACCTAGGCTCATAGACTAAGTAACTACTGGATCCTTGGACTGTTTAGAGGCAGTAATTATTGGATCAGCTGGACTATAGCTGTAAATCATTCCATTAAAGCCCCTTTCTATATAAAAAGAAATTCTATAAATCCTGTTACTTTAAAGAGCTCTGACTAATACAAGTAGTCAAACCTACATTTTCTCTGCCATACATACTTTTCCTAGACCCTTGGAGGATAGAATGGAGGAGCTCCAGGTATAAAGCAAATAGCATTCAAGTCAACATCACATAAGCTGAGCTTGCAGTCTTAGAACAAAGAGCCCCTTACAATACCTGATGCTAACCAAACCCTCCTTTTTACAAATAAAGATGGTGTATATTGTAACTAAGAGGTTCTGGTGAATATTGATGCATCTTTTAAGTACAGAGAACCCAGTAACCTGTGAACAGCCATAATTTGAGTTTTCCTTTTCCTGCGCTTATTTCTTTTATATATTTTTCTTGTCTTAAGTGCAATCTAAGACTCAAGTCTATAATGAATAAAGAAGAGAGGAAGCACCCTTGCATTGTTCAGATTTTCAAGTGAATGTTCTGTTTTTCACAATTTAATATAATGTTGCCCATGGGTTTGTTGTATACAGCCTTCTTTGTCTTGAGGTATGTTTGATCTATTCCTAATTTCTCCAAATCTTTGTTTCTCCAATGAGGCTGTGTTAAACTTCTACAAATACTTTTCTTACAACAATTGAGATAGTCATATAATTTCTGTCCTGAAAAGATTTTACACAGTATATTATATTTATTAATTTCTGTATGTTGCACAAGGCTTACAACCTGGTGATAAAACCTAATTGGTCATAATGTAAGAGCTTCCTAATGTCTGACTTGAGATCCCATTTACCCCTAACATGAAGGAAAGAAACAAGAAATACTATTAATAATGTGGGAAAAGAGGATCCCCTTTTTCACTAAATATAGGAGTATAAACTAGTGAAGCCATTATGAAAATAAGTATGGAGGTTTCTCAAAACTAAATAATTAAATAAATAAAAAAATAAATAAACACAGAATTTCCACATGACCAGTTGCATCACTCCTAAGCACATACCTAATGTGCTCCATATACTACCACAGAGACTACTGCACTTCTATGGATATAGAACTAGATAACAAAACCAGATTTAAACAATACTTATCAAGTAATCTAGCCCTACCAAAAGTTCTGGAAGGAAAACTCCAACCCAAGGAAGTCAACTACACCCGCAAAAATATAGGCAATAGATAACCCCACTTTACCAACATCTAAAAGAAAAATGGGAGGAAATCCACATGTAATACCAACAACAACAACAAATCCAAAACAAACAAGAATGAACAATCAATGGTCATTAACATTCCTCAATATTAATGGTCTTAACTAGACTATAAAAAGATACAGGCTAA
Organism: Phodopus roborovskii; assembly: GCF_943737965.1. Classification (NCBI taxonomy): domain Eukaryota; kingdom Metazoa; phylum Chordata; class Mammalia; order Rodentia; family Cricetidae; genus Phodopus; species Phodopus roborovskii. Next base: position 10,581,899 of record NW_026126588.1, read on the forward strand.
CAGAATGTATTCAAAGACAGAAATCATCTTTCTGCTGTATATAAGAAACACACCTCAACTTCAAAGATAGAGATTATCTCAAAGTTAAGGGTTGGGTAAAGATTTTCCAATCAAATGGGCCCAAGGGTGTAACAATCCTAATATGTAACAAGTTAGACTTTAAACTAAAGTCAATTAAACAAGATGAAGAAGGTCATCTCTTATTCATTGTAGGAGAAATCCATAGAGATGAACTCTCAGTTCTGAACATCTATGCCCCAAATACAAAGGCACCCACATTCATAAAAAGAAACATTGCTAAAATGAATACACACAGCAATTTGTAGACTATAATCTTTAGAGAAGAAATAGAGCTAAAGCAAATGGAGACATGGATATGGATATAGTCCAGGATATAATCCACAGATTTCAAGCTGGTGAGCTTGTACTGTCCAAAATGACACCTCTGTTCTCCTGCCAATGCCAACTTAGTAAGGCTGAATCAGATTGCCTCGGCTCTACCCACTCACTCAGGTCTCAAACTTGTGTCAGCTTTTCCTTGGGTTGGTTTTCCTCTACTTCCCAATCTGCTTGTCCTGACTTATAACTCAAGCTGTCATCTGATCCTGACTCCTAGTTGAAACCTTTGTGTGATAATTTCATTGGAGGACTCTTGACTTTCAGTCTACATAGACTAATCAAGTCAATTTCTGTGATTCATCAAAATGATTCTCTCTGATGTGGCTTGAGTATATCTCCCAAAGCTTATGTGCTGGCAACTGGATCCTAAAGCAGTGGTGTTTGGAAAGGGGGCTTGGTGGGAGGTACTTCAGTGGCTCAGTACACTTTTAGAGATGGATTAAAAAGGCCATTATTATGACCTAGTTTGGTAGCCAGAATTACTCCTTCCCCTTCTTATCCATGCTTTTGACAATGTTATATAGTAGCAGAATGTCAATGACTTGGTCTTGGAAGTCTCACTCTACAGAGCCTTAAGAAACTTTCCATTATTCATAAATAATCTAGTCTCAATTATCCTGTTTTAATAGTATAGGCTAAGATACCTTTATTAACTAATTGCTCCATTCAGGTGTGCCTTGCATCTTGAAGTAAGGCAAAACACTTTCCACATTTTCTTCCTTATTAAATCGTGTGTGTGTGTGTGTGTGTGTGTGTATGTGTGTGTGTGTTTGTGTATACATGCATGGGCAAGTTCATGTGTACATGTGTGTGAGCATGGATTTAAAGGCCAGATGGCAACTTCTATTTAAAAATAAATGAGACATTAATTTAAAAATAAAAATAAATGCCTCATTTATTTTTGAGATGAGGTTTCTCACACCTTGAATTCACCAAATAAGATGGTAAGCAATCTTGATCCACATGTCTGTGATTCCCAGCACTGGGATTATAAATGTATTCTGCCACTCCCAGCTTTTATCTGTTTTTACATCAACTCAGGTTCTTGTAATTGCATGACATCCATTTTACTGGCTGATCTATGTCCCCATAACCACATTGGAGAAAATTTAAAACTATTTTATTCTTTATCAAATACATTAAAAGAAAGTATGGATGTGCATAGGACATGAACTTCAATTTCAAAGAGTTTAACATTTGGTGAGGATAAAAGCCATGAAAATAATCAATTATAATTCAGAGTTAAATAAAAATGACATAAAATGGAGTCAGGATGTCATGAGTAGGCAGATAAAATGTAGATAATTTAGGGGTTTATGGAATGTTTAACTGATGAACTGGCATTTGAGTTCAAACAGAGAATGAGAGTCATTTAACAAGAAAGTATAAAATATTAAAATATGTTGTATAGGGGCTGGAGTATAGGGGCAAGAGCATTTGTAACTCTTGAAGATGACCTAGCACAGATCCCTACTATCCAAATAGTAGCTCAAAAATACCTGTTACACCAATTCCAGGGAACCCAGGGTTTTCCTCTTTTAGCTCCTGCATATAAGTGGTAGACAGAGATCCATGCAGGCTTTCCCACACATATACATAAATGAAAAATAAATGAAATGTAAAACATTATATGTCAGATCTGCTGAAGACTCATTGGAACTGAACAGAAGGCTTTAGGAGCTATGAGAGAAATAAGTCATACTTGAATGTCACCTTCATGCTGACTTTTATGGACACAAAGCCACCAGAATGAATGGCTTTCTTTGTGGGGTATATAGGACACTAGGGAATATCTATAACATTGAACTAAGCCTTGTCCCTTTCCAGGACATCGTAAATCGTGAATACCAGTAGACTAGAGCTATAATCCACAAGCCTCTTAGCAGCTGCTTGCTCCCTCTCCCAAACAATAAAAGTCAATCAGAAGTTTGTTTTTTTCCTTTGGCCTAGGATCCCTCTGTGGAGAGTACATCTCTTTCTGTGAGTGCTGACTCCTTTTGTGGTACTAATTATTATGGCCACCATGCCTGCGTGACATTTATTTAGCCTCTGGAGATTCTAACTCTTTATGCTTATGCAGAAGCATTTTAACCATGGAACATCTCCCAAACCCAGATACAGAATTTTAATACAGTTTTTAAAGGTTTGAAAAGTATTTCATGAGTGAGGGAACTTGTGTGCTTTCTTTTTTTTTATATTTTTAATTAAAATATAATTACATAATTATATCACTTCCTCCTCCAATTTCTTCACTAAAGGCCTTCTCATTTCCTTTCCCTCCTACTCCTCCCATGCCCCTCACTCTCAAATTGATGGCTTTTGCCTCTGATTATTACTGTTAAATATATGTATTAATATATAAATATAATCTGCTGGGTCCATTTTTTGGTGTTTTAAGGTAGACTACTTTGTGTTGGATAATAAGTGTGTTCAACCCTGGATAGGCTAATTCTTCTCTCAGCAATAACTATAGTTGCCTATCATTCTTCGTCTAGACATTGGGACTCCCTGATATTTCCCTCTTCCACATTGGCACTCTTGACTACTGGTACTGTCATAGTTTAGATCCTGTTTATGCAAGCATTTCTAAGAGAGACAATTTCACAACAGTCGTCCTAGTGTTCTGGCTCTTACAATCTTTCTTTATGCCCCACACCCTCCCACACCCTTCCCCACACCACCACTGCCAATGTCCCCGGAGCCATGATGCAAAAGCTGTGATGTAGATGAACATACTGAAGCTATGCTCTATACAGTTCAATTGATCTTTGCTTTGTTGTCCACCTTTGGTGTTCTACAATAGTTTCCATTTGCTGTAGAGACAGAATTTCTTTTATAGGGGCAATAACTACACTCATTGGTGGGTATAAGTAATAATATTTAGAGTGTAGTTAAGGAATTATGCTGGTTGTCTAAGTAGCCTTAGTAAATTCTCTTCTAAGGTCTATGATCTCACTAGACCTCAGTAGGTGGCTAGGTTTCTAGTGCCAGGTATGATTCCCCTACTGTTAAATGAACCTTAACTCCACTTAGATAACCATTGGTAGCACTGCCATCTATCACATCTTTATAGATATCTTGCCATGGGAGTCATTTAACCTGGAAGCCTCCTTCTTGTGGTCTAGGTTCCCTAGTATCAGAAAGTACTTTGTAAGCTCGCAAGTCCTACCCAGCTATGAAACCAATGAACCATTAAAATATGTGCTTTCAGTTTATACCTATCTGTTTCACTGTTTTAAATTTGAGACACAGATTGAAATCTCAGTGAGTCACAAAATTGAAGCAGCTTCAACTCTGCTCTTTTGTCATTTTGGTTGCAGTTGTATCATTGTTTATTTCAACTTACTATTTAAATCAGGATTATACAGGTTCATATTGGAGACAGATACAAACCATACTTGCAATGAGCCCTGCCGTTACAAACTACCACAAACTACCATGCAGTTCCTCTCAAAAAGAAATCTGTGTCTGCCGGGGGTAACTGTATAATCTAAAGCTCTCCAAATTAGTGTTCTCACAGAATAGGATGTTTGCTGAAGGATAAGTAATTACAATATGCTAATGTGAAGCCTACTATGTATAATTAATACCGAAAAAGAACTGTAGCAATTATTTAGAGCTTAGACCAACAAAATACATTTTCATGAAAAATCCTTTATCACAGTTAGTACTTAGAATAATCGATTTCTGGTCAGAATTTTCAAATGATTTTGACTTTTATTTTCCTATACCCTATATTGATTTTGTTCTTTTATCCTGCACACGGGAAGACATCCTTGATTGACACAACCTATCCAAGTAGCTGATAAGCTGCAGAAACAGAAATGGTCTCATAAACAATTTGGACATTTGGAGTTCTTCAAGAGCAATAATGAGTGAGACTAAGTTTGTGCCTAGGAATATTAATATTAAATGTATAAATTTTTCATATGTACATATATGTAAGGGGATAGAAAGATGAGGGTATAGATCATGAAACTAGAATTGGGACCACAAGATGGAGGATGGAGATGATGTAGTGTAACAGAATACGCGTAACATGAGAGTAGAAGGTGGGGCTATGAAATGAGAAGGGGTAGGGGACACAGGATGGGAGCCAGGGAGAATCAGCAGGGACAAAGGATGTATGGTAACGCTGAAATGAAGCCAATCATGTTGTACACCGATTTAGGAACACTAAAAACCTTAAAAGAGTCTGTAGAGATTGCTGTCTGATTTCATCTGGTGTCAAGTGAATGCCATAGCATTTGACTTGCCTCCAGGTCCCTAGAATGACCCATAGGCAGTACTTTGTGAAGGGGAGAAGACCTCCAGTGGAAAAAGGCCAAGATGTGTTGCCCAAGGCAGAAAACCAAACATCCAGCATGAGAACATCACTCATACTGGGCAAAGACTATAGCAAGGAAATGTCCCAGGTGGCATCTTTTGAAAACTCAGATGTGTTTACCTTCTACTATATGCCACTGTACAGGGGAAGTCACAAGCTGATTGGGTAAATAAAATGTGATTTCTCCTGTCCATTTTTCCCTTTTCCTCTTTCCTGCTTCTCCTTCTTCAAAGTAAGAAGAATCAGCAAAATAGCATAGTGAATAGCTGTCAAAAACAAGAAAAATAAAGTTAAAATCCATCCCCATTCTTACTGCTATTCCAACGCACAGACCAATCTTGAGCTCTAAAATGGCAAATGGCAATAATGTAAAAAAAAAAAATAGTTATAAATCATTCTGGAGCTGAATCCATTGTCTTATACCAGAAAGTGACAAATATGGTAACATTAGCCAAGTGCTAAGAGATCTAGTGGAATCTATCTATCCCAAGGCAATGAGAAAAACAATGCAGTGTGCACTGCTAAGCTCAACCAATCCATAAACCTACAGCACAATGCCATCCATAAACCACACTAGTCTGTCAATGATATAGGAGGCTGACAAGCCATCTTTACTGTCCCCAAGACCATTGTATGTCTTTGATGTTCTCACCATTTGCAGACATTTAAGGTCTTCCTGCTTCAAGTCCCTTGATAGCAGATCTACTAACATTTCCCACCTTCTTCTCTGACTGCTGGAGATCAAGGTTTCTTACAATCAGGTTTGGTCTATAGATAGCTGTGTATGTATCGCCTTAACTGCTCAGGAAGCTCCAGAGGAGGGTGGGAAATATTCTACTAGTTTCTCTCCCCTTTCTCTTCCTCATGTGCCATACTCCAAAGCTCACCGACACAGGCTTCACTAAAAGTACATGCTAGGCTCAGCTCCACCGATGGCTAGAGCAAAGTGCTCAGCTGTTTCTGTACCTGTTTACTGATGCTTAGCTCCCATCCTCATGCCTGTGCTAAGTTCCTGTAACACTGGGAGTGTTCTCATCTTATGGTTACAATGTAAATCCCCCCCAAAGTCATGCCAAATTAAAGTGAAAATTAATTTAAATAGCAAATATAGGTTTTGTGACATTTTAATGGGGGTGGTTCGACTGGGAAAACAGTTTGGAAAGTGTTGGAACACAAATGCAGATACTGATTTGTTCATATCTTGCTTGTTTACAAAATAAGCACTTTCAAGCACTGTCGGAAGGAGTCTGGAAGACGATCTTAGAGCCTGAGGGATGAGCTGCAGCAATAGGAAAAGGAGTTTACAATGGAGCCATGGAGGTGGGAGGGGTCAGTACAAACTAAGTGACAGGAATATTCTTCTTTCTATACGACAGCTTTGAGTAGCTTCTCTAGCTTTGCAGGCATGAAGCTCTTCAATGCAGTGTCTGCACTGTATGTGAAGCACCAATCTATACATGCTGTGTATTGCTGTGGGTATGGGATGCATGTTAGGATGCTTGCCGGCTTTACAGAAACAGAAACCAAAAGTCCCTCAAAACAGCTTCAGGCCCACAGACAGTTCTGAACCTTATGCCTTCACACCAAGACTTGCACAGATGCTTTTCGCAGCATATCATACTTTTTGTGTGTTTGTTTTTGTTTTCTTGAGGCAGTGCTTCTCTGTGTAACAGACATGGCTCTCCTGCAACTCCCTTTGTAGACCAGACTGGCCTCGAACTTACTGAGATCTGCCTCACTCTGACTTCCAAGCACACTTTTATCTATAAACTACACATAATGCTAGTGGTCTTTTCTTCCTTGGGCAAGAACTTTAACTAGAATTATTTTCTTTTACGTGTGTGTATGTGACGTATGCATGTTTGTGTATATGTTTGTTCATATGTATGTAGTCGCCCATGGATGTACACATGACAGTAGAAGCCCAAATGTGATGTTGACTGAGCCCCAGAATGGAGTATTACTCTGCTGTTAAAAGAAAATGACAACATGAAATTTGAAGGCAAATGGTTGGAGTTAGAAAAAAAATTCATTCTGTAATTGTATCATATTTTCTTTAGCATAGCTAACACCCTGCAAAAACTCAAGTCTAGTGGATCAAAGACCTCAACATAAATTCAGTTGCACTGAGCCTGATATAAGAGAAAAGCGGGAATAGCCTTGAATGCATTGGCAAAGGAGATAACTTCCTGAATAGAACACCAGTAGCATAGACACTAAAATTTACAAATGAGTGGGACCTCATGAAACCCAAAAGCTTCTGTTAAGCAAAGGACACTGTCAATAGGACAAAATGGCAGCCTACAGAATGGGAAAAAAATCTTCACCAAGCTCACATCTGGCAGACAGCTGATCTCTAAAATATATAAAGAACTCAAGAAACTAGACACAAAAACCAATAATCCAATTAAAAATTGGGGTACAGATCTAAACAAAGATTTTTCAACAGAAGAATTTCAAATGGCCAAGATATACTTAAAAAGAAGAATGTTCAACATCATCAGGCATCAGGGAAATGAAAATCAAAATGACTCTGAGTTTCCACCCTACACCTGTCAGAATGGCTAAAATCACAAACCCAAATGGCAGCTTCTGCTGGAGAGGATGTGGAGAAAGGGGGGGCACTCCTCCACCGCTGGTGGGAGTGCAAACTTGTAAAGCCACTTTGGAAGTCAATATAGTACTCACTCAGAAAACTGAGAATTGATTTACCTCAAAATCAAGATGGACCACAGTCACAAGGACGCTTGCTCAGCTATGTTCATTACAGCTTTATTTGTATAGCCAGATCCTGTAAACAAACTACAGGCAAGGTGTCTTGATTGAACCAGAGCTCTCTAGTGCAGCCACTCTCTCTAGCCAGCTTGCAAAGGTTTGTGTGTGCGTGTGTGTGTGTGCGTGTGTGTGTGTGTGCGTGTGTGTGTGTTTGCGTGCGTGCGTGCGTGCGTGTGTGTGTGTGTGTGTGTGTGTGTTGGTTCTGTCTCTGCCTTGTCACCCTTGTCACTGAAGGTGGAAAGCCATGCCTGACAGGAATTTATATGGGGTTTAATGAGCTAAATAAACTTGGGTCCTTAGGATTGATGTTTGTGTGTCAAGTGCTTTAATCACTGAGCCATCTCCAAGACCCAACTATGTACTTTCTAAGCATCTTGACTGTTCTTGTAACTGAGCAAACATGTGTTGGAACTACATTATGCCAGTTTATGAGACTAAATTTTTAAATATTCAGAATACTGTCAGCCACTTAATAAAAATTACTACAGGCCAAAATTGAATCCTACGAACTTAATGCCCTCTAGTGATTTTAGTACCTTTTCTATTGTGTACTTAGTGTTATTTACAATTCTTATATTATAAAGGGGCTGTGCTATATCAGAGTGTGAGGCTGTAATTGTCTTCCTGACCCTGGGTTCACTACTATCATTGGGAGCTTTAAGTCTGTCACCATTGGAATCTTTGAATTACTGCAATGAGCATTGCTAAAAAAACCAGTCCTGATATACCAGCTTGTTGATTATCTAGATCCCAATCATTTTGTAGGTTAAAGCTGCCTCAAGCTACCCTTCATTTGGTTTTACTAAGACACTAAACAGCAAACCATACATCCCTTCTGTGACAGTAGCTATTTTATTGTGAATAGGACAAAAATCGTAGGACATATTTTTACAGTGTTTGAAAAGTTACCTCACTGATGAATGAATGAGATTCTAGCTGGCCTTCACGGTCTCATTTTTTTCTTCTTCAAGTGTATTAAAAAATGATAATAAACACTTATATCAGAAATCTGGACTGCTTCTTTGCTGAATCAGTTAATAGCCAAATAGGGTCTGAATCTGTGGCATCACTGTGAATGAATGGATTACCAAAAAGAAATGATAGAATTTGTAAATAACTACTAAGTCATGGAGAAATTACAACAGTTGCTTTTAATTTGCAACAAAGAATGTTCTATATTATTATTAGTAAATGTTTTTAGAGAACTGATAGTTAAATGTTTTCCAGCACACCAATGCTGTGAGTTTTATTATTTTTATTTTAATGATTAGGTGACTGAGCTTCACAAATCACAGTTGCTTGCCTTAGAATGAATCATAAATATTAGAGATAAGACTAGTTAGAATTCAAGTCTGCATGAATAAAACATATATCTTTTTCTTCGGTGTTCTCATTTAGCATTGATATCAAAATTTGATGTGGTGACTTTGCCTTTAGGCTTTCATGCTTGGATCTGCAAGGCCAAGAACAATCACTTGGCCTCTTTCCTTAGCCTCCTTAGCATTTAGCCTTGAGTTTACCTGTATTTGGCTGCCTGGCTGTGTTTTCCCAAGCCTCTCCTTACCTTCATAAGGATGTGTAAAATGAGAGTAGGTTTTCAAATACAGAAAACTGTTGTTCAAATCTTCATTTCTAATTTTCAGTTTTATGTCTTTTAAGATTTATACCTTAACTATCATATATAAAGATCCTTAATAAACACATACACATATGTCTACAGAGTGGGATGGGAGACACACATGCATGCGTGTGTGCACGTGCACACACACACACACACACTTGTGCACACACAAAATAAGAAGAGCTAAAGATTCAGACTTAGGTGTTTCTAATGACTAACTAAACCATAAAAGAATGAAGCTGACTTATTATATCAACAGTAAGTCCTGAGAACATTGAACAGGATATAATCTCCTCGTGGCCTCCGAACTAACTTGCCTGTAGACTAGATTGAAGCTGAGGTCTTCTCCATGTTCAGTCTCTGATGATATCTGAGTAGATATGACTTTCCTATAAAAGTGTAGAAACTTAAGTAGAAGTAGTGTCATTGGAACGCTTATTGCTTCATTTGTTTAGTTTAGTTAAGATTATAGGGACTTTTGTATTTACAAAATGATCTCATCCAGTGTGTGTGTGTGTGTGTGTGTGTGAGAGAGAGAGAGAGAGAGAGAGAGAGAGAGAGAAAGTGTGTGCCTGTGTGCATATGAAGACCATCTATCCCTTCTGTTTACCAGTGACAAAATTGAAAATTCCTATCTCATATTTTCTATTAAACCTTAATGGTCCCCCATTTCTTGCTCCAATGGTGTTTCAAAAAGGAAAAAGAGCACTGAGAAGAGTCAGGCCATTCAGTAACTTTTCTCAAAACAGCGACTCTTAAAGCAACTCAGAAATGTTGTATATCTATAAACCCTGACAGGCGCTTAAGAGAGCATAAAAATCTACTCATACAGTTTGAGAAACAAACCCTTGGGGAACTTGGTTTCTTCTACTTTGGACCATGAGTAGGAAAAAGACTATTTGTATTCATTCCAGGAGCAATCAGGCACAGGCTAAGTGATAAAGTATGTGAGTGGAAAAGTAATTTTTAAAAAGCAAGACACTGGAACCGAAAAAAAAAAATGTTTCATGATACAGGGCCTAAATGAGTCAAGGCTTCAGTGAGATGAAAACCAGTCTACCTACAGAATGGTCTGGAAAGAGAAAAAAATGTCTTTTCCGAGCCTTAAGGGGTTTTCTGCAGAAACAAAGTGCCACATGGATGTTAGACTTTGATTAAAAACAAAACAAAACCTTTATTTAGAAATAAATCTAAATTAAAAATCACTGAAATTTTTGAAAATCAGCATATACTCATAATTTTATATGCTTGTGCAAATGTATCAAGGACACAAAGAAATGGAGTAACAAGCCATATTAATTGGTTAGCTTGCATTAGAAGACTATTATGTTTATTTTAAACAATTTGACAAGTTTGGTTTACACTTATTAATTGGCTTTGCCATTTCATATTTGGACAACAATCTACACCAAAGATTGTCCTCAAAGCTTTGCCCCACCTCATGAGTAGTTTATGCTAACAGCCAGAGACAAACAGAAAATAGGAGGAGCACCTACAGCTATCGGTTCACTGACCATGTCTTTAACAGTTGCCAGCTTGCCACTGGCTGACCGTTAGCTACCTGCTGGAAATGTAGATAACAGCCTGCTTGCACCTTGTTAGGTTACAGTTCGTTGTGTATGGAGAACAATTAGGTCAAACTTAAGTGCAAAAGAAAGCATCTGTTATACAAATGCAACAATCATGAAGCTGTCAATGTCATTTCACCAGCAAAGGATGATTTAGGAGAACAAGTTACTTTCTATTATTATTACTATTATTATTATTATTATTATTATTATTATTATTTTCTTATTTTACATGTCAATCCCAGTCCCCTCTCCCTCTCTGTCTTTCCCTCCCTCCCATGTCCCTGGACCACCCTCCCATCCCATTCCACCCCCTCTACACCACAGGTCTCAACTGTTGGAGGTATAACAATCTAAGCTCCAGCCCTGATGATGAGAAGTTCATCTACTAAGCAACTTTAGAAATACGTTTAACATATATTAATGACAATCATATTATCTGTCAGCTGAACCTCCGGATACACACTTGAATGAAGAATATGTTTAACCCACTAGAAGTTATCTGAGAGAATTTTCTAGACATCATCTGTAACAGTCAAAATAAAAAATAAAAAATTAAAAAAAAAAAAAACTACTACTCACCGGTTTACAAAGCACTTTATACAAACAAGTGCAGTAACTTCTGGAATGGAAAATACCACATAGCAACGACAATGAATAATTACACTAAAATAATGGGCTGAAACATGGGTGGCTTTAGCATACCAAAGGTTGAACCAGAAAATATACTCTATAGTTCATACCTTTACATATGTGTGCCAAATTGGCCTATATAATTGGTGTATGTGTGTGTGAGAGGAGGGAGAGAGAGAGAGAAAGAGAGAAAGAGAGAGAGAGAGAGAGAGAGAGAGAGAGAGAGAGAGAGAGAGAGAGACTAGAAGAAAGAGCACACAAGAAAAGACCCTGATTACTGATAGAGTTCAGTTTCTTCACTGACATTCCAGTTACATGGGTGCTTTCGGCTCTGGAAAGTTTATGAAATTGTTCATTTTAAGTGTGCTCATTTCTGTATGTATGTTATGCTTCATTGAAAGTTTGACACTATTTAGCACTCAAAGCATTGGCCTTGTGCTACTCTGCAGAAACTGCAGCTTCTCTAAAGCTCTAAAAATGGAACATGTTTCATAACCAAAGACCAAAAATAAAATGAATACAGTCTACTAAATAACAGCGTGTTTTAAATTAATTGTTAAAATGATTGCTGTGTTAACAAATGCAATTTCAAAAACCTACTGCAGCTTTTCAAATGCCTACTTTCCCTTTTCAAAATTACTTTTTTTCTGATTATTAATTGAGTGAATATCTTCAAGAATTCCAGAAGCTGAAGAAGATAAAAGGAAGATTTCAGAAGTTTCATATTAAATATAATTTGAGGACATACTATTTTGAATGGCTATATATAAAGTTGTGTGTACTTATACACACATAATTATAGTCTTCCTAATACTAAATGAACTATCTATATTTCATTTATATACTACTACTTTATATTAAACAACAAGAGTATTTAAATGTAGTGTGTAAATCTTCCTGGACACAATTGGAATGCAAACTATAATAATTAAGATTACACTGAAGATTAGGAATCTAGCTTATTGGAGAGCATTCATCTACTTTGAAATATCATAAGGAGCATTGCAGTTAATAACTTTATACATAAATATCAGCACTGTTTGACTAATTACTAGATTAAAATGTGAAATTTTTCTATGACTTGCCAAAATGTATATTACAAATTATGGATGAGGTATTGATATGCATTTTCAGTGGCTGTTCGTAATTTTGTAATAAGGATAATTTCCCCGAATTCTTGCCCCAAATCAGCCATTTTTCTTTTGTCGAATTTCATGCCAGAGGGTAGATAAATGATATTTGATAGGTTAAGTTAGTAAATATATCTTGTCATTCTAGATTTTCTTGATTATTCCTGAAAAGAAATACTCTTTGTGTGAATGCTATCCATTTGCGTTCCTCCTTAGAAGCAGGTGGGTTGTGTACTAGATTGAGCTGAAACAGTTGGAATGAGTGGTTGCCATGGAAAGGCTGAAATGGGTTATCATCAGGCTATCCCTTAGGTGCAACATTGACAGGTGATGCCGTCTAACTGAGACAATCAGGCTCCAGATCTTGGTGGCTCTAGAGGCTGAGGCACACCAGAGGGTCCTCAGCAGGTAGTAATGGAGGGCAGAGCAGCATATTGTCACCAGGAAAAGCTGGCAGGGTTGGGGAATAAAGTAACAGTTCATTTCTGTCTCTTTTACCCTAGAGAGGCACTAGAGCAGTAAGCAGGAAGAGCTGGGAACAAACACAGCCATGTGCCAGAGCACAATTGTGTGCCTTTTTCAGAAAATGATGGGATGTATTCCCAGCTGGCAGTCTCTGCCATGACATCCGTTGCCTACCTTACCTGGGAAATTTAATGAGTTTTGGCTACTAACTCTTTTCATATTAGTGACAAAAAGTTTCTTGTGTATGTTAAGAACATGCCCTCTAGTACACCACATTTTTACTTTTGAACGTATTAATACATGATACTCTTTACTTATAAAAAATATGGCATTTCTTTTTTTTTTCTTTGTAATTGTTTTAGGGACAGGGTCTCATATTCTCCAGGATTGCTTTAATCCTCCTCTATAGCCATCTATAGCCAAGGCTTGCCTTGCAGTACTGCCTTCCCTACCTCTCTGTCCCATATGCTAGGGTTATAGGCATGTACTCACAAAGATGGTTTCCTACACAAGACTTACAAACAGTAAAACAACCTTACACATTCCTTTGTAAAATCATAGCTCTATGCCTTCCATTTATCTCTTCATTTTGTGTGTGTGTCCATGTATGTTTAGACATGCATGGATGGGTGCACATGTACACATGAATGTGTAGTCCAGAAGTGGAAATCAGGTGTCTTCCTCAGGCAATTTCCACCTCACTCTTTGAGACAGATCTCCCACAAAACGTGGAGCTCATGACTTGGCTGGAGTGGCTGACTAGAGTCACAGGAGTCCTCCCATCTCCACTCCCCTGAATGGATCTCACAGGTCATTACTTCTGAACTCACATTTTTTTTAATGTGACTTCTATAGTGTCAGACTCAGCACACAAGCCAAGCACTTTATTTATTGAGCCATTTCCCCAGCCCCCATTGAGCGGTTTAAAGCCACTGAAAATCATTATGATAAAGAAACATTGGTATGAAGTGATTATTTAATCATATGCATTTCCAGGTTAGATTATGAGTCTTCTTTCCAAATGTTCTTTGATGTCAAGTTACATGATACTATTGGTTTAGGACCTTGTGCAAGTAATCCAAGCAGCTGTGAGTTCGGTAGAGCAACAGCCACGTCATACCCAGAAGTCAACTTTCTCACACCGATCTCCACTTTTCCTTCAGCTCCTACATTCTAGCCCTTCTACAATGTTCTTCGGTCTTAATCAACAGTTATACATGTCCCATTTATAGCTGGTCATCCAATAGTTATGTATTCCCTGTTATTGACAAGTTTTAAGTCTCTGGAATTACCACTGAAAAAATAAAAATCTTCTCGCGCCAAAGCTGACAGCAGCATTGTTCTATGGGCACAAACATTCAGACAGTAATTTGACAGGCACACAATGTCCATTTAGCTGAAGAAGAACAGTAGCTTTTCTACTTGGGCCTTTGACTCCACAGCTGTGGATTTTTACCAAGCTTACAGTACCAGATGTGAATACTCTCCCATGAAGAGAATGCCCAATCTATGCAGAAAGCTGTTGGTAACCTTCATAATAGACTTGGCACTACAATACCAGCAGGGTTGTCTTCCCTGGCTGGTTGGTATTGTTACACACAGGATCTGAATAGAACTGCTCATCTACTCAGTAGTCTATCGAGCCCTTTTCTGGCTCTATGTGAACTAGACAGCAGAGAGAAGACTTGATCACAGTTCTTTCTTGATTTGTCTACATTCTATAATCAATATGTATAGCATCTTCTGTTATAGGGTTTTATTAATCAGTTCTCGATGATCACCAAGAACATTGGCATATGTCTGTGTTAGTTTTGAAACTTTAGGACCTCTTTAATAAAAAAAAACTTATAGGGATGTAGCTTGCCTTTGACACTGGGATTTTGGTGAATGGACTCTGGCTTCTGGGAGTAGCTTTATCCATCCACATAGTGTATCTCCATACAAATTCCTTTTGAAGATTTTTTTTGTTTTGATTATCGTAGTAAGTATCAGATTTCCATATCCCCCTTTCGATACATTTTTAGCTAACTTTGGATACTTAGCAGAATATTTCACAGTCATAACAATTATTTCCCCCAATAATCTGTGATCCTTTTGTAATGATAAACTTTAACTTTCCTTTTTTATGTTTCTAAAATGTATTTATTTAGCTCTCTAACTAGCTGTCTAATATCAACTTTTCTCCAGAAGACACCGAGTGAATTTCAATGAACATATAAGTTATTTTGAGAAGTATAATATTAAATCTCCAATCATTCTAATTCAAGGACAACACAGCATGTCTTTAGCCTTTTCAATGGTTGGGCTTTTCTTCTTTAATATCTCTGGGTAAAGGTTTCATGCTTGTTTTTAAGCTTTATATCTGAAATTCTGGTGCATGCAGCAAAATTTAACAGCACCTACAACCAGAGGGTTTTTTTTTTTAAATCAACATCTGTTGGGCACAGGTGGCAGTTACTACAATTAGGTAAAATAAAGAAGATGTAGTTCACTTGCACAAAGAATTTACAGGTGCACTTTCTGGGGAAAATGTATAATACCTTGCTGTTCTATGCTTAATGCGGACTCTCATTTTAAAGGTTCATTTAGAAGCCTTTTTTGAAGAGTACCTGTATAAACTTTCCTGCCAATTTCTGTACAAATGAATTCATCCAAGAACTTTTTAGTATCTACAGAAGACTGTATATTCTCTCTTTGATTGTGAACAGAAGTAGGTCATGGCCTTTATCCTTGGGTGGCATGCAACCTGCAATGAACAAGATCAAACATGTACAGAAATGCTGATCCCTTGAAAGTGGAAAAATAGCTCAACATTTGATAGTCACAAATCTATCATAAGTAGTCAATGGTAAAGGTCAACAGGGATGTACAAACCAATATTAGAGGCATGAGCTGAATAATTCAAATGGAGACAGAAGTTAGAGGTAGGAAATATAACACACACACACACTTTGATTTGAACACATTTTAATTTATGATTTTGCCTCAAATTTTTAAATTTCCTGTTATCCAATGTTTTCTATCATTTCTATGCCAAGCAAGGATATATTTTCCTGTTTTTAACAAACTGCATAATCCCATAGTAGAACTGAAAAATAAATAGGAATGATAGAAAAACTAAGGTAGAGGGGAAACCAAAACACGTCTATTCAGAGGCTCTTGCATGGACCACCCCCAGGTTGCTACGGAACACTCCCCTTGCTAGTCTGTGCTAAGACTGACCCAGAAAGTGTGGGGGAGGACAGATGGATGGTTAGACAGACATGGACACGCTTACTCACACCAACACTGTCCCAGCTTCCATCTGAGACCATAACTGAGAGAATGTGAGAGTACTCTTGCCAGAACAGAGCTGTGTCCATTTCCAGGCTCCCTGAGCATGAGTTTTTGTCCATATCTTATATTAATGGAAGTTGGTCCTTTTTACAAATTGTCTCTGTATTTTTTCATGCAGTGGCAAATGGTTAATGCTAACAATTCAAGCAGTTTGGTTGGATGAAACCTGTGTCGTTAAAATCAGCATCTCTGCAGACAAAAATAAAACCAATTTTTTTAAATTTTAAATTAATTGTTTGAAAATTTCTTAAATATATATGAAGTATTTTTTTTAACTATATTCACCCTTCAACTCTACTTTTATCCAGAGGTTTTGTTTATAATCATTTCCTGAGATATTTTATAATAGTATAGCTTTGAAATGATACATTCTGAACCTTGACAGCTTTGTGATTCTCAGTACTGATTAATAATTTTTTGAATGCAGGAGGAGACCATGTGAAGAAACATCAATTAGACACGTAATTTGGAAGAGATGAGAGGACAATTGGGTAATGTACGATCAATATGTATTAGATACACATTTGGAACTGTCAAAGAATGATTTTAAAATAACCAGGTGCATACTTGGTAAGCATAGGATTGCATTTTACTAAGCCCAGATAGTATCTCAATTAAGAATTTCCCTTATAGTTTAAAGTTAACTCTATAAATAAGAGAATAGCCAGACACGGCGGTGTACACCTATTGCCATGGCATTCGGGGCTGTGGCAGGAGAGGAGGATCACTTGAATCCCAGAACTCAAGATAAGCCAGAGCAACATAGGAAGACCTGATATCCATGACAACAATACAAATGTACAGAATTTTATTTTCATTTGTTTTCTTTGAAGTACTTTAAAATATTTTAATGATAAAAGTAAAATTCTAGACTAAATTACACACACACGCACACATATATATGTGTATATATATATATATATATGTATATATATATATATAGCTTTATAATACATTCCCAATCTATAAATATTTTTAGCATTACCAGAAGTCTAGAGATAAGAATTTCTCTAGACTCCATCTCATTAACCTTGATCATGATATATTTAGAATTCACTCCAGGGAAAATATACAGATGCTCTTGGTCTCTACTCTCTCCCTAAAAACACACTAGTATATCCTGAGGATGGAATTGGTACTCATGATACAGCTGTCAGTTCTAATGCAATTAATAACAAACAAGGGATATGGAGTCTCTAAGTGACTTGTAATGGAGATTGTGAGCAATAAATTAAAGTGAGGAGAACAGGCTACACATCTCTGATAACATCCAAAGGTTTTTTTATTAAAAAAATAGAATGATGAACTAACATTAATTAATTTTCATATTAAACTATTCAGTTTAGGAAGAGAACAACCCAAATGAAATATAAAGTAAGGTTAATGGTATATCTCAGATTTCAGACTATAGGGAGTAGATTAAAATTTGGGTGTTGTAGGGATAACAACACTAAAGACCTTTGCAACTTACTATTGAAGACATTTTCTATACATGGTGTGAGTGAGTGTGTGTGTGTGTGTGTGTGTGTGTACTCCATACATAACAGGGAGAAAACATCTCTCCTAGATGCCATATCCTATCAAATAAAATCTCAGTTCTATATAACTCTTTTGGAGTTGCTGTTCAATGGGGTCCCATAGAACATTATTGTCTATTGCCTTTGCTCTCGGTTATCCTCTAGAACTTAATGGTGAGCCTCCATTGTGAAGACACCACATGCTTGAGTAAAAGCCAGGGAGAAATCTAACTGCTGCCAATCAGGAAACTTCATCTTGACGGGCGGGCTAGTTTTCATAGTGCTGAATGGTGCTATGTTCACTACTGGGGAAGAAAAATAATCATCAGTCTTACCCAACTGTAAAGCAAATGAGCTGTCATATTGACATGTCTGCAAGATTTACCGGCTGGTGCGATAGTGGCACAGATGTTATGGGAATATCTGAGAATTTTATGATAGGATTTAAGGGTTGTTCCCATGGTTATAGATCATAGACCCTAGGGGAGAAACTGCAATTGCTATTTTGCTAAATAGACAGAGAATGTAAGAGACTTGTTGTACTCAGAGCTTAGTACATCACCTCATCAAACACAGTTTTTATTTTCTTCAGTAGATGGGAATTAAAATGAGGCCACAGCTGATCAACATGAAGAATATAAAATGCCGAGGAATACCCCAACCTAAATGGATCATCTGTATTATACCCTTTCTCCCAAGTCTCTGGGAATCAATGAGGGAAAGAGTACAAAAGGCAAAAATAGGAGATGACCACAGTGAAATGGTGTTTGCCTGAAACAACAGGGCAATTGTGTGTGTGTGTGGGTGGGTGGGTGGGTGTGTGGGTGGGTGTGTGTGTGTGTGTGGGTGGGTGGGTGGGTGGGTGGGTGGGTGTGGGCGTGTCAGTGAGGCATTGGGCAGAGCTCCATAGAAGATGTAAGGGGCTTATCTCTATCACTATCAAAACAAGAAAAGGGTCTTTCAAAGAAGCTTTTGGGAATCAGTTCTCACATACCATGTGGGTTCCAGGGCCCTGGTCCTTTGGAGTGAAAGCAAGGTCTCTTTTCTGCTGAGCCATCCCATAGGCTTTCAACACAGTCTTAATGCTATCTCCTTTACAGGGAACTTAAAAGGTCCTAATGCCAGATTGGAAATGTTGAGCAATGGAATCATAGACAAATTAGTATGTCTTCTGCCTCTCCGTTGTACAGACAACCATTACTGAATTACACAATCCATATCACATAAGCCAAGCTAGGAGAGCCCCCTTGGTAGCATGTATATGTTTCATTGGCTATATTTCTCTATAGCACCTTGCCTAATATAATGCCAAATGGATTTTTATAAATAGTATCATTCTAATACCTTAGTAAGTATGTTTTCTAATTGTTCTATCAAATCTAAAGAGACACTCTAATTGTCATCTTGTACTATCACATGGGCTACAGTACAGTGTAGTAGAGCAGAGTACATGGATTGATGCTACATCATACATCTATGTTTAATTGACATGAAGACATAAACATTTGTTTGTCAAGTTACTGAGTAGTATAGAGCTAGATACAGTGAACTTGTACATATTGACATATATAATATGTCACTTAAAATAAGAAGAAAGTAGGTCAAAATAGTCTAGTGCATTACTCTTGTATTTTATTTTATCTATTTATAAATATTTTTTAAATTTATTTTTTGAAGGCAGGTCCTCTCTATGTATCTCTGGCTGGCCTGGAACTTGCTATGTAGAAAAAGCTGTTCTTGAACTCATGGACACCATAATGCTCTGCTTCCAGAGTAATGGGATTTAAAGCATATGCCACTACACTCAGCATATTTTACTTTTAATCAAACTGTAAAAAGAAGCCAATAACATCAGAGAATCAGAAAACTACTAGTAAGCAAAGACTGACTCTCAAAACAAGTGGGGTTCTAGCCATCATTTTACAGCCTTACAATGCCACCTCTTCCTACTGGTATGAAAAAATTGATGTTAAGAGAGTTGTCTGTGTTGGAACGGACAATCAACAATTCTATATTTTCTGCTTGCATCTTGGAAATCTTTGGAACATTCTAAACAGTCAAAAATATAATGCTCCAAAAGAAGAATTACTAAGCATAAAAAGAGAACTACCTTTCAGTCTCAGTAATACCTGTGCAGACTTGAAACCATCTTTCTGCAGTTTATCACTCTTTAGGATATAAGCATCAAATGTGTGTATGAGGGGTGAATGCAAGTACACTCATACACACACACACAGACACACACACACACTCACACACATACAGAGTGTGTGAGTGTGTGTGTGTGTGTGTGAGAGAGAGAGAGAGAGAGAGAGAGAGTGAGAGAGAGAGAGAGAAAGAGAGAGAAAACAAAGTTTGTGAGGTTCATGAAAAAAAATCAGTCTAAGAATTTATAGCATCCCCAAAGCTGTCTCTCTAGATCTTATAGGAAATGTGATTGTTTAACTCATGAAGTATGCTCCAAAATAAATCCATTTCTTGAAGAACTAATTTGTGACTATATTTGACATTATTAAAGTATTTGAAGATATAGTCAAGTTAAAAATGAATACACCCTGAGCTGTTATTATTAGTGTTCACATAAGCAGAACTCAATCCCAGGTGTGTGTAGTCTGTAAAAGCACAGGAACAGACAGACCAGAAGGGCAGCCTCAGAAGAAACTAGCAAGGTCACGACTTTACTTCCAGGACTTCAAAATTACAGAATCACACTCATCTACATCACTACCTTAATAAACCCTGAAATCAAAGCACAAGGCCACAGTGAGAGCCGATTCTGCTAAAAATGACTCATCTCCCCAAGTGCCCTTTCCCTCTCCTCTATGTTCTAA